>NC_046157.1:168135704-168735704 GCF_011064425.1 Rattus rattus | reverse complement strand
CAAAATTAAATTTCACCAAGCTATTCATAGAGTGGTCATGTGACTGAAGAGTCTTATAGCCTCCCACTTAAGAGTGGGTGAGGAGTCATGCTCAGGCGCAAATAATAAAGAATTCCTCTCCCTTTTCCAAATCAAAATTGAAATAGAAGTTGATGTTATACTTAGGTAAAAGAAGTACAAGATATCCAAGGTTAGCATTGCAAGATGAGCACCAGTGGGACCCAGGCCACGCTCCTGTTCTCCCACCTTTGCAGTAGAACTGTCAGTCCTGTGCTGGCAGTGTGGCTGTCAGAACACAGGCCATAGTATTTGTATTGCAGTTAACAAGTTAACAAGGGAGGACAGGGCAAACAGCTAGTGCGCACTGAGTCTGCACAGCAATTCTAACTCAAATCTTTTTCTGACAGAGCTTTCGTGAGGCCACATCTACCCTCTGAGAGTCTTGGGAAATGAGTGTTTGGTTGGATATATATACACATACACACACACACACACACACACACACACACACACACACACACACACACACACACACACACACACGCTTTTCTTTCATAAACCTTACCTTTTTGATTATTCTGGGTTATTTGTATAAAATAATTCTTTTCACAGAGAAAGTTATCAGTGGAAGGTTCTAAATTAAACTAAATAACAACAACTGAGAACATCGAGGCAAGGGAATAGTGGTTTTACATTACTTACTTACAGTGTCTGAATTTTAACATGACCACAGGATTAGTTTTGAATTTTGTCCTTCCATTTCTTTGTTTGTGTATTTACTGGGTAAGGTGTCTAGACTCCCAGAGCTGAAGTTTGTGTCTTTAAAATGAAGTTAGCAATACACCATAAAACTGCCCTGGCATGTAATGACAGAAATGTAAGACAAAGCTAATGTGTGGATCAGACTCGGTCAGTAGGACTTTAGCCAAATGCATGTGAATTGTACCTGAATGCCAACGGTCAATGGAAGGAAAATTCACGTTTCTTGGAAACTTTTTTAAGCCAGAGGGAAAGTATGAACTTTAAACAGTCAGTTTTCTTTTTCATACTTTTTAGATCAATGTAGAACTGTATAGATTATTTGGTGCAAAGGAGACTGTAATCTCTCAAGCGTCTGGAAGTGTGAATCCATCTGACAGCACGCCCAGCACAGTGAAAACATTCCTCTCCAAACACTGCGCCGAGCACCCCGAGACCTGGGACGAGCAGCTGCCAGCTCTTTCCTTTGCCTTCAACGTGACCCGCGCGGAGCCTACTAAAAACTCGCCGTATTTCCAAATGTTCAACCGGAACCCTTGCTTGCTGGAGTGTCCTCCTGAAGGGGAAGGCGAAGGCACAAGTGTGTTCGCCAGAATCGTGGCTGCGGTTAGAGAGGCTGATGGCGTGGTGGAGAACCAGACACCAGCAGCAGGCCAGGTAATTCTGTCCACTAGGGAAGTTCCCCTAGTGAAGCCCTGCCAGAGAGGGGTTGTGTTTAACATCTCAGCAGTGGCCATTCACATATGCGGCCATGATGTACCCTTAAGCAAAAACAAGGGAAAAGTTTATATTATGCACGTGCCCGTGTGTGAGCCAGTGTGTAGAGACTAGTGAGGGACATTTAATATTTTCCTTATACTTTGAGCCGAGGTTGCTCACTGAAACTGGAGCCACTGACACAGCTGAGCCAGCTGACAGAGAGCACCTGGATGCTCCTGTCCCATCCCCCTCCACCTCCTTCCCCCGTTGTAGACGTGTGCTGCCGTGTCAGTGCATGCTGCCGTGTTAGTGCATGCTGGAAATCTAACCCAGGTCTCATGAGTGCGTCTCAGGCATTTCCCACCCCCTGAAGAGTCTGCTTATTAGCTACAAAATTGGGAGAGATGTACGGAAAGTCATGAACTGGGGAGACGGCGTGGGCCTGGTTTCTAATGTGTTAGAATCCTTGTTAGCAGTTGGAGAATTTTGTACTCCGTACTGGTACCAGTCTAAGTACCAGAATGACTCAGCCTGCTTCATTGTACTTTCTGTGTACACAGAGTATCCATCCTGCCCTTAGTATTTTTAAAATGCATTAGGATTCCAACCTTGATTTCAGGAGCTAACCAGTAAACAGTGCCATGATCTAATCAGTGAGTGCTTTTAGATTTAAGGCCTGTCACTGTTTTTTACGTTCACAGATGGAGAGCAGCCAGTCAGAGGAGCTGAGTAAAAGCAAAGTCGCTAAGAAGAAACCAAAGCAGCTAAACCCCTTCCACCTGAAAGTGGGCCACGAGGTGTTAAGGCAGAGGAAGAACTGGTGGAAGGACGGCCGCTTCCAATCTGAGTGGGTCGGTCCTTGTGTCATCGACTACATTACAGACAGCGGATGCGCCGTCCTCAGAGACAACACTGGGACCAGACTCAAACGACCTATCAAAATGTCCCACCTCAGGCCTTACGTGAGAGAGCCAAGTGAGCAGGGTAAGCCTCCGCTGCCTCTCAGGTGCTTTAGTTCAAGAAGAAACATTCGACGTTCAAGCAAACCCCCCTTCCTTTGGGTAAAAATCCTCCCCATCTAAGTTTTATGAAACTTGGTAGAGTTTTACTTCTCTCCAGGAGTCTGTTTGATTAGAATGTACTTTCACAAAGTCATTTTCTTTGTACTTTGTTGTTGAAAAATAGATCTTTATATAATATATTCTGATTATCTGTTTTCATATAATATATATCTGATTACCTTTTCCCTTCTCCAACTATCCTCAGATCCTCCCACTTCCCCACCAACCTAATCCCACTCTCTCTCTCTCTCATTAGGAACCAAGCATGTAAGATTGATTGATGAGTGATTGGTTGATTGATTAGTTGATTGATTGATGTTGTTATATAATATGGAAGCAAACATAGCAGGATTTTTGTTCTGACTTTGTTGTTTTTTCATAACGGCTGTGAAAATGCTGAACCGGTTTCCAATAAGGAAAGCCCCCGCCTTCAGCTGCCTCGCGTGGGAGCAGCAGCTCTGCTCCCTAGTGCAGAGACGAGCGTGTGGTCCAGGTCTAGTTGTGAGACTGCTGGGGAAACTTTAAAACTGGGTTTCCTTTTAATTCGGCTTCATAAAGTCCTAAGTCACGGGTTAAGGTGGAGGACAGAGAATACTCAGAATTACACCATTACATTCCATTTAGAGTCCTCAAACTGTGCCAGAGAGCATCCTGGCCTTTAACTTTTTCCCTTGTAGGACTTCAATGACATTTGGTCATGGTTTTCAGATTGAGCCCTCTACTTCAGGAAGATTATTTTATTTATCTTAATGTATTTGCTCCTTTGAGCTTCTCTAGGTTAGATAAATGAGAGGAATTATTTGATACTTTATTATTATTGTGCCTTTTCTGAAAAGATAACACATTGTGCCATTTTCATGCATGCATATCATAGACTTTGCTCATTGTGTACAATGAATATATGATAGACAGTAATATCTGTACACATATTCTAATGCAAGCTGCTCTGTCTAATGGTATGCAGTACATTTGTAAACATCATAAACAAGTTACTTAGTAGATGTAACTGTAAGCAACAAGGAATGACCTATGCTTAGCCCTGTTCCTGTGTTAGGATGTAAAGCCCTGGGGATCTTCTCTCTGGTCTGCACCCCGCACTTCTGTTACAAGCCCTTGATACCTTCCTTTCTTGTAACGGAACCAGTTGTGTAGTGACAGACTTATCTTAGCCTGTTAACTCTGCACATGTGGATACTTCAGCTCTTGTAAGGATAGTACATTCATTTCTCTGTGTCTTCTCACTACAGCGCGGTTTACAGACCCTCCTTTCTGTAAGCTAAATCAGGAGAAAGGGAGTCTGCGAGTTCTTTAATTTCATGAAGATTTCCTCGTCAGCCCTTCTTCTTCATAGTGCATCTCCTTCACCGTGTTAACCTGGATTCATACAGGATTTGCCTGTGGAGCTGCGGTGCCGGGCCTTGCTCCACAGTCTTTGGCTTTTCTCTTATCAAAGACACTGAAGAGGAAGTCAAGTTATTTTCCTTCTGGGTATTGCAGAAACAAGTTGAGAACACAAGTTTAAATTTTCTGGAAATGTTTCTTATAATACTACAAGGAATTTGTGGTATTATGAACAGGCATTTGAAGTTGATAGGCGGATTTATTTTAACATTTCCTATCAACCATGCTACAAACTAGTTCTTCGGTCATATTTGGTCCATGTGTGAGTGCATATGTGTGTGTGTGTGTGTGTGTGTGCGTGTGCGTGTTTCATTGGCAGAATACAAAGTAAATAAAAATGCCTTTTCCCATCTTTTCTTGCGGCATCATGCATTTTCCTAAAAACCCTTACTTCAGCAGCTGATTTTGAAGAGTCCACAAAGTAAATTTAATCAACACAGTATTTTTAACTATCAGACACTTTTTATTTGACATGAATCTAAACATCTGATATCCAGAAGGAATTTAAGTATCTGTTTATATCTCTTATAGTACTCATTACTACTATTGATTTCTTGGCTGTGTTAGAGTCACAGTCTAAAACAGATGGACTTACGTTGCCAAGTTCCTGTCGTTTGTTTCTGGAACATATACTGTGCTAACAGGTTCAGTTGTACTAGGTTAACAGTATTTGTCAATGCTATTTTAAGCAGACCTGTTTGCTATTTTGTCTGATTTGGTGTTGAGCACTTTAAGCTACATATTTTGATAAGAATTTCCAAAATATATAGTGTCCCTTTGTAATCATCTCTTTCAAGGGCCTAAGTGTGGTGTTGTCCCATCCAGCACATTCTGCTTTTCAAGTTGTTTGCTTTGTTGATGATAGATGTCGATCGCCTCGCCTAGACGCCTCAGTCTCATTTTCTCCTTCAGGATTAAAAGCCCACTTATGAAATAATTTTTATTATGCAAGTTTTATATCGACAGAGTCATGTTTCTAGAATATCCAGAAGAGAAGAGAATGGATTTCCTTGTCCTCTCTAGCTTCTAGATCCTTTCTTTACTTCTTGATGTATTCCTTTGCTTCTGTTCTCAAGGCCAGCGATGCCTCAAATGTCTCTCGTCTTAGGCATTTGGGGATGTTTGTTTTTGGATCCACCCAAATATTTTAAGATGATCTCCCTAATTTTAAGACCAGATCATTGATTGGCAGCTTTAATTTTATGACTACCCAGATTTCTCTTTGTGATGTAAAGCAACACGTTCACAGGTTGGTGAGATTAGTGGGAGACTCTCATTGTGCTGTGACAGTTAATGGTCTCACTAATAAACAAGCATAGAACATGATACTCATGAGCTCCACATCACTCGTCATACAGTGTATGCAGAGAAATTGTTCCTTTGTCCTTGTAGCTACATACTCCCAGACCCAGAGTACATCCAGTTCACTACTCATACTATTAACATTCTAACAATATTAATCTAGTATCAAATTATAGTTGTTTTATCATGGAAAAGGTATACTACAAGAGGAATATAATATAAAAGTTTGAAAATAATCAGTTGTTTCGAAGCCTCACACACCTGTTTTCCAACCGGAGAAGGGATGTAGTTCATAACCTGGTAATGTTTTGCTATCCACAGGGCCAATCCTCCCTGACTTCCCCAGACTATTACATTTCTCTGTCCCCTAGGTCTTGAGCATTGCCTCCCGCTCAGTAAAGAAACCATCCTTCTGAGATGGCACTTGTACTTTACCTCAGGCTAGGTAACCTCTGTTGTTTTAGTGCCAGACCAATCCTGACTCCCACAGGCTCTTATGTCTACCTTAGTGATTCTCCTAGACGCTTATCCTAAGAACCCATCTTTATGGCAGAGGCCATATGTACGTTGTAGAGAGTTTCAATATAAACACATCTTAGGTCTTGTTGTACACATGGGATTGAGTTAATTATCTCCAGGAAACTGTTTTTCCAAAACTGTGCTTTGCTTAAATATGGCTAAAATAAACTGCCTGTGTCAGACTCCAGAAGGCTGAGCCATTCCGGCTAAGTCGCGTTGAAGTGGATTTCCTTCCTGCTTCTTGCAGAGTGTTTCTGGCGGTCTTGTTTACAGAGACTCCCACACGCCCACTCATGCTGCCTGCTTAGAGCGTGGATTTCTAAGAGCTACTAACGTTTATAAGTTTTAAGTTTTTAAATGTATGAATTTCTGCACAGGGGTCACTTTCTCAGACATGCTGAAATAATTCCCACTGTTCTCAGATCTAAATGAGCAATTAGTCTTCAGTTCTTAAACTTAGATCGGAGGCTTCTGTAAGCTATCAAAATCTTCCAGAGAATCTGTTAATGTTTGGAAGAAGATTCAGAAAGACAGTGCAGGGATGACAGTCAGTTATGGCAGATGAGTTCCTTTTGTATTGAATTAGCTGGTAGGAATGTTTTCTACTGTACTCTTTATACAGAAGGCAGTGTTACTTTGCTAATAGTTTAACAACTTATTTTAAAGCTGTTTTCCCGAGGGCTAATGATGAGTTTGCTAAAGAATAACAAAATACTGAGAAGAAAAGTTTCCCCATTCGGTGTAGATGAGGTAGACCTGGAACATTCCTAAGGTTTTTTGCTATCACAAAAATAAATAATATCACTTAAATAAGAATTTAGCTGCTTCACAGTACGGCACTGCACTGTGCCCGCCTCACACACTCCTGTCACACGAGCCAGGTTTCAGCCACTTTACCTTGTCTACTTTATGGCTTCATATTATAACCCATTGACAACAGTGGCACTACTGTGAAGTCTGTACACACTGGACGGCATCTGAAATGAGAAACATGTAGTGTAGCAATTCAGCTGGCTAAAAAGAGCTGATTTAATCCCCACAGAAATGCGTTGTAGGAACATTTTACGCACATCATCAGAATCAAAGTTATCGTTGTGTAATTCTGACCTAACCTGTACTGCTGTTGCTTGTCCCACGTAGACAGTGTACAGCAAAGAGCAGTCAAGGAAGTAGGAAGCTTGATTTCAGTGTATCTGGTGTTCCTACGGTCTTTAAGTGTGTGTTGGGTTGGGGAATTGTACATAATTTTGTTCGCTTTTTGTGTGTGTTTAAGTTTAATGGATAAGAGGTTGGGTTGTGGGGTTGGGGATTTAGGTCAGTGGTAGAGCGCTTGCCTAGTAAGCACAAGGCCCTGGGTTCAGTCCCCAGCTCCGGAAAAAAAAACCAAAAAAAAAAAAAAAAAAAAAGGTTGGGTTGTTTGGAGAGTGTGGGGTGGGAAATCTGTTTACCTCTGCCTCCCAAGTTGCTAGGATTAAAGATGTGTGCTACAATGCGCACTTTGATAAGCTTTTCGAGTTAATATTGATAATGTATTTTTATTGCTTTAAGCTTTGCTCCTCACTTACTGTTTAACTTTAAACTTCATTTCCCTCAATTCTAAAGTGAAATGTTGATCTCTCTTCCAGACAGTCTTTATCTCCTGCAAGGTTCCATAGTGGCGGATCACGACTACATTGGATTACCTGAAATCCCAGTTGGAACATACCAGGCTAATATTCTGGTGGAAGATGCAACGATCGGGATTGTTGATAATGAATTATTGATATCAAGCAAGGATCATGAACTCTTAGAATACAGAAATTCAAAAATCTCTGCGTTGGTAGAAGACCACAGTTCTCTTGAGAAACAGACTTTCAGTCTACTGGATTCTTCAAATCAAGTTCTTGAGTACCTCAGTTAGTGAATACCAGAATTAACTTCGAATGCTTGCATAGAATGTACATATTTCTAGTTTGTAAGTATTTTATCTATTAAAATAGGTTGTATAGAAGAGAAATCTTGGTACTATGTTAATAACTAAATCCTGAAAGTTTATTTTAAACCATCCTAAGTTGTTACACGTTTGAATACAAATAAATATATGTAACAGAAATATACACTGCGTAGAACTCAGAAATTTATCAGAGAACAGACAAACTACATTGCTAGGAAGTAAATTCTAGTAGTGAAATCTCTTTTTCTATATTGGTACTGTATTTTCTCTTCTAATTTTTCAGCAGTATAACCCCTTTAAATAAATTTAAACTAATTATAGTTTAGTTAATAATATTTGAGTCAACACTAACATAAATGAAATGAAACTTTATCTCTGACATTGGAACTTTTTTTTAAAAGGTTTATTTATTTATTTACTTATTTATTTCATGTATATGAGTACACTGTAGCTGTCTTCAGACACACCAGAAGAGGGCATCAGATCCCATTACAGACGGTTGTGACCCACCATGTGGTTGCTGGGATTTGAACTCAGGACCTCTGGAAGAGCAGTCAGTGCTCTTAACCACTGAGCCATCTGTCCAGCCTGACGTTGAAACTTTTAAAGTGTGTGTGTGTGTGTGTGTGTGTGTGTGTGTGTGTGTGTGTTTCTGAATGTGGCATATGGGACACGCTGATGTGGAAGGCGAATGGGCACCAGCCAGGTTGAGCACTAGGATCCATACAGGGATCCACTGCACCAGTAGAGCTTACTCCAACTGAAGGGCACATGACCGAGGGAAAGAGTGAACTCTCTGACCTCATATCACAGACCAAAGACATTGCAGGTAGACTTCTAGAAAGAAACCAAAAAGGAGTGGGTATGGTAGCCTTAGCCTGCTCTTCTCAACAGAGCAGAACTCAGGAGGGAGCCTACTGCAGTGCCTACATGGTCGATGGTGATTGTGTCCTCTGTCAGCACAATGACGTCACTTTCTTCTAAGTTTCTTGTAGAGATCATCTGACTAGAAATTGGCCTATTTTACTTGTTCTATTTCAGGAGACCAGTTAGCTTTCGTGTTTATTTCTGAGTGGCAGATTCTGAACAGCTAAAAATAAAGTTTTTCATTCCTAAATAATTTCTCATCAGATTTTTGTGTGTGAGTTGTATCAGGCTACATTGTTCTTCTTGCAAATTATCCCCAGATCTTAGTGGCCTAGAACAATAAAGCTTTATTTCCTGGCCACCTGTGTGTCCTTCTTTATCATCAGTGACCAACTGATGCAGTTTCATCCCAGAAATGTCGAGGGATGGAGCTTAGTTCCTGAAATGGCAAAGGGAGGGTAACATCCTGAAGTGAGCACTGGATCAAAGGGGATTCACCAAAACATTGTGCACTTCGCTACAATGGTTAAATGTCATGCTCTGCTATGGGTATAGAATTTCATTCTGTTTTGTAATTAGTGGTGATAATTTTTGCTGTGTGTATTTAAAAATTAACTGAAGTTTAGCATCTCTAGGTGTGTTTCAAGCTTCTCCTTACTACCTTTACCCACTGATCCTACCCCCACCACCATCCCCCACCCCCACGTTGATAATGGCATCATGATGACGCCGTGAAACAAGCCGCTGTGAACAACCACGTAAGGTAATTATCAGATAAATCACCCACAGACTCTGGTCAGATTAGTAAAGAGCTTTCCCTTCCTTCCGAAATACTCTACAAAGAAAGGGAGAGATGGCCACTTCTTCAGGTATGTAGACATCAGCATAAGAATGTGAGAATCATGAATAATCAGAAACATTATACAACCAAGCTTTCAGAATAATCACCAGTTGCTGGCCCTCAAGAAACCTCTGTAGAAAATGTGCAGGGAAAGTTCAAATAATCTACAGGTGAACATAGGCAACTTTAAAAATCTGAAACAATACATAGGAAAAGGAATGAGCGTTAGCAAAAAGAAGCTGTGATAGACAATGTTAGTTATATTCCAGACACAGTCTAGAATTATCTTCAAAGAAGAGTTAAGTGAGGCATTGTCTAGATTAACTGAAAGGCTCTCTTGAATGTGTGGTTTGAGGTGGGAATGTACAGTACTAGCTCTTAGTTGCTGGGGGCTGGGCTGGTTAAGAGTGATCTTTGTTGGAATGCGTGGAGGTGGACCTTTAGGGCAAAGCCCCACCCCGTTAAACTTCCGACCTGTGGAAATGAAAGACCCAAAGAACTTTGTGCTCCAGAGAAGCAGCAACACAGGAGTAACTATCACACTGTCCCTGCTAAGGTCTTCACATTGAGTGTGGTTGGAGTGACTGTCACACTGTCCCTGCTAAGGTCTTCACATTGAGTGTGGTTGGAGTGACTGTCACACTGTCCCTGCTAAGGTCTTCACATTGAGTGTGATTGGAGTGACTGTCACACTGTCCCTGCTAAGGCCTTCACGTTTAGTGTGGTTGGAGTGACTGTCACACTGTCCCTGCTAAGGCCTTCACGTTTAGTGTGGTTGGAGTGACTGTCACACTGTCCCTGCTAAGGCCTTCACGTTTAGTGTGGTTGGAGTGACTGTCACACTGTCCCTGCTAAGGTATCACATTTAGTGTGGTTGGAGTTCTTGCATCTGGATAGTGACCTTTCTTCTCCAGAAAGGGGATGAAGTGTTTGAGAAATTAATGTTGGAAAGATAACCATATCAAGAGTGGAAAACCAGTATCCAGATTCATGAGCCTCGCTTATATTAACTATAAAAATACCTTTACCTGACATAATCAAATTCTTAGGAACCAAAGAGTTTTTAAATCAGCAAGAAAAGAGCAACCTGTCAACTGAGAAAATGCCCCCACCAGACTGCATTGTGGGCAAGGCTGTGGTGAACGTGCCCCTTCCTAGTGAGTCAGTGCATTTTTATTGGGGTTATGAACAGGAGCAGAAGACTCACAACAGCTGTGTCACCAAAGAACAGCCCAACACGGGTGACAGATGATGAACACAAAATCCCCAGAGCTGTAGCAGCCAGACAGGTGGAGAATCTTCTCCTGGTAATTAATCTCCTCTCCCAGTAGCTGTTTACCATTTCTATATCCTTGGAATTCTGTATCCAAAAGAATTCTCAAGGTTTTATCCTTTTCGCCTGTGTGACCTTTGTTCAATTCACAAGGAGCCTCCCACTCTTTCCTTGTCGGAAACAATCCACTCTGGACAGTTACCAGCAGCCATGCTACTTAAGCCAGTTCGGAGTATTACGAGCCCTTTAATAATGGCCAGGCCAAGCATAGGTACTATCTCCAGTCCCTGTTGGTGCCAAAGCTCAGGAGTAATGTTTTTTTTTTTTTTGGTTCTTTTTTTCGGAGCTGGGGACCGAACCCAGGGCCTTGAGCTTCCTAGGCAAGTGCTCTACCACTGAGCTAAATCCCCAACCCAGGAGTAATGTTTTAAACGACACAACTGATAATTACATTAGTGCTGGGAGTGGTTGCATCAGTGAGGGGTTAGCGTAGACTTCTAACATCTGGCTTCTGGCAGACCTACCTTAGCTGTATTTTCCAGATGTGTGGTGAATTCTCTCGACTGAGGACTGATGCAGCAGGAGAGCAATCATTGTGGGTGGTGCCATCTCAGGTGGTCTTGGGTGCTCTAAGAAAGCAGTCCAGTAAGCCACAATCTTTCCTGACCTCAGTGTCAGTTTCTGCCTCTAGGTCCCTACCCAGTTTGAGTTTATGTCCTGACTTCCTTTGATGATGAAATATGATGTACAAATGTAGGCCAAGTGTAAGCCAAGCCCCAAGTTACTTATAGTCATGGTGTTTCATCAGAGCAAGAGAAACTGTAAGACAAATATCTATGCATTTATAGTTATGTTTTAGAGTTTTGTCTTTGTGTTTATCCGTTAGTTGGAGTGGAAAGAGAAAGGTGGGGAGAGTGTGTATCAGAAAACAGCTTTGTGAAATTGTTTCTGTCTAGTCATCTTTAGAAGAGTTATGGATCCTGAACTCAGTCCACAGGCTCCCATAACAAATGTTTTACCCACTGAGCCATCTCCCCTCTCCCGTTAAGTGATCATCAGTGCTTTCCAGGCATGCAAAATGTTGAAGGTTTTCTTCAGTAAACTACCTACATATAACACAACTAATATAATATAAAAATTAAAGTCAGAGTAGACCTAAACCGTTTAGACCTAGACCTAAAGTTTCTAGAAGAAATCTACAAAGTCCTGCTGATAATGATCTCCACAATGATTTTTGTATTTTGCCTCAAACACAATCAACTAAAGTAAAATAAGGCTTGTAGAATTGCATTAAACAAAAATCCTTCTACCCAGCAAAACAAAAAAAGTGGAGGCCCAACCTGTGGGATGGGAGGAAATGTACAGGGAAGATGTCAGTACACAAAGTAGGAAAGGAACTCAACAGCTAAGCGGCACTACTTTAAAACTGGTTGAAAAAATGGACAAAAAATGAATAGACATTTCTCCATGGACAGAAGATACATGGAGAAAAAGATCATCAGTCAGAAGAGTAAGCATCAATAAACTTAGGCTATTCTTTTAAAAGGTGAGGTAGTGTGTTGGCTATTCTTGGCTGTCAACTTGACTACATCTGGAATTAACTAAACCCCAAAATGGAGGACACACCTGTGAGGGATATTGGCTTAATTTTAACTGGGAAGATCAACTTCAAATCTGACTCTGAGGTAGGAAGACACAACTTTAATCTAGATATCTTTTGAGCCAGAAAAACCTACCTTTACTCTGGGCCACACTTCTTGCTGGAAGCTTATATATGGACATGAAAGGAGGAAATTTGTTTTTTGCCTACTTGCTCTGGCTTGCTAGCAAGTTCATGTCTTTACTGGCATTAGTGTCTACTACTTTGGGATTCCAGTATATACTGAAGAGCTGAGACAGTCTTGTGAACTGAGCAACTACTGAATTTTGGACTTTTTCACTCATAGACAGCTATTGTTGGATTAGCTGGACCACAGCCTGTATGTCTCTCTGTCTCTTTGTCTCTCTGTCTCTTTCTCTCTGTCTCTGTCTCTCTCTCTCTCATTCTCTCTCTTATACTCTCTTATTCTCTTTGTCTCTTTCTGTCTCTCATTCTCTCTGTCTTTCTCTGTCTCTGTCTCTCATTCTCTGTCTGTCTCTCTTTTCTCTCTCCTCTCTATCTCTCTCTCTCTCTCTCTCTCGCTCTCTCTCACACACACACACAGGAATTTATTTTATATCTATTATATATTTATTTTATATCTATGTATCATATATATATATGGAGAGAGAGATTCAGTCTGTAAATTCTATTACTCTAACTAATACAACAATAACTGCTGGTTATATATCTAAGGGAATTTGTCATATTTGGAAAAAAAATATTTGTACTCACATGTTTTATACAACACCATAATACTAACAATGAAGGAATAGTTAGGATCATGTGACACGTGTATTGAAAGAAATAACTTACAAAGGAAGGAAATTCTATCATCTTCCAAGTATAGTTTTATAGTAAGTGAGTCAAGAAAAGCGCATTGTATTGTGTGATATGACCTATATATGAGCTCTCAAAATTTTCAAAACCGTAGGAGCAGTTTGCAGAATGGGGGTTGCAGAAGTCAGAATTTGGTTTAAAGAGGAGGGGGCTGTCAGTGGGTAGAAAGTTTCGATTTTCTGAATATCTAATGTGTATTTGATATAGAATTTGTCAATAATTCTGTATTGTTGAAATCTTAGATGTTCTTACCACACACAGAAATGTTAACTGTTAGTGTTAGTCATTCATTGCAACGAAATATGAGAAATAGATCAACATAACGGGAATAGATTTGTTTTGGAGTCTGGTTTAAACATTTTGAATCCATAGTTGCTTGGTGCCAACAATTGGCCTGTGGAAAGCAAACATCATGCACATGTTCCTCATATCACCAGACAGCACAGAAAAGGCAGCAAGGGAGGGAGGGTTAAACCATATAGGAAGCAGAAGAGAAAGGGTGGGCCGTGTAGAAACTGTAGCCGCCAAGGGCAACCTTCAGTGGCCTGATGCCTTCCACTAAGTTACACCTCCCATGACTCTGTTCCCTCCACTGGTCCGTTCCATTATGAGCCCATAAATCTACCAACATGTTGATGAGACCCAGTCCTCCAGACCAACTGTTTACTTAAAAGTCTCATTTCTGGACTTTGCTTTACTGGGGACCAAACTTCTAACCCATGAGCTTTTCCAAGTTCAAAGCATTACATTCATCCACTACTCCTCAAGGTTCACGCCCACAATGACCCCCAAAACACTTAGCCCATCTCTAAGCCTCAGTAGTCCCAACAGTCCTCGAAAGTCTACTCTCTGCTCTTTTATTTAGGGTACCTCTTAGCTGACAGCTCTTGTAAAGCTCACCAGTGATGGGGTAGGCAGAGGGAAGATCCCCATTCTGAAAAGAAATCAAAGCGAGGCTGGAATGTAGCAGGGACAGTAGTAAATCCTGTAACTCTATATCTGTCATGCTAGACATGGGGTCAGCAGAATGTGCTCCCAAAACAGTTCGGGCAGCCTGTGCCTGGGTGGCTGCAGTTCACATGTTCACACTCTTTCTTTTTAAGGATTTATTTATTTATATATTATATATAAGTACACTGTAGCTGTCTTCAGACACACCAGAATAGGGCATCAGATCTCATTTACAGATGGTTGTGAGGTACCATGTGGCTGCTGGGATTTGAACTCAGGGCCTGCTGGAAGAGCAGTCAGTGCGCTTAACCACCCAGCCATCTGTCCAGCCCCACTCGTTCACTCTCTGCTTGCTGGCTCTCTTTGCTCCTTTTGTCTTTTCTCAGAATGGCCGATGCTCCCAGCATCTACTTCCTAAGTTCTCCCTTGTACCTGTGGCTTCATTCTCACAGCTTTGCACAAGCTCTTTTCAGAGGCTGCTTGCAAAAGCCTCAAACTCTACCACGCATTTTCTGGCCAGCCATGCTTTCTGTGAACCCTCGGTGGAACCATCTGTGATCCTGTAACTCCTGCATTCCATTTGCCTGAAGAAACGTATGGGATCAAACCTCTATGTGTGACCAGCTGGAGCAGTAGCCAGGTATAGAGGAATTTTAATGCAATACAAGACTGCTCTGATGATATCTAAAGATCTTCTAGGTCTGTGCGATTCAGCCGGAATGCAGACGTACAACACACCTTAGAACACACCTCTGTTCCCTCTGGCTGGAATCCTTTAAACCCAAACAAGGACGTCTAATTGGGTCAAACAAGAACATCTAATTGAGGGGCAGACAAAGTGATGAATCAGAGAACGAGGTGACAGAATGAGTCAGAGATAGGACACACCCAACTCTCGGGAGCAGAGCTATTTAATAGCAGCTCCAGGAGAGAAAGTCAGTTTTGTTCAGACAATTGAGTTGGGTTCAGCAGGGAGCTGGGAGTCGAGGTGGTGCGAGTGCAGTGCAGTCTTGTGGAGTTCATTCCTGAGCTCATGCAGTTCAGTGAGAAGCTGAGAGAAGCCAGAATGAATCAGTCAGCTTGGAGAGGAGTTGAGCCAGAACCACTGAGTTGAACCAGCTGGCCATAATTCAGAAAGAACTAGAAAGATTGAGCTTATTCAGCAATAAGCCTCCAAGATGACAATTACATCAAGTGAATAAAAGTCCAGGTTTGCTTGGACTACAGTCGTGAGTGCCTGCATGAGCATTAAGAAACAATTTTGGGGGCTAGAGAGATGGCTCAGTGGTTAAGAGTTCTGACTGCTCTTCCACAGGTCCTGAGTTCAAATCCCAGCAACCACATGGTGACTTACAACCATCTCTAATGAGATGCCCTCTTCTGCTGTGTCTGAAGTGTACTTATAGATACTAAATAAATAAATAGTTCACTTATACAAAAAAAAAGAAAAGAAACAATTTTGTAGACTGCACTTTATAAGCAGCCACTCTGAGACTCTTCTCAGAGCCATGTCTCAAGTGTTTTTACAGTTCCCACCCTCTGTCTACAATGGATAAAGTCTGGCTGAATCCTGAACTTCTACAACAGAATCTAGGAAAATAATCATCAAGCTCAAAGAAGGAATTAAATTCTGTGGTGCTAATTTCCATAGCAACGCATTCTTCTGTACCTATGTAGCTTGTAAACTTTATTATATGAGTTGATGTTGATTAGTGCAACCATAATTGTATCATAATGTATATGTATATGAAAACATTACATTGTATATGATGCTGTTCATCATTTTGGGCAGTCAGCTGTGGACTTTAGCTAACAAATAGAGAAGTAAAAGTAACTCGGTAGGTCTATACTCAGTAGCAGTTCTTACCAGGAGACAACTTCAGCAGCTGAGAAACAACTTCAATGGTATCTCAACTACTCTTTATCCCAGCAAATCCTGGATGAAATTTCTTCACAGAGCTTCTGAATACATTACTATTTTACATCTCAATAAACCTGCTGTTATGTTTATCACAAGCCGGGCCTGTTAATCCTACGTCCTAAGAAATCTGAGGCACTGAAATCTTACATTCATGGCAGGCCTGGCCTAGGGAACATAGTGAGACCCATCAATAAAACAAAACAAACAAGCAAAACTTAAAGCTTGAACGTTACTCAGCGTAGAATGCTCTCTTAGCCTAAACAGGACCCTTCTTTTATTACCCAGTATTGTGACAATAAGAACAAAATCTAAACCATCGATGTAAAAACCCAAAGCAGCCACATCCAAAACATAACAATGAACAGGTCAATCCTATCACAGACTGAGAATGAGGCAAAGTAGAAGATTAGTGGGGAACAATAACTGTAGCCACACGTGTCTTTGTTGAAGATTTTTTACTATATAAATTAAAAAAAGAAAAAAACTAAATGAAATAAACATTAAAGTTATTATTTCCTAATAAACTAATCACTGATACAAACTGCTTTAATAATGAATTTTAAGTAAACAAATATTTACAGAGGATATTCTGATATATATATATATATATATATATATATATATATATATATATATCCACAGTCTTATCTTCAAGATATGTACAGTGTTAGGAGTGGAAATAAAAGTGTGCATGCCACATCCCTAAACATTTGAAAGCAATAATTTAAGCTGATGAATCAGCACACCTCTTTAAAGTCCTTAGGAGAGCCTCAGTGTAGCCCACACCTGAGAGAGACAACTCAGGGACAAGGCAGTCTCACAGGCCCATTCCAACATCTTTATTTTCCAAGGACAATTGACCACCCACCCAACTCCTGTGGAGGCACCTTATCTCCAACCCAACCCTTAGAACTGTTTACCCAGTGGAGACAAATGAGGGAAGCCCTAAAAGATGCTCGTCGGGTAAAAAAATAAAAACAAATAAATAAAAATAATGCAACAAAAATTCCTGGGACCTTAGGTCTTACTCTGCAGTGAGTGGCATAAATTAGAGCTGGACACAGCTTACTGTTCAAATAGCAGGCTACCCTTGATGATAATACAATTTACTCACAAAATGAAATGAGGAATATAAGGGTTGAGCAAAAAGGTTCAGAACTGGGAAGTTTTGTATGCCATCTTGTGGTGGTTTTACGAATATGTAAAGAAACGATACAGAAGGAACTAGGTAATCTATTTTGCATGAGAATAATGTGTTCATTTGAAAAGTTATTTTAAGGGTAATTAACATTGCAAGTATGGTTTTTGTTACAGCATCGTGTATAATAGTAAGTTACTAAGATTTATGATATAACTTAATGCACCTTTAACTGTGAAATTCATCTGTGCACTCAACAAAGAATATATGAAATGTATGCTTTGTTCCAAGTATTATTTTGGCATTGAGGATATCCTAAAGGCAGAAATCCTTGCCTGCCTGGAGTTTATATTCCAGGATAGTGAAATAGTGGCCATAGTTCTTGCTTTTACATTTCTTCACTAGAGCCAACTTAAAAATTCCACTCATTGCCCTTTGTATACACATCATAGTTGAAATTTTGAAAGAAGAATTCTATTGTGCTGACTTTCACCCCTCTCAGAAAACTGTAGAAGAATAATTTGTTTTAATGTCTCAAGATGATTGGGTCACTTCTACTTTTGGAGTTTCTATGCATTATAATTAATAAGTAAAAACAAAGGTGAGGGTTTTTTTCCCTTTAAAAAAAATCCACTTTCAAGTTGGTTTTTCTTTTTTTCCTACAAACACATTTATTACTTAGGGAGAACAGAACAGTAAGCTCTGTGCACGATTGTAATTGGTGTGGATGAGACAAGCACTAAGTAAATGTCATCGGATCAACGTTTCGATCACCACGTGACCTTTTGCAATAGGTTTCTCATTGGTATGGAGGAAGCCTACTGATGGTTGTGTGTTCGTTCTGCATTCTTCCACTTGCTTAATGTATTAATCAATTAGAAGGTTTTTTCAATGGTCTTCAGGGTCCCGTGTATAGAGTTGTGTAATATGCATGGGATAGCTTTATTCTTTTCCCTTTTGCATCCCTTTAATTACTTCTTTTATATATCATGGACTGTAATAACTCTACTGTCTAGTAGTGGAGACTATGGGCTCTCTCGTCTTCTTTCTGAACTTTTAATCCTTTGACTTTTGCTTCATTTATCATGATTTTGACTTTAGGCTCAATACGACTTTTATCATATTGAAGTAAGCTTGCTCCACGTCTTTCTCATGACGTTAGCGTTAAGAGAGCTGGAGTCTGTTGAAGGATCCTTTTCTTATGGAGATGGTTATGTGGTTTATGCATTTTAGTCAGTTTGCATAATGAAACGATGATTTATATATGTTGCGCCTTGCCCGTATTTCTGGAGTAAAATCATCTTGGTTATGATGAACTTGTTTATTTGATCTTCGGTTTGCAAGTATTCCACTAATATTTTTTCACCTATGGTCTACAGGGAGAATGTTTTGTAATTTTCTTATTTACGTAGTGTCTTTAATTGATTTTGATATCAGAGAAATACTGGCTTCATAGACAGACTTTGGAATTCTTCCCTTAATATTTTATAGAATAGTTGAGTATTAGTTCTTTGTTGGTTGTTGGTTCTTCTGATGATCTACTAGAAGAATGCAGTGAATCCATTCAGTTTAGGGGTCTTTTAGTTAGGGGATTTTTTTTTTTACAATCTTATTATTGGTTATCAATATGTTTAAATTATTTCATCTTGATTCAATTTTGGTATGTCATATGCACTCACCTATGTCTTTTAAGTTTGCAAAGTAGTGGAGTGTAGGTTTCTAAAATTTGATTTTCAGGATTTCATTGTTATGTGTTATAGTATCTATCTTTTTATCTATAATTTTATTTGTGTCTTCTCTGATTTTGGTTGATTTGGCTAAAAGTTTGCATTCTTTTTTTTGCTTATCTTTTCAAAAATTCTTTTCATTTCATTGATTCTTTTCAGTGCTTTAAAATTTTCTATTTAATTAATCTCTGACTTGATTTAAACTATTTTCTCCCTGTCTACTGTTGTCAAAGTTGATTTGTTCTAGTTTTCTCAAAGCCAAAAGGTACATTATAATTAATTTATTTAAGACCGTTTAAGACTCTTATGTAGAGCTATGTACACTTACATTGTGTTTCACAGATTTTGCTACGCTGAGTCTTCATTTTCATTCGACTCTCTGAATTTTATGTTCTTCATGATTCCTCGGGTGACGCATTATTTCCTGGTGTGCTGATTCCTTTCCATGAATTTGTGACTTTCTGTACTTTTGTAGTCACTGTTGTTAGTGCCTTTTTTTCCCATATGGTCAGATGGAGTGGTGTCATATCAATTTTTCTGTGTTTTTCTGAAACTTGCTATATGTATAAAATCTGATTGGTTTTGGAGAAGGTTCCATGGACTGGAGAAGAATATGTATTGAATATTCAGGTTGAAATGTTCTGAAGATGTTGGTTGGGTCTCTTTGATTCATGATTAGATTTAACCCAAACATTTCTTTGTTGGGTTTCTGTCCAGGTGACCAGTCTATTGATAAGTATATGGCATTGAAGTCACCCCCCCCATCAGTGTGTTGTGTTGATTCTGTGACCTTACATCTGATAGTATTATTTTATGAAATTGGGTATTTGTGTGTGTTGTGTATATATTTAGAATTGTAATAATGTCTTCTTGTTGAATTCTTCAACTGGTGAATTTGAACTGACCTTTTCTTTTGTAATGTTGGTCGGAAGTCCAATTTGTAGCTAGGAGACTAGCTGTGCCTACTTGTTTCTTAGTTGTGCTTGGGATATAATTTTCTATCTTTTTATTCCAAGCAATGGACATCTTTTACGACAGTGTTTGTTCCTTTGAGCCAACAATGGATTAATTTTCCTGGTACTTATACTGTGTGGCATCTTCAGTCCATTTATTCTCTTCAGACCAAATATTCCTCTAGTGTCCTTTTTCAGAGCTTGTTAAGTAATCATAAATTCTTTGAGGTTATTTTTATAATGCTTTTATTTACTTATTTATTTATTCACTTTACATCTCAATATCAGCTCCACTTTCCTCCCGATACCCCTTTATACAGATCTTTCCCCCATTCCCTCCTCACCTTCTCCTCTGAGAGGGATGAATCTCCCTTTCCCCGAGGTATCACCCCACCCTGGCACATCAAGTCAACTAGGTGTATCCTCTCCCCAGTGAGGTCAGACAGGCAGTTCAGTTAGGAAAACAGGTTACACAGGCAGGGAACAGATTCAGACACACACCCCTGCCCCAGCTATAGGTGTAACCGCATGAAAACCAGTCTGCATATGTATGGGGGACCTAGGTCCAGCCTATGTTTGATATTTGGTTGGTGGTTGGTTCAGTCTCTAGGATCCTCCAAGATTCCAGGTTACTGGACGTGGTTGGTCATCCTGTGAAATCCTTGTCCTCTTCGGGTCCCCCAATCCTTCTTCCAACTCTTCCACAAGACTCACTGAGCTCCATCTAATGCTTGGTTGTGGGTCTCTACATCTGTTTCCACTGGCTGTTTGGTGAGGCCTATCAGAAGACAGTTATGTTGGGCTCCTATCGGCGAGCATAACAGAATATCATCAATATCAGGGATTGGTTCTTGCCCATGGAATGGGTCTCCATTTGGGCCAGTCATTGGCTGGCCATTTTATCATGGGAAGTTTTTCTTTCTCCTTTGGTTTTAATGGATAGTGTTCTGGGGTTGACAGTATATATCGGCATCTGTGGTCCTTCATAGATTAGCAAACGCCTTTTCAAAGCTTCTTTTTTATTTATTTATTTTTGCTTTAAATGTTTCTATTGAATTATATGGTGTTCTTTTACAGCCTGATACTCGTCTCTTAGCCATTTCTATAGTCTGTGACTTTAATTTTATTAGTATGTCATGGGGAGTGTCTTATATCCTATTTGGTGTTCTGTAGGCTTTTTGTACTCAAATGTGTATCTTTTTCTAAGTATTTGGGGGAGTTTTATGATCTTATTGAAGATATTTTGTATACATTTGGTGATATTCTACCCCTATGGCCATAATTTAAAGATTTGGTCTTCTTATGGTCCTCTACATTGTCTTCCACTCCCGATGCTCTGTTCTCCCCACGGTCCACTCTGCTGGTGACACTTCCCCTGAGTTTTAAAATGGCTTATTGGGGTGCCCATTTTCATGATCATTCCAGTTTGGTTTTTCCTCAGCCCATCTGTCTCTTCGTTAAATTCTATTTTTTTACATCTTAGACTGACTTCATTCAGCTCTTTGCATTTGTCCATTCCATCTCCTTTACCAAATTTTGTGTTGTTATCTGTTGCGGGAAATTAAGATCTTTATTTCTTATTGAACAAACTGAAAACAATCCTTCACCAATTCTACACTGTTCTGAGCCTGCACAACAGGGGTCCACAGCCTCCAAGGTATTGTACTATGTGAATCAGTGCACTACTCCACGAGTGTGTCTGAAGAGTTAAATTTCAAAAAGTTAGTCATACACAAGGTCCGGACTACCTGAGGGAGACTATAGGGCTTGCCGGACCATTTGGAGCTGAAGAGTTAAAATAAAAACTTCATAAAAACTGCAAAAGAACAGCAGATAAGGGGACAGGACAGAGCTGGCCTGAGACGTGCCGGCCAAGCCTAAAAACAAGGTCAAGGGATTGTTCCAGGAAGGGGGGCCATCCGGACGGATGACTCCCTGCTCTACAGATAAAGATAAGATTTTCTCCTATATTGAGAACACCCCACCCCGCATGTACTGCTTGCAGATGAGACCTTGTACCCATTTCCCTTGCTGATAACCACGCGAAACCCCCTGGCTTCTCCTATATAAACCCCTGCCTGAAGAGGTTCGGGGCGATTCCTCTGTCTCCTGTGTGAGATACGTGTCGGTCCGGGATCTCGTTAATAAACGCTACCTCTTGCTGTTACATCAAGACCGGCTACTCGCGTTTCTTGGGGCACCCCAACCCGTGACTGGAGCGAGAGTCTCCCCAAGTTTGGGGGGCTTTCATGTCCACCTCCCTCACACTAGAGTTCCTACTCTCTCCACGTTTATGCCTTATCCCTTTCCCCGGTCTTCTTTCTAGCTTGCTCGGCTTTGGAAGTTCAAGTCTTATCTACTTCATAACCGGCTACAGCACGACTTTCACTTACCTGCCAGCTATATGAATAAAAGCAGAGTCTTTTTAATATTTTAAAGCTTGGGCATTAGCCTGGCAGTCTCCTGACTTCTCTAATTTTGGTCTACGTCTCGCCACGTGTGGCCAGTTCTAGCTCTTTGCTCATCTCTGTTGACCTCCTAGCCGCGTGGTGAATCTACCACCTCTCAATTGTTTCCCCAGAGTCGCTTTCTTTGCCCGGAAGTTCCGCCTTCTACTTCCTGCTCAGCTATTTATTGGCCACCAGATCTTTATTTCATCCAATAGGCAAGTTAGGAAGAAAGAACTTTTACAAAATACAAGGCCAGTGATAGGGAGAGGGGTTAGGGGATGTTGGCCCGGAAACTGGGAAGGAGAATAACAATCGAAATGTAAATAAGAAATACTCAAATTAATAAAGATTAAAAAAAAAAAGGCCAGTGATCTGGATAGTACTTAGGTATTTGCCAGCCAGTACAGCATTAACAATTGAATATACAGAGACACACCTTCACATAGTGTATTCCAACACCTGAAAGTTCTAGTATTTATAATTCCACTGTCTGAGGAAAGTAGTATAAGACACACTGTTGTTATATAAATATGTTTATATACAGTCTAATATAGCTTTTGATTTCTTAATTTGTTAATCACTTCTTTTCGATATAGTATAAGTATATTATGGGCCATGTTATGGTGATAATTTTGTATACTATATTATATAGATCTGCGTATTAGGTAGGCAGACCGAATTCTTGTTGGCCAGCAGTACAAAAGGCAATGCAACATAAGTCAAAATAAATTCATCTAGGAATCAAATTAGCCTGAAAATGATGGTGTAAAAGCATTCTCAATTAGCTTCATTGACACCCGTAAGCCTTTAAAAAATAGTCCTCCTGTTTCAATCTGCAAGCCTAGCACAGTTTACAGTGTGCTACACACTCTGTGAAGAGGACATGTACACTTTCAATTCCTGTGGAACATTTTATTTTCCAGATACTGACAAATACCCAGATGTTTGGTGTGACAAACCAAACAGGTAAATTACATACTGTTATATTTGAACTACTAAATTGAAATTATTCTTCTTAAAGACAGACCCATAATTCATTTAATCTGTTGTTTTTTAATGAATGTACAAATCCACACAAGAATTTTTCTCAAGTTTTACCACTAGATGTCAGCCATTCACTACAGTAGTAATAACTTTTTTTTTTTTTTTTTTTTTTGACAAATCTGTTTGTGGTTGTCTGTTATCTGTCTTCTCTTTCTGTTTTATTCTTTCCTGTTTTGATCATCAGTCTATAAGGGGCAGATAAATCAACTAACATTTTAAGAAGCCAGATATCCATTGTAATCTATATAAAAGTGGCAAGGCTATTTAGGATTGAGGGGAAAAGCACATTCAAATATTTAAGTATTCATAGATAGAAATGTGAAAAGAACACAAAAACATTTATATACTTAGGGTGGAATTGGGATATTCAACCCTAGTAATTTTGAGACCAATAAAATATTTCGAGCCTTGGTTTTAAAATTGTGGCTAAGTCTTTTTGTTACTTTGGAATTATATGCCTATAGCAACACTGTTTTCATTTGCTTTTTTATGCACTGCCCATTGCACATTAACACATTTCTATGGACTTTGCCACTGACTATGGGGTGAGGGGTCTGGATCGCCTTCCATTATTGAGCTGAGTATAATGAGTCTATATTTTATGTCCCTTCTAGATGGTGGGCCACCTTAGGTCAACACATTTCTCAAGGCTCTTAATGAAGAGATTTTCCTACCTCAGCATGCCCTGCAGCCAGGCTAGAGTGGAGTTTTGTTCCCTACTCAGCAGACACTTTTGTCCTTCCTATCCAGACCTTGTCTAGCATCTCTGTGTGGCCAGAGGCTGGCTGGGACATTTATTTCTCAAGCTTCATAAGTCAGCCTGAACATCCTAAAACAATCCCATTCTCTTAACCATCAACTTGTCCAGATGTTGATTCAATACATGTGGGGAAGGTTTTGTGGAGGCTTCAAGGTTAAGTTTTGCTTGTGAAAGAATGAGCTGTAAAGACTGTTGAACAAATCTTTGCAAACCCACTAGGATTGCATACTACAATCACACACACACACACACACACACACACACACACACACACACACTCTCACACACACACAGACAGAGTGTTATTGGATTCCTGAATCCTTCTGGTGGTAGAAATGTGTGTGAAACATTGTACGAAGACATGAAGCAAGGAGGAGAAACTGTCTTTAAAATTTCCCAGGTTTATGACAGACGTATTTTAAGTCAAAATAGGAAGCATGAAGCCAACTTGAAGAAAAGCAGGGGTTGGGGATTTAGCTCAGTGGTAGAGCGCTTGCCTAGGAAGCGCAAGGCCCTGGGTTCGATCCCCAGCTCCAAAAAAAAAAAAAAAAAAAAAAGACCTAGCAAGATAAGGGTAGAGAAAGTCACCCCATGCCCATACCCATACAGATGTCAGGCAT
Source organism: Rattus rattus (assembly GCF_011064425.1). NCBI lineage: Eukaryota > Metazoa > Chordata > Mammalia > Rodentia > Muridae > Rattus > Rattus rattus. Next base: position 168,711,006 of record NC_046157.1, on the reverse strand, counting down.
TCCCGAATCACTGCATTCTCTTGCCCTTGAATTTTTGAACCAATATCTACATACTTCTCTCCCTTAAAAAAATAAGTTATAAGCCCATGAGATAAGATCTCTGACAGGAAATAAAGATCAATTTTGGATGTGGCCAAGATATAAACCCCTCCAAATCATCACTTTTGCCTGCCCTCTTGCATCCCTTAACAGCAAGTGCACCTGCTAAGCTGCTGCTGTGATTGATACTGCTCTGCTGCCCTTCGTGGCCTCATGAGTCAGTTTCTTTTCATCATCCATGTAAAGACCAGGAACTTTCCAGGAGTGATCAGCTCCTGGGTGCTGGACCTCTCCAACTTTGAATGGCCATTGTTGGACTACTCAGTTCTTATCATGCAAGCCAATCTGATAAATCACTTATCATGATTTCATTCCTCTAGAATAAACAGTAACTCCTATGTAGATTGTTGAAGTACGAGTGCAATACGAAATTGACACATAACAAAAATGATCCTAAGTAACTCACATGTAGCTTGTGCAAGGATAATTGTAACATAAAATTCACACATAGTACAAACTATCTTCAAATGGTCCAGGAATTCTGAAAAAATCATATGTTTGTGCACATATGAGGAAGAGAAAGTAAAACATTGGCGAAATTTCAATCACTGTTGTATCTAAATGAAGAGAGATCAGGTATCATTAACTTGCTTCCATGTTTCAGAATGAGTAGGATTGAAAACATAGTTTTGTTTCAAACTTTATTTTTATTCTTTTATAATTTTAATGTATACTGAAAAAGAAAAAACCAAATAAAAACAGAATAGGGCAAAACGAAGAAAAAAGCAGGAAAAAAAGTGTCAAAGAAAAGGCACAAGAAACACATACAGACATGAGACAGACTCTCACACAGAGAAATCTCATAAAAAGCACAAAACCAGAATGCACAATATGAAAACAAAAGCCCTGTGATGTTAAAAAAAAAACTCAGACAAAACATTATGAGAAAATGCTACCAAAAATATCATTTAGTTTGGTCTGTGTTGGTCAACTGCTGGGCATGGTGCCTACTCTTAACAGTAGTTTGTCTCCCCAGTGAGACTCCCTTGGAAAAAAGCAGTTTTTCATTTGCAAGCTGTTGTGAAATGGATTTAGCATCTGGGTTAGGGATGGGCTTGTGCCCACCTCCTTTCTTTCTCAGTACATTTTATTTGAAGGGGGAGCTGTTGTTAAGGTTATTGCTTTCTCAATCTCTCAGTTTGTCTTTTGTTTATAGGAAATTCACAGATGTTTGTGTGTTAGTTTTTTTTTAGCCTGCTACTTTGCTGAAAGTGTCTAATAGCTGTGGGAATTTCCTGGTGGAATTTTTTTCCCTATCATACATGTATACTCCCATATCACTTCTAAACAAAGACACTTTGAGCACTTTCTTTTTTGATTACCCTTGATCTTCTACAACTGTCTTACTGCTGTAGCTAAGACTGCAAATATTATATTGATTATGATGGGGAGAGTGGACAGCCTTTGTTTGTTCCCGGGTTTTGTGGGATTGCATTGAATTTGTGTCCATTTAAGTTGGTATTGGCTGTAGCTTTAGCATAAATAAGCTCTGTTACGTTGACGTATGTCCGTTATATGCCTTACCTCTCTAGGACTTTTATCATGAAGAGGTGTTGGGTTTTTTCAAAGGCCTTTCCTGCATGTAAAGAGATGATCACATGCTTTTTATTTATCAGTTGGTTTATATGATGGGTTACATTTATCTATTATTTATATTGGACCATCTCTGTATCTCTGGAATGAATCCTACTTGATCGTAGTGGATGATCTTTTTTATGTGTTCTTACATTTGGTTTGCAAGTGTTTTACTAATAAATTTTCCATCTGTGTTCATAAGGGAAATTGCTCTGTACCTCTTCCTTCCTCCTCCCTTTCTTCCTCCCTCCTTCTTTCATTCCTCCTTTCTTTCTCTTTCTTTCTTTCTTTCTTTCTTTCTTTCTTTCTTTCTTTCTTTCTTTCTTCCTTTCCTTTCTTTGATATTTATGTAGTTTAGGTATCAGAGTAATTGCTGCCACATAAAATGAATTAGGCAATGTTACTTCTGTTTCTAGTTTTGTGGAATATTTGAATATTCCAGTCAATTCACCTCAGAAAGACTGGTAGAGCTGGTACAGAGATAGACCAGTAGATCAATGGAATAGAACTGATGATGCAGAAATGAACACACACACCTATGGTCACTTGATCTTTGACAAAGAAGCTAAAATTATCCAGTGGGAAAAAGACATCATTTTCAACAAATGGTGCTGGTTCAACTGGTGGTCAGCATGTAGAAGAATGCAAATTGGTCCATTCTTATGTCCCTGTACAAAGCTCATGTCCAAGTGGATCAAGGACCTCCACATAAAACCAGATACACTCAAACTAATAGAAGAGAAAGTGAGGGAAAGCTTTGGACATATGGGCAAATGGGGGAAATTTTCCTGAACAAAGCACCAATGGCTTATGCTCAAGAATTGACAAATGGGACCTCATAAAATCACAAAGCTTCTGTAAGGCAAAGGACACTGTCATTAGGACAAAACGTCAACCAACAGATTGGGAAAAGATATTTAGCAATCCTTACATCCAATAGGTTCCTAGTATCCAAAATATACCAAGAACTCAAGAAGTTAGATTTCAGAGAACCAAATAACCCTATTAAAAATGGGGAACAGAGCTAAACAGAGAATTCTCAATTGGGGAAACTCGAATGGCCATGAAGCACCAAAAGAAATGTTCAACATCCTTAGTCATCAGGGAAATGCAAATCAAAACAACCCTGAGATTCCACCTCACACCAATCAGGGAGAATCTGTTGAGACCATACCCAGAGGTTAGGCATAGCTCACAGTTGAGGGATGGGTCACCTGCCCATCTCCAAAATTTTAGGTCCTATCTAAAAGAAATATGGAGTAGAGACTGAAGGAAAGGCCATTCAGAGACTGCCCCACCTGGTGATCCATCCCGCGTGCAGACTCCAAACCCAGACACTATTGCTGATGCCAAGAAGTGCTTGCTGAGAGAAGCCAGATAAAGTTGTCTCCTAGGAGGCTCTGCCAGATCCCATTTATACAGATGTGGATGCTTGAATCCAATCATCAGACTAATCACAGGGTCCCCAGTGGAGGAGTTAGGATAAGGACTGAAAGAGCTGAAGGGGCCTTATGTGGCATTAATGAGAGGGGAGGCCCTTGGTCCTGTGAAGACATGATGCCCTGGTGTAGAGGGATGCTAGGGCAGTGAGGTGGGAGTGGGTGGTGGGTGGGGAGCACCCTCATAGAATCAGGGTAACAGGTGAAGGGATAGAGGGTTTGCAGAGGGGAAACTGGGAAAGGGGATAATATTTGAAATGTAAATAAATAAAATATCCAATTTAAGGCTCTGGGCCTTATTTATTTAATTAATTAATTTATTTGGTAGACATATAATTACTACTTCTATATCACTAGAGGTTCTAGGTTCATTTAAATTGCTTATCTGATCTTGATTTAGCTTTGGTAGATGAAGAAAACTCCTCCCTCCCTCCCTCCCATCCTCTCTTTCTTTTCTTCTTTGTCTGAGTGCAGATCTGGTGGAATAAAGTCCTATATGAGTCTCTGGCTCTCCTCAGTGCCTATTGCTGTACCCCAGTTTTGTCTCAGACTTTGCTAACTTGCATCTTCTCTCCCTGTTAGTTATTTGGCTAAGACTTGACAATCGTACCGACTGTTTTCAAAGAATTGATTATTTGTTCCATCGATTCTTACATTCATTTTCTTGTTTGTTTCTATCAACTCAGCCCCGAGTTTGATTTATTTCTTGCTGCTTACTCCTTTTAGATGTTCTTTCTTCTTGTTGTCTCAGAGCTCAGGTGTTCGATTGAGCTACTACTGATAGGAGATTACTCATTTTTTAAAGGTGGAATAAGTTTGTCTCTTAGAATTGCTTTCTTTGTTTCCCATAAATTTAAGTATGCCATGTTTTCATTTTCATTTTATTAACTTTTTATTTTCGATGTCTGTTCTGATTTTTTTTCTTGACTCATTTTTTGGTAGTGAGTGATCCGGTTTTCCTAAGTTTGTAAGCTTTCTCTTGTTGTTGATATCCATGGTGGTCTGATAGGAAGTTATTTCAATTTTCTTTTATCTGTTGATGTTGATGTCTGTGTATGTGGTCAGTTTTGGAGAAAGTTCCTGAGATGCCAAGAAGGATGTGTTCTGTTGTGTTTGGGTGAAATCTTCTGAAATATCTCCTAGGCCCATAAGAACTTCTGATTCCTGAAGTCATTCATCTCCTGCAATTCTCTGTTTAGGTTTTTTTCCCCCTTAATGACCTATCTTTTGCCAAGAGTTGGGTATTGAAGTTATCCACATCCATTGTTTGAGAGTCAATATGTGATTTCAGCTATGGTAGTATTTATTTCTTTTACGAAATCAGGCGCCACTGTGTTTGGTGCATGAATGTTTAGAATGGCAGTGTCCTCCTGGTGGACTTTTCTTTTGATGAGTACGTAGTGTTCTTCACTCTCTCTTCTTGATTAGCTTTTGTTTGAAGTCTATTTTGTCAGACATTAAAATGCTACACCAGAGACTCTTCTTATGTACATTTGCCTGGAATACTCCTTTTCATCCTTTTATTTTGAGGAGATGTCTATCCTTCATGTTAAGGTGTGTTTCCTGGATGAAGCAATAAGATAGATCCTGTGTTTTGTTAATTGATGAATTAAAATGATTAGTCTTAATTAATGCAAACTCCCATCAGAGCTTCCCCTCCTCCTCTTCTTCTAGTCCCTCCCTCTCCCTGTCAACCTCCAGCCCTCCCTTTTTCCTCAGAAAAGGTGGGGCCTCCCATGGATATCAACCCACCTTGGCCTATGAAGTTGCAATAGGACTAAGCACATCTTCTTCTATTGTGTTTAGATAAGGCAGCCTACTTAGGGGAAAGTGATCCAAAGACAGGCAACAGAGTCAGATAGGTCCAGCTCCTGCTGTTAAGAGTTGAAGACTGAGATACACAAATGTTACACATGTGTAGAGGGCATACGCCCATCTCATGCATGCTTTATGGTTGGTGATTCAGTCTCTTTGGGTCTTTATGGGCCCAGGTTAGTTGATTCTGTATTGTGTGTGTGTGTGTGTGTGTGTGTGTGTGTGTGTGTGTGTGTTATCCTTGACCTTTTTGGCTCCTTCAATCCTCTTCCTCCTCTTCCACGGGATTCCCCAAGCTCTGCCTACCTAATGTCTAGCTGTGGGTATCTGCACCTGTTTCCATCAGTTACTGGGTAAAGCTTCTTAAATGACAGTTATGCTAGGCACCTGACTGCTAGTATAGCAAAATATCATTAATAGTGTAAGGGGTGGGCTCTCTCATTACCCTGGGCCAGTCATTGGTTAGATTTTTCTTCAATTTCTGCTTCATCTTTACATCTACAGCTTTTACAGACAGGACAAAGTTTTTGTGGCTAGGTTGATGTCTTAATTCCTCCATTGGAAGTCTTTTCTGGTTACTAGAGATGGCTATTTTAGGTTCCATATTCAATGTTGCTGGGAGTCTTAGCTAGGGTTATCCCTCCGATGCCTAAGAGTCTCTCTTCCACCTCACACAAAGTTTTTAAGATACTATTTCCGGCCCCATGGCCACAGTTTTTAACTAGTTCCTCAGGTTGTGATCCAGAGAGCTGCATCAGTAACAGACACCTATGGTCACTTGGATTCCCCTCCTCCCCCAACCACCCCTAAGAAGTGAGAGAGAGGGAAGCTGAGCTTCTTCCTGTTCTTAGCACCAGCATTTAGGTATTGCAATAGGATACAGGGACAGTGGTTTACAGTTCAGGGGACTGTCGAGCGTGTGCCAATGCAGTCTGTGATGTTCACTGTCATCGTCTTAAATGTTTGACTTATAGAAGTTTAGGGATGCCTGGGAAAATTGGAAGGGATATACTGATTTTAAAAAGGAAGGAAGAAGGGGCTGGAGAGATGGCTCAGTGGTTGAGAGCACTGACTGCTCTTCCAGAGGTCCTGAGTTCAATTCCCAGCAACCACATGGTGGCTCACAACCATCTGCAATGAGACCTGATGCTCTCTTCTGGTGTGTCTGAAGACAGTGTGCTTATATATAGTAAAGAAATAAGTCTTAAAAAAAAAAGAAAGGAAGAGAGCTAAGAACAAAAGTCTTTTATGCATAGAGTAATTTTGGCCCAATTCAGTGAATGACAAAACCATTCATTTAACCTCTCCAAATAATATTCTCAGACCAACCTAATTGCAATGAAAACAAAAGCACAGCTGTTTACCTATGCTTCTTAATTAGTCAATCATACAATTCTAATATCCAGTATTACACATGGAATAAATTAAGGCACCCAGAGTTGTGACCAGAATGTGTTACATACATGAATGAAGTTTTCAAAGAAAAAAAATGTAAAAAATTATTTCAGAATCTCTTTCGTTCCAAACCATCTATAATTTTGGAAGCATACAGCCATCCCCATTGTAACTGGTGGATGGAGATGTCCATTCTCCATGGCAGTGAGTTTAAACTCCTGCTTTACACTGGCCTCATCTACAGAAAGTTTAAGACCCTCACTCCCAGCCGTGTGCCATTAAAGGCCAACTCTGATAAATAAGGACGTGTGACAGAGTAACAGAGCTCTTACATTCCCTGTCAGCCGAGGGCTGGGATCCTTTCCTTCTGTGTCTCAGGCAGAGCAGTCTCTAGTTGACTGAGTAAATAAAGTTCAGCCAAGAACAGTATCAGGGGAAAGACAATCCGGAGTAGATGCAGGTCATTTGTTTCTAGTTTCTACCTTTACATTAGCCACAGAAGTTGACTTCTTGTGGTGACCGTAGTGCAGTGTTAGTGAGAAAAATCAATTTTCTGAAATTCCCTTCTTCTAATGCCATGTGTCTCCGTTGAGAGACACGCGCAGTAACAGATCTGCAAAATGTATGTATCTACTCTGTGTCTATGACCGATGAATTCGAATTACTTTACATGGCATTATCCCTCTCTAGACACTCGGGGGCCAATTGTTCTCATCTTAATATTAAGAGTAATAAATGTTTGATGAACCCATGAATTATGGAAGTAATCAAGTATTATTTAATGAGCTACTAGAAAATCTGGAGTCAAATTCATCGTCCACGAGCAGGCGTCAAGGGCTTGTAACGATTATTCCGTTTTGATGAGTATACTCCCTCTTTTCTTGTTCCCTTACATTGTAGCACTTTGATCTCTTCGTATCAATTAATTCATCATAAAACTGCTCAGACAGGATCAGATATACATATTTTAAAAGTATAGCAAATGGTCAGATTGTGGGCCACAGAAAACAGCGTAGGTATGAGTCTGACTAACTTGTTCCATTTCTGAAGGCTTGGTCCGCTTCCCAGTCAGCCCCTATCACACACAGTCCAAGCACGGACTAATTCTGCTGTGGAAATAACAGGTGTTAAGATAGAGTTGGACATGCTCACAAATGCCCAAATACTGTTCTTGTATTCACCACCAATTTGGTGGAAAGGAAAAGGACGGTCAGAGATGAACCTTCTTGTCTGAAGGGAAAACACAGGGATCAGAAAAGTGAAGCTTTAACTTGAGGGTGAGCTCCAAGTATTGAAGGGCCGAACACTTCCAATCAGATCGCCGGTCATGAAGGAAGACGATTTTAAACAATAGCATTTTTTTTTCAGCAAGTACCTTTCCTTAATATTTCAATTATTAAGATACCTGAAATTCAAGCGGGCATTTTGATGAAAGTGCTCTAGAGTCAAAGCATTTAAAAATGGAAATTATCAGGTTCTTACTAAGTTGCATTGATATGTCATAAAAAAAGATCTCAAAAAGTAATCTGTCGTCGGTGTGAGGACTCTTTTATATTGTAAGCACCCTTGACCCTGGGTCAAATAATTCCTTAAGGGAAAACAGCCAGTACTGAGCTATGCTGACGGACGCATTTGTGTTTGACATCTGAGATATAGGCCCCTTTCCTTTAGCGATTTCTACTGTTTAATGTTATGTGAAACATTTTAGGAGGTTTCAAAGAGAATCTGGTTTTATTCATATAAGAGTAAACTTACCATAGTTCTCGATCTATCTTGGTCCCATAAAACTATCTTCTAAATTCTACTCAAAACAATTCTTTTGGTTGAAAAGAATGACCTAGTATGGCTCACTGACTTGCGTAATTACTAAAAGACGTGTATAAAATATTGTACATATGCCAAAAAAAATCACAAAATACACTGACTTGCTAATGCTCTGAAAACACTTTATTACACAAATTACATTCAGATTCTGAAAAATAGTGTTCTAACAGTGTAACCATCTAAAAATAAGACATCCCGGAAACACACCAACTGAGGAGAAATTTAAAAAAAGAATTTAAATAGAGACTTTTTAAAATTTCTCTCATTGCAATATAATGTTAGTGATTTTAAAAAAATAGAAGGAGATTTAGCAGCTTTTCGTCGTGTAGCAGGTTGGTTCTCTTCACTGCCACAGGCTGAGAATGCTGAACAGGAAAGGCACCAAAGAAAGACACTGGCGATGGGTGTGGACTGGGAGAATACTGTGTTCAAGCAGAGAATAGGGCTATTTACATCCACCAACTAAAACGTCTCCAAATGTGAATGAGCTAAACTTCCCTCGGGGGGTTGGAGCGCTACCTTGGAAGAGGAGGGCGGCTTCTCTACACTAAGTTCATATAAAGACAATGGCACTGGAGTGAACTGGTGGGGAACTCCTCACCTAGAAAACAGAAGCCAACGGAGCCAAATGAAGTAAATAAGGTGTGTACAGTCCCACACTGACGAGTACAGTTTACAATCAAATGCACAGAACTTTACACGCGCTAAAGGGGAAGGAGTCTGGGCATCTGGTAAACCTCAGTCCAGCTACCCGGGCGGGCGAAGGCTGGAGCTCAGGAGGAAGGTGCAGGCGTGGGCAGCGGGGCCGAGTACTCCTCTTCAGACTCACTTCCGTCGTCCTCATCTTTCTCTTGGTCACTCCCCTCTGTGCTCACTCGGTCAAACCCTTTTCTGCTGTAGCCTTTTCGGCTTGCAAAGAAATTTCCCAGATTTAAGCCGCCGCTCCCCTTTCCTGGAAAAAAAAAAATCAGTCGCCACAGTGGAGTTAAAAGTTGCACAAACAAGTCTGTTTCCTCGTAAAATTTCAAACATTAAACAGAGACAGAAATTGGGAATGGAAGAGGGTAGATTTTTTTTTTTAAAGAATGGTATTCAAAGAGATTTCCCTTACACAACCAGATGGATACTGCTCAACAGACTTTACCGAAGTAAATGATCAAATCCTGAAATTCCCCGGGAGTGAGTTTCTGCAGAGATATTTCAGACCCATTTTCACTGTCTGCCTCTCTACAGCTCCCCTGAATTGGCAACCCCTGAGCTGCTTCTCATTTCCACGACTCTGAAAAGGTCATCTTCCCTGAGACAAGCACTGGCCGCTCTACCAGACAGGAAGTTTACCAAAGACAAAAGCAAACAGATGGGGGGGGGGTGAGGAGAAGCTGCAGAATGGCGATTGGAAAAGAGAAACAGAGCAGGGCAGGATGCAGGGAGGCCCACGGTCTTCCCTTTGCATTTATGCTGGGACGCTAACTGCCCACTAGGGGCTGGATTTTCAGAGTCAAACTATGAAACAGTGCCTGGTTCTTTGCGAGACACTGAGTCTGGGGCAGACACGGAGATTCTGAAAGGTCACGGGCATACCTCGGAATCTTCCCAGGACTCTTCCAGAACTTGACTCGAGCTTGCGGTCATGATCTGCTTTAAACAAAACAAGACGAGACAAAGGGGAAAAAAAGACGGCCCATTTTTAAATGTGTCTCTCACCCTTTTCTATCCAAGGGCTCAACGTTCAATCTAAAATCGGGAACTTACAAATGACTAATAAACTTTATTTACGTGCAGTTTAAAAAGGTTTATATGCTATTGAGAAGCATAAAGATGGTTGAAAATTGTGGAAATTGCAAAGTAATAAGGGGTAAACTCTTGTCTGTGTCTCTTATAGACTGTAATTTTGACATTATCATGCCTTGAGCCTCAGTTTTTTTTTTCCTCCAAGAAATGAGAGGTCATATTCATCTCTCCATATCTCCGACATATAAGGGGGTGTATTATATGAAATGATAAAAATGTGCTAACGTCAACAGTTTTTATTGGGACAGAATTAAGTTAGCAAAATATTATAAATAAAAATTGGAAGCTTTTATTCCAACAATTTAGGGGTATGTGTTAAGCTTTACCCTTTCTGTGAACAGCAGTGGGCAATCCTATTTTGGATTTGGATTCTGTTCTTCATCTGAAGCTTAAATGAATGGGAATGATGGGAAACCCTGTATGGTTTCCACGATCTCAGTCATCCCCCTGGGGCTCTAGTCCCCAAGATCAATCATTTTCTCTTTTTATGGGGATGCAGAGGTCCCAAAGGACTCCCGCTGTCCCCTCGGTATGTCTCTTCCTAGACGTTTTGCCTTGGTCTCCCTGTTCCTTCCTGGGCTATGCTCAGAGAAGCGTCAGGGTGCAGGGTAGCTTCATGAAGAGAGCTAAAAGGCAGGCGGCAGCGGACAGGTAGAAAACAAGGCAGAGGAAGGAGGAGAACTGTCGGAAAGCCAAAAATCAGACTCAGTTCCACAAAGACATAGTGCGTTCCTTCGCCAAGCATGCTTGCCCCGTGCCTGCTTTGGTGTCTGGGTGGAAGAGCAATATAATACACAACCAGGGTGTGTTGGATCAGGAAAAATCCTTGGGGTGGGGTTGGGTTGAAAAATTAGATAAAATCCAATGGGAAAGAAAAAACACATTTGAAAATAGTGGCAAGCTAATCAATCTACCAAGGCAGCAGAACTGCACGGAATTACAGTGTTGCTAAGTAAAACATGGAGGGACAGGGGCACTTTCATATGGCTTGACCTGGGTTGCTACCGTCCCACATGGCTTTATGCCACTGTTCTATGTTCCTAAGAGCAAGCAGGAAAACAAGCCTTCCTGGCTCCCTAAAGTGGCTTCCTCTCCTATTTTTGGGGGTTCAGCATCCCAGAGTCCTGCCGTGCGCACAAGGCTTTATGTAGTCCTAATATCCGTTATCGCTGTCCCTACATTATCATCTTCCCTTACGGCTTTAGATATCTCTTCTGTGTCATCTACATTCCAAGTTTCATCTGCTCATCTGTTCCTGTTTGTTTGTTTTTCAACAATTATCTTATTGAACAGATAGTGTGAAGAACTGCTGTTCGTCCTAGGCACAGTCATTAAATACCACACATCAATAACACGATTGTTCTCTTAAAACTTATGCCTGATTAACTTCCTGATAATTTCAGATAGTCTTTTTTGCAGGGGGGGAGAGGGGAGGGAAGAGTTAACTATCCTGTTTTCAAAGATTTGTTTGAAGTAAATAAAAAAGTTAAGGGAAATCTAAGACTCATCGCTTTCACGACTTACTGAGTGGAACCTTCCACTGTCTGTTTCAGTGCCTTCCTGTGTGTCAAGGCTTTCCCCATGGGCACCTGAATCACTGCCATGGCATATCTGGGTCTCCAACAAGACCAGACTTTGTTTCCTGACTGAATTTTGCCTCCCACTCTGTCCCACAGATTTCTTCCCAGATATAACCATAGACCTTTGCCTTAAGACCTGGAGGTTGCTACTCAGAGGTACAATATAAGGACGGTATCAATTAATTACTTGAATATCCTGAATAGGTCTCATACTGTGAGGGTTATTTTTAAGAAGACTGACTTTGGTAGTCCACCCTGCTTTGTTCAGTTAGGAGGGTCAAACTTAGGACTAATCAAAAACCAAGTGGTTTGTTAGGTCTTGAGGATTTTGGTTAAGGCAGAGTCTTGAGGATGGTCCTCTCTTTTCCATCTCTCTTGCCAAGATTACTTTCTATACTTGCTAATGGTATTGGATACATAGTTGGTCCCAGACACTTGGAAAATGCTTACTGACCGTTATGCTACTTCAATTTTACACGACCTTATCTTTTATTCTCGTTTTGTCCGTGAAGAAATGGGTTTAGAGAGATGAAGTAACTTGCCCAATGTCATGCAACTAGAAGCTAGAGCCAATCTGATGGGGGAAAGAACATAGCCTCAAGATACCCAACCCAAGTATTGTGAGTGTTGCCTCATTCCTAACGGCAGGTGTGCCCTTCTCCCTGATCTGCAAGCTAATTTAGAGTGGACCTTCAACCTCACAGCTTTCCATGGTGATATTATTTGGACTTAAGCCAACTGCTACAAGGCAATGGGCAAAGGTATAGTATAATCAAACTACCAAAATTTCAGAGGCTCCAGACCTATGTTATATTCCATATTAATTATAGTCACCTTTTGAGACACAGACAGCCATATTGTAACGAGGTAGAGAGCATGTAAACCAATCTAAGTCAAACCAAACAGATCAACCATGATGGAGGTCCTATTGATAACTAGGCCAGACATGCTTGCAAAGGCAGGTTCCAAATTCAAGGTGTTCGTTTTACTTGCCTCCAAAGGCCCTTGATTTTTTCCACCGAATAAACATGACAATGGCCAGCAGGACCAGCACAGGAATAACCAGAAGGGTTGTAATGAGAACCACGGACACTCCCGAGCCGGGCTCCGTGCTCAGTTTCTGTTTCTCTTGCATCTTCTGCAATTCTGAGGAGGTGGGTTTGTTCTCCACTTTGGGTTCAACAACTGCCTCGGCTTCTTCAGGGAAAGAAGAGTTCACAGTCTGCAACTGATTTAAATATTTCAAACCCTCTCACCCACCCTTACCCAGTCAAATCAACGAGGGCTCTCCAAGAACTTCTGGAGACCACAGGATGTGGGGGGTCACGTTGTCATGCTGGTATCTATGACGTCAACAGCAGTTATGGTGGCTACTATACAGATTTTGCCTTCCCCGTGGTCATCTTTGATCTACCTGTAATTCCCTCTCAACTCCATAAAATACATGTCATTTGCATTTTTTTTCCCAAGGCTCAGACACACTTACGAGGCTAAGAGCACACAATTTGCTATGTAGGGGAAAGGAGCTGGGGCGCCTACTGTAGTCAATCCTGGTTGAGCTCGGGTGCACTAGCAGAATAACTTTGGGCAAGTTAGTTATCTTGGTGTCACAAAGTCTCGCTTTTAAAGCAGTGGCGTAACCTACGTCATAATACTGTCAGATTTAAAGGTGGGCCACCAAGAAGGTGTTTCGTAAGTATTTGGTTCACTAGTTCTTTGCTTTAAGGATCTCTTTTAGGTATTGTGAAGTTTTAGTACTGTCTATGTAGTTAACAGACATTAATTCTAGACTGACAAAGACAAAATCAGCTGCCCCTTTGTGCTCTTTTATATAGTTCTCAGCAAAGTGTGGGTGCAATATCTATCATTTTATTGGTAACGGATATAACGTATCAACTTTCCGAGCCGCTAAGAGGAGCTGGGCAGGTATCAGGCCTCACACACCACTGAGAAGCCGACATAAGGAAGCTGTAGAGGCTACAGAAGGGGCGGCAATAATCAGTGACTTCAGATGAGTCTGGCCTTGGAGCCGTCCCCAAGAAGCACGTGTGGATCTGGGTACAGCAAACTGCAACCTGCAACGGCTAAGAATGTAGCCAGGAGAAACGTGACAGCCCCGTTTGCTGAAAGACTTCCCAAGGCTCCCAGAACCTTAGTTCCTTACTTTACGGCTCTCTGCTTCAGTACAGTACAGACCACATGCTGCAGAGAACCTCGGCCATCCACAAACTGGCAGGACAGATGAGCACGATTGGGAAAATTGGTTAATGTTCTGTACATGTCGATGGTTTGACCGCTTGCTGGAGTATGGTTCTGAATTCCCTCAGGACACTTCCCATCCGGTTGATGATACAAACACAGGGAGATGTGACAGTGCTCCATTCAGTGTTCTGTGCTACCTTTCTTCCCTTACTGAGCCCTTGTGCTGTATCTGGCCTTGCTCTCTAATCCACACACAAAGCTCGTGAGCGGGCACCATGCTCACCGTTTTCCTGACAGCCCTAACGTCGTCTTCATTTCGCTCCCTCTACTTTACGAAAGCAGAAACTACACTTCCACACGCTCACGTGCCTGGCTCTCAAAATGTAAAGAGCGCAGGAGGAAAAGGATTAGTTCACAGGCCTGACCACTTTTCTGCCCTCTTCTTTGTTATCACAGAAGATACAGGTGCAATTATTTTATATTTAAAACTGTTCCAATGTAAACAGGAAGAAGAGTTTTGAGTATGGGATCACGGGGTTAAATATAAGACCTATTTGCATCCTGGTACTCAAGAATGTATGTAATTTTCTATTTGAAAGCCGTAGATGCTAGTGGACTTATTAGCCAGTATTTTTTTTTTTTTGTTACTTCTGCTTTTGCCACAATGCCTATGCCAGTTTACACCCTGTGTCACTGATGAGGCACAGCCGGACTGAGCTACATTAAACGGAGAGGCCCACAGACGATGTCGGTTATAGACTGAATCAGCCTAGCGTTCATAGAAAGCAGAAGAGACACAACGACCAGCTTGCTAAGTGACACCCCACTTTAGACATTCTTGGCTTCCACAGTTCTGGCATTTTGGATGTAATCTACTAAAAATACTTGCTCATTCTAACATTTGGAATACACCAAAATATGTTTAGGTTTTAAAAGGTTCTATTTTTTTAAGATTCGTTTTTAGGTTAGTTTTAAAATGTCTCCGTGTCTTAGAAAGAAAAGCAATATTGCTGAGAGGACCGCGTAGGTAAGGTGAAAAGTCCAACATAGCACCGCCAAGGAGGCTAGGGACCCCATTCAAATGATACACAGCCCAAAGGGAGTCTCAGAAATCTGCTTCACTCTTTATCGGGAAATTTCTTTACTACGTGTTCCCATAGTTTAGAGCATCCCTGGTGAACAGGCAGGAGGAGGTAGAAAGACTCTAAAATTAGCCTATGCCTGAGTTTCGGAAGATAAAAGGGAATAGACCATGATGCTCTCCCAGCATAGAAGATGCCACATGCAGCCTGCCTAGAACGACAGTGTCTCACAATCTTATAAAACCAGCAGCTGTCAAAGCATCTCTAGCTATACAGAAATAAACATGGTTTTAAAGGCTGTTTAAGAAGTACTTTTTTTTCTTCTCCAAAGCAGTGTTTCTTAAAACACTGTCCTCCATTGTGAGGGTGATCACATAGCATTTGTATATCTCTGTTATTTTAGTCTTTTATTTATCTATTCATTTTGCCTTTGCAATAAGACATTTTAAAATGACCGTGTTAAAAAAAAAAAGAAAAAAAAACCCTTCTAAATTGTAAACACATCTCAGTTTATTCCAAATGTTAGAATGATCATATATTTTTAGTAGATAACATCCAAAATACCAGAACTGTGGAAGCCAAGAAAGTCTAAAGTGGTGTGTAACTTAGCAAGTTCATCGCTGCTTTCTATGAATAGCAAGCTGTTTCTTTCAGTCATTCACTGCATGCATGTTTGCATGCATGTTAATGAATGTGTGTGTGTGTGTGTGTGTGTGTGTGTGTGTAGACCTGAACACTTCCCCACACCCTGGCACCCCCTGCAGACTTTCTTCTTTAATAAGAACAATGGGAATAATAGACAGGAAAGAAGGGACATTCTCAATGCAGTAATACAGCAACTGCTACCTAGCTAGTGACAGACACAACTGAAGGATGGAGATTTTGGAAAGCTCATTAGCATGTAACTTAGGAAAACATGAGAGCTATCTATATACAGCATAAAGGAACTTCATTCTCATGCACGGTCCACCTTCGCCCTCTCAGCCCTTTCTAAAGGGCTCCTTCCATAGGGCCTAAGGTGCACTTGGCAGCTTTCTTTTTTCTTCTCTCTACTTGGAGACTGATCGCGATTGTCACCTTCACCCGGCTGCACAGGGGACGGCGTGAGCTATGCATTTCATTCCTAGTGACTCTATTTGAGCTTCTTAACCCTTGCCATAGGCTTTGTGTCATCTCCAGTTACTTCTGAGACTCCCTTGAAATGCTGGTTCTGAAGCCTTGTTAGAATTGCTCACTTATGCAAACACTTGTGGAGAGAAGTATCATCACATGGAACTGGCATTTAGAGTTACAAAATTAACAAACACCCCTGCTGCCAATTATGAATTTGCCTTGGCCTTTGTTACAAAGGTTAGCCTCATGCTTTTGATGAACGATAATCTCTAGAGATCCAGCATGATCTGTATTTCTCTTGGAATATGAATATAATCTTAGAAAAGGATGAGAATGATTTGGGTTCAAGGAGCAGAGCATCTCCATTTGGGTTGGGATATTCCGGACTAGTAAAACTGGACTTTCAAGGCAGACATTTCAATAAGATTTATTATTTCGACTTCTGGGTTCTGCCACCAGACAGGGGAGTTTCCATCTGAACAGATTCATTGTTTTCTCTTCATCCAGCAGCCAAGGTGAGGTGAGAGGTCAGGGTAATTGGGCTGTTCTCAACATGCTAGCTAGTATATTACCATCAAGAGTGTTGTGGTGGAACATATTTAAACAGAAATAGATTAAAATCATTTAAAATTCTAGAGATTTCAACACACACTGCAAATCATTCCTAACTTGCGTTTCTTGGAAGAATTTATAATGAATAGATTGATGTTTTGATTAAGAGTACAGGATCTGACATCAGACAGACCTGCATTTAAAACTTGACTTAAACATGTCTCCTCAGTAATACCCATCCCTAGTTCCTTCTATGTAAGATAAATATCATATGGTTAATATAACGGTGACATTTGACAATGTTTGTATTGTCCATTTAGAGTGTTCCAGTAATAGCTGTTATTAACGGCAATATCTTTTCTATCACCCATATTTGGGGATAAACATAGCATCAATAATAAACTGTAAATGGTGATGATTTAAGGCTTGTGTCTGTTTTTGAGTAACAGGAATGTCACTCAATATTGTCCCTTAGATAGAATCTACAAATGTCAAACACCCCCAGTTATTTTTGCTACAATGTTACCTCAGCTTTCTCAATGCTGAGCTGAGCCTGCTGCGGCCTTTCCTTTCTGCCTACATCAACTTCCTTTTGCTTCTGACTTCTTCGCTTGTCTCTTTAACCTACTGCCATGAGCAAGACACCAAAGATGCTTGGACTTCAGTCTGAACCCCTTCACCCTGGGGTTAAGTCTGAAGAGTGGAATTGGCTTAGGACGAGCCCTTAAGGACAAGCACCAGTCAAAAGCCTACACACTGTAGAAAAAGTACAGATTCAAAGTGGTTCTCAGGCAGGGAAAAGTAATTTGTCAGAGATTTTGAAAGGGAATAGTAGCCACTCACTGGGAGCTAAGCCCATTTTGGATATTGTGTGTCAATGGGTATGAGCTCTTACCTGGGCAGTGACTTCCCTGAGGTCAGGTGTCCTGTCTTTTCTCTCAGACTTACTACATTGTCTTTTACAAAGAAGCCCCCAGTCAATCTTGTTGGCTGTGCTGTGCTGATAGGAGTTAACTGGGGACATGCTAATGTTTTGTATCAAATGAAAGTTGCCCACCAAAATTTTCCACTTGGGTACATGAGAGTTCATGCAGGCTTTTCTAGCATACCAAAAATCTTTTTTATTTTCCCTTTCTACCTTACATAAAGTCAAAAATACTTCCCAATACAACTAGCTGAATATTTTTCTTTCTGCATATCTCTGGCTCATGGGTTATAGATTTCTTAAATCCTCATCCATATTCCATTACTGAGAATCAGCAATGATTGGAGGTCCTTATGACTATTTCCTTCAGCACACAAAGAAGTCGAGACATGCGGGCTTAAGGGCTCAGCACAAAGCAGAGGGGAGCGATGATTTACCACATTCTATATTTTTAGCCTGATAATTTTTAAGCTGCAATCAAGAGCCAAAAATAATCCAACAAAAGAGCTTTAAGTTTCACAGTTAAGAGAGGACTCTGACCAACCTTTGATTTCCTGGACTTCAATGCCAGCCTTTTTAACTGACCGATGCTCCATTTCTGTAACGGCACAACAAGAGAAGAATCAGGATCCCCGAAAATAACATTTAAAACTTAACCTTCATACCAGCTTTATTCAGTTACATATATTTCCAAAGGCTAGAGGTCAAGATCATGATTCCTTCATGAAACCTTCTTAGGTAAGTTGAGGTAATATTTTTGATAACTTATTCAGAATAGGGTTGTCCTTTGAGAACTCATAACATTACATGTTTCTAAAATATCAGGTAGTTCTGATTGTTAGGTTCAAATGGCAGAGTTGGTGACAAAATTCTGTTTACAACACCCCCACCCTCTCAATCCCTCTCGCCCCTCCCAGATAGCAGTGCTGGTGACAATGTCCTAAACAGAAGGTCTCAGAGCTGGTAAACAGAGGATTGTTATTGGGTAAACAGATGTTCAGTTCAGCATTCCTCAGGCATCTCTGTTCACTGGAACTTCCTCAATCTGCTCCCAAAGGTCAACTATCTAGGACAAGAGCATCTAATTCCCACTTAATCTGTACAGCCTGTGTCAGCTCAAAGGCTCCCTTCCACTTGCTTTTCCACCATTTTGCTTCTCTCTGTGCTCCGGGCCTCAGAGATAGACAGCCTCGGCAGGCAGTTTGATCCCCAGTAGAGCTTTCTTTCTACCCAAGGAATGGAATGGTTCAGTTCAGAGGTTTTACCACTCCCTTGCTTACGTCGTTTGCCCATGGACGACGTCTTACAGTGAAGGCTGTTTCTACTGATGCCTAAGAAACTTGAGGTGAGAAATGGTTATTGTGGGGTTTATCAATAAACTTGCTTAGATTATTAAGTTATGCAAAGTAGAATTTCACAAACGGTGTGCTGACTCCAATATGACTGGAAGGTATGCAGTGAACATGCAGTGAACTAACCAGACTTCTTAGGAAACCGTGAGGAAAAAAAAAAATTCAGTGCCATTATTGAAGTTTATTTTAGGGTTGCTGAGAAAACACTTCTGCTAATGAATGTTCTTCGCCCAAACCGACCTCCATTCAGGCTCTGTTCCCCTAAGAAAGACTACAGCCCCAGTGAGCAGTTAACTGTGTTAGCATTCCTTCTAGGCTCCGCCCACAGTTACCTGGCAACAGACAGGCGTGCCTGACTCTCTATAAAAGGGGCTGCTCCGCCCCCTCCTCTTTCTCTTGCTCTCTTCCCCTCTTCCCCCCTCCGTCCCTTCTCCCCCCCATTGCACTCCCCCACCTGCCTTCCACCCTCCCCTGACTCTTCATGCACTCTCTCTCTCCCTCTCTCTCTCTCCTTCTCCTCTCTCCCCTCTCTCTCTCTCCCCCCTCCCCCCCCTCAACTCTCCACCCCATGCCTTAAATAAACTCTATTCTGTAAGTCCTATGGCTCCTCCCTGACGGGGAAGGGGTGCCTCATCTTGGGCCTGCAGAGGCACCTGCTTCCCCCCCCAGCAGTATACCCCACCTCTACCGAACACATTCCTTGGCCTCTCTTTCTTTTTTTTATAAAACACAACACATGCATGCGAACAGCACAGGGCCACCGCACCTTTAAGTCCTGCTCTACCATTAAACCCCCGGTGCTGTCACCAGAAAAAGGACAAGTCCGCCAAGTGTGTGAGATGATCCTGGGTAACAGCTATTGGTAACAGCAGGGACACTGGTGCACTTAAGGAATAATTCAGACGCTGCACACATTTCCCATCAATCTAAGTACCTTGTCTTGCAGCGTCCTGTCTGTGTTTAAATTGTTCAAAGTCTTAGCTGGGGACTAGACCTAAAAGAGACTCAGGGATGGCAGTGTTTGCGGAATAGATCAATCTAAGATCTGCATGAACTGGTAAATTTCTCTGTTACAGGCTGGTTCTCTTCTGTGCTTCAGGCAGGGCCAGTCACCTGATATAATTAAAGAGCTTTTCCCTTTATTAATTTGGAAGTGCGTGGGGCGATTCCTCACTGGGAAGGCATACAATTCTAGAACAGTGCCATGCTGGAACACGGGCTGTGCTGGTTCGTTTTGGTCACCTTGACAGGAACCAGTGTCACCTTGGAAGATGAACCCCTGCCGGGGAACTGCTCCATCAGCTTGGCTGTGGGCAGGAAAGTAGGGCATTGTTTTGATTAAAGATTGGTGTGGGAGGTCCAAGCCCACCGTGGGCAGTGCCGCCCTAGGATAGGTGATTCTGGGATTATGTGAGGAGGAGGACTGATCAAGGAATGGAGTCGAGCCCCCAAACAGCAGCCCTCTACGCTCTCTGCTTCGGTTTCTGCTTCCAGGTTCCTTCCCTCAGTGGCTTAATAAAAATGCCATTCAAACACACAGCCTAACCAGGTCAGTTTTGGTCCCTGTTTAACACAGCAGCAGAGAGGCCAAGCAGGACAGCAGGCTTCTGTGAAGTTGACGAAACTCTAGACTGCAAACACTGACAACTCCCCAGGCCAGAGGCCCAGCTTCCCTAATTTATTCTGATCTCCATTATGCTGAAGGGATTTTTAACCTGAAGCTTTATACTACAGTGTACTGCTCTTAAATCAGGGGTCAGGGATGTATATCAGCAACACTTAGAGTTTTCAAAACACACACACATTATTATTCCTGTTTCTCTTGGAGAGCTTAAGAACAGCTCGTGACTTGAACTTTGATAGCTGTTTTCACGTGACATTCTTTTGTTGAGTGTTTAATACTAGGGTGTTATAGACAGCTTAATAAAACAAAAAAATTACTATTTGGAAAAAAAAAGACTATGGCCATATTTCTACAGACATTTTCATCTTTAAAAAGGTATTTAATATATAGTCATTGATATATAATATAATATGCATTATATGTGTAAATTTATATATATTTTATGTATAACATTAATATATATTAATATGATATTAATTATAATATGTAATAATACATTGCAATATATTATATAATACCTATATGTATTATATTATTATTATATAATATACGTATTATTATATATTAATATATTATATAATATATGTATAATATATATATTATATATTATTATATAGTACCTATATGTATTATATTATATATTATAACATATCAAATATATTATGTAATATGTATACAATATAATATATGTAATACATTATATATGTATTACACACACATCTTTTTTTAAAAATTCTAACTTGTCGGTTATTTGAGGATTATCTATCTTTAGTTTTATTTCCGTCTGCCCATGCTTTCAGGGTCCTCATTGAAAATATAAGTGCTGAAGGCAACTTTTACAGGGGAAAGGTGAGTGACTTCTGGGGAAGCACAGGCTGGACCCCTGGCCTCTCCCCCATTCCTCACTGGATTAAGAACCCCCTACAGGAGTGGTAGGGCAGGACTGGGTTTGTCTGTGGATAATTCCAGAGGTTCTGAGATCCGACAGCTCTGACTTAGTCGCGCGTTATTTCCAGCGTGGAACTGATATGGTAGCTTTATTACAGTGTGAGAAATAGGTGACAGGCGGGGGCGTGCTTTTCCTGCTTCTTTTCTTGTGCCACATGACACTGCTGCTGTGATTTCCTTCGTAAACAACCAAGGTCTGAACCCTCTGAAATCATGAACAGAATACGGCTGTACTGGCTGTAGTTTTGTGTGCCTACTTGACACAAGCTGGAGTTATCACAGAGAAAGGAGCCTTTCTTGAGGAAATGCCTCCATGAGACCCAGCTGTAAGGCATTTTCTCAATTAGTGATCAAGGGGGAGGACCCAGCCCATTGTGGGTGGTGCCATCCCTGGACTGGTGGTCTTGGGTTCTGTCAGAAAGCAAGCTGAGCAAGCCAGGGGGAGCAAGCCAGTAAGTAACACCCCTCCATGGCCTCTGCTTCCTGACCTGCTTGAGTCCCAGTCCTGACTTCCTTTGGTGGAAGTGTGAGCTGAATAAACCCTTTCCTCCCCAACTTGCTTCTTGGTCATGGTGTTTGTGCAGGAATAGAAACCCTGACTAAGACAACGTTTTTTCCCCGATGAGCCACTTTGTCACATCTGTGCCAGGACTATTCACTCTAATTGGGTTCTTACCTCAGAACACTAAAAGTCACTCAAAGATTAACTCAAAACTCAAATGTTACTGAATACAGCACTGGCCAAACTGAGATATAAAATGTACATTATATCTGATTGAAGCTTATAGACTCTTGATTTCACTTTTCTTCCAACAAATTATTTTCTTTCCTCGTTAGGGCTTGAACTTGTGCTGTTATTGACAGAATTGTATCAATCAAGTCTTCATGCCCTTATTAACTCTTTACCTACTATAACTATCTGCTGCAGCTTTTGATGCCTCAAACTTATCCTCCCTAAATGCTTTGCCAATTACCGCTATCTCCTGTCGCTTAGACTCCAGGATATTTAAAAAGCATTTCTGGAGATTGGATGTTTTCGGCCAAGTAAACATTCAGTGAACTTCAGATAAGGAAGATTTTGATTTATAGCCTGAAACCCGGGACTAGGCTTAGCATACTTTTAGTGATGTCCACAGTGAAGTGAAAGAGCTCTAACATCCCTGCAGAGCTACAGTGCCAGCATCCAGCATCCCTCCTGCAGATCTGCAGCAACCTCCTCTGACAGAGTCTATGCGCACCCTACTGAGCCGCAGTGAGTCCCTGGCTATCAGACACCCTAGGGCCCTTTCTCATTTGTGAAGGGACTTAGCATTAAGATGGATGTTGGCCTCATATCTTCCCTCTAACTCTTGCCTGGGACCCTGAGCAGGGCCGAGGGGCTCTTCTTGTGAAACCTCGCCCTTCTTCACATAGCCAGAGCAGACCCCCTCTTCGGCCACAAGAGCTCTGCTTCCTGTCTTCCCAGACCACAGCCATTCCATCTGTCTCTGGTGCTGTGGCCAGGACTCTCTTCAGAGTCCCTGTCGTGCCGTTGCTCTCCTCTGTCTATCTGTGACATTAATAACTTTTCCAACAAATGCCTTACTTCTCAATAATCCAGCTCAGTGTCCCCTCGAAACTGCTCTATGAACCTAACATAATCTATCCCAGCGTCTCTCTCCTTCCCCACCCCCAACTCCCAAACCTAACAGTTCATCCACCAACTGGCTAGACTCTGATAGAGCAAATCAGTTCCTGTACGCTCTGAGTTCAATCAAAACATCAACTCAGTGTCTGCAGGGAAGCTGAGGCCAAAGTGTCAGGGACCGAGGCTGCGTGTCCCTTGGAGCCCAGCACTACAGAGAGCGACATGGGGTGATATCTTGTGGCAGCAAGACAACCTCTGCTTTGCCAAAGCTGTCTCTTCCTTCTGAAACCAAGCTGGAATTAACACTGGCTTTTAATGTAACAGACGTTACTTCACACATCAAACATTTCCTGAGGAGTGTCTCTGGAAACAAGGCAGTGACTGCCAGGAAGGAAAAAAAAAAAAAAAAACAAACCCCAAACAACCCTCTCTCTCCACTTTAAAAAACTTATTTTTAATCCCTGAAATAGATACCAAATAAGGACCCTATCCCTTCCTCCCACCCTCTCATCTCTCTTCATTTCTCCATCCTTTGTAGTGTGAGGAATAAAAGCCAAAGATACCAGCCATGTGCTGAACCCCAAACCCAGACTCCCTTCCAGCCCCTGTTTCCTATTCCCAATGTTTAAAAGGAGAGAACAAAAGCAAATGCTAGCTGGTATTGTTGTTCTTATGGGGTTGAGGTGGGAAGGGGTGGGTGGATGGGTGGGGGGGGCACCCTCATAGAAGAAGGGGGAGGGGGATGGGATAGGGGGTTATGGACAGGAAACCAGGAAAGGGGATAACATTTGAAATGTAAATAAAAAAGAATCCAGTAAAAGAAGAAAAGAAAAAAAAAAGCAAATGTTTTTGTTTCCCATTTTAAACAACAAAACAGACGGAAGTTACAGATAGAAACGCTATGAACGTGAACCAATTAAAATAGCCCAACCTACTTTCAGTCAGGGTGAATTTCCACACGGTGTTTGTGTGTGCGTCTCCGATGTACACAGTCCCGTCTTCAGAAGCCACAATATCATGAGGCATGTCAAAGTGCTGTCAAAGCAAAGGCGTTTGTTATTGGGCTGAGGCTGTACTCGAACCGGTAACAGAATGGCAGGGCAACTAGACATGGCACAGGACTCAAACGAACGTGGCCTTACTTCCCACCAAAGCAACCTGGTCAATGGCAGTCATTCATTGTGTCCTGACTCTGCGAGGCACAGTTCTAGGCACCGAGGAAAAGCTAAGGGGACCTATGACATTGACTCCAAATTCTTTTAAAAACGGAAAACTCATACGTTGTTTTATTTTTTTCAGGGCAGTTTAGTTCGGTATGTGGCGGCCTGTTCATGTTTACTTTTTCTTTCATGTTTCTCCTGTCTTTAAAAGACTGATGATTAAATGTCTCCTCAGACATTTTCATACATGGGTCTTGCTCCCCAAGCTCGCTCATGTCCCTCCGACCTCTTTCAACCCTCTCTCCTCCCTTAAAGTCCCCTTTCCACATTTATCGTATTTGTCTGTTTTTGTTTTGAGACCCAATCAGTTTAGCCAGGGCCACCCTTGTAGCCGTGGGCCCTCACACACTCGTGAGTAATGCCCTGTTTCCCATACTTTATTGGTAGTCGCTAGGCAGGGAACCAGTAGTGGCGACGAAGCTGCTCCACCCTGGTTGGCTGTAACAGGTCCATTCTGCTTTTATTATATTAGAATTGCTCTTATATGTCTGTGTCTGGGTGGAGGTACACGCATGTGAGCACAGCGTCCAC
The DNA here is from genome assembly GCF_011064425.1 of Rattus rattus. Classification (NCBI taxonomy): domain Eukaryota; kingdom Metazoa; phylum Chordata; class Mammalia; order Rodentia; family Muridae; genus Rattus; species Rattus rattus. The sequence continues at coordinate 168,686,312 of NC_046157.1, read as the reverse complement.
CGAGGCCAAGAAAGGGCACTGCGTCCTTGGAGGTAGAGGTACAGGTGGTTGTGAGCCACCAATGTGGATGCTGAGAAGTGAACTTAGGACCTCTGCAGGAGCAGACAGTGCCCTCGAGGACAGGCCGATTCTCCAGCAGCCTCTGTGTACAAAGCACAGTTGCATTGGGCTCATGACTGGAACAGTTATTTCACACCCTAGCCCTACTCCCTACCCTCTGTTCCCTCTGTCCCCTCTTCCGCAGTATTCCCTGAGCCTCAGAGGTGGGGCGTATATACTGCTGATCACTTAACCTTCATCTCTCCTGGGCACTTTGGGCAGTCACGTGCCTCTGCATCCATGCCGTGCACCGAAAAGAAACACTACAGAATGAAAGACCCGGGCTTAAGCTCACACGATCACAGCTGCCTCAGTTTTAACAAAGATGCCAATAATACGTGAGAAAAGAGAATGGTATTGGGTTACCTGAGTGTTCATACGGAGGAATAAAACCACCTTTATTAGTCTTACTGCCTTATTTCCCTTACCCTAAGGTTAAGAGGACAAACTTTCAGAGGTGAACACTTCCTAAGACTGCCACAGTAGAAGAGAAAGATTCGCTCGATGTGAGGGAAGCAGCAACAGATGGGCACGGAGAAGAGGTGGTGTAAAAACTTGATCTTTGACCTTTGACTTCAGTATTAATTATTTATTCCACATTATTTCTTTTAATTTTGAATCTTTATGATGATTAAAATTAATAAGTGGAAATTCTGAGAGGTCCATAAACCTGTTTCATTTTACTGAATCAACCCAGGCTACTTCTCCTGTGTCCGTGGGGGTGATACTATAAATTGTTCTCTGAAAGGAAGAACACATTTTGTCTCAGCAGGAGCCTCTCTTCAGGTTCCACGTACTGACCGCCCACACTGGGCCTTATTCATCCCGAGCCGGGTGACTGCTAATGTTTAGGGACAATGCTTTCTGAAATTCTAATTCAGACCTATTCATATGATTATGAGCGGAGGCATTTTGCTTCTCCCTCAGTTTTGGTGTACAGATGTGCATTTCAATTAAAACTCAATAACCTACCGGATACCAGACACTATCACGGAAAGAACAAGAAAGCCAAGCACTCTGCTAAGGCAAACTGTAAACCTGAAAGTAGAGTAATAGCTTTCTCTTCTTCATCACTAAGTATGAGGACGTCAGCTCACAGAAGAGCAGTTCTAAAGATCAAGAGAGGCCAAAACTCTGTGGGTAAAATATGCGCCCTCAACGGAATGATTTTCCTTCTAAAAGATGCAATGATTTCGATGGGTTGCACACTGCTTTTCAGATGGAATATCTTCTGAAAAACTCATGTTTGCAAACTATAAACAGAGACCCACCAGAGGAGACCCTGGGATGGAATTCTTAAGTTCATATTTACTTTGTTTTGTTCCTAACAAAGGTGTCCTGTCTTGTACATCCTTATATCCTTAAGATCTAGTATAAAACCTAAAACCTATGGTTAACTTTGATAGGTCCCAGACTGTCCACCTTCTTACAGACAGATTTCTAAATTCTGAGACATTTTATAGTTCTTTTTTCTCACCTAGCAATCTTCGTATCCTAACAGGCAACTTAAGAATTATGATAAGAAGCCGTTCTTTGTTCAGTGGCTTGCGATAGTTGCCATTTTGATCTAAGTAGACCCAATAAGCCTTTCCATATTTGGGAAAAATAGCCCTTGCCTAAGCAATTTAGCAGGCTGATTTTTCTACCGATAATGGACCCTTAGAGCATGCCTGCATTGTGCGTGAGTACTGGGCTTGCTATTGACAATTACTCTGTATGTACAGTACTGCGGGAAGAAAAAGCCCTCGGAACACTTAGTTGTAGTCACTGCGTGCATAAAAAGCACTGTTAAAATATACAGCGGCCAATTACTGGGAAGCCTTTAACCACTCACCTAGACAAGTGTTCAGAATTCGAACAGGTCCTACAAAGCACTGTGTTCGATTCTCATTATCTGTCACAGTCTTTGGACTACCAATAGCTACCTGCTGGTGCTAAAGAAACTATAATAGTACGTTTACAATGTGGTCTCTTCACTGCCTGAATAAAACTAGGAAACATATGTCTGTCTGTCTACCATCTGTCAGTTGGTGCATCTATATTGACTTGCTAAGTATAAGGTTGTCATTGTATGCCGATTCTGCTACAACCTTAGAACTGAACAGGCTAACATTTGTCTGGAAATATGGACAGTCTAGGGAAAGACAAGGACATTTGTTTTAGGTAAGCATCATAACAAGGCAGGACGGTTAGAAACTGATCGCAGCTTCTCTGTTTGAAAAATTGAATACTGATATTCACATTTTCAACTTCCTATAACAACTCCATGAGGCAGTGCATGTAGGTACCTTGCGTACTGGCTTGAAGACGTCTATAATTTCCCCACTGGAAAAGTTCATCACAAATCCTTGCACGGGCTCTTGGTCTCCAAAGTAAGGCTTCCCGTTTACGGCAAAGAGGAAACCTGTGACGAGAGGCGTGGTCTTTCTTTAAAATATGGATTAATATTGGCCTTAAAATAGAAAGCACATCATACGAATAGGCAATATAGTTATGGTCAACTTGGTCCCGACGTTTGCCAACAATGAAAAATCCTTAGCCGTGAGTCACCAGATCTGGGCCAAACAGGTTAGATAATCAACCTTTGTATAAATAGGAAAGCAAGACGCTGGAGAACTTGCTCCAGGTAGGCAGCCATAAGAAATTAGGATACACGGTTACTGATGTACATGCACCCTGGCATTTAGCCTTAGATATAATAGGTATCCTCAGTAGAAATGGGGGAGAATTTCAGTTATCAAAGCCAATCAGTTCAGAGCATCTGCTTATGTTTTGAAAACTAGGTAAGGTCTACCTTGTTACAGCAAGAGTAAGAGGAGAATGCCAGGAAGGCTTGGGGAATTACAGCATAGAAGACGTAATCTGACTTCAGACAACTCCAGCTTGTAAATGTGAGATATGTGTTTCAGATTGCTAAAGACAAACTGTCACAGGGAAAAAAGTAAGCACCTCCTTATGAACACATTTTGTGGCAAAACTACATTTGCTCGTATGCGGTGAAGGAAGAGAAATGGTGAGATCTTACTCTGCACACTGCGTTTTCTTTCTTTCCCATTGGATAGTTTATGTATTTACATTTCAAATGTTATTCCTTTTTCCTGTAACCCCTTTTCCATACCCCTCTCCCTGCTTTTTTGAGGGTGCTCCCCCTCCCACCCACCCATTCCCACCTCAACACCCTAGCATTCCCCTACACTGAGGGGTCCAGCCTTCACAGGACCAAGGGCTTCTCCTTTTATTGGTGCCAGACAATGCCATCCCTTGCTACGTATGCAGCTGGAGCCATGGGTCCCCCATGTGACCTCTTTGGTTGGTGGGGCTCTGGTCTGTTGATATTATTCTTCCTATGGGGTTGCACAGGAACCTTCAGTCCTTTGACTTCTCCATTGGGGTCCCTGTGCTCAGTCCGATGGTTGGCTGCAAGCATCCTCATCTGTATCAGTAAGGCTCTAGCAGAGCCTCTCAGGAGGAATCCATATCAGTCAGCAAGCACTTCTTGGCATCAGCAATAGTGACTGGGTTTGGTGCGTTTTCAAAGAATCCACTAAAGAATACACTTTAGAAGAGGCTAAGAGTATAGATCATTCATATTAGATAGAATGATTAGGTAGAGTGATTCATTCATGGGTTCTGTGTTTGGGCCTGAGCATTGCAAAGCCTAAAGAGTGCGTGTAATGCAAACCGATGTTCAACACGTTTCATCTCTGAGCACACACTATTGCCACAGGATACGGGAAGACACTGGCTCTCACTTAGATTCTGTTTTAACCTGGGTTCTTATTTTTTTCTATATTTAAAAAAAATTTATCTATTTAATGATATTCCTTATTAATTGAAATTTCTTACAGATTATTTCTTTGAATGTGTAGTAAAGCCAACTACAGGATGTATCTTTTGTTGACATGAATGAAGATTTTCATTTATTTATTTTTTACACGTTTCTCAGGGAATGCCAACTTGTCCCTCATCTAGTCACCTGGCCCTTTGATTTTATGCCTTAGTGGCATAAGAGGTGTAGCAATTAAAGGACGAGCATAGTTAATGTTTGCTAACACAAAGCTAGATACAGTTCATAATGTATTCCGAGATGTGTATAAGCTTTTACTTAAAATATTAAGTGGCTTAATACAAATAAATATTCTGGTAATTTATTTTGGAATGTGAATTATGTATATCTTATTTTATGAGTTTGTATTTTTTTTTCAAATTTCATTTGAAAACTTTTAAAACCATTACAATTTATGTAACAATGTTAAAGAAATCGGTATTCTATTGGCATTTAGATACAAGCTCTGTTACTTTACATTTTTCTCTGCTTTAAATAAGTTGGCCGATGTGGTGGCTTGAATGACATGAATGCCATAGGCTCACAGGGAGTGGCATTATTAGGAGGCGTGGCCTTGTGGGAGTGGGCATGGCCTTGTTGGAGGGAGCGTGCCACTGCGGGTGAGCATTAAGGTTTTAAATGCTTAAGCCAGGCGCAGGGTCACATTGTTTGATGCCTGTGGATCCAGATGTAGAACTCTCAAGCACAGTGTCTGCCTGGATGTCACCATGCTTCCTACCATGACAATAACAGAATAAATTTCTAAAGTATAAGCCAGTCCCAGTGCAATGTTTCCCTTTCTAAGAGTTGTCACGGTCATGGTGTCTCTTCACAGCAACAAGGTACTCAGACAGCCAGTACTTTCTCAAGAAACGTGAAACAGAGGTATTTGAATATGATTCCATCAGATATATACCATCTGTGATAGTGTGAAGGCAGTAATAATCATTTAATAGCTAGATCGGATGACGTAAGTAAAGAATAACTGGTGTTTGGAAACGTTTTAAACCCAATACAAACAGCTTTTTTTTTTTTCTCGAAGCATTCATTATTTCTGCTGAAAGGAATGTAATTTACAATGCAGTGATAACTTTAAGATATTTCAGATCTGATATACAAAGCATCTTGTTCTGACTAATAAAACAGTTATTTAAGAAGCACGTTGAATAAAATCCTTGTTCAGGGCAGACAGGACACAACAGAGCGCACAATAACAGTTAAATACCTGGTATATATGAAATGGCAAAGACATTCCTTCCAAATGATGCGTGCTTAATCTCTCTCACAAATTCTTTGGTGTCAGTTTTGAAGCATTGGATTCGGCCATTTTCCCTGTCTGCCACACACAACTGGTCCAAATGAGGCACAAGGGCCAAACTGTGAGGAACACTGAACTGGCCTGGCTTAGGACTGCTCCCAGAGGACTCTACAGAACAAAGAGAAGCCTCAGTCACACTGTTCATTCAAAGTCCTCAAAATTCGGTACGACAGCTTTATACGTTTCCAAGTTCGTGGAAATAATCCATTCGTACAGATTTTATATGGAGACAACCAAACCCATGTCTATCCTTGGGTCCTACTGACAAAGAATTCTGACTGGAGAGCAAGAGGGGCAATGGTACCTTCTCCCCACTGGGTGACGAACTTTCCGCTCGGTGAAAACTGCACAATCCGACTGTTACAGTAACCGTCTGACACGAAGACAGCTCCAGTACTGGGCTCCACAGCCACATCGGTGGGCTGGCAGAAATGATTTTGGTCACTCCCAGGTTGCATGCTCCTTCCCAGAACTAAGAGAGGGCCTTCTTTGCTATGTGGGTCCAACTTGAACACCTTAAAAAAAAAACCAAACAAAATAACAAAAACAAAAACAGCAGAAACGTTATCTACTTTTTATAATTATCGTTGACACACACAATAAAGGTCATTTGAACAAGCAATGAGAGTGTGACAAGACGTACTCTTCTTATCCAAATAGGAAACTGTCTTTATCTACACCTCCATTTTGTCTTTTTTGGCCAATCTGACACCGATCACACAGCACACAAGGCATAGGTATTCGCAGAATGCGTTTGAAATTCCTCAAGGGAACACGTCAGTGACTCATGTCTATGACCTTGGAGCTCGGGATTCTTCTTTCCTATTTTCCCTAGCTTTTCATCACCAATCAGTGCATTTAACAAGCTCATCCTGTGTGGGTGTGAGGCCATAACACAGCTCTGTGGTTGAAATACAGTATCTTTTGGAAAGGACAAACGTGTGATTAAGTGTGAAAGCCTACTCAACACAGACGTTCCTTCAATGTTTAGAAAATTCAGTTGGCTTAGGAAAGAAATCGCAAAACGTAAGCAAGAACAAAAAAGGGAGGAAAAAAAATAAGACTGAATGACAAGGGAAACGGGCCGCGTGGAGAGGGAAGAGGAAGTGGAAGGACCCTGAGGTTCTACAGGGAAGCCCCACGTGGGGCTGTGAGCGCCCTGTGAGGACAAGGGAGAAGAGAGACCCAACACCATGTTGACCTTTCCTTCCTACCACAGCTCAAAAAGTAAAAACGCTTTAGTGAGGATCGACACAGCTGAACATGGGCGTCTTCTAAATTCTTTTGTCACAGTCCTAATTTCTCCTGCGAGGGGAGCTGGGAGGAAGGAGGACATCACGGCGAAAGCTCATGAGAAAGGTTGCTGTCTGTGCAAGAGGAGGCCCAGGAGCTTGCTCTCCTCTCCCTCCTCAGGAAAGGACACATTGAAAGACGCCTGTCTGAAACCCACAGCAGGGCTCTGTCATTTGGTACCCTGGTCTCCGGTGCCCAGAATCTAGATCTGTGAGAAATGTATTGGTTGCTTACAAGCCACCGACCGAGTCTATGTTGCCCCATAATTGCACACAGAACTTACAAAGACATGATTGTCCCTTTTTTTTTGTTGTTGTTGTTACTAAATTTGTTGTTTTTTTTTTTTTTTGCCATAGAAAAAGCTTTAGTGAACTCCGGAACATTTTGAAACTTGAAAGATCTCAGCTTCTCAGTGAACACTGCCAAGCAGGAAGCTCACCTGGTGGAGAGCCACGTCTGTGACCCAATAATTTCCATCTGTATCTATGCTCAAGCCGTGTGGTAAATAAAACCTGCAAGACAGACAGATGGACAGACATTGTCACAGTTACAGTTCTCCAGGCACAGAAGAGAGGAATTTAGTTGTAATTGAACCATAGAGCAATATCCTTTTATAAAAGAGGAACACTCTATTTGCAGCAGTATAACAGACAGAGAGAGAGAGAGAGAGAGAGAGAGAGAGAGAGAGAGAGAGAGAGAGAGAGAGAGAGAGAGAGACCCAAATGGATTGTGAAGCAAATTGTTAGCGCAGGCAGGGACCTCCTGTGACAAAACCTAAGCAGACATTGGTCAGTCATAGTTCGCCTGACAAATGAAACTCACATCAAACCATCGGTGTTTACTATAAAGTGCGCCCTATTAATCAGCACAGATAACATGGAGTTCGATGCAAGATTTCGCATAATAAACATTAATGTCTCAGAATATACACAGAACAAACTGCCTTGAGAAACAACGGTGGATTTCTCTAGTTTGAATAATTAAAATAGATTACAGCAAACATAGCAATACGGGCTTCTGTTTGTTTGTGATGTGCACAATATCAGGTGTCTATCCTGATTCATTTCCAACTTATTTTTTTAAAGATAGGTCCTCTTATTGAACATGGACTTCAACTGGTTAGATGTGCTAGTTAGAAAGTCCCAGGGAACCTCCTGACTCAGTTTCCCTGCCCCACTTTGGTCCCAGTACTGGGGTTACCAATATGCACTGTGTCCACCTTTTATGTGGATTTTAGGAATCCAAACTCTGGTTGCTATGGTAAAGACTTTACTGACTGAGCTATCTCTCCAGCCTTATAACAATCTTCCACATGTGACCTAAAAGCTTTAAGACTGGCTATGGAAGATAATGAACAGGAAACAAAATAACTTTCAGACGGGCCATGACCCTCCAGGCACAGAAAATAGGTAAGTCGGACAATCATTAGAAAAGGTCAATCTATTTAGCATATCTACCTGATACAGACAGACCCGTGGAATTGAAAAACAGAGTTAGTTAACACATGGGACATACACTCAGGTGGCCTTGTTCAAACACCATCTGAGAACCCAAGCTTTCTCTGTTTCTAGCCTCAGTAAGGCATTGGCACAAGGAATTTTTTTTTCATGAGCCAAGTGCATAACACTTTGATCTAGACTAATTAACTGAACTAGATTCTCGTTTTGGCCACTGCAAGCAAGGCTTTGATTTGCTCGCAGCATCGACAGCCAAGTTGACTTAGCAGCAGTTGTCCCAGCTCCTTCCATGTTGATTCTGTTCTGGGATGGGGCTGCCTCTGATTAATGCACACAGCTCTAAAGACACAGGCTCAAACACACTGTAGAGATGGCATTACAATTTGCCCCTCGACTTCTCTGAAAATATTATTTAAAAACACCCCTTAGCTTCATCATAGCAATCTCCAGTAGTAGTTGCATCGGAAGCAGAGGCTATCTGCCTTTCAAAGAAACTGGCCTTCCCTGGGCTTAAGCAGATGGGGCCAGCCAGAGTCCTGGAAGCTGCCAGGTTATAATGGGTCAGGGTAACTCTGGGAGCAGGTGTCCCTTTCTTTCAATGACCATGAATATCAGCCAACTGGTTTTGCCTGCCAAATGCCATCTAGGAATCGGACCAAATAATGAGTGGCTTTCAGATCCAAATTACATGTGCAAACCAAGGGAAAGCGGAAAATGATATCTGTTCAGTCTTCACTTTTTGATGGGAAGAGAAGTCTTTTGTTCTTACCAGTGATTACTTGGTGAGTTGAGTATACAATTTTAATGGTAAAGCAAAAGCTATCAGTCTAGCTGACTGAGAGCTTACTTCATCGTATATATCAATAGTTGTCTCAATCCTGAATATGATTGTCATCTGTAAACTCCTAACAGCACTATCTACAGCTCAGGCCAAGTCAGGATAGAATTTTAAAAATTATAAACGGAAAAACCATTATTATTTATATGTATGATATATAACACAATGTAAAGATAAAGCCATGCATCTAACCCTTGATGTTAATTAATCCAGCCAATTAACGATCTGGGACATCAAATACTTTATGTAGTAAGAATATTTGAAATTGTTCCTTAGCAATTTACAAAGAAGCCACACAAATGGCCAGTTTTCTGTATGGATCGATTTTTTTCTTTGAGTTTCACCAATGATTCTAACACTCAGGGATGTTTTCAGAACTGTTTGTTTAAGAAAGTCCAAGAAAAGTGGTCCAATTTGTCTCCTGTTAAGGGTATCTTTGGGACTCGTTCATGACCTAATGATGTACTTTATACCCAGCATGGGTGCGCCGGCATGGAAGCCATTTTACTCACAGGTTCTTGCCACTGGACTGGAGGATTTCAGCATTATTTGGGTCAATGACCAGGATGGTGTCTTCTTCAATTGGCCCAAGACCTCTTTGCTGGTAAACAAACTTGCTGTCAAAAGAGCTAAACAAAAACATAAAAATGGAAAAATTAACAACCCACGATTCTGGGGCACTTGAGCCATGCAGACCACTGACTTGAGAACCTCAATACAAACTCAGAGGGGCTGGAAGGCACTTGACTTCATGGTCTCTGGAGATGAATTATCAACCACCATGGATGGGCAATGAGCTGTGGCATTGGCTTTGGTGGGCCATGCAGTCTCAGATTCACTTTGAGAAAGCCATGATCCGGAGCGGCCATGGCAATACACTTCTTTAAAAAGCTTCTCACAGTTTATAAATAAATCTTTCCTTTAAAGTTATAGGAGGCTAACTTACTTTAACCTCTCTGTACTAATTCTATTGGGACAGGAGGGACCAGAAAGATCACTGTGATAGTCAAAGGTTAAACATGGGAACACAAAAGAATACAACTAGAACATTCAAAATATTTCAATAAAACGAAGCAGAATTTATTATTGAAAAAAATACGCTAAGAGACATAAAGCTTCTCTTCCTAGCAGCTTTTCGTTAGTGCAAAATGGATGACGACAGAGTGACTTGTTTCAAATGAACATAGTAACTACTGCTTTCTAAAAACTTAGCATCTTCTGGGCTATAAAATACAATATAATATAAATATAACAAAATATAGCATAAAATATAATAGACATATATGTATTTAAATAGTAATGCTTTTCCTTAGAAAGCCAGTTATATCAGATACTGTACTGGGATCTTGGCATTTAGAACATCCCAGCTCCTGGGATTTGGGGCCGTTTTAAGTACAATAAGGATCAGTTGGGCAAGGCACAGTGGTACTGTGGGTTTGGTTAGGAGATGGCTGCTAAGTGAATAATGAGTGGACAATGGATCCAGTGGGCAGATGACAGTCAAAGAGATGACTCAAGTCTTGGGTAAGGTGGAAGGAGATTCCATTGTAGTATACATATAAAACATATAATTATTCCTTTCTAGACTTTTCTCCATTTATTACTTTTTGGACTGGGTTAACTGCAAGCATCCGAAATCACAGAACGTGAAAGCTCAAACAAGGAGGCCACTGTATGTTTACGCTGCATGTGATGGAGGCGGACTGCCCCTCCCCCAAGCTTACGTGGCAAAGGTGTAAATGAACCAAATACCAAGAAATCATTCTACGTGGTCAAAGCCAAAGCATTGAGTCAGCACACACAGATGTATGACTTTATCAACTGTAGATGTGTGCTTTCTCTTCGTTCAACCGAGTAGTCAAAAGAAGACTTGGGATAACACCAAATACCTGTCAAGACATAGTATCACCTTGGGAAGGTGACAGACTGCTCGAACCCATTGTCCATCCATTTATTAGTTAGCTAGTTTGTTTGTTTGTTTATTTTTATTTATTTAGGAACCAGTAGAGGTCCCACTAGGAGCACAGGAAGTCTTAAATCATACCCTCTTGCCATTAAAAATATCCATCACATAATTATCTGAGCTTCTTGACTAGCAAGGTCTTTGGGGTATTTTTTTCCTGAAAGATAGCAGTACGTCCCTGAAGTAGTTCTTATTAATGATGTATTCAATTGAACACAAAATATTGATTTGACTTTGTCAGCCTAAAACTTAAGTAAAACCGTTGGCATGAGCTATCACATGTAGTTAAAACCACCCAGCAGCATCCAAAAGAGAAACGTATGTTTACAAAACATATGCAGTAGCAGTTAAAATGTCTCTTTCGTATAATGAAATATATTTTATTTTACTAGGTTTTGTTGTTTTAGAAATTAGTGTATATTCATCATACAAAATGGCGGACATTTCGTCATGACATTTTCTCAAATGTCTGTTATGCATTTTGATTTTGTTTCTATTCACCTTCATGTGATCGTTCCCTTGTCCCAAATAGACACGATCCTAGTTTCATAACATATGATACTTAAACTGTTATCTTGCATGAGAGATAACACACTGTATTTGGTTTTCTGAGTTTTACTTGCTTTGCTCAATACTCATTTCTTACAAGTGACTTAATTTTATCTTTCAAGAGTGAGTAAGATTCCATTATCCACACATGCCACACTCTCCTGGTTCACTCGTCTGCTCATGTGCATCCAGCCTGATGGCATAAGCTGATGATTTACTGCCTTTCTAAGGGAGGTTTTTAATTGGGCAGAACTTACATCCACACAGCTATAAGAGATGGCACAGAGCTTCTGCGTATACTCTACTCCCCTTTCTTCTGTAATGGCATTTTGGAAAGCTACACAGAATGTCCTGACATTGACAGATTCACTACTCATGGTTTGACTTCCCTGTCCCTTTAATATCCCTTAAAAGTGTTATTGACACTTCAGGCTTTGTTGCATGGGTGTGGACTATATGGGTCCATTCCTTTTCTGACTGACTGGCATTGGGGAATATGGAAAGCTCCTACGTCCTCACAATTCTTACCAAGTGCTGTCTGCTTCGCACGGAGTGAGTGTTCTGACTCATCATTAGTAGCTCGTAATGGCCACTCCAATTGGCCATTGTGCCCCTTCACAGAGCAGCAGCAAATCAGACCTCAGCACACCTAATTCTGTGTCTCCCCCCCTCTGCAGAAGAATAAGGACGGGGAGCACAGTGTATTTCCTTGCAGCTGATTCCTCTTATAAAGGGTTGTAGTAAATTTGTCTTTCTGTCTGGCTGTTCACTTAAACGTTCACCACCGGTCTCTGATTATGTAATATTTTTGAAAACAAGTAACAGAACCAAAACTGGTTGAACAGAATTGATAGAAAGAAATAATGGATTCTTCCACATTGGGAAGGCCATCCTTACTTTCCACCCCCAAATTTAAAAACATAACTATCGTTCTCCTCTTTTCCCAGACCCGAAACACTTGGCTTGGCTTCTGAGAAGTAAAGCTTTGTCCATGAACAGAGATAGATAATTCAGACTCAGAGTCCTGTGCCAGTTGGCTCAAAAGAGGAGGGTGTGGCTGACTGACAGCTTGGTGAAGAAAGACCTTCGAGAAATGGACTGTCCTGCCCTGTTCACAGTGCACACAAACATCTTACAAGAAACTCGTGTTCCTAAACAGACACAACCTGTGTGGTGGCATCTACGTGGATAGTCTAGGAACATCACGTAAATTCAGAGATCACTCCCTTCTATTTCATAATGGTGGAGAACTATAAAATGGCAAAGTGAAAAAGAATATTAACAAGAGTTAATAATGCAAAGCAAAAAACCCTATCTTTATAAGCAGAATTTGGAATGATTGAAGCCCTCAGCTTCCTCAGCTTCTCAATATGTATTTCCCAATACCTTATGACAGTATAGCAGATGACTATTGGAGGTTTTGTCTGATTTGCTGTGCTCACATGTATTTATGTCATTTGTGTTTAAAAATGACATCTTACACACTGGACCAGCTACTTTTCCACAGAATTACATTTATTTTTACAGATTATTGCTGTACCTATGCTGTATCCACGAAGTCTCTCTCAGTGAGTAGGTATATCCTTGAATCTACTAATGGGGGAATCTCTTTATGTGCCCATCCACAAACAAAGGAGAAGGGAATCCAAAGGAAAGAAAACAAAATTCAAATATTAGAGAAGCCACTTACGTTAACACCATTTAATTATAGCTATTTGCCTTTAGTTATGGGAAGGACAAATAAAGAAAGTATAAAATTCTTAGGGGAAAAAATGTAGCTTCAAAGGAATTAACCACAGTTCAATGGACCTGACCCTTCCATGTAAGATCTGTCAGCAGATGTCTGTACATTTAAACTGGCAGCGCCAAGAGACGTTCGGTTACTCAAATGATTGGTTTTCTTTCCTAATCCCTTCACGTGGGATGTCATGAAACCAACAGCTGCTCTCAAGGCGTTACACAGGTCAAACAATAAAGCCTCAGACTGTGTTACATTGAAACAGAAAACTGCACACACACATGAGCACACACACACACACACACACACACACACACACACACACACACACACCAGCCAAACAAAATAGTTTATAAACTCTTTTGTAATTCAAAGAAAGGTAATCGTGGAACAGCTCACAAATGGACGTCAGATTATAGAGCTGGCTGTATCGTTGCTATAGCAAACTGATCATTTAGTGTTTTAAAGCCGCTCCCCCCTTCTGTACTGCAGAGAAGTCTTTATTTCAACCACATTTAACTTTTCACGGGGCATAATAATACCCTGCACATTTCACACAGTGCCCGGAGCGCTGATGGATGCCGTGTGCCTCTCTGAAAAAGCACTCAGTTGCAAAGACGGAGCCGTAGCCTGTGGGCTGGAATCCAGTTCTTTATTCTAACGGTGTGAATTCCCCATTAGTGGTGTTGCACATTAGCAGCTAATCAAACAGTTTAGATCAGCCTGAGAAGAAATGCTCTTCCATAGTCACACACAGACGGAGCGCCAGAAGAAGTAGAAAATAAACGCAGGCGCCATCAGTCAAAATTAAGGGAATGCGAAATAAGTAATACCATGAAGAAAGAAGCAGTGCGTTGTTGTAATTACATAAATTAAGAAACTGGGAAAAGAACCGTAGGTTTTCTATTGAGCAAATAAATAAAAATGTGCCTTCAATGTTAGGGGAGCAGCTTATAAGGTCCCCTAAAGTGGGGGTGTGTTTAAAATATTATGTTGAATGCACTCTGAGTGCATACTTGGTTTGGAAAGCCTCTGTGATGAGGAAAAGAGGAAGACAAAGGAAGCAGTGTAGCCACTTGGTATGCAGACTGACCTAGAGCTGGGGGCCCCAATAAGCAGTTAAGAGAATACAGAATCAGACATCAAGAGTCCAGGGCTCTAGACTGTTCAGTCAAGACTACCACTGGCCACGGGTGACGTAACCAAATGCACAGTTACTAAGCAACGTTAGGCAATTATTAAAATTCCCACTCTGTTTTAGACAAGGCACTGCTGATACGCCAGGGCAGATCTCTTGATGTGTTATCTTGAAGTTATGAAGCAGGCACCAAGGCAAAGTCACGGTCACCTGTCTCTGTAAACATGGCTGCCCTTCTTTGAGACTGACCTCATTGGACTGGAGTTTCCATGGCCCCAACTCACTGCGCAGGGGGAGAAGGGGGGCGAACGGTGAACCGAAGATGCAGAAAGAGCGGCCTGAGTGTGGATGAAGAGGGCGTTTGCAGGCTGTGTGATTGCAGTATGCCAGGAAGGGAGAGAACACGGAAGCAGTCCTTTCCTAGAAATCAGCTTTCTTTCAGATACATGGAAATTTAGAATGGTTCAGTAAGTTTGAACCGCATTGTTTAGGCCAGAGTTAAAATATTATATCCTAACCCCCCCAGCACAGGCACACACACACACACACACACACACACACACACACGCACACACACACGCACACATGAGCAAATGCACTGCACAAACATGCACACACACGCACACATACAGACACACGCACATGCACACATGAACACACAGATACACACATATGTCCCCACACATATATAGACACATATACACATACAAACACATGTGTGCAAACACATGTAGACATGTACAAACACACAGATACCGATAGACACACACAGCATACATACAAACACACACAGGCAGACTTCCACAGTGAAGCTAATCCTTTGGCACTAGACATCTAGGAAACACAGCAAAAAGGGTAATTGTATCACTAGTGGCATTTAATACACGAGGTAATGCAGCCACATTGAAGGTACAGGAAGCCAGACTGCTCTCAGATTAAAATTACTACACCATCACGAAAATAGGTTGAGGACCTAGGGAACATTCTGTTTCCAAAATGAAAGTAAAGACATAGAAAAACAGGAGAAAAGCCCATTGTGAATTACTGTGATAAGGGAAGACTCAGATCTGGGTTTGGCACAGGAAGAACTCATGCTCTCTGGAAAGGCCTCAGAGTTGGAAAGCATGCGCATACACAGGGGTTTCCTTAACACTGGAAAGAGTTCAACATGGTACAACTCCAGAGAATCCACAGAAAACATGCACTGGCAGCTAACATCAAGCCCTTCGGTGTTATTTGCTCTGATGTTGCTCAGTGAATGGTATCTTATTTCATATTAGGGAAGCCTTGGCTTTTCTTTCGCTGATCCATCATTTTGGACCTCAAAATCCGGTATTTGCAAGAATGGATAAAGAAGGCATACTATATGCCACAAAACTCACCTTACGATGTTCGGTCGGACTATCGGAATGTAAACTACCTTCTCTAGAGATTGGTATTATAATAAAATGCTAATACGGATCGTGTCGATATAGCTTGGGCTACCATGCCCTTGACGTTCTCACGTACACAAATTGATCATTTCTTTCCCTTTCACAGGTTTTGTTGTTTTCTTTCCTTTCAGTAGCATAAGAGAAAAATTTCCAAAACCCCTTCCAACTCCATGTGGGGAAACCACAAATGACAGGGACACAACGTTAAATCCCAGAAAATCAGGGCCGAGATGTCCAGTTTAGCCAAGGGTTTCTGTTGAGTTATCCCAGATGCTACCCAACCACAGTTAAGATGAAGGAAGGACAGGCTCAGAAAGGAGCCTTTGACTCTGGCAGTGCCTTCTGAGGGACAGGATGGGGAGCAGCCTTCCTGAGGTAAGCGTTACCTCACTCCCGCTGGGAGGCATTGAAAGACTAAAGGGGGCTAGCTGCCCCAGTGTTAGGGCAGGCATTATTCCCTGCTGGCAACAGGTGCTTCCTATTTCTGCTCTAAGAGACATCTTAAAAGTAGCCAGGTTGAGGCTGGGGACAGGAGGAAAGTGGAAATCAAAGCAAGAAACTGGCTTAGGGTTTTTATTAATTTCATCTTGGTTGGCATAGTGGTTTAGAACAGCTTGAGTGGAAGGGCGAGGGTTGAGGGGGCTGTCAGGGTGCAGCTAGTCAGGACAGGACAGTGGCAATAGCTGTTGCAATAGCTCAAAGGAGCACTGGGTGCTGAGTGTTAGAGGCTGAGAGCTCTGGGTTCACTTCCGAACCAGGAGAAAAAACAACTTAGGTTTGGTTTGCCTTGTGGGGCTTAGCCTTTGGTTGTGCTGAGAAACTGGACAGGGAAGATTTGAAGGAAAATGAACATAAGATTTGGCCCATGGCTTCTCGGCTGAGATCAGGTGAAGACCTTGTTTTAGTTGGTGAATGGTGCAGCAGTAAGAAGGCAAGCTCAGGCCACCTTTAAGTTCTAGCATCTCATCAGTGCGCATACATTCTGGAACGCATATAATCCCTTAGCGCAATGAAGAAAAACTAATTTCTAATTTATACCAGTTAATACACACAGGGAGGGTGGCCGTGCATGGCCATGCAAACGACAGAAGCTAAGGTTCTTCTTTGAATAAATCCAAACCAAGAACAAAAAGAACAAAATCAAACAAAAACCCAATACAGAGTTATCTGTTGCTTCTGATCTTCTTCATGAATAATAAAGAAGGAAGGGCCTGGAAGCTGACATCTGAGGGATCCTGAAGAAGTCTTCGAAATTATGAATGGGAAAGTTAGCTGTGGCCAGCAGAGAATGCCACAAAAGAGAAACTGCAAATATTTTTTCTATTTATTCTATGTGAGTACACTGTAGCTGTCTTCAGACACACCAGAAGAGGGCATCAGACCCCATTACAGATGGTTGTGAGCCACCATGTGGGTGCTGGGAATTGAACTCAGGACCTCTGGAAGAGCAGTCAGTGCCCTTAACCACTGAGCCACCTCTCCAGTTCGCAAATATTCTTATATGTAAGAAATAAAGCTTCGGAGAAAGGCAAAACATAGTGAGTCAAGCCATCACTTTCTTCTAACTTTTCAACAGCATTCATTCAGTTACTGATGCCATTTCCCACGGCAAACACACGGAAATGGCGCTTGGAGGTGAATGCACTCCTGCATGATTCTGGGTACCGAAATGAATGCCAGGGAGGTGGAAAAAGCCGCTTTACTGTGTGGACTGTCACACAAGCTGGAAAGAATGTTCCCGATGGAGAACACTCTCTTCTTTCCTAGGCCTGGGTTGGCTCCTTCTCCAGGCTTGGCATCTGCTGACCCTTCTCTGCAACTGAGCTACTCCAGCTTGGGGTGAATATGATATGAAAATGGGAACCTGGACTCTGTCCAATTCTAGCTTTTGCCAGATGAGACTGTCTCCATGGGAGAAAATGATGCTGTAATTTTCTTGTCCGGCATAATGTGGTAAGAAATCCATGCGGAAAACGTAGCAATATTCATTAAAATTCAGGCTGTGGCACAATGAGTAGTGATAGCCTGCTTTTAAGCGCACTTGTTAAAATACCATTAGATGCCCGATAACCACCAAGCCAATGTACTGGAGCGCATGACGGGCACGCTGAGACCATTGTTGGCTTTGGGCTTCCAAGAAATAGCTTCGTGATAGTCAATTTGTGCGACAACTAGAAAGGACAGTTAAACAGCAGTAAAAGTCTTCATCTGTTTTGAAATGTGGACTAAATTTCATATTCAACTGCATAAAAAGAACTCATCTACGTATGCTTGACAGGGTGAGTTGTCGCAATTTGAAACAAGAGCTCATAAAAGGAGGGGCAGATCCCCAGTTTCCCCAATGAGCTTCTACACTTGTACATGGGAAAGACAAATATGCATTAAGATTTGTTGAAAACATACTTAAAATTTTACTTCCGTGTGTAAATTTGCGATTAAGAAACTAGCCGGTGGAAATCCACCTCTTAGTAGTAGAATCAAAACAATGTACTGCGTTTTGGGGACACACTTAAAAAAATACAACTGGGTGTGCTAGAAACACACTGGGGGCAGCATCACCCAGCGATTAAGTGGCCAACTCTGTACTCAGATGTAAAGGACAAGACGCAACATGCACGAATTTCTCCTCTGCTCTTTACTGTAGTTGTATGTTGAAATATCATATGCTGTCTGTATAAAACTCACGATCAGAAATAGGTAGAATAAAATGGCCATGTAAGGCAAACATCTCACGGTCATTCTCGAAATTGTAGAGACAGGTGTAAGGGGAGAAATAATCAGAGATGCTATAATGGGGCTGGAGCATTGCCCAGCACAACACTAGTCATGAATCCAGCTACTACGTATCACTAGTTAGTGATGTCGCATGAGGAGAGCCATCGAACTTTCGTGTTTCCAGACAGATATACCCACACTTCTTCACAGTTTTTGGGAGAACCAAAGTGAAAGACTGAAATGAGAATTTACCCCAAAGTATTCTTAATTTAATGGACAGGAATGCATAGTATTTTCATATATATTCTGGAGAAAAAAAATTACTTACTTTCCATCCCAAACATGGTCACCTCTGTGGAAAATCACTAGGTTATTCTTAGAATCCAGGGCCACCCCAGAAACCTGGCCTGGTAACAAGTACACTCCAGGCCAGTCCAGTGCTTCTTCCACATGGAAATCTAAAAGAGAAATCCACACGTGGGTTCAGCATGAAAACAGAAGCAGGGGTTCAGAACCGGCACAAAAACACATGCAAAGACACTGAGCGAAACCAGAATCGAGCAGAGAACAGGCCACATGCACATGCACGGCAGCCGCATGAGATCAAATGGCTGGACTTGTCCTGAGACCTTCTGCTTCCTTTCCCACCGTTAAAACAGCAGTGAAAGCAGACAGTTCCTAAGTTATCAAAAAGCCAACTTTGATGAGATTCTTAACTATAAATTAATTTCTTTCAAAGCTATGCCAACAGTGAAGGTATTCTTTAACAATTTACTGATTTTACATGTATTGGTGTTTCATCTGTATGTATGTCTGTGTGATGGTGTCAGATCTTGGCATTATAGGCAGCTGTGAGTTGCCATATGGGTGCTGGGATTTGAACTCAGGACCTCTGGAAGAGCAGTCAGTGCTCTCAACCACTGAGCCATCTCTGCAGCCCAAAGGCATTGTTTTAACGTATAGTTTTAAAGCAGAAATAAATAGCAGGAATGAGAAAAAGCCAATCCTTCAATGTATTACTCTCTCTTATATCGGTCCATCCATCCATTGGTCCATTTGTCCGTCCATCTGTCCTTCTGTCTGTCTATCTGTCTGTCTGTCTGTCTATCTATCTATCTATCTATCTATCTATCTATCTATCTATCTATCTATCTGCCTTCCTACCTACCTATCATCCATCCATCAGAATAACATCTGGATGATCAATAGTAAGCAGTTTCTAGGATAAGCTATTTATTGAATATCCATTACACCTAGAACTGTGTAAGACAGCAATATCATTTGTCTTAGCTTCAGTGTTCCTATCAAGGTTGCAATTTTCTGTCATTGTTTTCTAACTTGACAAAAAGGCAACACTGACAACTCTATTATTGACTGACAAATGATTCCTGCTTCTGACTCCATTATTCCTACTCTGTATTCTAAAGAACACAGTCTTCAGAGAACACTCGAGAGTTCATTTGTGTTAATCCAGGTCATACACCAGCTCATGAATGAACGGTTACCATAAAACGTGTTATGTGCCCTGATAATAGGTAGCTATTAAGATAACCTTGAAAGCTATTGGATCACGGCTTCATGTTCCCTTCTCAAATGCCTCAACAGAGATCCCCAGAAACATCAAAGCAGCAATCTAAGTTCCCCTGCTTTTCCCCCGGCTTTCTGAAGAGTGTGTCAACATGCAGTCAAGCCCTCAAAAGCAGGCATCAAAGGCTGGCAGAAGAAGCGAAGTACAGAGCTTGTATAATAGGAACCTGGACCCTTGAGAGAGTGCCGATATAAGACTCATAAACATTCTTCTTCAATTCTGTAAAAGGGCCCTGTCCATGAAAATAACTTTATCTCTCTACACACAGCTTTTTGTGTAAGTTAACAAAAAAGCTAACATCTACCCAGGATTTTTAATAAAAACATTTTCAACAGGTGAGTATGTTCTTTACACTAAACTCTGTGAACATAAAATACGTTTTTTGCCCTTGATGAAAAGAAAAAGACAGCAAGAATGCAAATAGTAAGATGACTTTCTCGATAAGGGAAAAGAGGACCTTAATTCTTGGGACAGGAAAGAGCATAAGGACACCGAAGTTCTTAGTCTGTCTTGAGGCTTTGGCTGGCATAGCATGGACTGACTATCTCTTCAGAACCTCACCTAGACTTGGCAGAAATAAATGTGCTTTTGTGTCAAGTTAAGCATGGGTGAGCTGAGGCTGAGGGCAATTTGGGAGTTGAAAGAGAATATTTATGTCCGAAAGAAAAAAAAAAGCGAGGATGTTATAACTACAGTATGTTTAGAAGCCTAGTATGGGAGATGAATCCTACGTCAGCTGGTTGTGGCAAGCATGGCTATAGGACAAGCCAACCGTCAGAGATAACTCAGGCAGGAAGATGTGTGATGTACCACAGGAAGAACCCAGATGTAACAAGGAGACCACTGGTTTCCTTTTTCTGGTAGTGCCCTGATCTATACCATAATTAATTTTAAGGCATGATGCAAGTACTTTCTGCATAGTAGAAAAGCACAGATTTCGGAAATAATTTAGTGTGAGATATACTGGACCACACGTCGGTGTCGTTTTCTCTCAAATGTGCTGCAAGAGGCTGTCTTAGGTTAGACAGAAGTGGGGCAGAGTTTCAGCTAACGTGCCTGAGTCCGCAAATAACCCTGGGCATGCCAGCGGATGCAATGGAGCTTTCCAATGAATGGCACCCATCATCTGTCACACTTGCTTGTCAAAATAGGAGAAAAGGCCGGAAATTGACGCTACCGTCAATGGTGAGTCATAGAAGGTTTATAAGCATGGGGTGATATGGTTAAGACTGTGCCCTTGGAAGTTAGCTTTGGAAATAAGGGCAGAAGCCTTATAATGAGAGATGTCTAGGCTGATGAACAGATAGATGAATCATCCCGAAAAGGAAACGTTTTCAATAGTTTGCAGATGCTTGACTTTCATTGTTCCCTTCTCGTCTTGGCTGTGGTTTAGTTGTCCTTATTCCATCCTGAGTAACCAACTCTGGAACTTACAGATGGGCTCTAAGTGGGTCTTAAGTATGTACGAAAGTGGATATTTAATTACTTTCATCAGAGTCCCCAAAGCCCAGAAACACTGGGAGTATACATCGCCCATTTACGGTTTTGTCAAATCTCACATATGCTCCAGCCTCTATCAGGATGCCTAGCCTTTTTACCCTCGTCCATTCTCATAATTCATGTACACAGCTACCTCTCTTTACCCTAAAGTAGGACTGACAAAGTATAAGACTACGTAGTAAAAATGTGACTTTAAGTTCAATGCACACACGTTCTCGCTCCTGCAGCTTTTAGATGATTAGGCCACCAACACGGAGTGTGGTTAAGTGGTTGTGAGGATGACTGGTGTAAATTGTGATGAAAAGCATACATTATGTTGATGTCAAATACTAATTTCGTAGAACATTGGAGCTACTGTATAAAGAATGGTAATCTGGCTGTGATCAGTCCCAACATCATAGACCTTATTTGGCTAATCAGATGGTCTATAAGGAGCAAATTGGTTTGGGCCAATTCATACCAATTATAAAATCAAAATACTTGTCAGTGTGGTTAGAGATTTTTCAAAACACAAAGGCATTATAAATACCCAGAAAGCATTTATTGAAAGGTCCACTTTTAGGAATTTTTAATACAGTGTTGGTAGTATCTAAGGAAATTAACTCTGACACTATGAAGAACTTGGTTTTAAATATTAAATGCTTGGAAAGCATTTTAGTTTAATTTACAGCAGCTTTGCCGGTGTTAAGACTACACAGATAAGACTTCAACCTTATGTGGCTGGGTTCTTGTGTTAATCAGATTCTAGGATGGGAAAAAAGTGAGTTCACCTTCTCTTCTGTACATACTGGATCGGGAAGTGAATGTTTTCCT
This sequence comes from Rattus rattus, assembly GCF_011064425.1. NCBI lineage: Eukaryota > Metazoa > Chordata > Mammalia > Rodentia > Muridae > Rattus > Rattus rattus. The sequence goes on along the minus strand of NC_046157.1, from coordinate 168,664,044 downwards.
CTCCAATGTAACCACCTTAACAGTATTAAAGGTTAAAGATTACTTCCTTTAAGGCTAAATGAGTAAAATTAAGGAAGTCATCTAGACATACTCTATGACTGCTCTTATCCCGCTGCAAAGCACTCAGGAGTCAGGGCCCTCCAACTGCATTGGAATCAACCCACATTATCTTCTCATTTGATAGAATGGAACTTATGCTTGAGTCAGACATTAGACCCCAACACTAAAGACAATTTTTTTCTAATCATTAAAATAGGAACATTTAAAACACTCTCCAGAGAAATGGTGTGACTATGGGACACAGTTCGGTTCTATCTTAACATTTTCAGTCCCAGAGAAAAAAGTTGGGCTTTAGATTTCATCTACTTCTCACTTAAGTGATTCAGTGTGTCACTAGTTAAACGTTACAAATGTTACAGAATTCCGGTTTAAACCTGATATTAAATTAAAATGACCTTGCACAGCCATCCCTGACTCTAAAATGTAACCAGTGTTAAACTCAGACAATAATTAACATGGTTAAGATTGCCTGGGTTCTTTTTTTAAAATTCTGGTTTGAGAATATAATAGAGGAAACAATGCTTTATAAAAATAAATACATATTAATTGGGCATCCAAGTAGCCATAACACAATTCACTGTTTTCAAAAAGATGCCATGAACAATGAAATTATCCTCCTGAGAGTTTAAGTGAAATCTAAGACTTTTATAACAAATTATATTATTCTCCAGGGAATCTTTGTATTCATTACAAGAAAAACAATAAATGCATAGGCTCATATTCTTCCAGAGATTAAAAAAAATCACTTGTAGAAGAATTAAGCATTACTATTAAAATTATATCGATAAATCACCAGAAGAATCTTACACCTTTCTGAGAAAGAGATTAATGCTACAGATCAGAACGACTGTCACATGTTCTTATTAATAAGAATTTAAAAGGGCAGCCACTTATCTGTGTCATGGGAGGACTAACAGAGCTACTATAAAATTCTAGCTTGATAAAATTTAAGCATAGGACTGTGACTTCAGTATAACAAGGCCCCTCACATTTAGTCCTGACAGAAAAACCGGAGAAAATCACTACATTTCACCAGAATGTGCTGATTGCTTCCTCTCTACTTGTCAGTAGATTGGGTAAATATGATTTATATCTGGAAAGTTTATTATTTATTGGAAGTGCCAGCAATAACTATAATTAACGAATGATATACAGGAAATATTTGCAAAAATATTGAAAACAAGAATTAATTACGTCTCATTTAATAGAAGTGAAGTAAGAAAAAGGTAAAACATGAAGCCTCAAAAGCAGTGACAGAATGAGTGTAGGATTTCTAATATATATATATATTTCTAATAATATATATATAGTATATATTATTAGAAATACAGTAATAGTGTGTATTAATTCTCAGAGACTCTCATGTGTGTGTGCAGTGCATTTTGATCATGTTTACCCTAACTCTTCCATTTAACTTCTCCAGGAAATACTCCTCATCCCTACCCACTTCATTCTTCTTTCTTTCTTGTTCAAGAACATTCAGGGTCCAGTTTCATTAGCAGCCCATACTCAGGATATGCCCAGGGTGTGGTTAACACACCAAGGGTTGACCTTAAAGAAAACTTATCTTCTACAGCCCCCGCCCCCACCCAAGGTTGTCAACTCTTAACAGTCTCTTCAGAAAGAAGAAGTGAGTAGGGTTTTCTCTGTGGCCAAACTGTTTAGGGAGAGACAGCACAGGAGAAAAGTAATCTACACTATGGTAACTGCAGGCTGAGATGACAGGGGAACTGGGGAACATCTGCCTATCAGTCTTTCTGTCCGGTTGGATTATATTCTCGAGGGGTACAGACTGACTGACAAAACTATTAAAGTGAAGCTAAAGGCCCTTGACAGCTCCTGAGGAAGCTGAGTCAGTTTACTCTAGGGACAAGAGTCCTGTGAGAGTTACTCATGCTCCATTGGTCAGCTATGTGCATATGGGCAATGACAATTCGACATACTAGTCACACACACACACACACACACACACACACACACACACACACACACAATTGAAGAGGAGGAGGACATGAATTTGGGAGAATGGGGGTGGGCACGTGAAAAGTTTCGGGAGTTCAGATATGATCTAAATGCATTGTACTCATGTATGAAATTCTCAAAAAATAAAAATGTTCAATAATTCTCACTTTGAAAGAGAATATTTGGAAGTTATGATCAAAACAACATTTATATTTTGTCCACTTAATTTTGTTTTATTATCTAATATATTGATGTACAAATGATGACCACATTTATATTTTGCTCACTTAATTTTGGGGGGTTTTAATCTAATATACTGATGTACTAATGACAATGACCACAAATAAAACATCTCCACACCTTATTTACTATTTTCTATGTGTCACTTTCCCCACCTATAATCTCATCTGAACCCCTTATCAACCCTACAAAGATTGCACTCCTCACTCTACAGAGGAGAAAACTAAAGCTTAGAGAATTAAAGGGAAAAGAACACTTGTCAAGGTATTGAATGGAATGGCTGAGCTTTTAAAGGCACGCAGGCAGCTTCGATAGTGGGGTCCGATCCATTTTACAGGCCCTGTTAGGGAGCATTCAAGTTTTACTTGGGGCAAATGCAGGATTTTTGGGAAGTGGGGAATTATAGTGGGTGTGTGTTCCAGAGACATAGAGATCACACAGCCCATAAACCCTGCTCTGAAGAATGCTAAGATCATTGATATCTGACCCTCAGTGAAGTGGAGAAGCCAGCGTGAAGGCAGACAACAGGATGTGGGACCACGTGTAGTCCTGACAAAGTTAAACATCCATAAATGGTACTGTTTAGAAACTCTTAAATCGCTGGACCAACCATATAACATCACATCCAGAGTGTGGAGCTGGTCCTCTAATCATTGTAATGTTTGAACCGTCAAGTCAGCTGGGTGGGACCCGTCCCCACATCACAGTTCCAACATACGGAGAATCAAACATATGGAGAACCAAGTGGGAAGCATAGAAGACAGACTTCTGCGGCTGACCATCTCGCTGTCCGGGTTGTACAGAAGGCAAAACAGGGGAGATACCTTCAGCCTCCATTTTGCGAGGGCCAACATTCAAGGAACAAGGCAACTCTAACTAAAGACTCGACTGGAATTAAAGCACTAGACAGTGCATATTGGAAATCAGAACATTCAAGTTTTAAATCTAGACTGTGGGACCTCATTCAATAGGTCAACTTCTCTTGGCTTCAGTTTCTTCTGGCAATTAGCATGCCTTAGATCTGAGATGGCTTCGTGCTATAACCTTAAGTGACCAAATAGCCTTGCACCTTTGCTTCATCAGTGCCACATAAAAAGTAACTTTCCTCTTTGCAGCTAATAAAATTCCATCTAGCGAATCAGGCACATAAAGAAGAAAACAGCTAATTCCTGTAAGACCATTCGGGTCATTCAGCTTTGCATGGAGTAAAGAAAGGGCAGAAGGGAAACAATAGCAGGCTATCACTCATGTATATGCTCCTTGCCCATTTCAGAGACGGGAGTATAAGTTAGACTAATACTAATGTTATAAGGTCGTTCGTTATATGTGCAACGCTTCCTACTTTCTTTTTGAGAAACAGAAGCCTGTTGCAGATTCCAGCTTCCTCTGATGGATACCATGAAATGACACCTGAACAGACTTAATTTGCTATCGCCTGGTACATTCTAGAATAGCAAACAGGAGACAGGACTAGGAAAAGGGCCTTTATAACTAGCCTCAACAAGTCTCAACTTTACTAGCGTGTACTCAGTGTTTTTTAAAAAACATAAATCTGGCGTTAGAGCAGTGAAATAATGTAGCAAGCCAACTCAGAAAGGAAAATGCACACGCAGTTCCTTCACCAGTTGGGAGCTGGGCTGCCTAGCGTTCAACCGCTCGTTAAATTTGGTGACATTTACCCACATTGATGAGAGGAAGAAAAACTTCCCCCGTGAGATCTTCAGAGGAAATGTCTTCTGAGCTCTGCCTCTCGACCAGCTCTGGGAATAGCAAATGATGCAGCGGGGAACAAAGTGTTTTCTACCTTTGAAGATTTCATTCTTAGAAAAAGTAAGACTTGAGAAATACACGCTCTTCTTCTAAAATAGGTGCACACGATGGCCCGCGTGTATTTGCGGGCACTGAATGTGTGCCTGGTACCTGCAGAGACCAGAAGAAGGTATAGGATCACCTGGCCCTGGAGTTACAGGTAAGTGTAAGCTGTCATGGCTGTGCTCAGAATCCAACCCACGTCCTCTGCCAGACTACGATTTGCTCTTAGCCACCAAAACGTTTTTCCAGTCCCTCGAAGCTGGTTTTTCTATTGCCATGCATGATGATTAAAAAGTGTCCAGGATATCTCAAAATCGGGAATGAAAAGCTAAGTGATGGGCTATCTCATGGTACAGTTCTACCATTTTGTGTGTGAACAAAATTGCAGTTGGCAGGAGGTCTTTTGTGTTTTTACATATCTCCCTCCCTCTCTTCCTTCCTTCCCTCTTTCCTTCCTTCCTTCCTTCCTTCCTTCCTTCCAAGATTTATTTATTTCATATATAAGAGTTCCCTGTCGCTGTCTTCAGACACGCCAGAAGAGGGCATCAGATCCCATTACACATGGTTGTGAGCCACCATGTGGTTCCTGGGAATTGAACTCAGGACCTCTGGAAGAGCAGTCAGTGCTCTTAACCACTGAGCCATCTCTCCAGCCCCCGGCAAATCTGTATTCTGAGCTCGGAGGCTCACACAGACCCTCCTATGTTATGAGATGGGTAGAGACACAATGAACTGCACATCTGTCACTCCATCACCAGACCACCAGTTCACTTGCTCTTTAATAGGATACAGAACTTAGGTTTTTCTTGAAACACCTTGGGCAATTCTAAAGCAAGAAGGGTCCCAGGATCACCTCTTGAGAAAAGGTTTTATTAGACAAAATTGGAACCAGTTAAGAGCCTGTTAAACTCTGAGGAGTTAAAAGTGTAGGCTCCACTTAACACCTCATACAGACCATTAGGCCAGTCCCCACGGACGATACTTGAAGCTTCCATGTGAGCAAAGGCACTGCATGCTAATTTTTTTCAATTATAAATAAAAATCAGCTGGGTGTTGAATAATGCATGGCTTCCTGCAAAGCTGAATTTGAAAACATTGAGCTGGCAGCTGTGTCATCCAAGCCCACGCGTGGACATCTGCCATGCACGCATATCTGTTACTTTTTTAGAGACTCCCTCCACGTGCTTTATTACACAGCTTTCCACATTAGCAAGTCACGCAAAAACACAATCAATATCACAGAGGCCGCAGCAACGTTAAAGCCAAAGAGGAGGCGTCTATGGCTTGCTGGCAGAGAAACCTGAAGGGAATAAGGCATTGTTCTCTAATTATGGAAGCCAATCCTGCCTAGAAATAAAGATTAATCTGATAATTATTGACTTACTGGAGACTCCCTTCAGAAATGTATACTGGAGTTTCCATTAGGATAGCATCTGATAATGGAACTTAAGAAATCGGTCACAAAAATGGTTTTATTTTACGATTCAGTTGGGTAGCCATGTTGAGAGTATCTGATTCTTTTGAGAGGACATTAATTACTGGAGAAGATAGTGCGAGCACTATATACCCCGGCATTTATAGGTGATGTTTGGAAATTTCAATTTCTTCCTATTGAGCCAATGGAAAACGTTGATTTATACTCTGAATTTCACATATTATAGTTTCCAAAATGACTCAAGTGTGGTCCTACTTTCAACTGACTCGCTGGATAAATGTTGACTTTGTGTAGTACTGGACCAACACAAAAATAAAAGGAAAAAAATCTTTTCAAAACAAAATGTGGTATGAGACAGCTTAAATCTGAGTCATACTTGTTCCAGTAAGTCTTTTCTATTGGTGAGTTTTGCTGCCCATTATTTTTTATTCCCTTCAGATTTTGCTAATGTGGATTGCAGTGTTTCACATATTTCTTTTGCGTAAAAGAAATCCTGGACGCACCTCCTGAGGGTTCTGGTTCCCAAGGGCCTTCGCCAGGCTGCTGGAACGAGAAAGCTCTGCTCTCAGCTGGCCTCAGAGTTGACTCTAGCTGGTGGAATCTGTGGATCCTGTCTCTGACTAGGATAGCATTACCCCATTCCTCACGCTCTGCACCTTCTCTGGCGTCAGACCGACCAAGGTCCTTTTTCTGGACCACGTTTGCAATCTCAGCTACCAGGTCTGACCCAGATTCTGTCTTTTCTGTAGGATTATACTTGTGCACATGAACATCTTCCCTTTCTCCTAGCAGCTTGGAAAGCAGTGAATAGAAATCACCTGCGAGGGGGAAAGAAAGAAATATGCGGAGTGTTTATAAGATGGTTACATTTACAAACCCTCATGCCTTAGGAACATTAAGTCTTGATTGTGACAGTGAGTAAGAAGCAAGGCTGTTCTCACACTTTCCTTTAAGGGAGGCATGGGAGGGACAGAGGAAAAGACAGAGAGAAGGGAAGAGGGAATTCAAACACTGGAAGCATAATTTTACATTTCATTTCTATACCATCTCCTCACTGCTTTTCCCCACACCGTGACCATTGGCAGATTCATAGAAATAAAACAAAATGATTCACATGTGATTACATGGCATGTTTTAAACACTGGCTTTCACAGAATAGATGAACTGGTATGGAAATTAAGAATTCAGGAGTTCATCAATGAAATAGCCACAGATACACTAGAGAAAGCTATCATCACAGTAAAACAATTCAAATTTGTCTTCAAAATCTATTAATCCATAAGCTTCAAGACATCAAATACTTTTTCAAGAATACATGTGAAACATAATCATTCTATCAGACATGTTTATGTGTGGCAACTGAGAAGTCGGTCTTATAGTTTCCCGAGTAATACCATGAGTAGTTCCAATTGTTCTTCTCAATCAAGAAAAATTGTTTTTGGTATAATAATCCCTATAAAAACAGTGGGAAACAGAGATCATAAAAGAAAAATAACCTCGAGAATCATTAGCTGGGTCAGCACTGAATGTTTTCTAGGACTATATAAAGAATGAACTTGGGTAGGTTACGAAAACAATCCAGGTATAAACTGTAGTTAGACACAATATCTAGTGAAAGCCTACACAATACTTTAGTCGCCATCTAGTCGACCCCAAGATGTCTGCTCTGTGAACACAAAGTAACACGTGCAGATCCCTGGCAACTCCAGGTGTTCCTGTTCTTGACTTGTTCTACAGCTTGGCTGCTAGGAAACCCTGATTCTAGATTCTGATGGGTTATGTTCAATTGTATCTGCAGCACCACCTCTAACATTTATAAACTCTTTTCATGACCAGAGGAAGACAAAAACGTATTAATGGTTTAGCTATGATGCAAGCCACCGAAGAGTACATTGTTAAGACATTGGTGTAAAGGGGATACAAAGTCTTTTGGAACTTAGGCAAATGCATTTGACAAAGTTGCAATTAGTATTGGCTCAGCAACTCAGAGTAGGTTTGCAATTCTTGCCCATGAAATCAACATATCCCAGGTGAAGTTTTCAATCAGAAAACAATTACTAAGTAATGGGGCAATCTCTTTAAAGGAAACAGAACAAATAATGACTCAACCAAACTGGTTAGGTCACAGACAGTCTGCCTTCCAGAAGAAGTTAATCCGTTTCAGCCAAAGTCTTTTGTCTCACAAAGTATGAAAGTTCATCCTGCTTCTGCAATGAGAACATTTCACATAGAAAATAAAATACAATGTTATGTCAAGAACAGATAAAACAATTTCAAACCGGAATCGATAGCTGCAGGAGGAAGAGACTGAGTACTTTGCATAATGCTGCGGTCTCCTCAGAGTCTAAAAGCTGTGGTAAGACACCAAATGCAGAATACTGCTGTTCCATTGAACAAGTCATTTAAAATCATCTTTGGGTTGGGGAAGTAAAATGTTAAAGCAACATGTTAGGCTTGGCTGCACACTGCTTTCACGGATCTGTGAAAACACAGCTCCAGAGACCACTAGATGGCTGTCTCCCTATCTCCCAAATTGTTATAAAAGACCTTAATCAGTCAATCTCTCTCTTCCTTTCTCGTTCTCTCTCCTTCTCTAGGCTGCTCCTGGAAAGATGGGATCTTGAAGTGGTAACCATTTCTCTTAGACATATTAAGATCTCATCTTGGGAAATGTGTCTGATGAGCATATATTAGCAGGGTCAGGATATAAACAGAAAAAAATGGTCGGAGATGATTTTCTCCTATTGTGTATACTTTTTTACTCTGCAGATTTGATTTGAATTTTGCTGTGCAGAAAGCTGTTTAACTTCCTGCTATTACTTCTCTAGCTGCTGGAGTCCTTCAGGCAGAACGCCATTGCCTATATCTATGCATTGAAGTGTTTCCCTCAAATCTTCCTTTGCCATTTTCAGAATTTCTTCTCTTCAATCCACGTTCAATTGACTTGGGTAAGAAAATGGGTCTAGTTTAATACTACATATCGGCATCCAGATTTCCCAACACCATTTATTAAAGAGGCTCCAATGAATCTTTTTGACATCCTTGTGTAAAAAGGTGGCAGTTTAAGAGGGGATAGGACTGGGGCAATAGAAGGAGGGAGAGCATTGACGGGGAGGGTCAATCAAAGCTAAGCATACATGAAGAGGCTGTATCGAAACTCACTACTTTATGAGATACCACGCACGGGCAGATAATGCTGCTCCCGGAAGTCATAGATTATTAAACAAAAAATCCCAGAACGGGGTAAGGGATCCATCCCCATGAACTGTTGGCCATGCAGGTTCTCAGAATCTCTCCAAAGCAATAGAGGCTCTTGCCCCGCTCTTGGCTGTTCACCAGAATTAGATGGTGAGACCCCATTGTTGAAGACACCCTTCACTTTCATTATGGGACAAAGAACCATCAAGTTGGCACTGAGACGAAACTTCTCTGTGCACCAGCTTTCAGAGCGTCAGGAATTCTAGTCAGGCAGTGGGTACTGGAGGAGTTGGTGGTGAATCTAGGATCCCTATGTGGAGAGGGATGGTAAGACCATGGGTTGAGCAGTAGGTGGTATGCAGGCTGCTGAGGGAGCAAGGACATATCCACACCCACAGGTCAGTGATGCCTTTAGAGGGCAGTGGTTAATGCAGAGACCTGTAACTGGCCACAAGTCTGATGATTGTGACTGTTGAGTGCTCTTCATAAATGAGGCATCTGCGGCACCTGCTCCATGGTTCAAAGGTCATCAGAGAAGAGGTAGAAGATGGAAATGTGAGAGCCCAGAGAAGGGGGAGGGCTGCCTTGAAATGGGAAGGGTTTTGTGGTCATGACCTCTGCACTCAGGCTACTGCCCAAGATTGAACCTTAACCGTTGACCTTGCTGGGGAAGGCTCATGATGACCCAATCCGTAGATGAGGGGCTTTTGACAGTTGTTGGCATGGGAACAGGATGAGGAGGCAATTTTGTTCTTTAGCAAGGTAGCCATTGCTATGTTGACTGTGTTCCAGTTAGTAACACCACACCTATGACCATGTCAACAGCTCTAATTAGACTCAGTGATTCTTTAAAAAAAATCATGGGTAATAGAGGATGGGGTGGAAAAAAAGAAGGGGTCCAGAGGAAGTGAGATGAAGGAAACTGGAGTAAACAAGCTAAAGTAGATTGTACACATGCACAAAGCTTCAAGGGGTAAAGTAAACGCAGTTAAACATTTATAGGTGGTTTGTTTTACTGTTGGGTTGGGTGACGGTTTGTATATGCTTAGCCCAGAGGATGGCACTATTTGAAGGTGTGGCCTTCTTGGGGTAGGTGTGTCACTGTGGACATGGGCTTTAAGACCCTCACCCTAGCTGCCTAGAAGCAAGTCTTCCACTAGCGGCCTCCAGAAGAAGCGGCTCTGCCTGCACCATGCCTGCCTGGATGCTGCCATGCTCCCACCTTGATGATAATGGACTGAACCTGTAAGCCAGCACCAATTAAATCTTGCCCTTTATAAGACTTACCTTGGTCATGGTGTCTCTTCACAGCAGTAAAACCCTAACAAAGACTGGTTATTTCTAGGTCTTCTATTCCATTGGTCCACGTGTCTTTTAAAGTGCACGTGAAAAGGCAACTATTCCTACTCAAGTGTACTGGATGGTTAGCCCTGCCTGTCCTTCTGCTGTCTCCTAATCTTTTTCTACCTATCCCTCATCTTTGCCTGACATAAACATACTGAAGGCTTCAGGAGTCATGGGGAGAGACTGAGTAGTGCTCCTCTTCTGACACTTGGTGTTGAACTGCTCTCCCTTCGCTGCCTCGCTTGTGATGGGTGGAGCCACACTTCCTTCAGAGCCCTCTGGCTGCATTCCCCAGACTCCTATCCCTCAACGGTTACACCTTTCTGCTTCTACTAAAAGTCCCAACATAACCCAAAGGAACTTCTTGGTAACGACAATGTGCGGCATCTGCAATGTTCACCACTAGAACCTCTGCCTACCCAGGGCTAACAAGCATTTGTCATGTGGCTAGTATTCCCCAGCCACGTTTGAATTGGACTCATTTCTAACTAAACGATGTAAAGGACCTCTCTTGTATGTCCTTCCTTCTGTCCCCTTCCCTTGCTAAGGTGCAAGCAGACACATTCACTTCCTAGTTCACCACTGTGTGACTTCGGCATGAGCTGGCCAAGAGTTCAAAGACAGCAAGTGGGTCACTGTGGCTGGCTAGTGGGAGGGACATAGCAATTTATTGGAAACTCTCTTCATGGTGCTCTATATGGATGCACTCCAGTCATCTTTGCCTTCTGTTTAACGCCCGGCTGCACAACACACAAAAGTGTTATCCTATCCCAAGGTCCACACCGGACGTTTGTCCTCATGCCCAGTGATCTTAGTCGCTTGCTGCTAAAGCTCCTATCTCCAGGAAAATCACACCTAAATCTGCAGTTTTGCTAGTACCAGACTCATGTACAAAACTCTTCTGGGGGTGAGATGGAAAGCTCAGCACACCTGAGGGAACACTGTTCCTCTAGACGAGCTCAGTTCAGTTTCAGCACCACACTGGGACGCTCACCCGGGCCTGTAACTCCAGTGCCCGGGCATCTGACTTCCTCTTCTGACCTCTGAAAGCAGCTGCACTCACGTGAACATACTCCTGCAGACACATACAAACATGCAAACACACACGTGCATGCAACGCACACAAAAACTTTAAAACTCTTTAAAAAAATTCCTGTATTCTGAGAGTTTCTATTTTGATGCTGCTTTCCATGATATTGGAAACAACATGTCTGAAAGTGATTTTTTTTCTTTTTTCCACTTTTGTATATTTTTCCATAATCAGTCCCTCAATCCCAAGCACTGAATTTTCCCTTCTCTCACTAGTGACCACAAAATCCAAATTACCCTGTTTATGGACATCTGTTGCTTCCTAACCAGAAGAACTCATCAGGAATTCCCATGATCCTCTGGTTGTCATGCTGAAGAAAGGTCGCTCCCTTTCCTTCCAATCCTGGTCCGGACTTGAAACCTTTCACGATGCTGAACCTTCCCCTCTCTAACTGGCTTCTGACTGGGAGAGCTCTGCAGTGTTAGAGCCTGGGCCTTACAGTCCACAGATAGCTTCCCCCCATCTCCATCAAACTGTGCACTCTGAGTGGTTTTCTCTAGTTCTATTCCAAGACTCTCTGCTAAGGTAACCACATAATTAATTTCCCAAGCTGGGATACTTTGGGTAAGGTAGAGCATGTCCCTAATATTTATGCTAGGAGAACTGTGGACAATCATAGAAAAGTTGTGTGTTATGATACCGGAGGCTAACACTTCTTAGAAGTAACCTATAATGCACATAGCCGTGGCCACCACGTTTCCGGTTAGCATGACCTCATAACTTTGCTGACCGCCTCATATTTTTAATATGTTTCATCCCTGTGACATAGCTATTATTTAGTCCCTTCATTCTAGGTGTGGAAGCTAAAGGCAATTCTATCATGGCCAACCGATAGGAAGTTAAGCGCTCTAGGCACAGTCTTAACTGACCTCCATTCCACTGAAGGTTGGATTCGCTTTTTCTTCCTAAGTGTTTAAGGTCAAATATTATTTCTTTGTGTTGACTGTTAATAAGGTTGAAATTTTATCAGATTACTATATAACATCTCAGAATTCTATAGAAAACAAGTCCATTAGCAGCAGATGAAGGCCCCCTGCATCCAGACTGTAAGCCAAATCACACTCTTTTTAAAGTTATGTATTCGGGGGCATTTTGTTAAGAGTAACAAAACCAATAAATATCCATCTAAACTGTTCATTGGGTTGGAGTCAGGGTCCTTTCTCTTGTATATAGTGGCCATTAAGTCCCTTCTATAAATTTACTTCCAATCTGCTAATCAAAATTACTTTCTCTGGGCTGGAGTCATGGCTCAGCGGTTAAGAGCACTGACTGCTCTTCCAGAGGTCCTGAGTCCAATTCCCAGCAACCACATGGTGGCTCACAACCATCTGTAATGGGATCTGGCGCCCTCTTCTGATAAGCAGGTGTACGTGCAGTTAGAGCACTCAATACATAAAAAAAAAAGACTTTTCTCGTTAAATTATCCTTCTTCCCGGTTCAGAAGCAGGTTTGCTTTTTAGTGAGGTCACTTTCTCGTTGACACAACATTCTCTTATTGTCACCAGTGACACTTGTGTAAACTAATTAGTGCAACAGTAATTTCATAAAACCAAATGAAAGGCTAATGCCTGGTTATGGCTACAAGAGCAGAAGAAGACTTTTCCTCCTCGGTTTTCCTCACCGCTGTCAACATAACCTTCCATGCGTGATCAAATTGTGTGTGAGGTGCTGAGGGCTTCTACACCTTTAAATTATCCCCGGGAAGGTAGAAATTATAATATATAAATGTCGATGAAGAAATAACTCCCCTTTTCTCATCCATCACCATATTCCTAGTGTTCAGTGCAGTTCCTATCCTGGACATGGCCAGCCAATGATTCCAGAATGGAAAGTAACGAGGGAAAGGTGCTGCCCTTTCTGTATCAGAGACAAATGATTTCCCTGACAGTTTTATTCTGCTGAGAGGTCCCGTTTGTCCTTCCAACACCCACTAACGCTTTGAGTCTTAGGGGATGCATAGGTGGGTGTCTGAGGTTAATTCGACTGGGTAACATTTGCGATTTGGAAAACGCAATTAGAATAGCAACTAATGCACTGAGAAAGATGGGAATGCACAGTGCACGCATGTGCAACGCTACCGGTTAAACTCTGTTTCCAAGTGTGCGCTTGCATTAATTACTTAAGGGAACGGTTATGATTATTTCTCTATTTAGTAGAATCCGTTGACTATTCCCTGCTCCTTGAAAGGAATTTTTCTTGTTTACTTCCAAGAACATGGTGAGAATACACTAAAATGAATGAAGGTGCACAAAGGAGGGGGAAGACAGGAGCGGGGAAAGTGATCCCTGAGGCCAGATGTGGTGGTTCACACTTGAAATCCTAGCAATCGGCAGGTGGAGGCTGGGGGATTACTAGTCTAGATCAGCAGGAGCTACGTATATTTACAGGCTGTTGTGGGGTACAGAATGACAGCTGTCTCAAAAAAAAAAAAAAAAAAAACAAAAAAAAAAAAAAAAACAAACCATAAAAGAGGCAAAATGGAAAAAGATAAGAGAAAGAAATTTAAAAAAATGCTATACGAGTTTTTATTTTTCTTTAATAAAAATAATTGGATTAAAAAACATAACTGCCTTTAACGTTCAGAGAATGTAAATTCCCAACAGTGGCAGTTTTCCTCAAAAGGATGACCAGGAGCAGAGGCTGGCGAGATGTTTTAGCCATCGCTGTCACGTCACCGGGGCTGACTGCTCTTGGAGAAAGCCCAGGTTCACTTCCTAGTGCCTGCCTGGAAGCTCCCAACCATCTGTAACCTCAGTGCCAAGGCATTCAAAGCGCTCTGGCCTTCGTGGATACAGCACGTATGTCGTACACTTACATACACGCAGGCAAAACCCACACATACAATAAAGAAGCAGAACTATGAAAATTTTAAATGGCTAAGGACCTCTGTGATTTTCTAGGCTATAAATGACCATTTATCACAGGAGTCCCTAGGGTTAAGTATGAACAGCTGACAGCTCCCATTACCGCTCGATAATTTCTATGGCACACGAAGAGAATATGTAGTTCATTGGCAATTTAAGCACGGGCAAGATATGCCAAGGAGCCAGGCCAATAATAACATGTTAGATATTTAATTAATGGGAAGGATATGTATAATGGGAAAAGAAAGCATTAAAGATGCTTTAATATTTTGCTTTGTGATGCTGTCATACTGATTTTCTCTGCTGGCTAAATTTGATTTGGTTTATTGATTGTTTACTTGTGATTAACTCACAATATTTATTCTCTAGCTGCACAGAAATACCATGAGATCACGATGCCTAACTCACAAATAAAATGAACCTTCTTAAAGGAGATATTTAAGAAATATTGGCTAGAAGGCTTTTGCGATTACCATGCATTCAGATCTATACGGGAAGGCAGAGCCATGTGATAAATGACCATTCACATCTGTCTATTTTATTATTAGGGAACCAGTTCTAAATAGCATTCAGGCAGCTTCCCAGAGGCTTGGAGGTATTTAGAATTGTGTTTGATCGATGAGTTCAATAAATAAAGACTTGTGCGTAGCTCATCAATCAAAACAAACTGATAAATTTTAGCAGATGAGGAATCTCCACACGCAGGAGCTGCACTGTATTTAAAACCGAGCCGAATGGTATGGAGAGTCCTTGGCATCAGCTGAGATGATACTCAAACCACGTGGACTTTGTGAGGAGGTCAAAGGAACGTCACTCGTTTCAGTCACTACAGCTGGGTATCACACTCCCACACAGTCTACCAGATCTTCAGGAAGTTTTCCAGTCTACGCTTAGGCTTTTGACTTGAAACTCTGTTCCTTGATTTTGCTAATTTGATAAAATGTGCCAATGGTAATTCACTTTTTTGTTAGCAATGAAACCACTGGGAGATTATTATCTTACAGAAGGTGTCTAATGACCTTTAACTGTCTGGGGTCATGGAGTGTTTTCCCTCTACAAATTGTACTTTTGTCAAATTCTCCCTGCCTTGGGATCACAGCAGCTCATTTTGACCTTTGGGTGGGAAGATTGATTACACGAAGGCACAAAGACTCCAATGAGGAGAGTTTTAAGCAAACTGAATAAAACATGTCTAAGGTCCTTTCTGCAGCCAAATAGATGCTGTCCAGAGAAGAATGCATCCCTGTGAAGCTGTGCTGGGACGGTACATCTGAGCTTTCCTCTCTGTCTGGAGCCATGGAACGCACCACGCCTGCTACAAGCAAAAATTTCCGAGCGACATCTGTGCTCTGAATTTTACAGGTAGTGATACCAAATTCCAAAACTTCTAAATATACTTGTAATGATTCTTGCTTGAGGCGGGTAACCTTTCTTTTCTAAATAATGTTGACAGAGACCTTAGGCTGTACCTCTGGTACAGCAAATGACTGTAAGATGAGCCAGGGCCACCTTAGAGAACATGCATTAAATTTCCAAAAGTGTCAGCTGCAGCATGCGAGAGGTCGCCAAGTGTGAGCACATCTGCTGGGAAGCAAGGACTTTACCCACTGAGCCATCTCCCCAGTCCGTGTGTGTGTGTGTGTGTGTGTGTGTGTGTGTGTGTGTGTGTATGTATTTCAGTTAATAGAATATTAATCTTAGTAAAGTTTATCCTTTTAAAAAGACATAGTATTTATTACACAATGTGTCCTTTCTCTACTTCTCAGCTTTTCAATGAATGCTGCATACATAATTCTATATGGAGGTTTATAGACACAGAGTATATTACTATTTTATGTATATGTGCACATACATGCATATATACCTGCATGTATACATGTGTACATACATAGGACCATCTATATTATTTGCATAACAACACGTATTTGATGGTCAGTAAAAAGCTTGCCTTCCTGTACAAGTCCCTGATGTTATAGGTCACTGTTTTCTTGTTTCACAACTGTTCTGCTCCTTACCAGATTTTGAGAGTTTCTGTGGAACTAATGCAGATGATATCTGTTGATTTATGGCTAGCACTACAGAAATAATTTAGATCTCTCTTTTTTATGTTGAAGGTTAAAACATTAAAAGAGTTAATGCAGTTTGGGGAAACACATGAGCACAAACTGGACCTGGGCAAGAGAACAGAGCCATGGGTTAAGTCTGAGGGTTTACTTTAAAAAGTATGACACATGGAGTCATTTGTCTGAATAATTACAGTCCTCTTACTAGCTATTTGGTCAGCACAGCTTCCCAGGGAACGAAATAAATAGGTATTTTGTGCAAACAAATGTCTCTTTGAAGAATAGGCTGCTCTCTCATTAATGAGTAGATTTACCCTGTGCACCGGAAAGAAATAGATTGATCTCATTAGTATATCGGATAGTCTGTGTGAATGTGTATATTTTCTGTGTTCAGCCGATGGTCTCCCGTGACCAGCAGGCTGACGCAGAGACTACAGTGGCCATTGGCATGGCTCTGTGGGTCACTACTCACAGAATGCTGGAGGAGATAATGGATAGGTCCATTTGGACATGTGAGCCCCAGAGCTTATTTTCTGCAACTGAGTCAGAGTAATACCTCTTTCCAAATCATATTACTTTCCTTACAATATTTTTCAACTCTAAGTAGAAAAATACACAGTAGGACAATTCTCCGGTCTTCACAAAAGTCTGGGTACATTTCAAACTTGATGCTATGAAGGAAAGGGGACACACATGGCAGCATGTGAAGATGTTTAGGCTTTTTAAGGGACAACAGTATGTGTGTTTGACACTCTCTAGATCCTAATGATTAGAAATAAAACCGACTTGTTCATAAGGTCTTTAGGTTTTTAGCATTGATCATCTAACATCAGAAGGAGAGGACAGTCCTGCCTCAGTTTACGTATCTGCTAATGACGGTCTCCTCCGACATATATACATGTGTGTTAGTATTTGAGAATGAGTTTTACAATTGCTCTAGCTATTTCAAAGACATAAACTCAAACTGTGTCCAGTGTTGAAATAATCAATTGTAAATTTCAGCATAGTTGCAGTAAACTCTGTTAATACTATCTGTAATTAGGCTGCCGTTCCCAAATTCATAATTGATAAAGTTAGCTATGAGCATTGGGGGTGGAGGAATGGAAGGGGGGAAGTGATTGGGATTAAAAAATTATATTATATATATTTTATAATATAATATATTATATATATATATATATATATATATATATATATATATATATATACCAATTTTTTATATAGTCATCTCCCTGGTCTTGATTTAACAGATAAATAGAAATATCTTAAGCTTTATTTTATTTTAATACTTTATTTTAATACGATATTTTCTTGGTGTGTGTGTGATGTTCATGCCTGTATGTGGGTTTACATTTGTGTGTAAGGGTACGGTTGTGTGCATACCTGTGTGTTTGTGTGCATGCCTGTGTGTTTGTGTGTGTGTGTATGTGTGTGTAGTCTTGAGGTCAATGTTGATCTTCAGTTTATTTCTACTTTATTTCCTGGTGTAAGTTTTGTTGTTGTTGTTGTTGTTTTCTTCTGAGAGAAGAGCTCAACCCCTTGGCTTCGCTACACAGTCAGTCTAACCCAGTGATCCCTTGTCTTGTCTTTTCAAGCTCTGAGATGACAGATAGGCACCATGCCTGCCTGCCTGCCTTCTGTGTGAGTGGTGGGGAGCTGAACTCTGCCCTCAGGCTTATTCCACAAGCACCTTTTCCCCCAAGCTATAGCTTTGGCCCAAACTCCCACACATGAGGACTACAAAATGTCCTCTTCTCTTTTGTTCTAAACTGACGTGTCGTTGTATAACGTTAAGCTAAAGTGTGTCATATATAGGCTGCAATGACTTAATAGGACGATAGACTCTAATACCTCACACAGAACAGTATTCTCCAAAGAATTGGTAAGGGACCAAAAATCTGGAGAGGACTTTCTCCCTGCCAGTGCAGGTAGTTTATGACATTGTTGCTCCCAACAGTCCTAATACACAGGACACAGGGAAATGGATGCTGCCTTAAGTCACCAGATAGCAATGTAACAGGAGACTATGAAGCCATACCAGCGGTCCATCCTGTCCGGCTGAGGGCAGAGAAGAGGCAGGTTTAATTCTCAGGTTCTCTTGGCTTGAAACCCAAATATAGTTAATAACATAAGAGTTTAAATGGAGACATCCACTAGATTTCAGAAGCAGTGCGATGGTCGTTTCTCATGGTTTAATTTGTAATCCTATAAACTGTACCATAAAACTGCAATAGCAAACAAACTGAAGCAAAGGCAGAGAAAAGGCAGAACAGGACTCAATCACAAATTTTGCTTTTAAGGTTAAGAGCAGTAAGCGACCACTTATTTATAAATTACTCATCTAGCATAGAAGAACAGTGACAATGTGGTTTGAGGCTGACATAGTGACATATACTATCTTATGACTCCATAACTTGGCTGCCTGCTTCGAACAGGAATGCTCTTAAGGGTGAGTTACAGAGGTCAGGACACTTACCCTGCTCTAATACTTCTTCCTCTCCCTGTTTTGGCTGCTGTATTAAAGCACTCTTTTCTTTGTTTTCTGTTTCTGTAAAAGATGAAAGACGTTGACCATGAGCTATCAGCATATGTTAACACTTTACTAGTTTACCGCGATTCCATCATCAAAACAACAGGTTTTGGTATTATTAAGAATCTTGCCCTGTTCTAGAACACCAGAAAAAGAAAGGAAGAGAGCCTGGATCAACCTAGAGAATGAAAATGTCCTCTGTTTACACGTGCAATAATGGATTGTTATTCAGCTGATGAAGATGAAGTTGTAACATTCAGGTAAGTGGGTGAAACTTGAAATGGCTTATTCTGAGGAAGGTAACACAGAGCCAGAAAAATTAAGGTTAAAGGTTGCATGTTTTTTTCTCTCTCTCTCTCTCAAAAAAATATTACATTTATTACATTATGTACTCTCATTCCCAGCTTGCTCCCACCCCCAGAACAACTACCTGTCTCATTACATAACCAGGAAAGCAGATTTTGTTTTTGTTTTGTTTTGTTTCGTTTGTAACACATCAGTTACGGAGCATTAAAAAAGTTTTCAACAAAGTACTCACATGTATTTTTTTTAAATCAACATAATAATATTTAAGGTACTTTGAAAAACATAAACTTATATTCTCAAAATATATTAGCATCACAGCCAGTGGCCTGATCACTAGCTGCTGTGGCGTTTTATGGTTGAATTTACAAAGCTCCACAAAGCCTTAGCATACTTCATGCTGTAGTGAACTGAAAGTAAAGAACGATGATGGTCAAGCAGGACCATTCTGCAGGTGAGTGAACAGCTAAAGCGTGGCTTTGAGAGTCCAACATCAAGAGCAAAGACAAGGAATGTCGAGAATCATCTTTCACTTGAAAAGGTATATATCCTGCAGATATGACTGGAGATAATAAACTTCTGGAGTGTGGTACAATTTACAAGTCATGGATGTCATTTTTGCCTAAGGAATGAATGAAGTAAGGAAAATAAAAATAACAGGAATTTTATGAAGAAAGGGCTACATTGGTGGAATGGGTCACAAAACTAACAGTCTTTTCATCACTGGCTGAGATTTGATGCACGAGTGCATGCGTGTGTGCGTGCGTGTGTGTGTGTGTGCGTGCATGTATTTGTGTATACATGTGGGTGTGCTTGTGCATTTGTTGCATTTGTGTAAGCGATGTGCATGTGTATACATGTGTACGCTTGCTCAGATGTGTGCGAATTGAGTGTCTATGTGTATGTGAAAATGTGTGTGTACTATGCACTATAAATGTGTGCATATATGTGTTTGTGTGTGTATGTCTATGTTGATGTTTCTACATGTGAGTGTGCATGTTTCTGGAGACCGGATGTCCAGACAGCATGTTTTATTGAATCAGGAGATCACTCACTGATTTGGTTATGCTGGGGCCAGAAGAACATTGAGATCCTCCTTTCTCTGCCTTCCTACTGTGGGATTACACATGTGTGCTACTGTGCCTCCTAGTTTACACTCGTGATGGGGATCGGAACGCAGGGCACCATGCCTTGGTGCCAAGCGCTGTATCAACTGAGTCTCCTTTCGTTGTTCTGATGGAACTATGTCAGGGAGTGGAGATTGTATATGAAAGAAACAAAGGAGATAAGAATATGTGTGGGTATGTGATTGATTAAAGAAAGCTAAAAATAATTTCAGCTTAATCATGTAGTCAAGTGAGACACAGAAAGGAAAACCCAGCACAAAACCATCAGGCGTCTGAGTTAAACATCCAGCTCACCCTTGTGATGCCCGTGCATCATAACCATGTCCGGTTTTACAGGAATTGGAATATTGGCCTCTGCTGGGATAGTTCTGAACATATCTGGAGCCACGTTCTTCGTACAGGTCATGAAGGAAAGAGCATATTTGGCTTCCATGTAATACATGATGTACAGGTTACACATTTCGTCACTAGAAGTGCCGCTGTAGGGAAAGGAAAGCAGACAGAATATATTCAGGGTTCGGATAACACACATCCTTGATGCGACCTGTAAATCTGCCCACCGTGGACTCAATAGTGGAGAACTGCATCTAATTTTATGGTTTTCGTTAAAGTCTGTCACGGTCTCCAACATCAAAGGTGTCCTTCCACCTGACATTGAAGTGTCGGCATCTGGCTACTCTGTGGACATCACCCAGTACCACCAATGAAAATGGTATTTAAGTAGCTCAGAGATATAGGCTTTTCCACCTAAATCTTTTTGTTCTTTATTTACCCACTGTGTTACAAAACCGATAGATAAATCAGTCACATCACTTGCTTAAGGGTGCTTGATGGTTTGTTTCAGTTATCTACTTGCGACAATTTAGAGTCCTCTGGTATTCCACTTTCCTCTCTGTTGCTCGGAAGAGAACTCCCTGACCAAAAGCTAAATAGGGGAGGAGATGACATATTTCAGCTTACAGGTTATAGTCTATCATTAAAGGATGTCAGGGCAGAAGCTCAAGGAAGAACTTAATGTAGACATGATAAAGAGACATTATCTGGTGGCTCAAACCTAGTTTTCTTCTAAGCTCAGGGCCACCAGCCTAGATTTAGGGTCATCTACAGTATGTGGGGCTCTCCTTCATCAACTAGGAATCAAGAACATTTCCCAAATGCAAAACACCAGACTAATCTGATCTGGATCGTCATTCAGTTGAGTCTCCACTCTCAGAGGACTGCTGCCTGTGTCCAGCGGATAGTAAAAGTTGTCGGACATGTGGGGAAGGTGTTCCGTGAGAATGGTCTAGATTAGATTCACCTGTCTGCTTGGCTGTGGGTTGATTTCTTCAATTGATGTGGGAAGAACTGGTCTAACAGTGGTGGGTTTGGGTCCTGGACTAAAAGGTATGTAGAGCTCATTTGATCTTTTCTCTGCTCTTGACTATGGGTGTCCCAAGCTGCTTTGATTCTAACGACATTTCCTTCTCTGAAAATGGTCTGTAACCTTCAATTGTGAGCTAATGAACCCTTTCTTTCCTAAGCTGGTTCTTTGTTTTTTGTTTTTTTGTTTTTTTAAATCAGGGTATATTATCAAACCGACAGAAACAAAATTAGGACAGATGGTAAAATTTAAAATACTCCAAGTAGGAATCTCATATATTACTTACAAGCACACTTAACTGTCCAGTGCCTAGAAACTTGTTTGGGATCCTTTGCCTCCTTTTTAAGATCCTGTGACTCCTAAAGCATCATATTCATATACATATACATATACATATACATATACATATGCATATGCATATACATATACATATACATATACACATACACATACATATACATATACACATACATATAAAGTATATTCCTGATATCTGATGGTGGGGTGGAGTTAGGTGGTATGGAACAGAAGAATGGTCAGCTGCGATTCCCAGGGAGATATGACTGACCTTTTCTAAGGGGTGCACATCCTACCCGGGTAGCACCATACAGATGACAGATAATGCTAAGTACAGATGTTTAGAACAATGAAACAGCCAATTCCAAGGAAACAGTTCCAGGTAACAGAAATAACACCTGATCCCTTACAAAGCGTGCCTTCTTCCTCACTGAACACAGACTACCAGGTATCTACGTCTCTCTGTGGTCATTAAGGCTTTGTATGCACACACTTCAGAAGGCTTGCACAGCAACTTAGTTCCGGATAAAGAGCACTCCCTTTTGGTTATTAGTTTTAACATTTTTTTCTTAGCAAGCCTAACCAAAAAGCAGCTTTCTAGCATAGACTGTTTGCTCTGGAGAAATTCATCAGTGTTGATCTTTCCAGCAGTGTCATTTGGCAATCAATTCCTTTCCATAGCAACATAGATGACATCAGCAAGAAAGGGGGGGGAAAGTAAAAAAAAAAATCTTTTCCAAATCAGATGTGATTCCTGTAAGCTGTGAGAATGTATGGTTCCTGTGAGACCTCGGGAATCAGCTCCTGCAAAGAGGATAAGCTCTGGGGATGCTTCAGAAATCATTTGGCTTCTTACTGCAAATCTGATATATGCCATTTTAACTGCCTTTGCCATGCAATAAAAGCAAAACGTGAAGTAAAGCAGGCCCCAAGCCAACACCTGCTCACTGTACACTTCTTCATGCTGTCAAAACACCATCCAAAATTATATTTGAACAGTCTTAGAGCTAGTCAGAAAATTATGTGCTCTAAAAGGAATGTGTGGTGTTACAACCCAAGGACATGGAGGAAGGAGGCTTCCTTCAGTTTTAGCCTATTGCCCTCTCCTGCAGGCCGCTTCCTCTATGATTCTGTCACTGGTATTAAAGCCTGTTCTCTGAGATACTGAGGAGAAGCAGGAACATCCAGCCTCAGAGCATGAACGTCTCTCACTCTCTTGGAATTTCCATCAGCAGACAGACATTGGTGGGCTAGACACACCTATAAGGCTTTAATTGATTCCCTTTCTATACACATAGATTCGTTCTAGAAGTTCTATTCTTCTAGAGAACTCTGACTAACATGAAACCCATAACCCCTAGTGAAATGGAAACAATAACCAAATTTCCCAACGACAACCAAAGAAACAAAAGCCAGAGCCAGATGGATCCAGCAGAGAATTCTATCAGACCTTCAAAGAAATATTAATGCCAATATTCCCCACGTTATTCCATAAAATTAAAATTGAAGGCTCATTGTCCAATTTTTTTATGAAGCCACTCTTACCCTGACAACAAAGCCACACAAAGAGCCAGCTAAAAATAATATTTGCTAATATTTGTTACGAAAATAAATGTAAAAATTCTCAATAAAGTATAAATCAAGTCCTACAACACATCAAAAAGATGATCCACTATGATCAAGTTGGCTTTATCCCAGAAATGTAGGGACGGTTTAATACAGGTAAATCAATAAATGTAATCCACCACATACACTGAAACAAACAAACAAACACACAGACAGACAAACAAGCAACCCTATTGTCATTAGATGCAGAAGAGACCTTTGACCAAATCCAACACTCCTTAAAGATAAAATCCTAGAGAGACTAGGGATATGTCCATTTGGGTTACTATTGCTTTGATGAAGCACCATGATCAAAGCAAGTCGGCGAGGAAAGGGTTTATTTAACGGACACTTCTGCATCAAAGTCTATTATTAAAGGAGGTCAGGGCCGGATTTCAAGCAGGGTAGGAACCCGGAAGCAGGGGCTGATGCAGAGGCTGTGGAGAGGTACTGAATAGTGGCTTGCCCCGCATGATTTGTGCAGCCTGCTTTCTTTACCCCAGCCCAGGGAGAGCACCACCTGCAGTGGACTGAGCACTGACTCATCAATCACCAATTAAGAAAATGCCCTACAGCGCTGCCTACAGCCCTATTTTATGAAGGCATTTTCTCAACTGAGGCTCTTTCCTCTCCTGTGACTGTACCTTCTGGCAAGCTGATAGAAAGGTAATTAACTATCCCAGGACACAAGAGATACACCCCAACACAATAAAGGTTATATACAGTAAGCTCTCAATCTTAAAAGGATAGAAACTCAAAGCGATTCCATTAAAACCCGGTACGACACAAGGTTGTCCACTTTCCCCATATCTATTCAACAAAGTACTTGAAGTCTTAGCTAGAGCAAGAAGAGGACTGAAGGAGATCAACTGGATACAAATAGGAAGTGGAGAAACCGACCCATCTTTATTTGCAGATGCTATGACAGTATACATGAAAGGTACCTGGGAACAAGGAGCTAAACTGGGAAATGTTTGCTCGGAAGAATTATTAGCCCATCCAGTGATGAGGAAAAGAAGTTACCCCCGTTGCCAGGAAGCCAGTGAGAGGGCAATCAATTAAGGGTTAGAATATAAAATAAGAAAGGAGCATCAAATAAAGTTTTGCACCAGTGTTGGAGGCAAGGAAAGTGACGACCAAGTTAGAAGAAAGCACGAAGCCATACATTTGTAAAGGCTTTTGGTTGTAGGTTCTCTGCCAAGATCCATGGCTTCTCCAGCTCTCAGTAGTCAGCTAGGCTCCCACGGCCAAGCATGGTTTCCCTCTTGTGGCGTGGGTCTTCAGTGCAGTTAGAGAACCAAGGGATGTGAGCCACGACTGCACACTTAAAGTAGCCATGCCGAGCATGACATCATATCTGGGTATCAGGAAGTCAGCATCATCCCTAGTAATGACCTATGCATCTCTTTTACATGCACAGGTAAGTGTAGCCTCCCCCCTTAATTAAGGAAATGTCTCTTCGCAACAGACAGAGACCACAATAGAGAACCAATCAGAATGTAGACAGAGTCCAGTCCGTAGGAACACATCTACTGGACACTCCTGCACCTAAGGCTCATGGCACACAGCCGAAGAGGGTCCAGAAAGACTGTAAGCACTGGACAAGCAGGGAGTTTGCTGTGAGACTGTGTCTCCTAATAATGCCAGAGGCTACTCCATAAAGTCTCACCAAGATGCTGCCCAAATGTGAGCTGAACAAGAACAGTAGACATGCTTGAATGGGGAAAAACATCTATGAGGCATCAACTCTACACAAAGAACTGCACAAACTAAGGCATGTGGACAGTTGAAGTAATAGCCTTCCCTGCAGGAGAGTAGACCAATTGGTTATCCACTGAGCAGGTTACATTAGGAGTGTGCTGTGCGTGTGTGTGTGTGTGTGTGTGTGTGTGTGTGTGCGTGCGTGTGTGTGTATGTGTGTGTAAAACAAGTAATCAAAAAAGAAGCCAAGAATTTGAAAATTTGAAAGAGAGCAAAGATGGGTATATTGGAGGGATTAAAAAGGGAAGGCAGAAACATTGTAATTGTAATCTCAAAAATAAAACAAGCAAAAATTAAGAAAGTGCGTACATTCGAGTATTTTAAAATAATATAATACTTTGTTCATTATTACTTAAAATTATAGTTTACTGTTCTAGTAAATCTGTGAAAATAAAAAGGTAATGTAGCAACTTCTAACACGAATAATCTTATCACGTCTTAGCTTGAAAATATTACATATACATGTAAAGGTATACCTATATTATATATATATGTGCCCAAATGGCACACAGATCTATTCATGTGGTGCACTAATACAATGAAAGTATTCATCTTTCATAATATGATACATTATTTTATGTATAGATAAATATGACTGTCCTTAAGCACACGACTCTGTGTTAAATACTAATCTGCTCACCAATACAGATCTTTGAGGTATGTCTCTGGGATGCAAAAATGAGTTGACAAATAATTTAAAAATATTGGCTAGGATAAGGAAAGTTTCATTGGAAAGGCTGAATAGAAAGGAACATGCTTAATTCCTGTCTGTCAGGAGCTGGACTTGTAGTTAGGGAGCTGAGCTCCTCCTCCTGACAGGCACCGTGTGCTGAGGATGTTAGAGTCAGACTGTGACAGCGGGAGCACGGCTTGTCGGTTTTACTCCACAACCATTCATGTTTTTTCTCCTTAAAAAAATAACAACAGCAAACAACAAAACAAAACACCCCAAACTTGAAACTTTACATCATAATGACTGCCTTCTCAGTAACCTTTTGACTCACAGAACCATTATTTTTCTCAGAGGTCAACTTATGCAATTCAGATGCTCATCTGAATAGCTATTCAGGTGGGACAGTAACTGCGGAGGAGGGCTGGGTCACACGTCTGCCTGGGCGCTTAGCTGTTTAAACAGTCCCATTACCTACGTAGTCACTAAAACGATGGCCGTGGGTACCAGCAATATTCCAACACTATGGCAAGACACTTATTTCACAACCAAGTGCCCGCGTGATGATTTCATTTTTTTTTTTTTTTTCCGGAGCTGGGGACCGAACCCAGGGCCTTGCGCTTCCTAGGCAAGCGCTCTACCGCTGAGCTAAATCCCCAACCCCTGATTTCATTTTTATACAAGTGTACTTCATATTAGTAGCATTTTTGCTGGGCCTGGAAAGACGGGAAACCTCCAGGAATGAATGGATGCTCTTGCTGAACGACTGCCCGTAATGTGTCATGTTCTGACGCACTGGGCCTGATACAGCAAACTGCTGAATGACGACTCAGTTCAAATGCACCTAGTTTTAGTGATATTTCTGAAAAATATTTATTTGTACCTATGGATCTACCATCTACCTCAGCCTCGTGGAGGCTTTTATAAAAATGTTTCCTAATACAAAAGTACATAATGGTGATTTAAGAAAGTGTCGAGAATTCGGAACTGAATCACTAGGAAACACCCACGTCTGAAGGTCATGTATGGTTGCAGGCAGCGACACTCTGCAAACTCCATGGTATCTTCCCCTAGTCCCATTTCTTTTTATCAACAGAAGCTGGGTTTAAATATAACCAAAATGGGTCATACTAACTTGGGAAATTAATATGAAATGTTAAAGATTTGGTTTTATGGAAGCTGTGTGCTTTTAAAGATGTACAACAAGGGGTAATTATTTATCATATACCTTCCACTTTGCAAATATTGCACTTAAAAATGTTGATTAATAAGTAGGCATGAGGTAGAAAGGAGACGATTTTGGAAGAGAGCTGGGACTGGAGGAGAAAGAAGGCAACAAGAGAAGGAAACGTGGGTGACAAGGAACAGAGTAAATTATACTTCTGAATAAATTGCCACAAGTGACATTCATTATTTTGTATGTGAAACAGTAACAGTGAAAAATATTAAAATGGTAATTAATATGCATTGTTTGTTTAGGACAAACATCTTCTATATTCTCTTCTGTTTGCATGGTCACAAAATAACACATTTCAAGCAAAAATATGACCAGTAAGTTGACTAAACAGGTAAACGCTACGTGATAAGCATCGGGATTTAGATAGTTAGTCTAATTTTTTTTTGGTGATTAGCTGACTTAATTAGCTTAATTGACTGACTTAAATAGATTCTAATTGTTTAAACTTGGCTAAACATTTGAAATTAATTTAGAGAAGTGTCTCACTGAATGTAAAATGGGCATAAAGAACTGTTTCTTACCAGACTCATTGGAACAATATCATCACTATACATTTTATAGTTTCTTCAAGGTATATTTGTAATTTATGATAAATATATATTTATGTGCAACATTTTATACTTCAGTATATTTATCAATTTATGCAGACTAAAAACAACTGTTTAGGAAGTTTATTCAACACTAGTTTTTACTGACCAATGCTAGTTGGCTGTATTAGGAGCAATATTATGTTTTTAGCATGTGTATATGACAAGGAACATGCTTTGCTATATCCACCGCCTTGTAGAACTATCACTTTTTCATCCTCAGGTACTTAAAGTGTATTCATTTTCAAATATATATTATTGTATATAGTCATTTTGTTGTCTAACAGAAAATGAAAGGCTATTTTCTTGTCTATTTAAAAATGTATACTCATCAACCAACCATTTCCACTCAGTCCTACTTTAACTCTACCTCGCAGTCCTGCTAACTGTTACTCTAGCTCTTCAGCATTTTTAGAAAAGAAAGACTGTTTGAAAAGCTCAGTGGATAAAAGCACCTGCCGACAAGCCTAAAGTTCCAAGTTCAATCCCCGGGACCCAGGGTAGAAAGAGAGAATGGACTCTTCCTAGTGGTCCTCTGACTTCCACAGGTATGGAAGGACACACACACACACACACACACACACACACACACACACACACACACACACCAAATAAATAAACAGTGCTATCTCTGGGCTTGACTGGTTTTACTTAGCACAAAGCCAGGTTCATCTATGTTGCAATAAATCAATTTTCCCCTTTTCCTTTAAAGGCTGAACGGTGTCCCCCTGTCCTTTTCTACCCCCTCATAATAGACCTGCAGATTGTTAAATCAACCTATTTCTTTTGTTTTGAGGTATTATCTTCTGATGAAGTGAAATCAGAGTCAGGGTTGGCTTTGAACTCACCATGTACCCCACAAAATTATCAAACCTATGATCCTCCTGTTTCAAGCCTCAATGGGTGTGTAGCCCCATGCTTGAATCTATTTCTCAGTGGCAATATTTTGAAATGAATCTCTAATAGGAAAACTAAGTTTCCATTTTTAAAGTGCCTTTTGGTAGTTAATTATGATTGTTCCATCTAAGGAAACATTGCTCTAGTCTTAAAATTTTTAAGATTATAAGAGTCTAACTTGGCTTATGGAAAATATCACTTAACTGAAAAATCTTCCTTGTGGGACAAAGCCAGCATGGTTTCGGGGTGGTATAGGGCAAAATGCCTCCGAAGACAGGTTTATAATTCTCTAAAAAAGGTCAAGGGGCTCCCAACTAGCTTGGAGCAACTATAGTTTGTACCAAACTGCTTCAAGCTCTGGGTCAGACCTGCATCCAGTGAGCTTGCCTGCGTGTGTGTGTGTGTGTGTGTGTGTGTGTGTGTGTGTGTGTGTGTGTGTGTGTGTGTGTTGGGTGTGAGGAGAGAAAGAAGGAGATTTACAAACAATAATTTACTAAGAAATCTTTTTTTTCTTTACTGTTTATATTTTCAGCTGGGATCTTATGGTATTGTGGAGACTACACCTGCTATTGTACAAAACACAGAAACACTGTAGACAGTATTTTTTCTAAATTTAAAAGGCACATTAAACATTATATGCATATATAATATGCATCATAATAAAAATTTTATTCACCACTAGATTTCTTCAAACATGCCTTATTAGTTTATTATTCTTCTGGAAAAAAAAACTATAGTCGTTTTATACAGTAGTATAAATTAAACATTCAAAATTCAGACTCATCCAACAACTTAATTTGCCATAATCCCTTTCTATCTCCTCTGTATTAAAAATAGTGTTTACTTTATCTCACCAGAGAGTTACGAAGGGATAGAGTAATATCCTCATTTTAGGGTATCATTTTAAAGCAAAATGTATAATTTTAAAAAGACTGGAATTATTCTAGACTCATGAACCCGGAAGAAATCTCTGGGGACCACTCTGGTTTCTCATCCTGGCACTGTGACAAGCCGTTAATGCCTCCACAGATACAGGCTGGCCAAGGGTGTAATATGCCCCCTTACCCAAAGGGTGAGGGCCCTGGAGGGTTAAAATACTCTACTGCCTCCCACTTGAGCTTGTAAATCAATACGTGCAGCTCTCTGAAAGGGTTTATTTTGAACGACATTCTTTACTTTCTGAGAAGGTTAACGAAATAACCTCTGGCGTTTAACTACCGTTCCTGTGGCCACACAAGAGCCCCGAACCGTGGGCGGCTGATCAATACTCTCTGCCCCGTGCAACCCCAAGCGTCACAGACTGTCACGGAGTGCACGGCCTGTCCCCTCTACGCAGTGTGGTTGTGTATATATCGTCCTATCTTCCTTTATGAAAGTCAACACGGTTATTGATTTTCTCCAGCCTTCTCCAAAAATTTAACCAATACACTAGGAATGCTACTTGAAAGCTTCTTCGTTGATACAAATTGATAGTTTAAGGTAAGACGGAGAGCCGTCTTCTATGAAAACTCCATCAAATGCTCCTGTCCGTCCTTTCTCCTCTCCAGTGTGGCTCCTAGTTCGTAGTCACGACTCTTCTGAAAACTCTTTTTTCCTGTATCACCTTCACTTTTCTGTATCTTCTCCCAAGCTTCCGACTGCACTCGGAAAGTATCCTTGAATCTAGGTCAACATGGAAGGAAGCACCTCCATTCTTTTCTCACAGAAAGCCCAGGCAAGCTTGCCTGTCATTTTAAGTTTCTAATTTATTTTTTAAGAAGAGTCCTTCATGCCTTAGAGATTGTCAGTATGTTTTGTGACATAAATTAGAATTACTGGAAGGAGCTTTGGCATTTTGAAAAGTAACTACTTGGCATCCCTTATTGGAAAGGGAAGGGAGAGCATACTCACTCAGTAGACAAGCAACTGAGAATTTCAGACCGGAAATCAGCACACGGAAAGGACTATGGGTATGAGGGTTAGCCTGCTTAACGTTCAAATGAGAACAAATGGACTCTCGTGAAGGAAGTGTTCACAAGGGAGGCCACTTTCTAGGGCTTTCCCAAAGCAGTTGCTTCCGAATACAGTGCTAGTTTGTCATAATGGCTCACGATACTGAAAGTGTATAATTCGTTCGCAGAGATAACCGTTACCTACAGTCATGGTTTAACCTGGTAAAACTGAACAGGGGAGGTGCAGAATCTTACCCGATGTGGGTGGCCTCTGTCCTCCCTTCGCCAGTGAACACACATCTGGCTGCCAGTATATCACCAAAAGTAACATCAACGGGGTGTTCCACAGGGTAGAAAGCCTGCCCCAAAAGACAAATACAACAATGAATTAAACTTATTATTGCCCAGAACTGCATGTTGGAGTAATGTGAGAGGTTTAGAGCATTGTGGGTAGAATGGATGAAGAAAGACACAGATAGCTCCCCTGATCCTTTAAAAAATAACTGCTAGACCAAATGAGTTCCCTCACAATTCATCAGTTCCCACTATAGCACAAGTGCCAGAGTTTAAAACAAATGCTGTTTATAACGCCCCTCCTGCCCCCCTCTGGAAGCAGAGACTTCCGAGACAGACTGCATAATGATAGGGAGGAAAATACAATCATCATATTCAGGTGATTCCTAGTGACGTCACTAACTATGCCTATAGCTCTTGTGCACTGTTCAACCTTCATCAAAAGGCTTTGTCTTGCACACATAGTCATTCACAGGGACCCCAGGTGCTCAATGAGCAGAGAAGGAGAAGCCCAGAGTGCTCAGCCCCGAACGGGCTGTCCAGATCATAGCAGACCTCCTCAGAAGAGACGCAGAAGGCCGTAACTGCTGGAGGTGGTGGATGACTTCAAGGAAACCGTGTTTTCTGGGCAGCACAGCACAGCTGCCCAGATGAGGTGAAAGCGTGAACGAGGCCTGTGCAAGCTCAAGTCAGACAAAGTCTTAGAATGGAGGGTGGGGGAGGTGGGCATGGAGTTCCCTCCTCGAACTGAGGAGCTGCTGTCATTTGATGGCTGCTGGGGGCAGAGTCAGTTTTCACTCATTGTGTGACTTCTGGTTTGGCCGACCCTGCTCCTGGGCAGGGCCTACTCAGAAGGGTACTCCGTAATATAAACAAGACTTCACAGCTTAAGAAAACCAAAGACAATAACTTGAAGGTGGGTGGGTAGGAAGGTCTGCGGATCTGTGGGGAGTTGGGTGGGGAGGTTGAGCACGATCAAGGTAAATTATAGGAAATTCTATTAGAATTCATAAAAATATTGCCCAGTAAAAAGAAGAGTAACGCCATCACATCAAGAGAACTGATGAAGCATTAAACTGGAAATTCCAAACAGGAATTTATATTATGTAGCTATGGTGAAGACAGAGTCAGAGACTTCTGGATTCCAGGGAAATTCACCAGACTTACATAAGGTATTAAAAAGAAACGACTTCCTTGTGGAATCTAGTTAAACGCTACACACCTGTGGCAGCTGGGGGTTCTGGCGTCCAATCAGTGTCCACTGTCCGTTTCTTACTCTGTATCCGCTCACCACCTTACCTTGATGAAGACAAATCAGAATCGAGCACTGTAATAAACGATTCGGAGACCCAAAGCCACGTTCAGTCTCTAACTTCCTTTTTAAAAGTAAAACTTAAGTACTTTTTCAGATTTCAAACTGCTGACTATCTTAGTGAAGCAGCATGCGATTTCAAGGAATTCGCTGAGACATACTTAATGTCTAGAATAACTCCATTCTTATATTCACAGTACCAGCGAGCACGTGACAGTGTTTACAATTTAACACAGAGCTTCAGTTCTTACCTAAATGGTGAGTGTGGACTCTGTAGGCAAACACATGCATTGGATACATTTTGTATTGGCACGAAATGTCAGCATTCACGACTGTGGGGACAAAGACACAGAGAGAAGTCACTATGCTGTTGGAAAACATCTTATCTATTGTTCATTTACTTATTTACTTATGTTAAAAGTATGTGGGTGGTCTCAGGTTCTAGCACCTGGCTTTCTTGTGATAGAGACGCTCATTAATTACCCAGCAGACATCATTCTGTGCCCCACGTTTTACTAACGTGTTAAGAGCCTCTGGCCTCACGTTTATTTCTTCAGATCTTCTCCATACAGATCCTGTTTCCACTCAGACTTTTATTTTATTCAATAACAGAATGATAAGGACCAAATTGGAGTACTCTGGGTTTGTTTGTTATCTTTTATTCTGGACGTTTATTCCATTGGAAAAAAATTTTGTTCAAATTTAGGTTAGTGCAAAAAGAAATTTAAAAATTGACTATAAGTACTCAGAGTCCCTAAAATGGTAGCTCATGTCTACAATAGGTCCATTCCTTATACTTTTCTTACAGTCTAGCAAATAATAGATGTTAAATAAACGTGAATTTAAAGTAGATTTTAAAAGTAGTAATAGATAAACCACAGTAAACACTAACTTTAAAAGATTCTTACAAAACAAACATACACATTCGATGTGATATTTTTGTTGGATCAACGATGCTGTATGTATCCGTGTAGTTTATTCTAGCTTAGGGGGATCATGTAATAGTCCCATGTTGCATTCAGGCACCTTAGTATGTCTAATTACTAAAGCCAAACCATGTTAGGTTTCCCAGCCTCCTGATCTGTCTGAAGCTTTCCCACACAGCAGTTTATACCACTGTATATTATGTAGTTTAATTTTTTTTTACATGTAAAGAATGAATAGCTGACTTGTACAATAAAGTTAGTCTTTACACAACACACCAGCAGACCACGGACCTCCATTTTGGCACATCTATAAATAAATATCGGGAAAACCGATAAGTTACTAGCTTAAAATGATTTTTAAAATCTATTTAAAATCCAAGGACGTGAAAGAACTGATTTATCCTTCAGATATGCATATGAATATTGACCATTTTATGAGTTCATAGAGTGTGCTATATATATCTCCTTATAGGTGATGACATCATGGTGAACGCTGCGGCCACTACTCACCTTTCTCTCCTGGTGGTATGACAGTGTCAACAGACATCATAAGGTACATGCCCGCAATTAAAGGCTGGCTAAAAATTAAAATAAAATATGAAAAAATTATACATACATACTATATATTATAAATATATAAATATTTCCTCTCAATTCTGTGATAAAGCCAAAATACTCCCTTGGAAATATATGACATGGGGGTTGGGGATTTAGCTCAGTGGTAGAGCGCTTGCCTAGCAAGCACAAGGCCCTGGGTTCGGTCCCCAGCTCCGGAAAAAAAAAAAAGAAAAAAAAAAGAAAAAAGAAGGAAATATATGACATACTGTTTTATAAAATGCAATCCTCATGCAAATCAAAATGAAGGTGAGTGGGCCAAGAGGTAGAATATATGACTTTTCCTTAATAGCTGCTTCACTTCTGTGAAGGTCCACCACAGCTGTTTTTGTATGGGAACTTGTTTGTGCTAAGGGTTCTGCTTCTCCAGTCAAATGCCAAGATTAGGGATCACTGAGAAAGGTTTCGTTGTTGCTGTTTTCGATGCAATTAACATTTAAAAGTAAACAGTGACTAAAGCAACTGTTCTCCATAATCTGGAGAGGTCTCATCCCACCCTTGAAGGAAAGAAGACTGAGCTCCCTTGAAATGATGAAACTGTCCCTTCAAACTGCCTTTGAACTCAATAGCACGGCCTATTACCTGTCCTCAATTTCCAATTAGCTCTCCACACGGACAGATCAGTGCCAGAACAGATCTCCTCACTGATCCCACTCTTTCTCCTCTCCTCTCCTCTCCTCTCCTCTCCTCTCCTCTCCTCTCCTCTCCTCTCCTCTCCTCCTCTCCTCCCCTCCCTCCCTCCCTCCCTCCTCCCTCTCCTCCCTCCCTCCCCTCCCCTCCCTCCCTCCCCTCCCCTCCCCTCCCCCCTCCCCTCCCTAAAAAACTGATTTCTTTCCTCCTCTCCTCTGCTCATCCCCTTGGCCTCCTTCATAACCCAAGCTTCTTCAGAGACTTTAACAGGGTTGTTGCAATTCAGAGTTGTCACACACATGCTCTTGTTTAATGTTCTCTCCCTTGACAACCTAAGTGTAGAAAGTGACGTCCACCAAGTAGAGGAAAGAACTGTGTGGTAGCAGGCTACTGCACTGCAAGATTACGTCATTAAATGACAAATGGCCGAAATCCCATCTTTAGAACGAGCGCTTGCTTTATTTTATTATTAATTACTAGTGTTGCTGTTAGCTTATGTTTGATGCAAATGTATCAACCCTGTGTCCCGAATTCCCCTTAGCCCTGCACTCTGGCCTTGTCCATCCCACACCGTGTCTCCTCACTGTCCCCATTCCTCCTCCTGTGCCCTCTTCCTGACCTCCTGCCCTCTGTGTAATGTATTGTCACTTGACCTGCTTACACTCTGTAAGGAGGAAAAACCGATGAGGGCGGGCCTCAGCTAACAAGCAGCACAGATGTGATTCCTGCTGACAGCCCTGTGAGCGACTGGAGGGGACTCTTTCATGGCTGAACCTCACAATCACTGGACCTCCCCTCCCCCATGCAGCCTCTCCTTGAGGCCTTCCGTAAGACAGCCGCCCAGATCCCTGACACTGAGATAATAAATATTTATTGATTTGAGCCAGTCATTTCGGTTAATTAATCTTCTACATCAGATAACTAAAAAAAGCCTCTAAGATCTTATCTGGAAGAACCCGGAGGCACTTACGGCACACGTGTGAGATGTACGGACACGCCAGAGCAGTCTTTGTGATTATCTGAGAAAAAAAACATACAAACACGGGTTAAATATGAATATGTGGAAACAGATCTCAAAGCAGTGTGTTTTAACTGATACCTAATGAGGACTACTTAGAACTTCGAATTGTGTGACATTTGTTCCGTGAGGGACTTCCTGTAGCTTTCACCACCATCGGCTTACACCATCATGGATGACTCACAAGGGTGAATGCAAACTGCCTCCTGACTCCATTGTGTGCCCAGAGGACAGCCACACGGGCACAGAAGCCAGCGGCTGCTCGTTTCTGCATCACCGTTACTTCGGAAACTCGTGGGGAAGTTGGTGAATTTGATGTGTACAGCTGCGCCAGGCCCCTGCCGCTCCAACTTTCCTGCCAAGAGGGTCTGCGCCTTGAACCGTGAGCTAAAATAAATTTCGCATCCCTTGGTTTCTCTCGCCAGCCTATTTTATCACGCTGACAAGAAGAGAAACTCAGACAGTATTTAATATATATTGGCATTTTGTTTTACAAAGATATGTCTGTCTGGTCCCTTTAATCAATTTCTGGGAAGTACTATTTTCACAAAAATTTCACAGAAGTTTCGCTCTCTTCTTCCCTCCCTCCCTCCCTCCCTCCCTCCCTCTCTCTTCCCTCTTAATAGTTTTAAGTGCTTTTCAAAGAATGTGAATCCATGGCACAAAACAAAGCCTTTAACGCCAGGAATGGGTTACATCGAATCGAGTTATTGACCGAGGAGGCCGCCTGGAAGCCACACTCAGACTCTTACCACGGGTACTGGTTGCTCTATGCAAACTGTAAATTAGACCCCATTGCTGAATACAACACGTACTCCACTGACTGAAGGTGGGACGCCAAGTTCCGGGTCCACCTGGGGCCTTCACTCCTGACGCATGCGTGGTCATGTGGCACTCTACACCCTCCCGAAGGAGAAAAGTAAACACCAGCCCAGCTACAAACCCCCTGCTCTACAACGGTGATCGGCCTGCAAGTTAATGCTGGCGAGAGAGCGGCACAAATGCTTTGGAATTAACCAGAAACTGTGTGACGGGGCTTACGGACCATTCCAGGGAACCCATGTCTGGCATTGTCAGGGGGTTTAGCACTTGAGACCAAATAGGCCACGGACCTAGGGGGATACCAACCCCACCCCCTCCCAGAAAACTGTTCTGCTAAAGGAATGTAGCAACGACAACAACATTCTGCTACACTCATAGATCAGTGTCTTGCCAGCTATCATCAGAGAAGCTCCTCCAACAGCGGATGGGAACTAACACAGAGACCGGAGCTGGACAAGGTGTGGAGAGCAGGAGGTTTTGGAACACTGAGTCCTGAATGGGATGTTTCCATCAAATCCCTCCCCTCAGGGCTCGGGGAACTCCAAAGAAGAGGAGGCAGAAAGATTGTAAGAGTCAGAGGAAATGGACCACACCGAGCAAACAAGGCTCTTCAGACCAATCAGGACGGATGCACACAAGAACTCACACCCATAATGACACTAGGAAGGGGGTCCACATGGGTCTGTCTAAGCCAGATGCAGTCCCAGAACAGAAAGGGGAGGTGGACAGAAGCCTAAGAGCCCAAACCAGATGATGGCTCCAACTAATAACTGCTTGCAGAAGAAAACTTAGTTTTCTCCAATGGAGTCTTCCTGGATATACAAACCACACTTAAGGTCAGGTTCCACACCCAGCGGTAGAAGGTTAGCACAAAATTAACTCAGTGGTATTGTTGAAGTCTTTTTTCTTTCTCATAATAGTTTGTCTAGGTATTTTCCTTCTTTCTTCCTTTCCCCCTCCCCCTTTGGGTATATAATATGGTTTCTTGTTTTGTGTTTTTATGGGATTTCTGTGTGTGAGAAGTGTGTGTGTGTGTGTGTGTGTGTGTGTGTGTGTGTGAATGAATGTTTTGTGTTTCATTGGCCTTTTTTTTTTTTGGTTTGTTTTACTTTATCTTACTTTTATTTTTTATATCGGAGAGAGAGGGGGGGGGAGGGGGGAGGGAGAGAGGAGAAAGACAGAGAGAGAGAGAGAGAGAGAGAGACAGAGAGAGAGAGAGACAGAGAGAGAGACAGAGAGAGAGAGACAGAGAGAAAAAGAGGTGGCTTGGGGTTGTGAATTATGGAGGATCTAGGAGAAGGACAGACAAATTAGAATCTATTGTATGAAAAAAATTCTATTCTCAATTAAAGAAGAAAGAGACTTTAAAGAGGGCGTAAAGGATGCTGTGGTAAATAATAATACTGAGTCGAGAATCTTAAGCTTTGTCTATGTTTTGAAAAGCTGGCAATGACAAACGAGTACGTTCCCTTCATTTATAAGGACACGGACTTTTGAGAACAGACTTCCTTGTAGGAGCCACATGTAACTTAATAAACATTCCAGTCTGTACTGCCTTCAGAATGATGAGTTGATGATTTCATTGAGAAACCTGTGCCTACCCGTGGTGATGGACAGAGAATAGTTAAAGCAGACCTTCACTCACATCAGATGAACTCCGAACCCTAGGGGCCCGCTTAATTAGCTTAGATAATTGCAGGAAGCATTTTCCATGCGCACGAAAATCCTAGCGAACCTAAAGGTTATTTTAGGAAATGACAATCATCTTCATTCAATTAAACCTGAGCAGCTTGGTGTAGCACTCAGCCCTGGGCTGCAGTGAGCAGGCACTGAAGGAGGGTTCACTGGTTTCTTTAGCCACAACAGAGGAGAGGTACAGAAAGGCAAATGCCAAAATGCCTAGAAAAACGCACCGGATAAGACAATGTGAGATTGGTCTGCAGAGAAATACCATGAGCCCGGGTCTGGGTGAAATGGCATAGCCATAAGATCTGGCGATGAACCTTACAGGTAGAAAGATGGTCGAGGTCTCCAGAAGGACTCGGTATGCTCATGGGCCCCGAGGTCAGTGTCCAGTAATCCCAGTAAACACAGGCTGCAGGATGACTATAAATCTGGAAGCTGAGAGCTCACAGTGTGTGCATAGCAGCTTCAGAGTCTAAGTGTTAGGCTATGTGCAAAGAAGCCATGCAAAAGTGACAGGGACATGTGAAATGCTCACGTAGCGAGTGCTCACTGACTACTGAATGCCAGGTCTAATCGTCTTGTTTTGCGTATGGGAAGAAAGGTCTTGCACGCAGTAGGCAGGTACTCTGTGACTAATATTCCTTTCCTAGTAATGTTCATTTCAGTTACACCTTTTGAAGGAACAGCCTTGTCCCCTACTCGATATAAATGCAAGCAACAGGTACCTGTGCACGAACTGACTTCCGCATTTTCCTTACATTGTGGTTGAAATCATTGAGTCAATCATAGTCTGACTAATTTTTTTTAAGATTTATTTATTTGATGTGAGTACACTGTATCTGTCTTCAGACACACCAGAAGAGGGCATCTGATCCCATTACAGATGGTTGTGAGCCACCATGTGGTTGCCGGGAATTGAACTCAGGGCCTCAGGAAAACCAGTCAATGTTCTTAACCGTTAAAAACCATCTCTCCAACACCGCCCCCCCACCCCCATAGTCTGACTTTTATTAGAGAAATTGGCTCATCACCTTTATCACGACTTTAAGATTTTTAATGTTGAAAATTAAACAGGCATTTAAGAATGTCGCTCATGGCATCTTGCCACACAGCGATTGCCAAGGGTAACAATATTGTGCACATTCCCATTACAGAATGCAGGAGACGTGTCCACACTTAGTGGCTTTTCTGAAGGCACATCAATTAGAAGCAAACGTGAAGGATACCTATATTCCTCTTATCACGGTGTTTTCCCAAATTAAATGTCACATTTCAAAACATTTAAAATAT
This sequence comes from Rattus rattus, assembly GCF_011064425.1. Taxonomy (NCBI): domain Eukaryota; kingdom Metazoa; phylum Chordata; class Mammalia; order Rodentia; family Muridae; genus Rattus; species Rattus rattus. Next base: position 168,625,075 of record NC_046157.1, on the reverse strand, counting down.
GGGGTGTGTGTGTGTGTGTGTGTGTGTGTGTGTGTGTGTGTGTGTGTGAGAGAGAGAGAGAGAGAGAGAGAGAGAGAGAGAGAGAGAGGTAATGTGTGTGTATAGGGAGGTGTTTCTGAACCACACCAGACACCAGCCACGTGGAAGTCAGAGGACAACTTCTTTGTGGAGCCAATCCTTTCCTTTAACTTTATCCAGGCTCTAGGAACCAAACTCAAGTCTTCCACATGTGTGCAACAGTATTCCCCACCCCACCCCCACGTCTCCTGCCAGCTCCTACGTTTTTTTGCCTCCTTTTTTTACTAACTAGATTTCCACAGGATTTTTCTTTTTCTGTATTATTTATTCCTTTGTTCCAGTTGGTATGCTAAGAATCAGGTGTCATTAGCATATTTTCATGCATTCACAGCATTATAATTTGTTCTTTATTTCAGCATTCTTTCACCTTAAATATTTATTTTTGTGTGCACCATGTGCATGCCTGAAGCCCATCGAGCCCAGAAGAGGGTGTCAGATCCACTGGAACTGGAGTTCCAGACAGTTCTAAATCACCATGTAGGTGCTGGGAACTGAACCCAGGTCCTCTGCAAGAGCAACATACGCTTGTATTCACAGAGCCAGCTCCACATTCCCTAGAATTTGGTTTTACTTGATCTGCCCACTGCTTTCTGCTGGCCCCACACAGGAAAGGAAACACAGCAAATATCTGAAGGAGAAGTAGCTAGGCCAGCAGTTAGAAGAGTAGATTAGGAGTTACCCCCAAGTAATTGTCAAAGCCAAATGAAATAACTATAGTCTGAGTCTTGATTATTTGTAAGCTGGTTGGGGATACGTTGAAATAAGTATAAATGGATTATAATGTCTCGTAAAACGTCAAAGGAAAATGGCGCCAAATCAAGCAGGAGTTCTAGGACCGACATCTGAAGACTGAAGCTCTGGCTCCTTGGCCCTTCTGCCCTGCAGTGACTGACTCCAGAGCCAGTGACCGAATTTTGTCATAGAGAGCGTAAATCTTATGTGAGATTTGAATGCCACCTCAACCCAGGGTGAAACCCTCGCCTAGTTTACAAAAAGCTCCAGGAACCCAAACATACAAAAAGAAAATTAGCAAAGTGAAACACTCTAAAACTATACCGTAGGGCAGCTGAGCAGGAACAAAAATAATTTATTCCCATTTAGTCTGATCAAAGCATTTTTCAAATCGTGTATATAGATCTTACCATTAAGTGATGGATAATCCTTTAGGTTGTCTATCTCTATTGCTTTTTAACTCTGGTTTGGTTTTTATAGAATTAAAAATGTGAAACTTTGCAAGTTGTACTTTGTTTATAAACGCATGTATCATATACATGAGTGTTGAAGGGGACTGTGGGGGGAGGGGAATATCTAAGGAGAAGGGAGGGAACAAGACACCAATGTGAAGAAAACCAAAATATATACATTTTTCTCATATGCAAAATGCGGAATTAACACATGCATGTGCACATGCGTACATGCAGACACACACAGAAGACCTTTTTGGGAGGAACTACAAGACCAGAGATGAGGGAGAAAAAATGGGGGAAATGAACATGAAGTACAAGGATATGTGTGTGTGTGTGTGTGTGTGTGTGTGTGTGTGTGTGTGTGTGTGTATGAAAATGTCAATGAGAAGCCCATCCTTTTACAGGCTGAACTAAAACTATATAAAAATCAATGAAAATGAATGGCGCTGATTTTGTTTTATGTAGAAGCATAATGTCTATCCTAATAACATTTAGCTGAACAAAATTCTAAAAGCTGCTTCAAAGCAAACACTTCTAAGTCGTGTTTACGTACGTCTTAGGCATTGCTGATGTCTGCTGCTGTTCAGTATTGCAAAACCGAACGCCATTAGTAGAAATGATCCTGGCCCCTACTCGTGGGTTTTTCTGCAGCTTGACCCACAGAGCCCTTGTGCTTGCACAGTCACAGTGTGCGTCCTCGTGGAAACACCTGAACCCCATCTATCATGGAAGGGGGGCATGCTCTGGGCCTCAGCACTTCCCCTGGAAGATGATAGCATTCTTTTCAGTCCCATGTTCGGTGCAATGAATATGACCTTTCAACTCAACATATTTCCTGCCACAGTGATTCATTATTATTTTCATAACCTCTATCCCGATCTTCTGGTAAACTCATAAACCAGATAGTTTTGCATTTTTCACTGACATGCAGCATATCCCGACGCTGACTGCCCTTCTGCTGGAACTCCCAGGCCTTGGACCACTAGGCCACAAGAAAATTAACGTAGGTAAGAATGACCTCACCTCATTTCACTAAGTTATAGGTAACTCCTGCCTCTGATAAACACCATCATAAAGGTGGAAAGTACTTTTTAGAAAAGTTTACGGTAAGACAGTAACACAATGACCGCCAATATTTTACTGAATAAAACAGAAAGAAACTGGTCAGAATTGAATGAGGTAAGACACTGCCGAGAAAGGGAATTGGGCCTATCAGAACCACATTCTGGCTGAAAAGCGGTGAGATAGCCTCCTTCTGAGACTAGAACTCAAGAGTACGGATGGGAGAAGGAACCGATGGAAAAGTTAACTCAGGGAAGGAAAAAAATGCTTTAAAAACGTGGGAGCGGACATAAGAGAAATCCTAAAATGGTCTGAAATGGCAGGTTTGTGTGACCGGAAGACAGAAGAGTGGGGACACATTCAGGACAAATACTGTGCATTTGCACACAGCAGTTTTGTTAGAGAGGCAGGCTGGGCTTGGCCTACTTTAATCACACAGCTCTGTGGTCAAGGTTCGAACTTTCAAACATGCCGCCAGGTTTCAGAGTCCTCTCAATGTGACGCAGGCGTGCTCCAGAAGACAGGTGTGCCATAGTGAGCGACATTTTTAGCAGGAAGGAAGTCTAGTGCACAAACGAGATGGGCTAAGAAGCTGGCACTAGATTCGCAGCTTTTCGTGAAATTTGGTAAATGTTTTCTTTCTAAAAATTTGTTCAGTTCAATTTTCATTGAATTAATATATTAATCCACTTCATTGGTTTAAGTAAGTTAATTATATTTAGTTGAAAAAATATGTATGAGTGTTTGTAAACCATGCACATGCTTGGTGCCCAAGGAGACCAGAAGTGGGCACCAGGTCCCATGGAATGGAGTTATAGATGTTTATGAGCACCCGTGTGGGTGCTGGAAATCCAGTCTGCTTTCTCTGGAAGAGCAGCAAGAACTTTTCACTGCTAAGCGATCCCTCTGGTTCATTTTATTGTTTTCTTTTTAGTGGGGGATATACTAAAAAAATTTTTAAATAAAAATGCTTTAGTTTGGGGAAATATATCTTTAAAGTTATGAATTTGGAACATTTTAGATAGAAGAAGTGGAGGCATTCCCCACTTCTCTGACTTACAACAGGAAGAGACATAAAATAACGTGGGGGTTCATAAAACAAAGTCAGACGCCTATTTGAAAAGGAATTACAGGGCTGGAGAGGAGGTTCAGCAGCTAAGAGGACTACATTTGAAAATGGCCTGGGTTCAGTCCCACCGCCTACAGGGCAGCTTATAACGTGCTATAGCGCCAGTCCCAGGGCGTCATAGATCCTTTCCTTACCTTCACACACACGGCATACATACAGAGACTCACGAACATACCCCTGTACATGAGAAAACTAATTTAAAAGATTATACTTGAAAATTGTTGTTAAAGATATTGAATACAGATGTCCTCAGAGAGAATAGTTAGAAAAGTTTTAACCAGGCAGAAACAGAGTCATCTGTGAAGTAAAGAAATTTGAGTGAGATAAATGCCATGGTCCAGTTCAAATAAAATTCCTGGATTAGAAGCCTTGAGACTGTGAAGAAGGTCACAATGTGTCAGTATGCCGTTTCAAGACCACTGACTTTTAGTAATAACGTTCCTCTTGACCACATCCAAGGCCAACTATGTTTTGGACTCTGGACTTAGAGACAGTCCAATAAGACTCCTTAGTTGCAAAAAAAAAAAAAAAAAAAAAAAAAAACAATGAGGCTAAGTTTGGTCATGCTGAAACCATGGCTCAACCCAGATTTGTGTAACAGTCTTGAATGCTAGTCTCTTGATGTAGTTCCATGTATTCCTACTAAAAATCAACTATTCCTTTCACTGAGCTTGTCTTCAACCTCTCTCTCTCTCTCTCTCTCTCTCTCTATATATATATATATATATATATATATATATATATGTGTGTGTGTGTGTGTGTGTGTGTGTGTATACACATTTGTCTGTCTGTCTGTCTCTGTGTGTGTCTCAAAGATGTGAAATGCCTGATCTTTATTATGCTTCATATTTATAGAAAAGTGCATACAAGGCATTCATGTTAGAGGAATATTTCATAGATGTTGTTCTTTTGTAGCGAGGGAAGCAGTGTGAACCAATAGGTTTCAAATACAGAGAGGAGAGCTTGTGCTCATTTACTCGATAGCAGATGACACCGAGGATAAGTCGTTATGCCATTATTTTCCATTTTAGTGGATGTGTATGTATAAAAAGCTTTAGTAACGGCGAGTGCCATGGAGAATATAATTTGAAATACAATTTTAAAAGGGACACGTACAATAGCAAAGTTTAACAAGCACCTAGGAGTTTATCTCAGCTCAGGACATCACTATAGAGCTAATGGTTTGGTTAAGCCACCACTCCTAAAACATAGTCAAGCAACGGAGAAAAAAAAAAGAGTATTTTTTCAGAGCCTGAAGGAGGCTCAAAATCAGCATCCCACCAGAGCCTAATCCTGAACACGATGAAGACTGGATGACCACTTCATAAGGCTCTCAGCTTGCTTTTGATGCGAAATCGTTTCCCATTGTGTGGCTCAAGATGGATAACCACAGTAAGGTATTTTATCAACTGTATAGAGTCATAGACTTCAGAGCTGAAAGGAACCCTGGAGAAGATGAATTTCAAGTCTTGCCTTTCACGTACAGGGAAAAACAGGCTTCAGAGAGACTGAGTGTTGCTCAAGGAATTCAAAAAACTGGTGAAAAACGTCTATCAAGTCTAAGTCTCCAATGTTAATGTTTACCAAGCATATTTCCAAAACAGAGTTCTATAAATTTCTTACAGACGTCAAAGGCATTTTCTTTAGGAAATATTCCAAAGCAAAAATAACGGACTCCAGTTAGTATGGACAAGTAGCCAGTGGTACTTAAAGACATCCACTTAAGCAGGAAGCTAAATTCCCTTAATGGGAAGTACATGCATGGGATATGAGGTTATCCATCCCAAACTATTTAGCTTGCTTTTCTAATAATAGCTTGCAATTCCTGCTTGGATTCACGGCTAAGCAGTAAAGTAAGTCTGTAGAATAATGCATGACCATAGACCATTCCATCTCAGGGTCTTAGAAGTCTGTTGGCTTCTCCTAGTTTTCTCTCTAGAGAGAGCTCTCCTTCCATGAGCTCATCCTGTCCTGGTTGTTTCCTGCTTCAATCAAAGAACAGGTCAACCATAGATCCTTAGGGAACCAGGGTATTGTTATAAACTATATCCCACTAATTGGAAAAGTCCTTCAGAAAGCCAGTAGAAGAGACTTCAATTCCCCGTACTCCCTTCGGAAGGGAAGGGAAGTGCGGAAGTACATCCCCTTCCTCCTCTCTTAAGCCACGGTTTGGATAATGGATACTTTCCTTTTAGAGCTATAGAAAGAAAGGGCCAGGACCATTAACAAATGTCAGGGAAAAAAGGGAGATGACATCTTTAACAAGGATACTCGTGTTAGAAAGCAAAGAGTTCCAAATTCTATCGTATCTATCCACCCTCCTCCCTCCCAAAATGTTCTGAATAGAAAGAACCCTTCTCTGTCTTGAACATCCAAACAAAAATGAACAGAAGATGTCACAGCGAGAGCAAATAACAATGCGTGGATGTTTTAATATCTCTTATGTTGTCTTGATCTTTACCTTACAGTTCTTTGTTCCTTATTAATAACGTTGAATTAATGAGACAGGTGATGCTTTTCTGAGACAGAATCATAGCTCCCAAGGTGATCGGAATGAGAGTAGTTGGGAAAACTTCACATAATTAAAATTCCTTTGAAAATCCCTTCAGAGAATAAAGAGTGAGGTCTCTTTATATAGCTACACCATCCAGTTTCTTGGTATTGGAAGAGTGTTGTCAATTGGGCTATGGTGTGTGTGTGTGTGTGTGTGTGTGTGTGTGTGTGTGTGTGTGTGTGTGTGTGTAAATACTTTTGTTCTGCTATCTTGTATGAGTCTCCTACAGAGGTTATTTCTGTGCAATTACAATTCTGCTCCAGAGAGAGACCAGGACACAGACCTGTGAGGCCAACAGGAGAAAAACTACTGAGAAAATAGATCAGGAGAAAGGCGTCTGATTTTATAATGAAAGGAGAATATTCTCAAGTTTTAATTTCTTTAAAGATTTTAGTTATTTTAGTTTTTATTTCTTCAAAACATAACCTGGGTCATCAAATTTCTCCTGGAAAATTCCTGGATGCCTGAACACATATTCTCAGAGTATCAGCCTTCCCCCACCTCCAGGCCCCTGCACAAGGAAGCCTTCGGCTGTCACAGTCTATGTGTATCTCCTCAGTAAGAAATGACGGAAATAAACCATGGGGCCCAAACTACACACAGGGTTCCCGAGGCCACTGAAGGCAGGCTTAGGGGGACGAGCTTCAGCACTAAGTGAAGGAGAGTAATGAACTTCAAAAAGGAATTCCCTTTGAAGTTGCCACCGCAGTGAGTTAGCCTCTTTTGATTTTGTATTCACTGCTCCAGGAACAGAAATTATTAGCTCGCATGTGCCTCGTGGCAAGGAAGAGAGGATGCATTTATACAACCTCAAGAAGACAACTTTTAGAAGTGATGGCTTATGTGTTCCCACAAGAGATCAAACAGAAGGCAGGCAGGCTCAATAGCCTATCCTTAAAATGTCGGCGTGAGGGAAGCTCGTGGGGGCGCAACTGCTGTCAGTCTTACCCCATTACCAGCTTCTAGGACTGCAAACCAGAAGTGAAGCCACAGCAAAAATACCAGTTTACGCTATTTTTTTCTTATTTGATTCACCCATCCAGAGAAGTAAAATGAAAGAAGTCTACCAATGCTAGATAAATTCAATTTTAAAATGTCATGGGATTTTTAAAGGTCTTGTTTTATTTTTTAAGAGTCCTATTGAACTATAATCCATGAGTAAGCACACAGATCAAATGGAACATAATCAGAAGTTACACACACACACACACACACACACACACGCCAGCACATGAACCAAGAAAGAAAAGAGCTGTTTCCATCCCCTTCCTGAGGCATTAGATTTTAAATTTCTATATCACACAAATCATAACTCCAAACTTAAGAGATCAGAACAAAATCCATGGTGGCACTTTAGAAGTGAAGAACAACAGGACTTGAATAAGACTGACTAATAACAATTAATAAAATTACAATGGAAGAACACAAGACTCCCTCTCACTATGCTGTCCCCATATTCATAACTGACTTTAGAAGAAAAACTCCTGAATGCTTCCGAAGACGGAGAATCTGCAAGGACTGAAGCAGCCTGAAATGCTTTCGTTTGGCCAAAGAGGAAAGGAATGGTCCAGCTCTAAGAAACAGTGCCAGGAGAATTTCTTCTGAGGAAGGGTTGGGCTTCTTTTCCATAAAGACCTCATCCTGTAAATATTCATTGATATTGCTGTTTACTGTCCTCATGTGTTTTACAGCCGTGTTTATTTAGGGTGCACTCTTCCTTTCAAGAGGGAAACGGACTTACTGACTGGTTGCACTAAGAGATTAAGAGTAAGCGGAACTAAGAGAGCGAACCCCCTGTGTGCCACCCTAAATGACTTCCTCTCTTCCGGGAAAGCCTAGAGAGCAGGCGAGGAAACGCCACGTGACTCAGATGCTTACAGGAGCATGCGTGCTCTGTGGAGAAAGCAGCACGGTCATCATTGGCGCGCTTGAAAGTGAACCTTATCCTCTAATTTCGCATAAGTCAATTGGCAAGTAAGTTTCTTCTCTTCCTGGTGGCTTGCCTAACAACCATTCGGAACAGTTAAGGACAAAATGCCATTCGCTAACAATTTAAATGGAATCAATTAGGTGACAGGTATTATTTCCAAGTTGTGACCATCTTGAAAAAGGCAGTCTGGGGCTAGTGAAGGGTCACAGTAGATAAGGGGACTTGCCACCAAGCCTAACGGTCTGCGTTCAATCCCTGGAATTCACATGGTGGAAGGCGAGAACCAACATCTGTGAAGACGTTCTCTGCCCGCCATGTGCGCGCTGCGTCACGCAAAATAAATGAAGGAGATGCATGGCTAAGGGCAGCGTGCCTAAAGAAAGATGGAATTAATAATTATAAATATTAAAAGAAGCTACAAAGGGATAAATGAAGGCAAAGCCCAGGCATTCCGAAAACACACAAAAGTACACACAAAGCTTGAAAAACTGAAGCACGTTAAGAAAGGTTCTCCTTGTCCCTAAGAAAAAGATCGCTGAAGTTAAGCACTATAGTGCTTTATGCCAAAACGCTTCTGTAAAATCCATGTATTGTAAATCCAAATGCAGCCTTTGAGAGAATAAATGGTATTGCAGTGTTGTACATAATTAAACGAATTAAGGCATGATTTCTGTGTTTAATGGCCAGACCAAGGTGTTAGGAATAAACTGGTCTCCAATAGAGTGAGAAATGTGTAAGGACCATTCAGCCTTTCATCACGAAGATGATTAACAAAGGCGAAATGTAGACACTAGTGCATCACGGAGCTCACATTTTTATGGAGACACTGAGAAGAAGGAAAAGTACTGAGGGGTGACAGGCATTGTTTCTTATCATTTCAGAGGCACTGAGTAGTCTAAAGTCAGCCAGTCATTCAGCTCATAGGAAGCTGCTGGTGTTCAGTGAAGGCCATAGAAGAAAAACAAGAACATGTGATCTTCTGAAATCAGATTATCAAACAACGTCATGTCAAAATGATCTCAAGGAAAAGGGAAATAACTACCTCATAATCAAAAAGACACACACAAAGTGAACTAAACTACTCTGTTCTTTCCTCCCAGTTCACGTTGTTCATGAGTTCCGGTCTAGCTAATCGCAGCTTAAAGGGTTGTTGTAAACACTGCCTGGGTTACACACTTGCCTTACACGGGCAGTGCATGATCTTTGGCACACAGGCAGATGAGAAACAACACAAATTCAATTCTCCCAGTTTTGATAGCCTGAACTGGCAGCTATAACACCCTGGGCTAAACATAACCTTTCTGAGCATTGATTTTCATTTCTGTGAGGTGGAAGGGTTAGGCTACAACATTCCTCCTGCTTCATGTCGTTATCCTATTACCTGTTCCTACTCTCCGATTTTAAAAATGGATTGATACACAGCGCACAAAACCTACTGGTTTAACTACTTTGTTTTCTGAAGAGAAGCGAATTTCCACTGTGACAAAGCAGCCTCCTCCTATCTCTGAAGACTCAGAGGCCTTGGGCAGGTAAATCACTCTCTCCTGGACCACTGCTGCTCTCTTAGAGTTCACTTCCTCATTCCTTCCCTGACTACTCTGCCAGTCATTTATATCACTTAGAAATTTAAAAATAGAGGGCGTACTGGCTGGTTTTGTGTGTCACCTTGATATAAACTGTAGTTATCACAGAGAAAGAAGCCTCCCTTGAGGAAATGCCTCCATGAGACCCAGCTGTAAAGCATTGTTTCAAATAGTGATCAAAGTGGGAGGGCCTAGCCCATTGTGGGTGGTCCCATCCCTGGGCTGGTTGTCTTGGGTTCTATAAAAGAGCAAGCTGAGCAAGCCAGGGGAAGCAAGCCAGTAAGTAACATCCCTTCATGGCCTCTGCATCAGCTCCTGCTTCCTGACCTGCTTGAGTTCCAGTCCTGACTTCCTTTGGTAATGAGTAGCAATGTGGAAGTGTAAGCTGAATAAACCCTTCCCTCCCTAACTTGCTTCTTGGTCAGGATGTTTGTGCAGGAATAGACACCCTGACTAAGACAGGGTTATCAGCTATTCGGGTGTTTTCAAAAGGCTTGCACTGGGGCTGGTTTGATGATGGCTCAGTGGCTGAGTGCTAGCTGCTCTTCCACAGGACCCGGGTTCTGTTCCCAGCATCCCTGCCAGTAACTCTAGCTGTAAAGAAACCAATGCGCTCATCAGACACATACATACACGTTAGACACTCACACGTAAAGTACAAGTAAATAAGTCTTAAAAATGTTTGACTTAATTAGGTAGGAAGCTTGATAGCTGTACACCCACACAGGGGTGTAAAACGGAGGGGATCCCCACGAATGTCACATGGGTGCTGTGAGTGGCTTTTCTCATAGTTTCCTGAAATCTAAAGTTCAAATTCTGGGTAAATGTTGAGGATAAAAATAAATTTTCTTTAAAATTTCTAAGTGGAGGTAAGCGAGGGAAGAACCCGACAGGAATTAAATGCATTTTCTTCTTTCAAAGTTCCCCTTTTCTTAAGAGAATTGAGATTTAATTAAAAATATTTTGGTAAATGAAAATTACTCTGTTCATGTCCTAAACCCAGGAGATTACCCGGATATACCTGTAGTATGGGGTGGGGGGAGAGAACTGACTTCAGTCCTTAATAGTAATATTTGAGCTCCTGCGGTCAATGTTTAGTTTGCATAAAACTCAACTGGAAAGCCTGTTAAAATGTCATTTTCCTGGGTCTAATGGTGTGCTTATAATGTGTGGGCTCTGTGGGAAAGATATGCACACGAGTGAAAATATGTTTACTCTAGGTTTTATTCTCAAAAATATGCAGCACGCAACTTATAAAAACTGACAAACTCTACCACACGCCTTATTGTAAGTTCCAAACAGTTGAGCCTCCCGAATTCTTTCCTTGGGTCTTTCTAAGCATTTTCACAGCTTACCTGTGGCTATAAATGGGCATGTGTAGTTCCAGCTAAAATATTTACTGATGTTTATGGAAGCAATAAAGATATGTATTGGAACTGCATTTGCTCTCAAATCACAACAAAATATTTGCTGTTGTGAAAATGGGGGATATTATAATAATAGATTTTTATTTATTCTAGTCATTCTCCATAATCTGCATGGGTGTTATTTTTCAGTATTTTACCTCCTCTAAGCAAAAAACAAAAACAAAACAAAAAACCCCAAAAAACCAAAACAAAAAAACAAAACCCCAAAACAAAGACTAAAAAACCAAAAACCAAAAAACCAAAACCAAACCAAAACAACATCAACATCAACACCAACACCAGTATCTAGAGAAGAATTCTTCAGTTTCTGTGATGTAAATATTTAAACTTTTGCTGATTTCTCATCACCAACACAACCTTAGTCATGAACACGGTGTTAGGAAGAGACGATGACTATTTCAATGGCTGGAGTGTTTCCAACACGGAATGGGAACAAGAACAGTGCTAAGAGTACAACAACAATGAGGATAAATTATCAACACTTACTGCTGTTTTAAAGCTAGAGTCATCCAGTGGTGGGACAGACCTTTAATCCCAGAACCAGGAGGTAGAGGCTGGCGGATCTCTATGAGTTCCCGGCCACCCTGGTTTATAAAGTGAGTATCACGACAGACAGGGCCACACAGAGAAACCCTGTCTCCAAAAAGCAAAGCAAAACAAAACAAAATGTTCAAGGGCTGACTGATTGAAAAATCAAGAGTATTACATGTTGGTTCTTGTAACATACTCGACAGTATCAGAACAGCACAGCCCACACCCTGTGGTTCTGACATCATGTACATTATCTAGTAGGTCTATCATGAGGCAGAAACTTATTTTTCAACCCCAGAGTCTTATGTAAATCGTCCTCAGAGTAGATTCTCCTTGAGCTTCATTATGCACTTCAGAGGAGAATCTATTAGGATCTTTCGGTTCATTCTAATTCTTTTAATGAGACCTCAGAGTAGTGCTCTTGTTAAACCAACAACCACAACATAAAAACGTAGCATTAAAATAGTAAGCGTAGATAAGGAAATGAGGTTTGTTAATTCATTATAGAGGGTAAATTGTAAAAAGAGTGATTTGTTGAATAACTTGTCGGAATCTCTTAAAGTTTAAAGACTCTGTGATTCAAAATAACGCATCTAGATATCTACCCCTAAGAATTTGTGATCATTATTCACTGCAGAAGAAAGAACTTGAACAAGTCTAGCAGAGGCAAGAATTTCGCACGCCTGCATGGCAGAATTTTTCTTTCCTTTAAACTGCAGTGTCACAGATTTTCTTTTTGTTCTCCCCTCCCACGCCCTGATATGCATGCGTGCGTGCGTGCATGCGTGCGTGCGTGGGAGCGTTTGCGTGCTTACGTGCTGGCTCAGTGTACCTGTGGAGGTGAGAGGGCCATTTGCAGGAATCACTTTTCCCCTTCCTCCATGTGGGTCCCAGAGATTGCACTCATGCGCTGAGTGATTTTTACCAGATGCCAGCGGAGATTTTTTTTAATAAGTAAATGAATCCAAAAATGGTTTAAAAGTGACCCAGTTTAAATACTAGGATCCGTAGCAGCATTCGCTTTGCTGAGGAACGAGTCAAAGGCTTGGGAAGGCATACGTGGGTGAAAGCTGCAAGGGGAGAGCAGAGGAGGCAAGGGAGAGCAATCTTTGATCCAATTTCCCACCAACTCCGCACTTAGGCATCAGAGAGCTGGGAGCGCTCGCACACATTCAAGTGGGGCGTCTGCTCTAAGCTGGAATGCAATCATTTTAAGTGCCGCTGCCCCGCCACCACTGATCTCTGCTCTATCTTGTTGAAAAATGCATTAGTGAGGGATTTTTTTTTCCTGGGCTCACAATTTCAAAGCTTCTTCCCAATACCCCTGTGGCCACAGCCTAGTGAGAGCTGGAGAGAGCTGGAAGCAGGGGAGATACAATTCCATTCAAATTCCGTTTCACTTCACGTTGCTGCCCCTACCATTCCTGCAGGCTTGCTCTGTTCCTTCCGTGCGGCTAAGCAGCTTCCTCTTGGAGGTATAAGCATTTGTGGCCTACTGACTATTCTTGGGAACATCCATTGTGGGAAGCTAAGAGAGGAGAAGCCACACCTAGATGGATCACTGGCACGGTGGAACAAAGTCCAGTCTGAAGGCTACCAAGTCCCGGCATTCATGTTGCCATAATTTTATACAAACAGCTCCCCGCGAAGGTTCCAACTCAGTTAACTCTACATTCGCAGAGGAGCTAAGTGAAATGAAACGCAGGCGCCAAGCGACCAAATCTAAAGCACACAATTAGAATATGGGAGAAGGGTTGCTATAGGAAACCAGCCTCCTGGGTTAAAAACCTTCTAAAGTACAGGTGACTGGGGCCCAGAGGGATGGCTCAGTGAGTGACAGCTCGTGCTGCCCTTGCAGGGTATCCTAGTTTGGTTCTCAGCATATCGGGCGCCTCACAGCTGCCTGAAACTTCATTTCCAGGGGATCTGATGCCCTCTGTTGGCCTCCAAAGGCTCCTGCAAACACATGCCTCCACCCCGAGATTATAATAATAATTATTATTATTATATTTAAAATAATAAAGCAGGCATGCGCATGGTAGTTTTATAGTCCCCTTGTTTACTTGCTTTCGTTAGTAGGGCTATTCTTTTATTTGCATGTACTTGTAATTTAAAGGGAATTACATGAGGACAGGCACTCCACCTTAGCCTCCATGGAATGCAATATTTGAAATGAAATAAGCATTTAAGTTGTAGCTGGACAGCAAAGGAAGCCACAGAGACAACAGGAAAGCAAGCAGACACCGTCAATATGCCCAGTTACATGGCAAACGCCTGTGTACCATCCTAGAATTGTTTGGTGTGATAGAGCAAAGTCATGAAGAGAAGTGCACGGGGTGGCGGGGGGTAAGAACTTAGAGTTAACAGTCACTGTCAGTGGGCTTCCCACGGGCACTTACAGCAGGCTCGAGACACGCCACATCTAATTTAGCTTTGTAAAGCACATCACGTAGTCTGCGGTGACACCCAGCCAATTCTTTTACTTAAAATTGTATCATTTTAATTACATTCATGTGTGTGTTTCTCTGTGCGGGTCTGCACACAACGGAACAGGTGTGTGTAGAGGGCAGAGGCCGTGGCTACTTTAGTTACCAGCAACTGTAAGCGGCCTGAATTTGGTGCTGGGACCTGATCTACCAGCCTCCGCAAGGCAGCACAGGCTTCTAAACGCTGAGCTGTCTCTGTAGCCCCTACCTAAATGGATTGATAGTACTTAGGGGGCTGAAACCTGGGCTTTCTAGAAAATGTTGCTGTTTAAAAATCATTATACTATGGCATACTACAGCTTCCATGGTAAGAATTGTTTTTTAATGTTTTTATTTTTTTATTTTCTTTGGCGGGGAGATGGCAAGGGTAGAGGGCATCTATGAAGGAATGGGGAGATGAATGGGACTCGGGTACATGATGTGAAATTCAGAACAAAATCAATGAAAGTTTAAAAAATAAAATAAATAAATTATCATTCCCAACGGGCTCTCACAAAAATTTTATGAACGGATTTTACTTATATAAGTCAGAAATTTAGAAACTTTTTTTTTTTTTAGAGTTCACATTAAGGAGAGCTTAAAAGATATCTAGGTTTAATTCATTTAATTTAGAATATAGGTGTTAGCTCGCTCTCAGGAGAATGGATCTTTACTTATACTCTCAGGAACACCCTGAAATGTAGGAAATGCAGGTGTATTGTTTGAGGGCTATGATGATAGTGTGGAAACAGGAAGCAGAAATGCAGGTATATGTTTTGAGGGCTATGATGAAGGTGTGGAAACAGGAAGCGTTACATAACTAATACATGTCTCACACCGTGACTGACATGTGAATGTGTCTAGTTAGGTACATGTGTCTGTGGGACCTTTCTACTGTAGCTGGAGACCTGCAGACAATGGACGAGGTTGGTGTCTTGGAAACTTTGCTAAAGTAGAAAATGGGGTTCCATACCTGGAAAGAGATCCTGACTGTCATCCTCACACCTCTGCGTCTTCAGACGGGGAGTCTAAGACGCTTCCAACCTGAGAAGGAACCTACTGTTCTACACAAGTAACTAAAGCCAGGGGACCACAACAATGAGAAGGCAGATTTTAGCGAGACTCCCCTGGGCTAAAAAACCCGCAGAAAAGAATTCAGTAACCCTGAAAATAATCTCAGGAGAATTTCCTTTTCAGAACAAGATTTTGTTGAGAAAAAAAAAAAAGACAAAAACATATGCTTTGTGGAATGCACTAGCTACTTGTCCTGTTGCTATGACAAGAGGACGCTTAGGGAAGACATCTTATGTGGGCTCACAGTTTAAAGGGACAGTTCCTTAGGGGGGGATTATAGGAGCAGGACAGCGAGCCGGCTGGTCACACCCTCTTCAGGCAGGAACGTGAGAGCAAGGTGAATGCTCGCTTAGCTTTTTCTTCTTCATCCAGTCTAGGACCCAATCCCACAGAACGGAGTCGCGTGTGCACAGTTACGGCTACAGTTAAAGCAGGGCGTTCCCACCTCAATTAACACAATCTAGAAGCCAGGGAGGGCATGCCTGGAGGCAACTCTCCTGGATGATTCTGTCCTGTCACGCTGCTGTAGGGGAGGAAGGACAGAATCCCTGGCCCTCTGATTCCCATTTCCTTAAGGACAGGTTTGTTTTTGTTTTTTGTTTTGTTTTGGAACAGCTGGACTGTAAATAATCAGAGCTGCTTAGGGAACAGAGCACTGGAACATTCCTTACAACACCGATGGACAGTGTAGGGTCCGCTCTGTGTCTACACTCTAATGCCCCTTTTATACTGTGGACAGTTACAGCCAAAGGCCCTGCCTAGCCAGTATCCCCTTGTTTCTCTGGGCCGCCATGAAGGCAGCTAACATGGAGTGCTCAGACTGTGGCTTCCTGTGCCCACACTCCTGTGTTTGCACTAGTGCTAGAGTAAACGCTGGCTGGCAGGAAGCGAGGCACATCCTGCGTCAGCACAGGCCTGCCTGGGAGTGGCATTTAATAAAGCCAGCTGTTTTTAGACGAAGCTTTTACAGCTTCGCATTTGGTGTAATTTACAAAGCACGCCAGCGTTGACTAGAATCTCACAAAACTCACAGCCTGTCTTCTTTTCCTACTGCTAGAGATCACAGTCCCAGACTTTCTGGATCTAGGTTATACCGATTCTCCAGGATCCCACAAATATAAGGAGATCCTTTCCTGGTATTGAGGAAGGGTTTGTTTTGTTTTTGTTTTTTGTTTTGTTTTGCTTTTTGCTTTTTTTTTTTTAAAGAAGTCAATTCTGTAAATGGAAAAATGCTTACTTAAGCCAAGTACCTTCCCACTTTTCAGAAGCAAAGAGAAATTTCCTGAGCGACACATGATAGGCCACACCATTTGTATACACAAAATTACCTAACTTTTAAGTCATAAAGTTAAAATCCTCACTGACTTCACTGGTATCCAGGTACTGACATTTTATATGCTCGGGCACTTGCACGCACAGTTGCACAGACATAACACCCACACTCAACGCATTTTCATAAGCAGAGGGTGTTGTTTTCTTTCTCTCTTCTGACTGTTTACGGAGGGAAGTAAAAGACCCTGCCCAGAACCTATTTCAACATCAATGACTGCTTGGGGAATTCGTGCGGGCCTGAGCCCATCCACTTGCCCAGGAACCTGCTGACAGCTGATGTCCTGGGAGCACAGAGCATTCAGGAGCACATCCTCAGAGTAGGGTGGTGATTCTCGTTTTGGAATGAAAACTGTCTTGTGAAGACACCGATTATCATTTTCTCCTCAGTGATGATGCGGCCTTTGCTTGTTCACTGAGTCTCCTTTTCCCGCTTCGTTCCTTACCGTCCTCCCAAACGCCACGCCGGCATCACGTATGTACACGCTGTTCAAGCGTCATCATTTACTCTTGCCTTGCTAACTGTCAATCGTTCCGTAGTAACAGTTTCGATGGTTCACAGTCTGAACCTGGAGCTCATTTTAAAAATGCCTCATCATTTAGAAAACTTCTACTTTTAAATGATATATTTTTATGAAATGGAAAGACTGTCTTTCGAAGCAGGATGCTAGCTTATAAAGCCTCCTAAAACCGCAGTGGGTTTACCAAAGGCTGATAGTCTCGAGTTTTATAATTCAATTCCTCTCCATCCCAGGCCAATAAATGTAAATAGTCTATTTCATTATTTCAATGAGATCTGATACTCTCCCAGGTGCTTACTTAATGCGCTATACCATCTAACACTTAAGGGACAAGATGATATCTAATGGCACTGAATGAATTATGAGAATTGTTCTTTACACTTCTCTATTAGAGTAAGCGATATACTATTTTTTTTGTTACAGTGAGCTCTGTGAATATTAATGCTAGCAGTTTCTATATACCTTTTATATGGCTTCATTTTGAAAAACTATTGTAGAAGAAGAGTTACCACGGTAAAATTTCTCATCTGTCTCTTACAGCAAGAATAATTATATGCTTATATATTAAAATATCAGTACATTATTACCCTACTATTAAACATGAATTATAAAAATGAACTCATCAGTAAGAAATTAAATTATTAAAGCGTTGTGTTTGCTAACAGCAGTGCACGCCATCCATTTTCTCTGAGGAACGCAGGCAGCCCCTGACGGGAGCTCTAGAAAAATCTAGGAGGAATTATGTTGACAGTAAAGTTCAGCGTCTCCCAGAGGGACCGAGAATCTGGTTTGTATGTACGTGGGTGTGCTGAGCGGGTCTGGCTGTGGGACTCAGGGATGGCTTGCTTGCTATTTCCAAAACGAGAATTCCCTCAATTTCACAGGCAGCCTCAGACGCTGCAGGTCCAGATGATGGCAAACGCAGCATTCTAGAGCAAATGGTCGCTGGCCCTGTTCCTCAAACACAAACATTACTTTATTCCTCTGCTTTCGGTAAAACCTTGTCTCAGCAGTCTGCATGGCTGGCAGCTTGGAATCAAGTTCTGATGCAGAGATGAAAGGCTATTTTGTCATAACTGGTGTTACTTTCTAATATAAATGCAAATTGTATTTGTAAGTCAGATTTGGACACTGGTCTGTAGGCTCCTGCTTACCTGGTGATATGTCTAATTAAAAATTTTAAGTTACATAAAATTATTTCTTACAATGAAATTTAATAGAGGAAGACAGGATAATGATCTGGTTCTGAGGGCTGACAATCTGCAGAGTCCTGCCACCACGTGGGGCTCTTTCAAGAAAGGATCTAGACTGGTGGTTCTCAAGCTGTGGGTCATGACCCCTTGGAGGGGGGACAGTGGGCGTTGAACGACCTTTCACAGGGGTCACATATCAGATATTTACATTACAATTCATAACAGTAGCAAAATTACAGTCATGAAGTGGCAACAAAATAATGTTATTATTGGGGTCATTATAATATGATGAACTATATTAAAAGGCTGAAGCCTTAGGAAGGCAGAGAACTGTAGCCCCAGAGTGTATTTATTCATAGGCACAGAAAAACAGACAGATTTCTAGGACTTGTTATTGGATGGAAATGAAATGTGTTGAAGAAGGAAACGCGCGTCAGGTCAGTTATGAGACAGATCATATTATAGCATTCTGGAGGAAGTGCACACCAGCACAGGACAGGACAATGACCAATAAGGCCAAGAGAACTCTGTTCCTATTTATAATCTCATGGAACCAAGAGCATGAATTCAAAACATAGTTGGAGTTTGGCTACGTGCCGCAGA
This sequence comes from Rattus rattus, assembly GCF_011064425.1. Taxonomy (NCBI): domain Eukaryota; kingdom Metazoa; phylum Chordata; class Mammalia; order Rodentia; family Muridae; genus Rattus; species Rattus rattus. The sequence goes on along the minus strand of NC_046157.1, from coordinate 168,606,409 downwards.
GCAAATAAGAAGCACCAATTTTGGTTGCCTTGGAAACGGGGCCCATTCATCATGTTGATGGTTCTATAACAGGAGAAGGGGCAATTAAATGAAATGCACACTGAACACTGTAGAAGTCAGATCTGGTTGTTCCTCCCAGCCCCATGCTCCCGGAAATGACTCAGACTCAAAATCTATTTACAAGTACCTTGGTCATATAGCTAGGCTCTCCTCTGACTAGATCCTAACCTAAAATAACCCATTTATTCTAAACTACAGTCTGCCACGTGGCTGGTTACCTGAGCTCAGGTGCCATAGGTCTGTCTCCTCACATCTTCCAGGGCAAATCTCCTGCCTTGCACTATCCCAGAATCCTTTCTGCCTTCTGGATGTCCCACCTCCTATTTCCTGCCTAAGCTATAGGCCATCAAATTTATTATTGGAAGGTGCCACACGCATACAGACTTAAGTCATTTTTTCCTAGAGACCACAGGTAGAGCAACTTGTGAAGGAGTATTTAGCATGTTAAGCCGTGGCTGGGATCCTTGCCTTGGTGCAGTGGACAATGGAGGAACGCAGGCAGTGGTGGGTGTGGATTATGTATGAAACCCAGCAGTTTGAGGCTCCTCCTCTCCCTCTCCTCTCCTCTCCTCTCCCTCTCCCTCCCCTCCCTCTCCCTCTCCCTCCCCCTCCCTCTCCCTCTCCCTCTCCCTCCCTCTCCCTCTCCCTCCCTCTCCTCTCCCTCTCCATCTGTGGCTTGATCACAGTAAAGTACATAAGTCAGCAGGTCACTTCTATGCTCTCTAACAGTAGTGACGGGCCCTAGTGACTTCTGATAGGCACACAAGTGAGCAGGTAGACACACATTGGAGTCAGCAAAAAACCCGAAAACAGTGGGATGGGTATTTGCCTTGTGATATAACTTTTCAAAACAAAGCCATCCCTCCATTACTTACAAATGAAATCAACTAAAATCTCTCTCCCTGTTGGGCCGAGTCTGTGGGAAATTCTTCATTTTATTACACAGATAATTGCAAAACTAATTTAAGTAAAAAAGTAGCGAACACTTTGGTCAGTTCTAACATTTCTAAACTCACCTCGAAAAGCACTGATATCGCCATAGTGAACTTGAAGGACGAAGTATTTGCTTCCAGTTTCTCCTCCAACTCTGAATCCAACACCTAAGTTGTCATAAAACACGGCAAAGTATCATTATAGAAGTTGATGCTTAAATGAGTGACAGTGGTAATTTTGGACTACTGGTCATAAAATACACAGGAAATAAAATGACTTATGCCATATAAAATCAGCATAGAGGAGATGAAAGAAACTCCATTGGCCATAATATTTAACCAAAACTCAGAGAGAATCTAGTCATAGCTCCCAACATGAACCAGAATGGTTCCTAGTCCTTTAGCCAAACAGATCACCCATTTCGAAAGGAACAGTGGAACAAAATTCTGTTCCTGTTGACTATTTAGCGAACAAAAAAAAAGATTCTATTTTTGTTTAATAAATATTCATAAAAGTTTATATTTTCTAACAGATTATAGGAGATAGACTCGTAGGCGTATCTTAGAGTGGCTATTTTCTTTCCCATATGACAACAAGAGCCTTCGAAAGTGACAGAGAGGAGAGGAACTGCCAACGAGATCACAAAGCCCTGTGTCTGTGGACGGCCTTCCCGTTTATATGGAGATTGTTAACCGTGTGTTTAACATCCACAGACACTCTAGTCACAGGCTGAAAGAAGGCAAATAACGCATCTAGGAAAGACCTTGTGGGATGCTCAGGCCTGTGGGTGGGTACATGAAAGCTGCAGCCTCCATTTTCAGGCTGATTTGAAGCAATGAGAAGTAGAGTTCCTTTAGTGGTGAGGACATGAGCTAGGGAGGGTAGACTGGGTCATACGAACCCTTAAACCATCTTCGGACCACAGCACATGCCTTCTGCAACAGAATCATGCACCTTTTTTGGTATTCTGAAGCATCTAGGCAATACGAGAGGGTCTGACAGTTCTCTCAGACACCAGAAGCTACCAACAGTTTTCAGGCAGAGTCAGAAGGCTCTAGGCTTGGCATCACATTAAATACCCAGGTCTCAGGACATGAAAATAAATCCGATGCTGAAACAGCAATTTATTTACTGTCTAGGGCTCTCTTGGCTCACGAAATGTTCGGGCTGTTGAGAGCTGAAGTGCCTCAGGCCAAAAGGTGGCTTGAGGTATACTCGATTATTTTCGAAAGGCGATCCAAACTGTTGAGAGGGCAAACCACTTACCAAAGAGGTGAGGAAAAGCAGCCCAACTACCTTTCAGTACCAAGCAGGTACCTGCCGGCACTTTCACTGAGAAACTGCAATGCGGGGACGTCGGCAACAATATGCTAGAACGGACTCTGAAAAGCCGATGAAAGCTAGTTAGGCTATCCAAGTCACGTCAAACAAACCTTTCGGGAGCCGGGTGGGGGGAGCATTCCTTGCCCAGGCATATAGAATATTGGCTTTATCTGTACAGGTTCCTTCATCACAAAACCTGAAAGAAAAAAAGAGCTGCCATGACTATGGAGGCCGTGAAATGCACAAACAGCGCCCGTATTTGGGCAGGTATTTCAAAGTCAGACACACCGATATATATTTATTGTCTTTTCAGGATTAAGATCCCAAGGAAGGCTGGAGCAATTTCTGCAAATTTCTGCATGGAGAAAGCACTGAACAGGGAGGTGAAACAAGGAGGTTTAGGATGTTCAGCCCGGACCTGGATACGTCCTATGTGAAATGCATTCTCTGCAATCAGGTGGATGGTCCATCATGAGGCCAAACATGGCAGTGCATAAGCCAAGGCTGACACTGGGGGTCCCTAGACAGAGGATGACAAGAATGCCACCCATGTTTGCTCTCTGGGGACTGGGGAGGTGATGTTAATACAGTTTTGGCCTATCAACAACTGTATGCCCTCAGGAGGATAAATAAAACATGTGCACACACTTTGGGCTTCTGTCTACACTACACTACACACACACACACACACACACACACACACACACACCTTTTAAAAAGACTGAACACTGGCTTGCATTTATAAATCATGTCATCATTTAGTTTCCTGTTTCAGTTTTCTCTGTAAATTCGGGGGGAGAAGGGTGCTTTCCTCTGTGAATCAAATGAGATACAAGTAGAAGGCTCTTTATATATTAAGGCACTATCCATTGTAATGCACTATTTAATGAAACAGCTTATAAAAACGGTCACCCAGTGAGGAGAGGCGTTTAGGGCTCAGAAAGCCCTCAAGCACAAAGCCCTGTACAACCCAGTCCCCCACCCCCCGCCACTGGACCACCCCTAAGAGTTGTGCTTCTTCGATGTGTTTATCATCCCTTGAGAGTCCAGCAGCTCATACACAGAAACCCCTTTGACAGGGCTCTAGTAGTGATGTATGCATGTACAGTAACTCGCATAGTTAAGACCTCTGGCAGACCTAATTTAATACATGGTAAGTCCATGGCAAAGTGCATCATTTCTAACAGTAACTCCCAGTTTGTTCCGTTCTTGTATTAGATTTGTTTAAAACATGGTCAGGCTACATTTTTTTAAAAAATACAATGAGTTTACGTTTGCGTTTTGGAAAATTGGGGCCAAACAAGGTCAGAGGCAGGAAATAAACCAGATCATAAAGGTTGAAAACTATCAAGAACGAAGGCAAATACAGTTTCGTTGGCAGACATAAAGAAAATAAGCACCAACTGTGGGTCTGGCGAGATTGGAAAGGCAGATTTCTGGGGTGGCTTAAACTGGTTAGGGGCTGAGTTTACAGACTTGGAAGCACATAGGTTACCTACACAGGAAGTAAGTCCGTCTCTCCTTCACACTCTCGGAGACAGGAATTCTTGCCACAGTTCCTGCTACAAATGGTGTTGGAGGTGGAAAAGGGGTGTCGGTACGGATAGTGCTACTATCTTTCAGAATTAAGAATGAGAGACCTGGGCTGGAGAGATGGCTCAGTGGTTAAGAGCACTGACTGCTCTTCCAGAGGTCCTGAGTTCAAATCCCAGTGGCCACATGGTGGCTCACAACCATCCATCTATAATGGGATCCAGTGCCTTCTTCTAGTGTTTCTGAAGACAGTGACAGTGTACTCGTATATAATAAATGAACAAGTTTTAAAGAAAGAGAGAGACCCAGCACCAGGGGCCCCCAAGTGTTATGCTTAGCAAGTGTTTGCTTCTGTAAATCAGGCTCCAGAGAGACTATGACTGTAAAACCCATCAACCAGTTGTTTCTTACTGTTCTTGTCAACTGTGATACACTAAACATGAAGGACCATTACCATGTGATAATTGTGTTTTGGAATAAATGTTTATGAGATTCCCCCATGCCAAATGTGTTAAAGGACTTAGGGTATTGGACAGTGCCCAAAACTATAAACGTTTCCTTGGCTTCTTTGTATAATAGTTAAAGAAGCGAGGCTGTCAGATGTGATGGACTTTATACCTCACTCCTTGTGAGCTGCTCAAACATAAAGCTTAGGGCCGGAGTTGTCATACCTTTCAGCAAGGATCATAAATATACGAGTGCCTAGCGTCAGTGCGATGGCAGTGTTAAGATAATTGTTTTCTCTGATATGGAAGTCAGTTTTTAATGTATGACTATATGGAAGCAGATGGACATAAAACAGAGAACATCCATTTAGTAAATATTTCCAGCTATACATTTATGCCATTTGCTGGCTCAAAATACTTCCCACAAACGAAAACTGAAATGTTGGATACTGCAGCATAACACGCAAGATCTCGGTACATTTCTAGAGGAAACTCCTTTGCTCATGCCATGGTGCTGTGCATTTCCTCGCTTCTCATTTCCGCTGCTCTCTTTGTCTGGGGGATTCCTTCCTAACTCTGTGCTTCTGAAGTAAACACTCAGCTGAGTTCTAGTTTTCCATCCCAGGGAAGCCTCCTCTAACCCCATCACCAATTCCTGTCTTTAACCACAGTGCTGTCCTAGACTCCGCCTAAGCATCCATCAGATGTCAGATGTGGGGGGGAGGGGAGGCACCTGAGGTTTGAGGCGATGCCTTCCGCCTGGTACTTGCAGCCCCTGCCATTCTGCCTGGCAATGGGTGGTACAGTCCGATTCTTTCCTTCTACACGTTCAGACATGTAAATAACTCAGTTGAGTAGGGCTCTGCATTGTCACATATACAATAAGAACTAAATATTTACGATAAAAGGGAAATCTGAGCACCAACACGTTTGAGTCATCACGTGCCCTCGCCGTCTTAGGAATACTGCAAACCCGCTGTACCTTGACCCTGACTAAGTCACTGGGCTCAAGCAAGTCCAAAGGTGACCCAGCTAAGCACCAGCTGACAGCGCTGGCTGTCACGCTGTCCTTCATCACAGGTCATGACACTGACTTACAGACAGAGACTATCTCGGGAAGATAAACTGTTATTGACGCTATCGTGCCTGGAGATGCAATGTGTACACGCAGTTCTAAAGTCAAATCTCAGGTGGAATCACAGAGTCAAACAACCTCACATCCTACCTTTGTCAGATCTGATAGAATTACAACTCCGGAAAATAGATCTTGGAACTACAGAGTTGACTAAGTGGATAAGGACACACACCGCTCCTCCAGAAAACCTAACACACACATTGGGTTCACAACCACCCATGATTCCAGCTGGAGGGCACCTGACAAGTTCTTCTGGCTTCCACGGACACGGACACACACACACACACACACACACACACACTCATCAAAATAAAAATTAAAAAAAAGATCTTAGCTTGTGGCTGGAGAGAGGGCTCGGTGGCCAAGCGTACTGACTATCCTTCCCAAGGACCTGAGTTTGGTCTCCAGCACCCATGGCTGCTAATAACTGTTGTAAGTCCAGTTCCAGAGGACCTAGCACTCACTCTCTTCTTACTCTGTGGGCACTGCATACAGGTGCTGCTTGCACAGACATGTATGAATGCAAAATACCCACACACATAAAATAATTTTTTTAAAATCTTGGCTTTATTAAAATACCTTTTGTGTGTGTGTGTGTGTGTGTGTGCGTGTGTAAATGAATTAAATACATGACTAAGTAATGATGGCTCTCAGAAAGATATCAGGATACTGAAAATAAATTGTGAGTGAACTAAATGAGGACAGTAACGTTGGATGTCAGGAGAGATGAGTTTTGCGGATGACACAACCTAGTGGCACAAAAGAGTTTCACATCCTATAAATAAAACAATGGCCTCCGTAGCTTAAAGGGCAGGGCAACAATTAACATTTGAAATTAAGATGGTTCTGGATTCCTGGGTTTTCCCTGTGGAAGCCTCTTCATCTCTCGCCCACAGGGCTTTCTGGTTGTGCCAAGCTGTGGAGAGAGCAAGCTCGTCATGTTGGATCATCTATCCGAGTGACCGTGAAAGCACTCAGTGGTTATACTCCGCTAAAGGCTACTTGAAATCTAAGGTTGCTTGGGCGAGACGCACAATGACACCTTATCGTCTCTTCTGGTTAAAATAATAAAGCCCACATTGCAGGTCCTGTGCAGCTTTGGGATGGTTAATATTAACTGTCAATTTGACAGGATCTGAATCACCTTGGAGACAGCTTCCATGCACAATTGTGTGGGGTAAGTCGGCCTCTGGGCACACCTGTGAGGAGTTACTTTGATCAGGTGACTTGATGTTGTCACCTTACCTACCATTTGTGCCCTGTCCTGGGCAGGGATCCTGGTTTACATAGAAAATGGATAAAAGGAGCTGAGAGCTAGCATGTAGCACTCCCTCCTTCTAACTATAGACATGATGTGACCGGCACCTGCCGCCTTGATCTCCCTGACACAGGGACGTTTGCTTGACTTGTGAGTTGAAATGAGTCCTTTCCCCTTGAGTTGTTTTTGCAAGGGAATTTTATTCCAGGAACAGGAAAGGAAACCAATACAGGTAGACCTTACATTAGCTATCTAGCAACCCCGATAAAAAAATTAACAGAGTTTACTGTTAGTGAGAAACGCAATGTAATAAATACTGTGGGTAAGATATGATTACCTTTAAAATTGCACTGGTCCTAGTCAAGTATCCAGATATCACTAACTGGCGCTTTATAACCAATAGCGTACTTCTGCGAATTCAGATAATCCAAGGGGGACTTCAGGAGTTCCCCAGCATGAGTTATGCATTCCCACAGTAAATCAAAGAACGCCTAATCAGAAAACTTAGTAAGTATGGTAGCAGTTTGACGAACAACATCATAGGAACTAGCCCTGACATGCCCCATCCCAAGAGAGGGGCAAAAATGTTTGTAAGAACAGAGGGTATACAGCAGAATTCTCAACCTCAAAAAAGCCCTTCTCTTCTAGGAAGGGAGCACACTGAGCACAATATGTATAGCTCAGAGCTTCCTCTTTCATAGCCAACCTGGCAGGGTTAGAAGCCCCATTTAATGGATAAAGAAACATCAATACAGGTTGAGCTAGTTAAATAATGTCTGTGATAGTTACTGAGGCAATACCGGAGCCCACGATAATTATGTCTTATGGTATAACGTCACTACTTCGTTTGACTCAGATGTTCGTCCTGTAAGAAAGGATGATCAAAAGCAGCATGTTTTTTCTGTGCCGATGCTGAAGAGAATGTCTGATCCTTTGGAACTGGAGCCACTGACAGTTGGGAGCTGCCCTGTGCATGCTGGTAATTGAACCTGGTTCCCCCAGAACATCTAGTGCTCTTAACGGCGGAACCGTCTCTCTAGCCCACCCCCAAACCCCTCGTGGGTTGTGTATGTTGTGGAATCTGTCATAATGTATATAAGCACGGCACTAGCAATCAACAGATGCTAGGGAGCTCCTCCCACTGACCCCGAAACACAGGACTAAGATTATGATACAGGGAATATAATCGCTGTTGACTCAGAGTTAAGGACAGATAACGGCTGTATTTTAACCAGAGGTCATATGTTTTCTATCCTAATAGAAGTCATCCACAATATTAAATTGGGTAGAGATCTAGCCTAGCTTTTCAGAGGACAAACTGTCCAATCTGTTATATAACATAATCAAGGCTAGATGGTTTAATCCTAGCACTCATGAGCTGGAGGAAAAAAAAAATCAGTTCAAGGTCATCAAGGAGTAGAGACCCCTTCTATATAAATGCACAATGAATAAAGGGAAGCCAGTTCATTCTAGTCCAGCAGAAACTGGTGACAAAATCCTGCCCTTAAATGCACATCATATGGTGCCTAGAATGAAGGACGGTGTGGGTTTGGAGGCTGGCTATTTTTGTTATGCCAAGACAGATGTTCTGTTTGTTGAATTTTTAGAACTTTCTTACGGAGGAAGAGACAGAGTACTGCAGAAAACACTTTGAATGTTCCTCTGGAGGGTGTGATGATGGGCAACCAGGTTGTAGAAAAGCTGCAAAGGGCACTATGTGGAAGCCCTGCTCTCAAACCATGGGGATGACCAGGAGGCCAGCAGCAAAGCGGTGGCCTTATCTCGGAACCATCAGCACTGGGCTAAGCCATGGAGATGAGTAACCCAGGGGAGTGTTACACACAGGCACACATATGCTCAGGCTATGTTCTCTCTTCCCTCCCATCAGCATCTGTAACCCCGTGGAGATGGTGGCATTTACAGAGACACAGCAGGTGCCTAATAGATAGAAGCAGTTGAAAAGGATTTAAGCTAATTCTTCAGAGGACGGTGAGGCACTCTACTGTTTTGACTTGAGAAGGATGCTAAGTTAGAACAGTCAGAGAAGCCTCCGTTAGCCAGCCGGGATTCTCCCTTGTTTAAAAAAAAACATCAAACAACTTGTAGCAGCCCTCTTTGATTTTTAAAGTCGAGCTGGTCATAAGTGTCACTAGGAATAGTTTTAAAATAAAAAATTAATTATAAGAGCTAAAAATAGTTTCAGCTATGCACAGACCGTACCGCTGCACATGGCTGGTGATACATTTAAAGTCCACTAACTCTAATGCCTAAGAGCTTGGTATCTTTCCCCAGTTTATATTAGTCTGTATTTTCGTCATAATGGTGTTTTGGGTGGAGGAAACAATTTAACTGATACACAAATAAAATAAAAATATTCATATTAGCGTGGTGCCATGAAATATTCGAGGTTTAAATTGGGTTACACATATGTGTCCCCTTGAATATTCAAAACTTTTATCAAGCTTTTGAAACAACGCCCCTCATCTCCTTGCAGTATGCGGCACGTAATTAGCATCTGCAGCCACTCTTCTCTACATCAGCACCCCAGTTCACACAGTAGTTTGAAGACAAGTTGTACAAGTTGTCTTCAAAGTATTTGCTCCAAGTTGCTTGAGCATCACAACTAGCACTCAGCAGAACAGAAATTGTAGAACCCTACAATCACAAACTCTAAAAAAAAAAAAAAAAAAAAAAAAATAGAATAATATTAATACAAAAGCACTCCAAGGCACAGAGGCAGCGAATAGACCTTTCTGCTCTTACTGCGAATCTCAGTTCGGTTCCTAATACCTATGTGGCAGTTCACAGGCCTCTGATTAATAGTCCCGGGACATCCTGGCTTTGGGGGCACCATGTACGGTACATATACATGCATGTAAGTGAACATCCCACATAAAATAAAAATAGATAAATCTTTAAAAAGAAGCATTTCAAAATTATTACGCTATATGCCAATAATTCATCATTGAAAAAAATTAATGATTTTTTTTTCAAACCTTGAAACCCAGGGTGAATAACTACTTATTGATTAAAACACTGTATGGAGATGCCATAATGCATTCATAGAAAGGAACAATGAAAACTTTATTTTCTAAGGCACACCTGTTTGCTAGTTATTTGTAGGATTAGGTACATTTAAAGCTGGCAGAGTTAGAAGCTGCCTTTTTGTTTCATCCCTAAAAGGGGGGCTGGAGAGAGGGCAAGCAGCACTGGCTTAGGTTCAAATTCAGCCGACAGATCTGCTGTGCCTAAATGCTGGAGCTCACGCACAGTCCAGGAAATCACACCATTGCCCGCTTTGCTCCTGCCTTCCCCCTCTCCCTCACCGTTGGTCCCTGGGTGTGGATAATCGTCTTTTGCACTAACAGACAGCAGCCGGAGGTATTAGGGTCCATCTGACAGGTATCACTGCTTCCTGGGTCAGCAGAGAGGCTGCCGCATCAGCTGGTCCCCTTTCGAATCCTCCAGCGGTATGGTAATTTGGAACTGAGCATCAGGCCCACTTGAACTATAAAGAGACCACCCCACAGTATATTAAAAGGTTCACATCAATGTATGCAATTTAAGTGCACATGCATATAATTAACTAGACACATTAGCAGTGTGAGCTGCTAATTTGGAACGAGACACAAAAGACTCGAATGTGTGTGGAAGGGGGAAAAAAACTTTAAAATTAAAATGACTGCATAATGAAAACTGCTTCATGCTGTGTCTACTGTTTTCATGTAAACTTAATATAACTGTAAATATATTTTAATGAAGAGAGGAAAGAGGCAATTACAGAAGCAAAGGAGGGCAGCTCCGCGGTGAAACATCAGAGCAGCTCCTCGCCTCCGTGTTATAAGCGCTGCCTGAAGACAGGGGGGTGAGTTATAACTTCATAATTTCAGGGAAAAAACGCTTCCTCTATTAAAGACGCATGCCTTTTTGCCAATGAGCTGGCAACGAAAGCAAAATCTCATGTGAAAACGGCATCGGGGAGGGGTGGACAGAAGGAAATTTGACTAGCACGGAGAAAACAAGAAATCCAAGCTTGACTGGTGAGAGAATATTAGGCATTCACACACTGTCAAAATAGATTTGTGCTCCCTGAAGAGTTCCCTAGACCGTAAACAAGTTACTGGTATTATTAAGAATCAGTAACAAGTACAGCTATCCCACTGAAAAAAATCTGTGTGGGATTTGGAGAGTCTACTTAAATGCCTTCTATTTTGGAAGAGGTGAACGCTAGATTCACAACCTAAAATGAATATGGTAAATCTTGTTACTCAAAGAATACAGAACCTCGGTGCTGGCATATTTCTGCTCGAGGTGGGAGGAGAGGAAGGCAAATGTGGAAGACAGCATCCACAGGCTCTCTCCTGCTGCGCTTGAGAAGCAGTTGGGGGCGGGAGGTAAGAGGTCCTTTGAAGCAACCTAGACGTGTTCGGCGCGTGTGAAACACCATGAATTCTATTTTTTTTTTTTTAAGAGAGGAATGGGCCCTGCCAAATACTGGAGAGAAGAATCTATATTAACTTTAAGTGGAATGCCAGGCAAGCCTGGAAAGCGAAAGTGAGTAGTACAGCAGCCGTACTTAATGCGTGCCTCCTACTTTGCATATTGAACAGCTCCTACTCTACGTTCAAATGTTAAATGAAGACTCTGGGCTTGGCTAAAAGAAGATGAATAATAGTGTCAATTATTCTGCTTGTTTTATGGCTACACGGCCAATTATTACAAATCTATAGATTAAATGGGAATGGGCTACCAGGCAAGTATTTTAAATTACATTTAAAATGATGTGGACTCAGCATTACGTGGAATTCTAATCAGTCAGCAGAGCGTCACATCCACAACACATGGCAGATGTGTGCTTGAGGTGAGCTAACCTCTCTGCGCACCCCTGATCCCTGGCAGTCACGCCTTTCTCAGCCAGCTCCTAGAAGCAATGCACACTTACAGAGTTATGGAACATTAGCAGAAAGGGGGTTTATGACTGACCTGGCACAAATCTAAAATCAATAAAGCCAACAGGTTCAGTAGCCAACATGGGGCATCAGGGTGTGAACTCGATACTTCTGTCTGTCGCCTTTCGAATGTTAATTTTAGCAAAACAACAATACAGAGACACAGGAATCATCCCACATCATTCCACTTTCACCCACATTTCCTTTGACGGCCCCCTCCACGAACTTTAAACCCTTTGGCAGTATTTGGTATACATAAAGTATATATATATCTTTTATAAAATCAGTATATTTAGGAATACCAATAAATGTCTACAGTGCTGAAACAATGTGATTGTTTTGATATTGCTCTGATATGAAAACGACGTACAGAATTTCGGTTATATAATTTGTAGCAGTTAGGCTCCTCATAGCTTTTAAGTGCTGTTGGGTTTTTATCATTCCTCCCAGGCAAGGTGAAGCCCAAGCACAGTTGAAGAGCTTACATTCCTTCTAGCTATTTTAATCACTCTGCAAACCAAGAGACTGTATTGCTAGTTGCAGAAGGAATATCTTTAAAGCATACGGAATCAAGGATATGATTTGTTGAATAAGGTTTCAGAAAAGACTGTCAAAGAATAATCTTTTAATTTCTTTTCTTTCCCCACCACCCCCTAAAGAACAATCTTTTAATCGAGAATTTTTATTTACAAAAATTTATGCAAGAGATAAAACTATAACGTCGATACCAAAGGGTATTAACTGTGAGTTGCTGACTCCATTTTTATGTAAACCTAGTCACATGAGGTTGGGTCCTATGTGCTATGCCCGTTACATCAAATAACTTGGGCCTATTAGCAAAGGCTTTGATGGCACTCGGTCTGTGGAGATTTCCACTAATTACCTCACGCTTTTCCCGATTCAGATACATATTGCAATTGTCTATTATAAATATGACTAGGAAGCAGTTGCTGCAAGTCTCATATCAGACCAATGAATATCAGGATACACTGAGAAATCGGCCTACATGATTCTGTAGGAGCAGGATGTCAAAACACGTCACTTCACGGTGCACGGCAAAGCATGGCAGTCATTCTGGACTGCTAAATGTTTGACAATAGTCCCAACTCTCAGGGAAAAGCAGGGGGCTTAGAATATATTGGTATTTTTCAGATTTCACAGATCTTCAATAACGTTGAAGAACATAAGGAAAGGGGAAATTTCAAGACATAGTTCTAGAATTCGTGTCTGGGGGTAGAAAGCACATTTCCCCTAGACCTTCTGCCACATTGTCCTCTGCCGTTCTAGAATAGGCATTTAAGAATGGTTTATGGATTGGTCATGGCACAACAGACAGCGCAAAAGCCTGATTAGAATCATTCCCAGAACTGTAACAGTTACTTAAATCAACACTGGACCAGATGTTCAAATTGAAAACATTTGGACTTTGGAATCAGACATTTTAAGGCGTGCCTTGGGCTCCACCCAGCTGACCCCTTGAATAAGTTAGTAAACCTGGGCTTCTGCCTTCCTGTCTGTGAAACTTGCATAGAAACACTTGCTTTGGAGAGAATAAAATGATATCTACAGATAACTTAGCACAGCCTATGGGACCAAAGGACCCTGACTGAACAGAACTGCAAAGCTTTTTGGGTGGAAACATGAACTGAACCAAAACCGATGTCAGAATATCAATAATCTAAATTAACTTTGTATGAACATTTAATCAGCGACAAAGACTGAGACTGAACAGAGGACCAAATAATTAGGATAACCACAGGATGTCCGGGAACACTGTCGTTTGCCTATTAATCATCTGTAAAATCCTTACATAAATACAACTGGTATTTGCACAAAAGCACAGGTTTTCTACGCAAGCCCACCAGTCCTTACCAGTAACTTCCAGTGGACGAGGGCATATTGCATCCAAACAGCAGCATATGGTGGACAGTATCCATGCTGGCACGAGGCTTGAAGTCAACTGTCAGGGAAAAACGGTACACGAATGTGAGTACGAGTTACACGTGTGTGTGGTACTGTCAGTCAGAGGAGACCGTATCTTTGAACGGCTTGACTATCTACACAGAAACATGCTTTGATGCCTTCATGATAAAATGCCCTGATATCTTAAGGTGAGTCTAAGTGAATAGTTTGATTTACGAATATGGTAAACTATTGCATATGAAAGAGAAAATAATAACTGGCTAGTGAAGACTGCTATAACACATGCACACACACACACACACACACACACACACACACACACACATGAACAGTCCCTTTGAGTGTGGCGTATGTTATGAGGGACTGATGTGAAAGCTGCAGGCTATTTAGTCTTTCTCACTTTGAAAGGCTGTGTAAAAAACATTGCATGTGCAAAACACATCTTTATAAAAAAGGAGTCAGGGATGGAATTCTATCCTGCAACACACACACACACACACACACACACACACACACACACACACACACAGAGACCAGAAAAAGAGACTTTCTCAGAAAGGAAAATATGCGTACAAATATATCTTATAAAAAACAGGGGTGGAAAACCAGCCAGTGCACTTGCACGATGCAATGGCAACCCGATCTCCCTTTCTTCACAGAACCAGTGAGGAAGATACTACGATAAGCAGACGCCAATGCAGAACACAGATGTAAATTTCACAGTTGTATTATCAATGGTTGATAGTAAGCTTAGCCACCCTTTTATGGATGGGATCTTTTTTGACCCCTTTTTGTCCTCACTGAAAGTGCTACCTGTCCTGTAGGTGTTTATGTATGGTCTCCAGTGCATCCAATCCCTAATACCAAGTGTGTCTGAAGGCACGTTTTGCCCACTTTTACCTGTTCCCAAAGTTAATAAAGCATCATTGGTTGCTAAAATACATAAAGACATGGGTATTATCAAATGAAAACATTCTGTATCAGACTGTGGCATGGGGCTTGTAGAGACGGCAGTTCAGAAGGCACAGAAAGCAAGCTCTCTGCCAACCTAACCTACCATTTTCACGGGAAACCGTAAGCTTTTCAGTTACTGCACAGAACGTAAGAGCTTACAGCTCAAATACCAGTGCTTAGAAAGCCAACAAAGAGGATGCCTAGGACACAGACTTTATAACCCGAGCTCTGCTCTCTCAAAGAAAGAATTCAGTGGACCAAGGAGATTGAAGCTGCTGTGGGTGTAAAGAATAAACTGGAAGTTACAACAGCTCATGATTCATAAAAACTCAAAATTTGTTAGCAAGAGAAGAGGGACAAGGATGTGACTGTGACTTCATGTGACTTCTGCCAGTCAATCCATCGATCGCCAGTGTTGGTTCAGCTGATCTGGCTGGCTTGGGGTGTATCCGCTTCCTCCCTCGATGGTCCACGGGTATCTCTCCAGAAGCTACATGCTCCAGAATATAGGAGGAGCAGTGTTTGGTCAAGAGTAGGCAAGTAACTGTGGTCCCTTGCTAGAATCTCCAGAGAAGCATTCACGATCCATTTTTATTCTTATTTGTGTTTTCAGTTGCCTACAAAGATCAGTAGAGGGTGTGAGATCCCGCTAGCTGGAGTCCCAGGTGGTTGCAAACTGCCCCATGTAGGTGCTGAGAATGGAACTCAGGTCCTCTGAAAGCACAGGAAGGACTCTTCACTGTCGACCCATGTGCTTATCCTCCCACCAAAAGGCGTAACTGGCAATCTGTAAATGGCTTTCAAATAAGAGTTTGCCCCCTGGGCTCTTGTAGAATTTCATCCCCCTTAGATGATCTTAAGAGGGCTAGATAGATTTCCTACCATGGAATCAATGCTAGAATTTGGGTGTCTCTCAGGGATGGAGAGGGGAAGGGAGGGAAGGAGAGAAGGAAGGAGAGAAGGAGAGAGAAATAATTCCATTTGGGAGTCACTCAGATTAAATATGGAGCTGTGGGCTGGACAGAAGTAGGAGCCCTGGAGAAGACTCAGGACAAGGAACAAAGAAAATCCTGAATTGCCAGATGCCGTTAGAAAACATCAGTGAATTGTTTTATATCAATGCCGTGAGGCTTCAGTGGAGAAACAAAGCAAAAACTTTTTTTTTTTTTGGAGAAAAAGGTGAGCTATCAATAATTTTATAAAGGGACTCAGGTGAGAGAGGCTGTTCATGAGGGCAACAGTAAGCCCTATCTTGCCTTTTACAAGGAGAGAGCGTGAGCACGCCTAGGTGTCTGCTTATACACAAGGACTCTACACCATCCTTCGTAGCAAAGGGAAATTCTCTCGCAGTCTGTTTCGAAAACTCATTCTGACTCGCTTTAAGTACTACTTATTTGTTTTACCTCAAACCTTGACTAGATATAACGCTGACTTTGCTTCTGAAATGAGGAAAATCCACCATGAAGCAGTGGCAAAAGAGAATCCCAGTTTCCACTCACAAAAACCATTTATCCTAAAACAAACACCTCCTTCCCCTAAAACTTACATAGTCGTTCAGATATACAAGACATAATTTAAATGCTAAAGAAAGTACACACATACGGTAAAACAAAATGCTAGCTATCTTTCTTTTCGAATCCTAGTAAAAATATATCTACACATTTTTATAGTTGTATCTCAGAGTACAATTCATGGCAAACTGAAATGAAAAAACACCCCCAGCTTTAAAAAAAAAAATCATATTGAAATGTAAATCTAAAGCAAACACAATAATGTAGTGCATAGAAAATTCCATTTAAATGCAACAAATAGGCCAGGGGGGGTTTGACAGGTTCATTTCCTGGGCTGGTTTGATTCCTACTTCCTGTAGAAGTGCTGGGTCTCCAGCCCTCAGGAATAGGATTAAAGCACACTGGACAGAAGCCATATGCATTTCTTTGGAGATCTCGGCAGAACAAGAAACAGAATTTACAGGAATAAAACCATATCTTAAAAGAGATCGCTCCATTCTCTCTAATCCTGGGACGTCTTATCATTTACCAAAGAAAGAAAGGGATCCCAGGGAGAAGGAGTTGGGAGTTAATAATGAAAACACTGCAGTGGGACCTGATGGTTCTGTGTGGGGGGACGACCCCCGCTCTCTGAGGCTGCAAAGAGGTTTTATAGCCATCAGCCATCCTCCAGGTGGGCAGAAAGAGAGCAGGGGCTTACTCGGAAAAGATGCTAACAGTCACGATCACTTGCGCAGAGAAAATTGCCTAGGTCAAGCCCTGGGAACTAAACCCTTTTGTAGGAAAGAGATGAAGAGGTAGTGACTCAGACACATCAGTGAAAGGCAAGAGGTGACAGCGGAAATATTCAGGTGGGTGCACTCCCCAGTGGGTGATGTCACCCCAAATGGAAGACCGCAGTATGTGTCGGGAGAGCATAAGAAGAAAGACAGACAATGAGTTCTGTTTCTGGAGCTCTAAGCAAAGTCTGTTCCAAGGGTATGAAGTCGTGGGGATTTGTGGCCTCCTCTAGCTAGCGGCAGACTACCATCGGGGTCACAGACATATCTAAGGCTGCGACCCGGGAGATGTTTTCATTGAACACTTGGTTTTCTCTGTCTACTTCCTTTCCAAGTAGATTTCCCGGTCTAAGTCTACATGTCAGACTGGATAGATCAAACTCATGATGTGGAAAGACTGTGAAGGACACACTCAGCCTAGTGGAGGAACCAGCGACCTGGAAGATACCCATGTGCATATAAAGAACCCTGTTACAAACAGAAATGGCTACATCACCCTTCTTAGCTGAGTACAGGAACTGGAGGAAACCCACCGATTGAACACATGCACACACATGGGTGCATGTGTGTGAGTATATGTGTGTGCATGTGTGTAAAACTGTTAAGATACCTGTTCTTAAGTCTGTTTCTCTTTCTTCCCATGGACGTATTCTGTATATATAAATATATACTATTGCTATGTATAGATATTGTCAAATGCTGTCAAATAATTTTTAACAGTACTTTCCAGCCTGTGTTATGCTTGTTGTTAATATAATGTAGGCTTGGGTTGTAGCCCCGTGGTAGAAGGCTTGCCCATCACTGGTAACCCTAATTACACCTATACTCTTAGTAGCTGAATCTATTCTACTGTAACTGCACATTTCAGTTTTGGTTAACTACTCTTAGTAAATTTTAGATTCCCTTGATCTTTTAACTTTACTGATTAAAATAAGGTTTCTTTGAAAATGAAATTAGAAACAATTTCTAAAGATAGAAATTGAGAATTTCTAAGCGATTCCTAAAACTCTAGGATATATTATTTCATTTTCTTTTCTGGATGAGGCGTAGCCAGCAAACACCTGGAGTGGCTTTTGACTGACTCTGCATGTATGATAAAGAACAGGTAGAATAGAGGTGGGTCTGTAGCCAAAGGCATTCTGCTAAGCCTGACTGAGTTTTATCCCTAGAATACATCCGGTTAAAGGAGAGCTCCCAGAAATTGTCCTCTGACCTCCATACACGATGGCAACTGCTATCCAAAAAAAGTAAAAAAGATTAAAATGATTTACTATATTAATATACTAGCGATTCAAGCCATACTCAACAGAGCTGGGAGAGTGTACCACCTAAGAAACTGCGTAATATGAGATATTATTGAAAAAAGCCCTCGGTTCTTAGTATCACTCCCATAAGCATTCCTTCCTATCTACAAAATAAAGATTATAACTAAAGATAGTAATGCTCTGAATTGTAATTTAAATGCGGGATAAACCTTAATGCTCACAATATTGCAATTGAGAAAAAAATATACAACTCTAAGGACCCCAGCATTCTAGTCCGTTGCCAGTGTATGAGAAGCCTGAGGAAAACACCACCACCTTCTAACCGCTGCCCCACAACGCAGGGCAATCCTGCACTAAAGGACCTTCTACCGGAGTTTTTACAACAGTAAGCTTAATAGAGAACTGGCATTAACACTCACTAACACTGACAGCGATGTACGATTTATAATGAATATGTAACATAGGCTATGAGGCCTACCAGCTGCTGCTGGAGAATTGGAGAAGAGACACATTGAACATAAATTCCAAATGTAATAATCCTGATGAATGAATAAAACAATGTGTAAAGAAGGAGTTAAACTCCCACATGACAGGCCTTAAAGAATGCCTTTAATGGCAATAGGAGAATGAACTAAAGAATCAATAAATAGATTTTATCGTCCAAGCTGTAAGACATAAAATTGCCCAAGCATCGTTAAGCTCTGCTTTTGTATGTTATTCCTCTAGTGGTCCTAGACTCATTTCCTGCAGAACGAAACCTATGTTCCTGTTCCAGCCTTTTAAGGCCATTCATAATGTCGGGTTATTTCCAACCCTCGGTGTTCACCATGTTTCACACCTATACAACCTGTTCACACTGTGAGACGGCCCTTCTTCCCAGCAATGCACCTGCCAACATTTGCTGGGTGGTGCCCCTAGCAGGACACACATTTACTTCTCATACAGACATGACAACTGAGGACTCTTTTCTTCACAAACAGAGGCGTCTTGAAGGCCTATTAACTCGCCCCTCATCATGTAGCCAGATCGTGGCGAGGCTGGGCTTCGCAGGCAGTGGTCCAGTTGGAACTTACTTTTGACCACTTCAGAATTGTTGTTCGTAGTTGGGCATAGCATGCTCCTGGGTGCCCATTCTGGGTGGTCCCTAGAATACTCTTCACCCCTGGATATATGAAAATAAGCCAAGTTCCCAGGTCCCTATCGAAGCTTGCCTACTAGGGCACTAAAGGTGTGAAGGGGTCTTATCTGGCATCAATGGGAGGAGAGGCCCTTGGTCCTGTGAAGGCTCAATGCCCCAGTGTAGGGGAATGCTAGGGCAGTGAGGCCGGAGGAAGTGGGTGTGTGGGGGAGCACCCTCATAGAAGCAAGGTAAGGGGGGATGGGATATGATTTTGCAGAGGGGAAACTGGGGAAGGGGATAACATTTGAAGTGTAAATAAATAAAATATCCAATTCAAGAAAATCGAATTCATTCCTCTTGGGAATTTCCCCAAGTAGACCATACTATTGTTATCTAATTAAAGACATCCCTGCTCTGGTAGGAGGATCTCAGTGTTCATCTGCGAGACAGAAGGCTATATAATTTATGTTGGATAAAATTCTACCTGTTTGGAATCAGGAAAGTCATAATGACAAATGGACACGTGAGAGCACGCACGCACACACACCCACACACACACACACACACACACACACACACCCCTTTCTGTTTACTGCTGTCAAGCCCGTAAAATGTGTATCAAAGGGTTGTGCCTTGCCAGACCCTGGTCTTCCCTGGCACAGTATCTGTTATTAAAATCGTAGTATTTCTATAGTTTCCACCTCAGCATGAATGTTTAAGAGCAGTCACACTGGGGAGTATTCTAACTGAGCAATTCTCCACTCGAAGCGCCTTGACCATCAACACAAAGGCCCGAGAAAAAGAGAAACAAGAAATCATTAGATTAATTTCACTCACTTCTAAATTCGGCTACCTTTGTGCAGCGTGATCTGATGGGTAAGGAGCTGCCATCATTCACTAAGGACAAGACACATTTATTTACTGGTCACCCATGTGAGGGAAAGCGAGTGGATAGAGATGACAGTCAAATTTCTTGGCTGAGTGAACCGCTGTCACAGCCAATTCCTCTGAGTGTCTGTAAAACACCTTTTAGACAGCGCCTCAGTTCAGTGGTCAAATGCAGATTTTTATCTTACCTCCATCCGGGCACGTCTCTGAATTCTTGTTACAAACAAAGGCAATGTTTTAGGAACATTTTGTTCAAAATATAAAATTCCGTATCTTCAGTAGAATGGACGCCTATTTTAATTCAGATGCATTACTTCAGTATGAGTCTAAAAATACACTGTAGGTGTTATACCCTCACATGTAAGCATGACGTCTGTATAGACATTAATTTCACGATGTGGCCATGGCATTTCTCAATAAGTAAGTGTATTGTTTTGAATGAGCTAAGTAAGTCACACGGACACAAATACCGAGAATTATTCATTTCTGTATGGTGTATGCATGCACGTGTGGGTGCTGTGTGTACAAATACATGGAAGGAGGATGTTGCCTGCAGGAGCCATGCATCTTAAGAAAAGAAAGAGTGAATGCAGCTGCCATAACCCAGCTTTTAGTTTTTTAAAGATTTATTTATGTTATATATGTGAATACACTGTAGCTGTCATCAGATACATAAGAAGAGGGCATCAGATCCCGTTACAGATGGTTGTGAGCCACCATGTGGTTGCTGGGAATTGAACCTGGGACCTTTGGAAGAGCAGTCAGTGCTCTTAAACTCTGAGCCATCTCTCCAGCCCCATAACCCAGCTTTAAAAAAAAAAAAAAAAAGAAAGAAAGAAAGAAAAGAAAACAAAAAGTCCAACCTAACCTAATAAAGGAGTCTTATCAAATCTTAGTTATCAGAAAAGACAAAATTCTGAGATTCAGAATCTGGAACGAGTAGTAAAAACACAGAGATCATCTCTCGTGAGACTCCCTTGGAATGGGTGAGCTCTAGTCAGCACACGACCACAGCTTCTACTTTGGGACTCTGAGAAGCACGATGTAGTCACCTGTCTGACATGCACTGTTGGCACCAAGGCCCTTCCCTTACTTAGGCCTTTGCAGAAATGACCAGTTGGTGCTAGCAAGAAAAAAGGGAAGAAATGCTAAAAAAAGTGTTAGGATCACAGAAGACTGAGGAACTCAGAGCTAGAAGCACTTTAATCTCAGAAGAGAGATGCTATGAAATAAAGAAATGTTAGTATTCCTGGTTCTAACACAGAGCTTCATGTGTTCCCCAGGAGTATTCAATTGCTTGACCTAATATATTTACTTGGACTTCACATTTCAAATTATGTGAAAGTAAACATAATACTACGACAGCAGCAGCACATTCCAGGGTGTATTTATAGTCCTTAGAGTGACCAGCCCTGAAACCATACACTACTGCCAACCTCCAGAAACAAACCAGCAATGGTTAACGTGAAACCCTTAATACTGCCGTGACCTATGACAACTGTATTTACACAGGTGTGCACTGTGGCCTTCTCCATAAAGCAAGTGTGAAGTGGGGAGGAAGTAAAACGACCCCTGAACACAAACACACAAAGATATAATACTGGTAAAGTGAAAAACAAATCCGTTTTATAGGTAAATATTTTTCCCTCCCAGGCTGCCAAACCCAAGGATATGAATGAATATATTTTAAGTTACATTTGGGGTTACTCCAAGAACTATAATTAGGAATGTAAGTCGTTTTTCTATTTTTGATGTTACTCATTTTAGACTTGGAGAACACTGACTCTCCTAAGCTTGTTCTCGGTAATGTCCACTACTACACCCAAAACCCTCCAGGCGACGTTCAGCCTGCCGTGGTGTGACTCCCACTCTCAGGGACCAACTACTGAGCAATTCTGGACAGAGTGTTGTTATGGCTTGTGTTTTGTTGTCATTGCAGCCAGAGTGGGGAGAGAGAAAAAAAAACAAAACCTTCATACAAATTGATCCGGCTTTGCAGGTCTATAATGGGCATTCCTATGGGAAGCACCTCATGAAAATTCATTCTCCGGCTGCCCCATGGCTACATTGTATACATTTTACTGGTCACATAATAGCCATTTCAGGCAGCTCACTTGAAAATTAGTTGCATGGGACCAAAGTACAGCTCTCATTACCATTAACTTCCCGATATAAACATTTTAAGCCAGAAAAGAAAAAGCAGAAGACAAAGAACGAAAAGAAAAAAAAACACATAATTTGTCAATCCCGTTCCTTCCCTAAACATTAAAAGTCTGTCATCGGGGATGCTTAAATTAAAACAATCTAGGCCAAAACAGATGGTGCCTTGTCACTTCTCCTAGGTGATTGAAAGACACATCTGGGAAGGACCTGTCATTTCAAAGTCTGCTAAGCCTACAATATAAGAGAGCGGGTGGTCTTTTTCTTTCTCCCACCCTCTCTTCCTCTCTCCTCTCTTTTTTTTATCCACCTATCTGTCTGGGTAAAATATTACACTTCCTAATGTTGATTCTAAGCGTAGTCTATTTGTTACACGAACTGTCAGGTAAACAGTTCCGTTGAATGCAGAGGAAGTAAGAATCCAGATACGGACAGAAAGCCAATACTGTACAAATGGGACCACACAGCACTGGTGGCCACTGGCAGCTGCACATAACGCCTTAACTACCTACTGCTCCCCATGAATCTCTCCAGATACAGTTTGTAATCTTGTCTCCAATGGCTGCCTGTAGTTTCCTTTCACATTAGGCATGATGAATGCATTTTGGAGATTGACAGTAGAAGATTAATACACTTATAAGCATCGAAGAGAACCTTTTACCGATCTCAAATAGCTGCTCACCCTTCCCCCATGATCTGAGGAGTACTTACTCACGAAGGCTTCCTCATCCACAGGCAGACGCATGGACATGCAGAAGTATGTGTCAGACTGTTAAAAAGAGAAATATAAGAAAATACAAGTTAAATGCCTACGAACCAGAATGAAATGGTAACTCTTAAATACTTGGCCTCTAAGACCATAGAAGTATTCCAGTGAGGTGAGAATGCCTGCTGAGGGCCGGTCAGCACCTTAGCAGAAGAACTAAGTGTGGATAACTTAGATAGACTAATTTTTTCCTATGGTGCCTTTATAAACAATGCTGAAACTTGTTTACAAGGGTCAGCATCATAAATCTAGCAAGGTCACATTTCAAAGGCAACATTGTAAATGTGGAAAATGCATCTGATTTTAAGAGTCAGAGGGAGTTATGATCTCAGCTTAGATATTTAATTACCACAAAAGTTGGTTTTAAAGATAATATTGCATATGGTTACTCTTCTATTTTAAATTTTCATTTAATTCTTAGAAGAAATCAACATTAATCCCAAATTAGTCTTTCTTTTCAAGTTATTGTTCCCTTATCTAAACTGGCACTCTTGTTGCTTCAATATCACAGGCATTGACATTTCAGTCTTTAGTAAGCCAGGGGTGACAGTGTGTGCCCACACTTCCATCTGCTCGGGAAAGCAGTCGTGAGGCTCGCTTGAGTCCAAAAGTTCAAGGCCAGCCTGCACTCGACAGCAAGACTCTTATCTCTAAACAACAAGTGAAAATAAAGAAACGAAACAAGAAAAATCAAGCAATAAAAGCTTCAAGTTGAGGAGAGCATGTTTCTGAGGAAGAGCTGCACAGAATCTGTATGCAGTGGGGTGTGCACTACGGTTGATAATACAAAGGTAAGCTGTGCTCGGTTAATAATTCATACTGCATACATTACTGTTGCGAAGTGCTAGATCAACAGGGCCCAGCAATGCAGACACAGATCATCTGAGTGTCTCTAAATGCACGGTTAGCAGCAAAAAAGCATGCATGCGACCTATATTTTACCTCTGTCTCAGAAAACAAAGAGATTGGCACACACAAAACAAGTATAGTAAAATTTGAAAAGTTATAAAAATATGATTCGGTTACCATTACTATTGTTTTGTTTTGAGTTGAGAGAATAGTTTCCCTTCTTAAAGTCTCTTCTAGAAAATGGGTGGGGACCTCCAGTAGATAGGCAGGGCCACCAGTTGAGGGATGGTGCCACCCACCCATCTCCAAATTGTTAACCCTGAAACGTTCTTGACCAAAGGAAATCCTGGGACAAAAAAATGGAGTAGAGACTGAAGGAAAGGCCATGCAGAGACGGCCCATCTGGGGATCCATCCCGTCTGCAGACACCAAACCTAGATACTACTGCTGATACCAAGAAGCACTTGCTGACAGGAGCCTGGTATAGCTATCCTCTGATTGGCTCTGCCAGAGACTGACCAATACAAATGGAGATACTCGCAGCCAACCATCGGACTGAGCCTGGGGACCCCAATGGAAGAAGAGCTAGGGGAAGGACTGAAGGAGCTGAAGGGGTTTGCAACCCCATAGCAAGAACATCATCAACTAACTGGACCACACAGAGCTCCCAGGGACTAAATCACCAACCAAAGAGTACACATGGAGTGACCATGGCTCCAGCTGCATATGTAGCAGAGGATGGCCTTGTCGGACATCAATGGGAGGGGAGGGCCTTGGTCCTGGGGAGGCTCGATGACCCAGCATAGGGAGGATGATAGAGAGATGAGGTGGGATTGGGTGAATGGGTGGAGGAGCACCCTCTACAGGCAAAGGGAAGGGGGGATGGGAAGGGAGCATTGTGGAAGAATAACTGGGAAGGGGGGATATCATCTGAAATGTAAACAATTAAAAATTAATAAAAAAAGAAAGAAACTGGGTGGTGAAATGTTACAGCACCTACAAGGAGACAAAGGCTCAAAAGGTTGGGCAATAAGCTTTGTGTACGGAACCTGAGAGATGCACACAGAAAACAGTGTCTAAACACTTTACAACCATGAACAACCATGATGAAAATTATTCATACTGTTTTGTAATTTTATAATTTGATCCTGTAAAACGCAAGTATTCTGGAGTGAGTAATCTTGACGTCCTTTTCGTATTTGGACATCACAAGCCATAAGAAGTTCACAACCTATATATCTGGGACTCCTACAGCCCCTGCTGCTATTTCTAGAATTACGCTTATTGCGTGCCAAGCTTGAGCTTAGTGTTTTCCGTCTATTGTGCTAGTTAAAGCGATCCAATACCGTAGGTGGACCCAATCCCTCCACTGTAGGCCCAGTAAGGGAAATAATGGGAGTATACTGAGATCACACTGTGCCTGCTATAACATGGGGACTAGTACTACCCTTATTTTAAAGATGGGGAAACTGAGGCAACCCAAAGTTTATGTGTCCCCTCGATCCAATTCTAGCCATGCTCTTTGGAGTTCTCTTTTCAACTAGGCACAACCATAGCTTTCGAAAACTTCAGGGTCTCAGTTCGTACCATTTGTTTTTCTGCCCCCTCCACATAAATACATACAAGAGACTTGAAAGAACACTAACACACATTTCACAGCTCAGTGCTGCACTTTTAGTATGATTCCACCATCTCTTAAGACGACTGCTTCATTCTGTAAACAAAAAAGACTGTCTATACCAGCCCGAAATTCATACAAGGGACTCGGTCCCTGGATGCCTACGAAGCCAGGTTTTCCTCAACGCAATTCTGCTTCCTTCCTCTGCCTCTTCAGCTGTAAATCTATTCTCTTAAACTGTCTTCTCGAAGTGGAGGAGTACTGCTCAGGTCCCGCTGCCCTGCTCTGGCCCTCGCTACGGCAGCAGACATAGATACAATAAGCTTATTCCTCCTCCGGGTCATGCCCATTAACAAACCCAGATGGCCTACGCACAGAGGCGAAACCTCTCCATAGTCGTCAGCATGTCCCAAACTTAAAGGGTTGCCTCCCTTTTGTTCCCGCAAAGTTCATTTAGCTTACAGTGGATACGCTTTCCAAAGCACAGAGTCATGGCAATAAAAATCTATCCTTCTCACTTTAACTCAGGCCTTAAAAACCCACAAGAGGAGCAAGTCACGTAAGGCATCACAGATGATCCAAAGCAATGTGACACGTAATGACTTAAAAGCAAATACAGCAAGAAATGTGGGCTGAAGTAGTCAAGCATGCATTTATAACAACCCCTCCCCCAAAGACCAGGATAAGTGTAAATGAAACCAAAATTCTTTATAATTTGAAAACGAAATTGTGAGTTTTACTCTTGGGCTGTAATCCGGGTCAAGTCCTTCCGGGATAGCAGTGTTACTGAGCTAAACAGATACATCAAATTGGGCAGCCCAATTCTCTTGATAAAAGCTAAGCCAAAAGCAAGACGCATGAAGATCGTCTACATTAGTGCACAAAATACAGAAAACTGCTGTTACTATCACGTCCGTGCTGTGTCCATTGCTGCTCAGCTGAAAGGTCAGAAAAACTTGGGAATGTCTTTGCCTCAGGAATTTACATCCTTAAGATTATAATTTCTTTAATGGTGGAAATGTTTACATTTCCGTTGCTTATTTCCCTAGATGCAAAGCAAGTAAAAGACAGGAGAGTAAATCAAAGTACAGGGGAGAGAAGGGAGAAGGCGAGGAAGAAAGAGAAAAACAAAGTGGGCAGAAGACAGGTATCTTCTCAGTTATCCTGGGAGAGAACATCTATAACAGATCCAGTATCAGTTTCAACCGCGAGCCACCACTGTCCCACACGTGATCTTACTTGTGCCCCATTTTTGAGATAAAGAATGATTTCAGCATGGAGAAAAGAGGATATGGCTTTTCCCCTAAAATAGAGCACACTTAAAGCACAGCATCGCAAATCAATAGCTCCCATTCAGTTGGAAGCTTTGAAAACCAAACAGTCCAAGAAAGTGGTGTGTGTGTGTGTGTGTGTGTGTGTGTGTGTGTGTGTGTGTGTGTGTGTGTGTAAAAGGAACAGGGCAGTTTGTGGTGTAATATGTGCCACTATGGTATGGTATTTAGCATTAAGGTAAGAGTCCAAAATCTACGATGTGAAGTGTGCACCCCTTTCAGGGCGCAACTGGAGAGCTACGTGCTAAAGGCTGGCTCATGGACGTTTTCAGTGGTCTTGAGGCCAGCAGAATGTGAGTCCATACATTCTTTACAACACAGCTTCATGTTACTCTCATGTATGCATGGTGTATTTTCTTTTTAACAGAAAGATTACCAGGTTGATCCACGTAAGGCTACCCAGGTAGTTAGCGTCAAAACAGAATTAAAAACATTCTTGTCTATGCCTGTTAGACCATTACAGAGAGTGAGGTATAGTTCTCGTCATCTTCACGGCATTAAATTTTAATCTGTTTAAATTTATGACTGTGACTCACCCTTAAAATCCTCCTGACTCTACTTCTTTTTTTAATAAAGACTAAGTTTGGCATTTAAATTACTTCATACATAACCGAATAGTGTTTTGGTTTTCCCCCACTGAATTGTAACTTGTTGGAGAATGGTATTTTAGCAAAGTCTTACATGTTGGTGATTATAAATTTTTTTATAATTTTTTATTGAAACACATTAATTTATTTTTTTTAAATCCAAAGAACATGCTTTTTTTTTCTTCAAGATTCTTTTTTTTATTGGATACTTTTTACTTACATTTCAAATGTTATTCCCTTTCCTGGTTTCCCGGCCATAAGCCCCCTATCCCATCCTCCTCCCCTTCTTATATAAGGGTGTTCGCCCTGCCAAACCATGCCCCCTTCCCACACGCCTGACATTCCCCTGCACTGGGGGGTCCAGCCTTGGCAGGACCAAGGGCTTCTCCTCCCATTGGTGCCCAACAAGACCACCCTCTGCTACATATGCAGCTGGAGCCATGGGTCTGTCCATGCAAACACATTAATTTTATAGTAGGTCACCAGTGACACATGTACTTTAAGCTGAAATCCCACACTGTAAGAACTAGTTCGCCTAAATGTTAGCACTCTAACTATGCGTCTGTGTGTAGCAGCTGTAAAGAATGAGTAATCAAGCAACCTTTCATGAAACCGCACACCTGCTGAAGGCAGTAACGTCAGGAAGAGAGGGCTGCACACCGTTACATAAAGAGAGCGAGTGCAGAGAGGCGTGGTGGTTCACCCTTACAATCCCAGCACTCAGAAGCATGGAGACAGGATCGCCAAAAGTGTGAGGCCACTCTGGCACTCGGTCCCGGTGACCTCTGGGACAGCCAGAACCAACAGCATAAAGAGATCCTTTCTCACAAAATATAAATAAATGAGCAAATCGTCACATCACTGATACGGCCAACAAAACCAGTTATGCTTTTTTAAAGTGATGAGCATTAAGAACACTAGTGATTTAAAAACTGTCTTGACCCTCTTTTCTTTGCTGTTCAACCATACTGAAAGGGGCTCCCCGTCAACCTTGACAACCTGAGTTCCACCCTCAGGATCCACCTAGTGGAAGGAGAGAGGTGCCTACCAAACGTCCCGGAATTTCACAAGCTCATCCTGATACACACACACTCACACATATGCAAATGGACACATACACAAATATACAAAGGTTAAAAAAAAACGTAGTGATTAATGGGCTGTCAGAATTTAGCCCATGACACTTCGTAAGAGAGAAGATTTATCGAGCCTATTCTTTAATTTGAGAGGTTTCCAATTTATCCATTTACCACGGTAACAAGCGTCAGATAGGTTAACAACAGAATTCTTTTCAAGGTAGAAGTGAACTAAGGAAGATGAGCAAATTCTTTGCAGAAAAAAAAAGTAAAGATTAGGTTTGATCAGATTTATATCCAGTTTTCTAAAGCATTCTTCTTTACAATATGGTAAAGGAATCCAGGTGAGGTAGCACATGCCTCTAATCCCAGCTGTGGAGAAGTAGAGGCAGGCAGGTCACTGAGTTCAAGGCCAGTCTGGTCTACCTAGCAAGTCCCAGGCCAGCAAAGGTTATTTATATAGTGGGACTTTGACTCAAAACAGAAACAAAACGAACAACAGAAAGAGGAATTACAAGGTATTTTCAGATGTCTCTAATATTTTAAAAATATTAAAAAACACAACTTCAATCGCTTATCTGATTAATGGGAAAGCCAAAAGGTAATCAGAGACACGTTAAACCTTAACGACGCTTAATCCCGGTCCCCTGGATTCCCAGTAGCACCTGTAAACGTTTTGTAACAGCTTCATGGTGGAAGGTGGGGAGCTAGGGCAGACCCACAGCTATTCCGTCCTCACAACTGTGTTTCTGCAAAGCTAAGTTACTTGAACACATATTTATAACTCGGTTCAATGCATCTCCCTAAAACCAGGGGAAGACACCAACATAGGACCTCACTGCCCTCACTATAAAAGCCTTTTCCTTTGAGCACACCGTCCAGGGGAGGAGGCTGCTCTAATTCAGTCCCACTCTTTCTCACACCATGGGAAGGGCACTGTGTCAGAGCTTTGTGGCAAGGGACTGTCTGCAAAGTCCCGAGGATTCCCACTGCTAGCAGAAGGCTCAGATGTGCAAAAGGGAGAAATAAGGGGACTCCACATAGCCATGATTTCCACTACTACCCGCTGGTATAGCAGCCAACTCTGAGTCAAGAGAGATATGATAATGTTGATGCCTCTTCACTGAGGCAATTGGGAACTATATAGGAAAAGCTTCTTTTTTTTTCCCCTCTGAGAAAGAAAACGGTATGCTAGAAACACAGGGTGGGTCCCTTATTGCTTAGGAACTCCAGTCCCATTTGATTGCCTAGTATTTGTAACCATGAGGACGTATATAGGTAGTGGCCATCTTAAAGTAACAAATTACAGTCTTGTTTTTATTTTTGTCTTTTTCAAAGAACTGAGATGCAATAGTTTCTGCGGAAAGGGAGGCTAATAAAGCCAACTGCTTATTTAAATTATTATGGGACAAACAAAACCAGCTGTATACTATTACATGTAGGAGCTGTTGACATAAAACCAGTAATTTTTGTTTTGGGGAACCAAAGGTACCATTCACAGTCTAGTGTTGAACGCCACGATTTGATCCTGATTGGATAATATCGTTTTTATTGTGCAGGCAGAAAGAATTCCCCTGGCTGGCTTTACTGAGCAGACTAGAGAAGGCAGTGGCCAAAATGTGGCTCGGTTTTCTGGCTTTGCAATTGTCTGGTCTCCAGAAAAAAAAAATATTCTGTTGCACGTAGTATGGCTTTCGGTAACTTAGCATAGTTATCTGCTGCTAAGAAGCTGCAACTGTCAAAATAATGAGACGATGAAGGAAGGAAGGAAGGTGGTGTATAAATAAGCTGATTAACTCTGTGTGTGTGTGTGTGCGTGCGTGTGTGTGTGTGTGTGTGTACCAAATCATTACGCCACAGACCATAAAACAGACAATGAAAATAATGCCCAGCAAAAGTAGAACTAACTCGTAACCAAAAATTTCTTTGTGCTTCGGAGTAAGTAGTTACTCGGAAAGCAGGTCACAGCCTGTTTACCAACCCCCAGTCAAACACACCAAAATCCACCGCAAACCGTACAGGATGCACAAAGCTCAAGTGGCCTTCACACTCACTCTCGTGTAAATAACCTATTCTCTACACAGAGACCATGAGAACCCCAGGACGGCTGAGGTTTCTGGCGGTACAATAAGGTTACAGAACTGAGGGAGATCAGGGTGCTCTGACTAAAAACTTCATTACAGAGAGGAAATGGTTGCAAATAATTTTTCAGTGTTTTTAATTTGTCTGGGCTGATTTCTTTCACGCTTAAATGGATTAAGAAATATTGGCAGAGATGGAAAAGCCTGTATGTGTGTATGGTGTAGAGGTGATCTCTGTGTTATTTTCAGGAATCTAGATATAGACAATGGGGTAGAGCATTAGTCAATCAGGGATCCAGAAGAAAACAAAAGAAAAGATAAATTAATGTCTCTTTCTATCCTGCTTAGAGCTGGGATGAAATGTCTCGCACCTGGCCATCAGAATCCTAGACTCTGGACTGTAGGATATTTAGAAGCTGCTCTCGGAGTCTAGGACATTTGATCTGGACTGGGCCACACAGGGACTCCATCTTGCAGTAAGCCTTCCTACTCTTGATAATGGTGGGACCCAAGCAGCCATTATAGTCCCGCTCTATCTCAAGTGATAACACCAACGTGAATGTGAGCGCCTACCGCCATTTCTGTACCTCTAGAGAACCCTGACCAACATTTATAACCCCAATAGGTAACAAAATAAAGTTGCTGTTTCTTAGAGTGACTTGAATATACTGGATAGCTCATTGGTTCAACTGCTCTCTGTGCAAACGCAAGGACCAAAGTTTACATCTTCAGCATCCACAAAGATACATGCGTGGTGGCAGACGTCTATAACCCAGTACCGGGGCTGAATAGGAGTCAAAGAGGCAGGATCTCTGGAGCACGAGTCAGCCATACTGGTGAACCTTACATTCAGTGAAAGACTCTGCCTCCTAAACCAGGGAGAGTCATTGACAAAAGCCCACACACACACCAGAAACCAACGATCATCAAACATCAGCATGTAGAATGCCTGGCAAACAATAGGACAGCTAAAATTATTTGTTGAAATCTCAACATTTCATCTTCTTTGCTGTCAACCAACTCATGGTTTAAGAAAGGCCAGACTGAAATTTGTACCATAGATGCCCCTTATTAGAGGTTTGTTCAGAATCAAGTTTTAGTGGGTTTTACCCTCACACTGCTCCATTCAGGAATCCCATCTTTATCTTTGGACTACAATCACACTGGCTGATGGTAACAGCTTCTCAGCTCCAAGTAGCTCGACAGAAGTGACTTTCCTGGCAGGCGCGCTTAGGGAATCACAAACTGGAACAAGCCAACGGTGGGAAACGGCTATTTCAGTGAAGGGAGATGCCGCTCAGAACCTTTCCACAAGTTCATACTTTTCCTTGAGTCAAGGTATAATTAATGACTTTTTTTTTTGCCAAAACAAGGTTTAATATAAAAATAGTAGAATTGCACTAGGCTTCTGGATGGTTTATGTGACAGAGACTCAGTTGACTTGTACATGGGCTTTCCCCACCTGACACTAGTGACTTCTTGTCATTAAGTTTCTCTGAAATGTGTAAACGGTTACAATTCTGAACTTTGTGGAACCATTAGCTTGTTACTTCCTTTTTTCTATCACGTATGCATGAATTCATACATAGACATGTTTGTGCTCACACACACGTGCACGCACACACACACACACACACACACACACACACACACACACACACCAAACCTAGAAGTCAAATGTACTTGGCCTGTCCACCAGGAAGACTTCTACTCCTCCATCTCCATCGTAAACCTAGAATTTCATCTTCCGATGGCTTATGAATGATCTGGTCTGGTTGTAATACATCTCTATCTTTCCACAGTCACATCTTTAATGCTTGTTTATTGTTAATTCTCCATTCCCACCACGGGGACGTTTATCTTTTTTTTTTTTTTTTAGCAAAATATTGACTTAATCAAGTGCAAACTTGAACAGCTGAGCAAGTTCCAAGAAGCAGACATTTAAACATATAAGGCACGTCTGCCCTGCATACTTTATAGACTACTGTTTTTTAGACATTAATCACACAAATGGATATTAAATTTTTGTTTCAAGCGCCATACAGGAAATGTTCACACAGCTACAAGAGAGAGGACTTCCAGTGTAGCAGAGTTGCCAATGGTTTAGTATAGGAAAATGTATTACCAAAGGCTGAGTACTTGGAGAGAATTTGGTGTGACTGTGGAAATAGATGTCATAGCGTAAGGCAGAGCAGAATGTTATTAGCTGACCTGGAAAAGCAGATGTGGCTTCCACAGGCCTTGTCATTACTGCCATGGGCTTTAACTATGTGGTTTCTCTGGACAGTAAAGGTAAGCTACTGAAATCTCTCATAGAAATTGACGTGGGTGGAAGAATTAGATGAATCTTGTAAAGAGATATTTAAGTGTTCGGAGACATGACGGTTAACAGTTGGGATCTAGGAGATGAGGGTAAAACAGGCAAGATGAGGATGTCTTTTGGAGGTGGTTAAAGGCAAGATAGAATTTGGGGGGTGTGCTTCAGTGGAAATGAGAAACACAGACAAGGATGGCCTATGTCCTAGTTAACCTCAGCTGTTGGCTTTACAGCTGAGAAAGACTCCCACTGATGAACTGACCAGACCGCCCTGTCCCCTAGGCATGTCTGAGCGAAGCAGATGATCCTGTCCCTCGGGCTTGTCTGCATGGCAGATGCGGTCTTGATTGTAAAAACATTGATGCAGTAAGGCCCAGCACTTGTGGTCATCCCCGTTTCCTGGATGGATATCCTGAGCTATCCACAAATGCTAGCTAAGCACAGAGCTGCAAGTGACCCATCCAGCAGTATTGTTCTACAATCTCTGCTTCAAGTTCCTGTTTAAATTCCTGCCCTGGCTTCCTTCAGTGATGGACGGTGACCTGAAACTATAGGCAAATGGATCCTTCCCTAACTAAAGTTGTTTGTGGGTTTGTGGGTTTGTTTTGTGTGTGTGTGTGTGTGTGTGTGTGTGTGTGTGTGTCTGTCTGTCTGTCTGTAGAGTGCTTAATCACAGCTACAGAAATAAAACTATAACGGTCTAAATCAGGGGTTCTCAACCTGTAGGTTGGGACCCCTCTGGTAACCTTCTATCTCCAAAACAGCAGCAAAAAATTAGTTATGAAGTAGCAACAAAAATAATTTTATGGTTGGGGGTCACCATGACAGGAGGAACTGTATTAAAGGGTGGCAGTGTTAGGAAGGTTGAGAAGCGCTGGTCTAGATCCATGGTTTGTATGGCTTATATTGCTTTATGAGATGCAAAAAACAAGAAGACAAAGTTTTGAATATCTAAGGTACTTTTGAAAACTCAACACATAAGTTCCAAGGGCAGCTAGGTCACCTGGAACTCAGAGAAAAACTTCGACCTCAAGAAAGGGTACAACATCAAAGGTGGATGGCCGTTGAATAATGGGTATCGACTAGGATTTTGCTTGGTGAGAGTAAAGACAAGGGAAGGTCAGAAAAATGAAAAAAAAAGAAAGAAAGAAAGAAAGAAAAGCCAGAAGAACTGAAAGCAATATGTAGTGGCCAAGGAACGATGGGGTAGGAGCATAGGAAAGAAAGCCGTGCTTCTGCCGGCTAGCCAAAGGAGGAGAACACCTCAGAATTAGACAGTGCTGAACAAGGGCACCAACCAAGCTAGATCCATGCCAGCTGGTACCCTCAGAGGCATAATGAAATACAATACCCTTATTCCTCAGCTTTTTGTTCCTGTCCCTAATGTTTTTAAAAGAACATGTTCTTCCTTATTGTTCCTCATGGAAGGCCTATGACTGAGGACTCTGTCCTTATGATTCAAGTCCTTCTCAAGGCCAGGAAACGCTCAGCCCCAGCTACACTCACTGCCCTCATGACTTTCCCTAGCCTTTCCAGCCCCATTGTCTCTAAGCAAAGCAATGCCTACAGCACTGATCTAAGGCACTCACCACAAGCATTTCCTGCTAGCTTCCTCCGTGATGGCCACACGGCCAGAGGTGACACGGGAAACAAGGATAAAAGAGCGTCCATGAAAGGAAAATCAGAAAACCAATAAAAATAGCAATAGTAGCAACAAAAACCAGATATATTTCTAAGGATGAAGGAAAGACATGGGTCAATAGGTTATTTAATTGTTTTTTAAAATATCCCAAGCAGAAAATGTAAGAAAAATGAAGTAATTCTGATATTACCTAAGTAGAATATGTTTAGCAGAATATACTGTCACAGAGGAATCACCATCAATGGATGGTAGTTTTTCCCAACAAAGGAAACCATTAATGTTCATAGACTAATGGGTTCCACACATCTTAGAATCTGAACCCTGGATTCTCTCAATACACACTGATTAAATATATTGTTATGCATCAGAACTAATGAAGTGATGTGCTATAAAATGGGACAATCCTTCGAATGAAAGAGTAAGGAAAAACACAAATTACAAATTAAAATGGATGACTAGAGGTGCCCAACCAATAGACTTCAGAGTATTTAGACAAATCTGACAGATCTGCTCAAGGCTTCCGGTCTAGAGACAGGACATATTTGTAAGGGACTAATGTTTTAAAGACATTCAACTGTTATAATAAAATTCCTGTCTCAAGTAAATCGTATTTGGCTCTCTAGCAGGCATGTCCTTACCGCCTCAAGCATGGAAGCAGGAGAAAACATGGCGGACATGTAAAAGGAAGTTCCCTAAACAGAGCAATTCCACAGTTCCAGCTTCTAGCACTGACATCAACCAAGGAACGGGAGCCATGCACTCTATTTGTTTGAGACGTTTTTGCTCAAGGCCATTCATAAAATGCCCAAGGCCATTCTCTCTAAATACCCAGATGCCATACTGACAAAGAAAAGGCTGAGGAGAGAGAACGGCTCAAAAAACAGATGTGCTGACTGAACCAGAAGACATAGAAATGACTTTGATTATTCATCTTACAATAATTCTCCTTGTTATGAGACCAGGAGTTCAAGGTGCTGAATTAAAGCTGGTGTGGTGTGGCAGGACTGAAGCCCCAGAACTTGGGAAACTGAGGCACTGCATGTTCAAGGCCAGCTTGGGTGGTCCATAGAGCGAAACTAAAAGGCTAATTCTGTTTAATAGTGCCTAGATTGTAACTGTTACACATATGTGTGCATGAACATCTACCTAGTGATGTACACTACTTGCTCTGCCCTTAGTTGTTGCACAGTGACTACTAGAGTCTGTATAATTTTCTACTTCTTGATAGGTTTTCTCCAAAGCTCAAATATATGCTCCGATACACAGCAATTTTTAGCAGGATTTTCCACCTGAAATTTTCCGCTTCAATTTTTATTTCATGTTCGAGACACTTAGAATTGGCACAGTCACTAAGCACAAAATGGCAGTGCGTGTTTTTGATTAAGAAGTGTTTGTTCCTTGAACCTATAAGCACACAGACTTTGGAACAGTATAAAAAAAAAAAGAAAGAAAGAAAGAAAGAAAACTGCACTAACTCAGAGTATATACGGCATCTCATCCACACGCAAGCGGGCTAAGAATGCATCTTTCATAGAATGAACGCATTTGTGGGCAGATCCACGAATATTATTTCCACCTCAGTGCTACCAGGAATTAGGTTAACTTCAGTTTGCAGATTTAACTTTGGCCCTTTGTTTCAGGGGCTGTCTTTCCTTAACATGACAGGTGCAGTGGACCTTGTGAGCCCCAGAAGCACCTACACAAGATACAACTCTCAAGGCCAGCACGGGGCAGCCTCTTCCACAAGGCCCCTTTCAAGAATAAAACTATTCCCACAGCACTTCAGTTCCAGGAGAACTTCCTTCAAACCTCAATGCCCAATGCTAAATCAATCATCAATGAGGAAAGGGCACAGAATACAACTGTGTTTGTCAAATCCAGATTGAGTTGGACCAAGGAGGACAAACACTGGAACAGAAGCCGTCGTACACATAAGCCAGCACAAAGGCGGAGTCTTTTATGGACAAGCAAAAGGTCAGACCAGCACATTTGTGAAATCAAAAGCAAATCCTCCTAACTTTAATTTTAATCTTCGGACATCTGAGCTCATTTTTGTTCTCTGGCTTACTTTGTGGAGAACTTTGGGCAATCCTTTTCATTTGGTCTAGTGAAACAGCACAGTTCATGGAATGTATTCCTCTAGACTTTTCCAGCTGCGGCTCTTAATGAGTGACGCAAGGCACACAAGAACAAGAACGTACAAGATGCCCACGCCCACATCAGTAAGCCCAGTGATCTTCAGGGATATAAGAGATGGAGAGTCAGTTGGTCCAAATTAATGTAAGGCACTTGGCCGTCTAAAGAATGAGGCCCTTTCTGTTCAAAGAAGTGGAACAACGTGTGTGGGGCACTTACATTTAAAGATGGTGTCATACATTTAACTACAGTGATCAAGGGCAAAGTGGGGTAGGTTTTTCCCTACCGTCCTTGAGTAACATTTTCATTGTTCTGAGACTTCCATCCATAAAAGGAACACTCCAACCAATTTGCATCCTTTTCCTTGAACTTTTAAGGGGAACTATAAAATCAAATATAAAAACATTCTCTGGATCGCTCTTTGATTTTCCTCTGCATGTAATAAACATCTCTATTTTAGCAACAGGCAGTTGTTACATAAAAGCTCTTTCTTTCTGCCGCCCTGTTGCCAGGGCTGGGCTGTGCTCTCAGGGCTGAAGCCTTGGGTAATTCTTCTATGTGCTCACCAACCACCTGGCAGTGGAACTCTTGGCCGAATTAGTGTGCTGATGTTGTTATGAACATGACTAACGGCCTGTTAGAAAGGGCCTACTGCTCCAAAAATAGTTCCTGGGCATCAGATACTTGTTTTTCCTTTAAGCATTTTATTTTGCTTTTTTTTTAAAGGTATCAAATCCAATTTATCTCACTGTAATTTCCCAACTTCAAAGACAGTATTAATAATTCAGCAGGAAAAACTGTACAAATACTGTCTTCTAAACTACAAGTGGTATGTCACATAGCCAATGACAGATCAAGTAGCCGTGGATACTGCAAATGCCCATATTCCAGATATGCTTATACATGTCACCAGCCCATCTGACATCATAAACAATATTTCACTTCACTTTAGTAGATATCCCCTTTTCCTCATAGCGGAGAAATTTGCTAATGATAATGATAACAACAACAACAACAACAACAACAACAACAACAACAACAACAACTAAATTTGGTGCCATTCCCAGACAGAGGCCTCATCACCTCATGGATTACAGAGCGTGAGGGACCACTGGAAGGGTGGCAAACGATTCATTCACAGCCTTCACTTAGGGAGCAGATCCCAGTGCTTGCAATGCACACTGGGCTCACGTATTTTCCAGCCCCCGTGAACGGAACTTTACGCCCAGTCGTTTTTGGATGACAGCATTAACATGTCACCCTTCATCTTTAAACAACTTAGCCACGTTTCTCTTAGGAATGGGAAGGTTTAAACCATCGGGGCAACGGGAGAGAACATAACCAAAGAGACGGGAACAAAGATGTGGGCTAGCTAAAGGACCGTCCCAGAACATCCGGGAGGTTAAAAAAGCAGCTCGCTGTTCCTATCCAGGCCTAGGACATAGAAAGAGGAAAAACTGCCCAAACTGGAACTTCAGTGGCCATTAGGCTCTTCGATTAAAGTCAATCAGGAAGCTGGAGGACAAGGCATATCCTCAAGGACACGTCCCCAAAGGAACTTACAGAAGGACAGCAAAGTCCATCTGGATAACCTGATGGACAATGTCCAGCACACAAAATACAACCCGGATCTGTATCTCTGCTCTTGCGTCTGCTTTAATATATATATGTATCATATATCATATATATATATTATATATGTGTATATATATTATATATATATATATTATATATATATATATATATCCTAAACCTCAGAAACAAAAGGAAGTGACCTGGGCTCCTTTCAGCTTCTGGAGTCTCTGAGAAGAGACTGAATTGTAATCCTGTTGGGGAAAACTTAGATAAAGAACACAAGAGAAGGACTCTCAGAGCTGAATAACTAACTGGAACAAAAACCGTGAGATAGAGGCAGACACTGATAGTTACTAATTGGCCAGGAAGTTACGGGTCTGGGAGTCTGAGAATACGAGCTGCAAGGACTGAAGAACGCTACGTCAAAGGGTGTGGGGGCCAGGGAGGATGCGGCTCTGACTAGAAAGCGTCTTCTCGTTTTGGTGAGAGACTTGTAATATGGTCTAAGTTTGAATTCAGATGTACTGGATCTCGTGTCTGTTGTGGGGAGGGAGGGAGGCAGGCATATGGGCCATGAGTCATGAGCACATTTCTGTAAGAAGACAACGTGGATGAAGCTAAGAGACGCAGGGAAGGCCCAGCGAGGAAAGAGAGGGACCAGGAGTTATGTCCATCTGTCTGGATAAAGACTTTAGCAATGTAGTGGCAGTGGAGACTCATCCAGGTATTAACCATACGTCCCATATGACTGTCTGTCCCAGAAACATACGTCGAGTCTCATATTGACACACACTAGATGACAGCAATACGACAGTGACCCAAAGAGGATGCATTTCCTGTCCTGGTGTGGTAGGTAGCACTACTGGAGAAACAAAGGCCTTTGAAAATGAGTTTTTCCTTCTGTTCTGAATGCTAGGTTCCCTGAAGAAGTAGAGGGTCCTGAGAGGACATAACTCTTTAAAACAGAGAATGTGGAGAGGAGCTGAAGGGCTTTCTTTCTAGAAAGTGATATCTAGGGAGAGATCTGGAAGGCCAGAATGTATTAACTATGTTGATCAGGAGCTGGGGAGGTGGCCTGTGCCTAACCTCAGTCTCTGACCTCAGGAGGCTGACGCTAGGTCTGTCTCTTGAGCTCAGATCTGGAAACTAGTTTGGGCAGCAGTAAGATTATGTCTCAAAACAACTGGTTTTTTTTGTTTTGCTTTTTGCTTTTTGTCAGGTGGCGGCAGCTGCGGCTGCAGTGGTGGTGCTGGTGGCTGCGGTCTGGCACGCAAAAGTTCAGTAAGAACAGAGCATGGCCAAGAGTCTTAAGAATAAATACAGGAAGTGCAGGGATTTAAACAGCAGGAAAGGGGCAGGCTTTGTAAGGTTTCAAAGGAAGACCTCAATTTAGTGTCTAAACAGCTGGACGTGGTTCCAACCACGTTAACCAAAGAGACAGGATGCACACTACACCATAAATTCCTCTGAAGTCGGGTTGCCCAATCAATCTAGATTTGCTAATATGCTTTGTGCCTTGACCAAAGAACACGGCCAACAAATAACCCTTCTTGCGCTGTGTGTGAGAGCATGTGGGAATGAGAAATCAGAGTGGCTGTCCTGCTTGGTCACTTTGTTACGTCACTCAGGACTAAGTCTCTCACTGAGCCGGGAGCTCTTCAATTCAGCTGGACTGGAAGACCAGTCTAATTTCTTTCGCCTCTGCCTCCCCAGTGTTGGGATGGCAGGCACGGACTGGGGCAACATTTTTCACGTGGGTGTTAGGGATCAAACTCAGGTCCTCATGTTCAGATGGCACAGACTTCGACTGACTCATCTGTTTCCTCAGGTCGGTGCATAAGAATCCTTACAAGTACCGAGTGATGCTTAACAAGTACCAAGCGCTTTCCGAGGCTCTGAGATGTAGTTCTAATGACTCAGACAGTTGTGACTGGGCCTTGAGCCAGCTCCCTACGTTGTACAAAGCGATATGCAAGCGGAGTCTTCTCAAGGACTGGTAGGAAGGAACAAGCTTCTTTTTAAACCAGGAGATGTTTGTTCGGTCTGAGCGCGCCCCGGCAGACTGTGCACTAAGAGAATTAATATGCCATTGCTGCTTTCTTCCAGAGACCCTCTGTTTTCGTGGGAGACGTTTAAAAGATGAAGAATCAACCACAGGTGATAACGGTCTCTGAGAGAGGCATAAATTGTGGCCCACAGATCGGTTTGAGAGACTCAGGTGGGTTCACAGGACAAGGGACTCAGATTTATAAATCAATGGAAGATGATCTCAACAGCGGAGGATCTCAAAGAGGTACCAAGGGCGTTCAGATGTTCAAAGACAACTCCTTATAGGGGAAAAAATGGCGGCACTGGAGAAATGGCTCAAGGGCTAGGAACGTTGTTCTAGAGGGTATTTCATAACTCTCTGCAACGTTAGCTCTAATATTTTGAACCTTCTTCAGGCCTATGTGGACACCAGATACACACGCAGTGCTCATGCATGCATGCATGCAGACACTCGTACACATAAAAGAAGAAACAGCATTTAAACAAAGAGAATAACAAATGCACTAGATATGATAGAAAAATGGGGATTGGGGGAGGAACAAATGGGGCAATGTGGCAGAGGAATGCATGCCATAGCATGATATAGGAAAGATTTTTTGACAGGAAAGATAAAACATTAAGAGACGAACATTTTGGTTTGAAACCATAATAACATAATGATTAAAGGCACAGGCTCTGGCGTCAACTGCAGTTAGAACAGCTTCCTCTACAACCACTCCTCCAAGTCAAACACAGGTAGAGGACCCTGGTCACTTTCGAGATGGATCTCAAAAGTCAGGTGCAAGCCTCTGCCGTGGAGCTGTGTTCCTAAGCAACGGA
The DNA here is from genome assembly GCF_011064425.1 of Rattus rattus. NCBI lineage: Eukaryota > Metazoa > Chordata > Mammalia > Rodentia > Muridae > Rattus > Rattus rattus. Next base: position 168,565,326 of record NC_046157.1, on the reverse strand, counting down.
AACCCGGGAAGGGCCAAGGCACAGTGACAGAAAGACCAGCCTGCAGGTAAATAAGGGACGGAGAGAGCACATAGAGGCACAGAGAGCTCTCCGGGGTGATAGAAATGTCCTTGATGGTAGCAATGACACAGAAGTACATACTTGTTAACGTTTACCAAATTGTTCACTTAAAATTCACGAACTTTAGGTATACTCCAAATAAGCTGATAAAAGTCAGGAAAAATCACTCAAAAGTGCAAAATTAGGAAGCTGTTGAAATAAAAGCTTGAACTTGAGAATGCCACTTATGCATGAGGGGAAAGGGGTGGGGCTCATAACACATAATCCTCATTAATAAACACTGACTTATACGTGAGATGGATGGTATTCATGATGTGGAAAGAATTCCTTTTCATTTATTTAAACTTTACTTAATGGGCCATTATTGGACAGCAAGCACTACTTCGGGCTGGATGGACAAAGCAATGAAAAAGACCAGGAGGTGTTGTCATCAGCCTGGGCCAGGACTTCAATAAGACAGTGATAGTGGAAGATCACACACTAATACATCACACATTCCATGTTTGTCTACTGTCCTAAGGAATCAGTTCCAACTGGTCAGCATGCATGTTTACCATGGAAAGCACATTGTTTTGGCATACCTCTAGATTTAGCTAATTATCAAACATACTGCTTCTTTTATTATCAATCTTATGATTAGAATCTACATAGGAAATCTATGCAGTGCGTTTCAAGAAAGAGAGTGCACGTGTTGGTGAAGAGACAGGACTGTGAGGTGCATCTCAAGCAAGACAGAGTGCACACATTTCAATGAAGAGACATGACATCATCGGAGAGGTGGCCCAGAGTGATATATAGGCAGACTTCTTCTTTCTTCTCCCCCAAAGGTAATATTATAAGTAACGCCTAGTTAGCAAGATTATTATATCCATAATAATACATAACATGTTAAGTGAATGACAGTGGGTGATGTCTAAATACTGAGACAGGAATGTAGGGAACAATAGTGACAAGATATTGAAAGGCTAGAGAGGGGCTAAGGTATAGCCTGGAAGACTGATATTTAGAAAATATTTGAAAGAATAATTTTGCGTATATTTCCATGCTCTGGCATGAATGGCTTTTGAAACTGTAGGGTTGTGGGCACAGCTCAGTGGTAGAGTTCATGTCTGATGTGAGGCTCTGAGCTGAAAGAGCTGGTGTTTATGCCTGAATTGACCCTGTGAATTCAGACACATGATACAACATGCTGAGATTCACGAGGTCTCAGTTTGCCTTGCAGGGAAAACTCCTCAATGACGTCCTGCGCTGACTGACACCAGCCGACAGCATCATCTTAACTAAATCAATGTTCTTCTTGACAAATGCAAATGAAACAGGCAGAAACAGGCTTGCAATTTCCCTTGTCTTAAAATTTTCTTGCCTATGATAAAGATATTCCAGAGTGGGGTTCATTTATAAAAGTAAGCAAACTATCTTAGATTCAAGCACCTCTAAGTTTTTTTGACAGGTGACACTTTGAGATCTTGGGGAGGACACATTGCAGAATGAGGTAGGGACAGGAAGAAAGACACCATCTTCTAATGAGGTAGAGATATCCACAGGGCAGCAGACTCCAAAGCCTTAAGACTGTGGAGATTTGTAGACTGACTTTTCAGTGGTCCTTGGCTATCAGAAAGGTTTTTGGTTTGTTTGTTTGTTTGTTTGTTTGTTTTTTCAAGATCATTACCAACCAAAGTAGCAAACAGAATAAGTACAGTGGGCAGCAAGTGCATGAAATGCCTAATGTATTCCTTCTGACTCCTACCACCATTGATGGAAGGACTAGAAGTCCCGTACACTTGATATCTGTGGGAGTACAAACTCCGGCTCACTGGGCCGATTAACAAAATGATAGGCAGAAAGTTGAATGACCCTTACCTCTTGAGGAGACGAACATTTCATGTTGAATAAGATAAATTTTTGCTTCCAGCTCTAGACTGTTTAGGGCATGAACTTAATTTCCTGACTCCTGGGCACAGTTTGTCTCTACTTGGTACCATGGCGTGGTTCTGACAGCAGAAAAACAACAGAGCTCCCATTGTCACCTTCTAAACTTGTTTGGTCCCACTACAGTCACCTCGCTAATATCCACATTTACTTCAGCCACCAATCTGTCTTCTTTCTCTTCGCTGCTTTCATACTCTGCCTCGAATAAACATAAGTACATCAGGAAATTACCTCTGAATGGTACAGCATTTATGAAAAAAACATTAAGGAGATAAAATTAATATTTAACACATCTACAGTGTCAAAACTTAATATTATATCTGGTATAATCAATTGTGGAAACTGAAGTAAACGGAATTTGTATTTCCATAGCTAAATGATAATTTAGTTGGGAGCAAATGATTTAACCCTAATTCCAGAGGTTCATTCTCATAAATGTGGGCTGAAATACTTCAGTGGTATTTTTCTGTTTCTATTTAATGTGATGTCGGTTTCTGTTATGAGTTTACTTTTCATAGTTCTGTTTCCAAACTGTAATATCTCAATCGACTCAGGTAACACCTTCTTAGCTGCCTATAAAATTATGACATACGGCCGTCAAAGTGTTAACTTGTGTGCACAGAGATCTATGGAAATATTTTAATCTCTCAGAAACATCACCGGCCCTTTCTAAATCAATGTTGCCATGGCAAATGTTTTCCTTTGATACGAGATTAGCTGAAGGTGGGCATGAGATGCTATACAGTAGAAATTGTACATACATTGCTCTTCAACAGTGCTCTGAGGTGGGTGTGAGGTGCTATACAGTAGAAATTGTATATACATTGCTCTCCAACAGTGCTCTGAGGCTTGCTGGATGGGCAACTCTCCCTGTATGTACATATCTGATTTGTCTCCTTATATTAAACCGAGTACAGTGCACCATGTGAAGAACTACCCCTGCCTTGAAAGAGCATATGCTGCACTTTATTTTTCAAAGAATGTAACATCCATGCAGAACGGTTCCAAAGGCTTTTCTTGAATAGGGTTAGTGAAATATTAATTCAGTCTACGTGGATCTGACAATAAGAGGAACAACAGATTTTTCTGGTGGCTAATAAGTGCAGGGAGGATCACTGTGCTCGCTAAGGTGGAAAGGATTGTACGGATGCCTTCCATAAATGGCTTCCGACTGACCATAATAGAAGAATGGCCCCCTAACACACACAAAGCTGCTGCTTTTTGCTTCTAAACATGCACCAAGTTTCCTAAATTCTTTAATTAATCAGCATCCCTTAATGGCGGTGCAGCAAAGCAGAGGAATAGGAATTAAAAATTTATCAATTAGAGGCACTGTATGGAAAATCCCCCGTAGAGATTTCTAAACATTAGAGGTATGTATCTGAACACAAGGCCCACTGCACTGTTTTCATTGGCGATACTGTTTATTCCATTACTTTTTATCAATTCTACAATTAGTATTAAAACAACGGGTGACGCTTCTAATGATAAATCAGATAAATAGTTTCTAAAACTCTGCCGCCATCCTCCTCCACCGTTCAGAAGCTTAGGACCCGCAGGCAGTTCTTTCTGCCTCTGGGTTATCTGGGTAAGCACATATAAGCAAACGGATGTGAAAGACATCTAGTCGAACACGCATGCGTGTATCGGGGCTTTGTGGTAAGTTGGTTTAACTAGGGCGGAATCACACTTCACACCGATGTATGTGTGCATACACCCAGACATGCAAGTGTCAGGGCTCCACACCATTACTCCCACTCCTTAAGACAGGCTTTCTTATTGAAACTGCAGTTAGAGTGGCAGCTAGCAAGCCCTGGCAGCCCCCTGCCTCTGTACTTCACAGCACAGGGTCCCGCGTGAGTGGCAGCCATCTGTGTCTTTTTATATTTTGCTAGGATGTAGACTAAGGGCCCCATGTTTGTGCAGAAAGCTCTCCCACCTGCTGAGCCTCACCCCTGGCCTTTTACGTGGGTGCTGGGGTTGCGAACTCAGATCCTCACGTTGAGTTTCTGACAAGCCTCTGAGGAGTCCCTCTCCAGAGCACTCACTCATAACTGCCCAAGTGCGTTTCAATCAGCTTAACGGTGAGTACTTATTTTATAATCTGAAATGATACTTTGGGACTTAAGGTATGTAACTGTTTTGCTCGTGGATACATTGGCCCTTTAATTATTAGTAGACTTTTAAAAAGATGAAATCATGGAGGGTATAGTTTGGATCATTCGCCTGTACATAATCCTATTTCTAGATCTTTATAGACATGCTAAATTTTTGTTTTCAATGATCTTTTCTTACCTCATTTTTCAGCCTTTGCTGCTCCATAGAGAGGGATGTAAATTCTAACCTTCTACATTGCATTCCAGAAAATTCCGCCTGTAATTCCCCCTAATGAATAAGGCAGTGTCACCGTGTTCTTGATGCTCTAGATGACACTCTACTCATTTCAACAATCCTGCGGGCTCACAGTACAGGACTCCACATTCCCTACTTGAAAGTGTATCATAGCTCATTCACGGTAATGTTCTTCAGAGGAGAGAATGATAACATTTCCTGAGCTTTATACCTATCAATGGATTTATCCTCCACCCCAGCAGAAACTCTCAGTCCCACTGAAGCAACAGAAGTACGTGATGTAAGATGCTACACCAAGTCCTGTACCTCCCACAGCTAATAGACAGAATATCCGTGACCCAGTTGAGCCGGGCTCTTCCAAGCCTTCTTGGCTAGGCTTAATCTTCATCTGCAAAGCCCTGAATAAACGCTGACTGTTTCGCAGCTTGACCCCGCATAGCTAGGATGAACTGGGAACCCCTTTTACGTGTTTGCCTAAGAAAACTCTAGTTGGGGAAACAAATTTGCTGTCTACCCTAGCCACACCTGAGAAAATAAAGCCTCTGGCTCCCAGACCCTGGAACCGGACAGAGTAACAACGTTGGTCACTGCCAGGAAGCATCTGGCTTAATCTCACTTATCCTGACTAGTCCTTGCACTTTCTTCCTTCCCTGACTTTCCTGAGTCCCATTCGTTTACTCCATGCCTTCTCTCCCTGATTCCCCCTTTCCAGCGCTCAGTCACCTCAGCGGAAATCACAGTGGTGCTCAGTTCACACAGGATTTTATATCTCGCTGCGGCAGTTATCACCGTTCAACACGTGCCGTACCGCTTTACGGCAGTCGCATGTGTTTACCTTTGACATGACTTATGACACAAGCATGAGGGCTGAGAGACAAGAACGGGAAAGGTATCAGGAATGATGAAGGTCTGTGGGGTCGTTAAAGGACTGGGTTTTAAGCGTGAGTGGTGTTGGCAATGTTTGAAGTGCTTAGAAGGGCGACGTGGCCTAACTTCTGCTTTACCAAGAGCCTTGTGGCTCTGTGTGGGGCACACTCTATGGATGAACAAGTACAAGACAGGCCAGTTAGAGATGTTATCACAATAGTGCAGAATGAACACATGGTTCTCCGTGAGAATGAGAAAGATGGCCTTGGTGAGCAAGTCTGGATGCTGCCGTGTCTGCTGACGACACCAACAGAATGTCCTGGCGTATTGCTTATGAGCCACGGGAGAGAATGACATATTGATAAAGATGCTACTGTATTTTACCTGGAAAAATTACATGGCAGGGATGGCCACTTACTGAGATGGTTGAGGTAGGAAATGCAATGTCCCAAATAAAAGAACTCGGGCTTATGGGATCATTTAAACACAAATACCAAATACTAAGAAAAACAAGGCACTGATGACCCTGCATTGATATTTTGCTTCCTCCTCTTCTGAAAGTCAGACACAGTTCATGAGCCACTAAAGGCTCAATCCATTTATTAGCCTGAATGACGGATGCAGTTGTTTCCATCAGGGACGGATCCGCTGGCTGCTTTAGCAGATACAACTCCATCTTGGAACACAGCTAAACCCTTCATTTCCATGTTCTCTATTGCTGCTTTCTAAGTACAACAGTCAAGAAACAAGCCCCTGACATGTCAAGGAATAGTCTGCTGAACTATGGTTTATATTTAGATAGGACTGGTGGGAAATTTGGGCTAAAATAGGGTAAACTTGCGTTTCATGTGTCTTTAAACACTGAGGGGATGAGAAGTGGCTGGAGGGGTTCGGATCAGCAGCCTTCTTCTTGCGTGAAAGTGTCTAAGAAGGGAATGTTTGGGGGGTTTGGATGGGCTCAGCAATCTGTATTTCGTTAAACATATTTTTGAGTGTTTCACCCATATTTTTTTTATAAGGATGTATAATTAACTATACACGTTTGTATAAAACAGCAAAATCCTCTCTGTTGCTATGTTCGTTTTATACGGTTGGTAGTCATGGCTCTTGGTGTACGAGGTACATGGCTACTGTGTCTGTTAGTAAACTGTACCGTTGATAATAGCTAAATTTCTCCTCACATCGAACTGTTAACAGGTTTTTTGGGCAGAATCATGAGATAAACATTGGTTTCAGATTCAAGTTAATATGAATTCGAAGTTGTGTTCTAGTTGTTTGGCCGTGGTCAGGTTATTTTAATCTATCTTGGATTCAATTTCTTATGCTAAAAAAGGAGAATAAAATAGGACCTTGAGTAGGTTATTTTTGTGTTATCTAATGAGACAATGGTTATAAAAGTGTACAATAATAGTAATCTATAATGAACACTCAGAAATATGTTCTCTCCTTGAAGATGCTTCAGAGGAACCGAACATGGGAAAAAGAACCCACGTCGTACTGCAAGATGCCTCCCAACCATTTGCTTAGGCATCAGATTAAATTTAAAAAAAAAAAAAGGGAAAATTACAATTCTATAGCCTTCTCTTAAAAACATAGATTAATTTTAGTATTTGTGGGTGCGCGCGCGCGCACACACACACACACACACACACACACACACACACACACACACACACACAGGAGAATGTTCCTAAGTATATAAATTCAACTGCTTACTCTGTGCAATGTTACTTTGTTTTCAGGGCTGACCACTTGGTACAAGGTAACCAATGGGGGCTCTTCCCTGGGGAAGACATTTCTTAGGCTCTCCTTAGATCTCAGTCTAGTTTTGTTTTGTTTGTTTTTTTGTCTCTTGGTTTTGCCATTTGTTATTGAGTAATAAAGTACCTGGTGGACACAGAGCAATGCTCTTCTGATCACTTAATTATTGTGGTTTGTCCTGGAGTAATCTGTATTTTGATGCTAATTTCGCTGCCCCTAGGACAGCTGCCTAGTCACTACTCAGGATTCAGGTGACTTCACCAGAACCTTCTCCCCATTGAATCTGTAAAGTACAGGTGAGGGGCAGGTACGGGATAGAAGGAGGCCTGTCATTGGAGGAGAAGGAAGGATGGGTGGGAGAGAAGGTTGAAGGAAGAGGAGGAGACTGGAATGGAAAAGAGGAGACTGGAGGGAGAGAGAGAGAGAGAGAAGCCGTGGCAGGACAATATGGCAGGTGATGTTAAGATTCCACGCTGTACCTTTACAGGTTGTTACAAATGTTTTAAGGGATGGATGTGTATTGGGCTTTGTATATTTAGGTGGGCAATTGTATCTTATCAATTGGGTCAAAGGTTATTGTATTGTGTGTTCTTTTATGTGAGGGTTTGAGTGTAGGAAAGTGTGCGGCAGCTGGAGACACTGGGCCACCGCGGAGTTGGGATGTGTTTCCGCAGAGATATCTAGCAGACATCTTGGGGCACTGTAGGTGAACCTAGCGGGATAAAAGACACCAATACATTTTTTATTTTTTTATATTTTTACAACAACACTTAATTCCTGGAAATCCACTTGAACAGTTTTTGTTTTGATTATATGAAGAATATTAAAGGCTGAAACAAACAAACAAAATGTATCCTGGCCTGGGGGTTGGTGAAGCAGCTCAGTAGGTGAAAGGCGCTTGCCTGGAAAACTTGACAGTAAGTTTTATCGCCACATTTTACAGTGGAAGGAGACATCTACTCCTGAAAGTTGACTTTTGATGTCTACACACATGCATTCCTCTCTGCCCTCCCTCTCCTCTCCTCCCCTCTCTTCCCCTCTCTTTCTCTCATCTTTCCCCTTTCTCATACACATACTATTATAAATAAAATTAAAACTTAAAAAGACAGCGCAAGAGTCCCAGTGGCTTTTCCTGAACAGACTGGTTCAGGTTTAACGGGGTAATTTTTAATGGCCGTTCTGAACACCTACCGTATTGGGAAGAACCTCAATGCAGAGGCCTGACATGGCAGGGTGTGTTTTAGCAAGGTGATAATCTGTGCAACCAGTTAGTCGTCCTACTGTGTGAATTAAGCCCTGCTCGCCTTCCTAGCCTAGCTACAGTTATTTCTCCAGCAAGAGAGTTCCATCCGTCTCACCTCTGCCGCACGCATTATCTCCAAGCAGAAGCGATGCTCCCTCACATCTAGACTGAGTGATGCGTTTCTGGGCCTCTCTGGGCTATCGACACGAACGTCTTGCTTCTCCATTATCACCTCGTATGAGTTCCGTTTCACTTGTTGAGCCAACCAAAGGGAAATCTTCTCACCGTACTTCCCAGCTTCACGTTGCCCTCTCTTCTTTGCCCTTCCTTGATTTAAGAAATCCGTTCTTCTTCACATTCTAGATATTCTACATTTCCCCCTCTATCCTTGTTCTCGATCATTTTATTCCCCCTTTGTAGGCTCATCTGTCTTGCTCAGCTCTCATTTCCCCTCTACCTTTAGCTTCCTCGTCCTAACGTTCTTCATTCTCCCTTCCTCTTTCACCTCCTTTCCGCTGACCAGCGTCTGTGTTAACTCCTGCTCTAGCCACGCTGTAAGGCAAGTGGCTGCTTTTTTCCACATAAAGTACCTACAGTCGCATACCTCGGCAGCCACCTCTCTGAGAGTGCCATGGTGAGGAGGAGAGAGCCTTGGTATGTGTCTGCCGAGGGAAGCCTGTCACGTTCCATGAATGCTTACAAGGACTATCATCTGTCGGTCAGCCAGCAAGCAGAGCATGCTACAGCGAGAATGTTGAGGGAAGGTGGTGAAACGTTCCAGCCAGGTCTGAGCTGTTTCAGAGCACCCGAGTCACCCAGCCAGTTGCAGGCCGCAGTTGAGAGCAAGACCAACCTCAACCCAACTTCAATGAACTAGGAAAGGCTAACATAAGCAAAGGTGCCCAAAAGACTGAGGTCACCAAGGACTTCCACTGGGTCAACCTCTCTACATTGCGTTCTGTTGTACTAAGCTAGGCACAACAAGCTAGTGACACCAGGACTCCTTGCTTGTCACTCACATGCAAGAGAAAGATGCATTCTTAGCGAAAGGCCTAATAGTTGATTGGGCTGTTTTAAGACACAGATCTTTTTTTGCAATCAATCACTGTGGAAGGGAAGCCAGATCCAGCCATCTGCTAGCCCTGGCCCACTTCTTCTCCCTCTTGAGGTGGCTCCTGGGAACCACATGGTCTTAGAGAAAGAGCAAAGAGAGCGATTCAGCTGCAAAGACAACCAACAAATGGCTGCCACAGGCCCTGGGCCTACAGTGCAAGCCAAACAGCAGCGGTTTAAGTACTGAATGCTTTCTTTCCATGTAAGATTCTAAAGGTGAACGAAGATTTATTTTATGAAAATGGAGCTCTCCCACTTTTTCCTTCTTTTAAATCAACTCTTCTGGTTCCTCTTTCTGAGAGCAGTGGTTCCGACAGAATTGTCTATTACTGTTGTCGCTCAATAACAAGAATAAAGGGATATTTTCAAATAGCCCTAATTATTTCATTAAACAATAGTGTTCTTGTGGGGCCTGGTAGGAGACAAGCTGTCTTTTAGACCGTTTTAGACGGAACATGCTAATGCATTTCTGTCTCTCAGGCAATGAGGAGACAGAGGCAGCAGGAATACTAGGAGCTTTAGGGCAGCTCACAGTATAGAGGGTAACAAACTTTAAAAAAGAAAGAAAAACAGATGACCAATTAGTCATTGTTTTATATATAAAAAAGAAGCAGCTAAGCTTAAATAAATATAGGTAAAAACCACATTTTAAAACTGAGAGCAAACAAACAGCTCATTTCTTGGGGGGAGGGAGGGACTGTGGTCTTCGTGTTTTGGCTTTAGTGTCGTAGTTACATACTGAATAAGGTGATTATAAACTTCAGGGCCAGGACAGAAATAATGCAATGTACAGAAGAAATACCTGCCTGGTGACGTGGCCATGTGGAGACAGCGTGGGGCCAGCTGTAATGTAGTCACAGATGATCATACTCAAGTATTCAAATACTGTCAGGTATTACCCAGGAGTGAGAGGCCCATGTATTTTCTAGAGCTTCTGGTCGTCCATTTCAAAAGTCGCTTTCCTCAATAAACAGAATACTTTTATTTTCCCAGTGCCAAAAGGGAAAAGAGGAAGTGGAGTGTTATCTGTGAGACTGAGTCATCAGGTAGCCAGCCTCTCCACATCCAGGCCTCTCCTCTCACCGCCTGCAGCCCTTCAAAAAGCACGGGGCTATCTTTTAATGACATACATAAATCCCCCGCACTGCCTGGCCGCAGAGCATAATTAATTCTGGCCTTTCATGCTTAATGAAACACCTTGTACACACGGCAGCGGTGCCGTTGGCTCCTTGCGTGTGCTAGGTCGTGGGATGCCTAGCAACGTTGTTCCACTTCACATGCTCTGCGTCTCGTCTGTGTGAGCACTGCTGTTATCCCTTCAGGACTACAGCTCCAGAAAATTCATCCTGCCACCTGTACGAATAGTTCCCTTAACTTCCTGAACCGTGGAATGTTTTTTTTTTTTTTTTTTTTCCACTTCTTGGCGGCGAACAGAATTTTCTATCTTAATTGTGGCTGCTTCGGAAGGGTATTTTAAAAACACAGTAATCTGGTCCATGCAGCTGCTCAGCCCTATTTCCCTCGTTAGAACATTTTGCCTTATCTTTGTGCATATTTAGACGCTGCACTGCAGAGGACATTCCCCCACAGAGAATCTCAAAACATAAAAAATTTTTAAGTTTCTGTTTGAATCACAAATAACAGAATGGGTAACGTTTTTCATAAACATAATTGAACTGAAATTATCCTCCCCTGAAGTCTTACCCCTTTCACAATACTCCAGCCTCAGTTGAAAAGTATAAAAGCAAAGAGCTCACTACAGCTACAAATGCGAGTGCCTTGTCCTACCTTCAGTTTTAGACCGTGCACAGAACAGGTGGATAATAAAGTACAGAATTCCACGCACCTCTTTAGGTGTAACCCCAGGCATGCGAATATCCAGCGCAAAATCTGATGCATCAAGAGGGGTGACTGGTCCAATGGTACCAAGGCATTCATTGGAAAATGATCTGGTAGTTTCTTTAAACCTTAAGAAGATAATTTGAACATTCTTGAGCATAATTGGAAGGGTAGAAATAAATCCTATGTCCTTAAGTTTAAGGATTATTAACTTATAACCAATTTGTAAGCAAAAATAAAACCAGAAGAACTAAGCAGGGTCTAAGGTTCGACCCAATAAGTGCTCATAATACATACATATTTCTACTTGATGAAGACGTTATCGTCCTCACGCACACGCTGATTTTCTAGTGGCAAGACTGTGAATCGTAACCCACTGGCATTTTGTCAACTCTGAGTGCCCAACATTACTAATAGGAAACAAACAACAGAAAACCCTAGGCACAGCCTTGCTAGGTACAGTTATATGAGGGCGAAATAAACACTGCGATGTGAATTACACACGTACAAGTACATAAATATTTCATATGGTAATTACGAGGTGCGTGTATACAGCTCGATATTTCCTAGTGAGCTATTACAGCCAATGATCTTCTCCCCACCGCCGATCTATCTTGATATTTTATTCCTCCAGCTGTTACATATAGGAAGGCATTCAAGTCTAAACAACTATATTGCAGTTTCTGAAATATTTCCCCAAGAGGGTGCGATTAGTTTTGGAAATCACAACTTCTAATTGGTGTTCCGAAAGCCAGGATAGCAGCAGCTTGGCTACAGGACTGTGAGTGGGCTTTTAATGCAAGGGGCACTTCAGGAGAAGTTACTGAGCAAAAATTGCGAGACGTTTGGGTAGAGAAAATCAGCCTTGTGGAGATTTTTTTTTTTTTTTCAAAGACCAGGCTACTCCAAGTGACTACATTTCTAAGGAGCATACACAGACCCCACCCCAACCTCCTTCCTCCTGCCTAAAGGAAACAAACAAGCCGAGCACGCACCTCTTAAAGACAGAAAGTGGGTTTCTGAAGGCCAGGCAGCTGCTCTGCAGGGCGAGCAGCCCCAGCAGCAGCAGTAGCAGACCGCTGCGGGCGCGTCCGGCCATGTCCGCGCAGGACCAGGGCAGCGGGCAGTGGCCGGGCCGGCGGGATGGCAGGGCTGGCGGCCGCAGCTACTTCATGGCCCCGGGCGAGGGCGATGCGCGGCCAGCCGGGTCCGCTCCGTCCGCTCCCGACGCGTGGGAAGCGGCTCTGGAGTCCGCTCCGCCCGCCCGCTGGAGCCGCCCGCCCTCCAGAGCGGCCGCAGCCGGTGGCAGCCACAGGGCTGGAGGAGCAGGGTCCTTATCGCTCGCAATGCCAGGGGCTGTGAGGGCTATCGCGCAGACCCGCGTCAGTCATCATTCGGAACCTGCAAAAATAGAAGCAGATAATGGATGACTAACACATTACAGCATTTGTCCTCAGCAAATCCCAGCTGAGGTTCCTTAATACACCAGGAGTTTCACAAGCTTGCGCCCAAGCCTGGGGAAAATGCTGGTCTGTTGATCTCTCTCCACCCCAGCGACAAGCCCCCGCGACTTCACAGACCCTGAGCAAAGCCCCAGTCCTGCCCTTAGCTTGCTCTTCCTCCCCAACACCCACTCCGCGTTTGTTTTTGTTTTTTATTTTATTGTTCTGATTTTTACCTGGTTCTTCACCCTACATTCCCTTCTATCTAGCCCACTTCTACGGGTTTCTCTCTCTATTACTCTCTCATCTCATGGGGGGGGGGGAAAGCCCTGCTCCAGATCTCCGTTCAATGTAAACAAAGTTATTCACTCAGATCACTGACTAAGGAAAAAGGAATAAACCAGAGAGGCGAAGACAAAGCACTTAGAGACCACGATAATCGGGCAGAAAAGATGAGAACAAAGACATTTCACGTACAAGCACCACAGGGCTACAGATGAGAAGAGAAAGAGATACCCCCGCCTGCACAGACAGGCATCTCTAGATAAGCAATTGCCCAAGTTCTCAGTATTACTCTAAAACTCTACAGTTAACCGTCTGTGCTTTGCAAATGCCCATTCAAAAGCTGGCATCTAGTATCCAAATCAATCATTTCTTCCCATTGTGGCATGCTGCCCCAAAGATACTCTATCCTCCATAAAGTTTAGAAACTGGTAACACAACTAGGAAAGGGTGGGAGTGGAGTGGGAAGGGTCTTAGCCATCCTCTAAATGCAGTATCTCTGGAAAGGCTGTCATCAAGAACTCCCTATTAATAGGAGTAAGAGATGGGGGAGCTCAGGGAAGGAGACCTCAAAACTATGGCTGACTTTGTTTCGCTGAATAATTTTAGGACAAGGAAATCAACAGCCTTTTACAAGGAGGTACTAAAATCCAGGTCCTCTTATGTTTATTCCTTCTCTCTACACAAGCACTCCGTTTCTCCCGTATGAAAATCCAGCTGCAGAAGGGAGCACAGCTGTCTCCCATGCTTAGCCTGAAACCCTACTGTCTCAGTACAGGAAACAGGAACGGACTCTACTGGACAGACTCCCAGGACCAGACCATGTACCAGGCACATGTGAATACCAAAGGGGTGATTTTCTGGAGCCTTAATTAAGCCAATAAAAATGTGCAGTCTGCATTCCGCAAACACCACCCCCCTTACAGAGAAAGCAGTATGTTCCTAATATTTCTGGCTAGTGGGAGAGTCACAATCCCATCTTTGTCCACTATACTGTGCTCCCCGCACCCCTTTCCCAAGCGTTTAAGTTAGTATGCTTTTCCCCTGGGCTAACTTTGTCAATATCCTCAATGTTAACCCCTTCAGGCTTAGGGGAAACGTCCTCTGTAGAGGCCTCGCAGAAAATGTGACATTCCATGCGCAGCTCAACTGAGCTAAACTCTTAAAATAGTCACGCTATGACTTTACTAGTTGTTTGTGTGTAGTTGCGCTGAACACTTTCCAGATCAGGTGTTGAATCTGAGAACGATACGGCATTAATGTAAAATGTCTCGTTCCCATTGTGAAAAATAGCTTCTGTACAACAGAGCTCTAAATGTTTAACCCATATTTATAAACATGGTGCAGAGAACGTCAAATCAGTTGATTTCACGAATAACAGTAAAGGGAACAAAAGTCAGGAGCTGGGGGGACAGCTTAAGCTTACTTAGCAAGCAGGAGTTCTAAGTTCAATTGGATTATCAAATGAATAAGTCGATAATTTAGACATTCTCCACAATAATACGCTAGCCTCTAAATTTCCCGCTATAACTCATGGCATAGTGGAGCTAAGCCCGTGTGTGTGTGTGTGTGTGTGTGTGTGTGTGTGTGTGTGTGTGTGTGCAGCATGTGCATGTAAACGTGTGCATGTAAAAACCAAAACATAAATAAACTTTAATTGTAAACTGAATAATACTCAATCATGGCCAAGACAATCTAAGTTACACACCACATACCAAATATAAATAAACTAAAATTTAATGTTCCACTACCTCAGGGATGCTTGAGGCTCACCAGCGCCCAAGGGCCACAGGTGATTTGCATAAGCGATGATGTTTTTTTAAAAGACTGTTAGTGTTTGTTTGAACTTTTGCCTTTGCCTCCCTGTTTGAGATCAGTGACAAAAACCTTGAGCTGTCCTTACTCTGGGTAAAGGAAGTCTCCTGGGGATGGCGATGTTAGTGTGGAAGGCTAGGCCACTGTCTTAGTACCAACCAAGTACAGTCCTGGCAAGTGACAATGTTGAACATTTTCTGAAGTTCTCTCTTTAAAAAAAAAATGTATATATTAGGAAAGGAATTCTGTGTCATTCAGAACAGGATTCAAGGACGGTCCTTGTTTGAGCCTGCAAGGATTAAACAAAACACTGGAAAACAAACTTACTGTTAAAATTCTGTAAGAGGAACACGCCCTTAAGTATACTAGCCTTGGAAATAAAATTCCACTTAACTCCCTGATTGATTTTATTACCTTTGATGTCCCTAAACCACCCACTTAAAGGAAAGAGAAGCTGTGGGCAGGAGCCCAGATGGTATTTGCAACCATAGATACAATACCCTTTACTACCGAACTGAAAGAAAATTATGATTCTTAAATCTTTCAAAGATGGAATACACATTATAATATGACAATAAATATGTTTCACCACTACCACTTCATTTTCATAATCCCTATTAATGTAGGATATGAAATATTCCAATCTTTTCTCTCAACAGGTTTAAAATTCATACTATATGATCCCAACATAATGCCTTTACGCACTCAAAGCTCCTTAATTTGGTATAACGCACAAAACGTTGTGATCTGTGTTTGTGTTTGTTCGGATGACTAACATTAAAGAGAGAAGGCAAGTTATTCAGGAGGTAAGAACTTCACACAACTGATGGGAGCACCAGTCCCAGAAAAGACCAGAAAAGACTCAGATGTCTGAGAAAGGGAAGTGTCCTCAAGATGGAATGAACAAGAAGTGTTGGATGGCAACGTCAACAGAAGGCACAGCCTGGGCGTGCCCAGTACAGCAGACAGCAGGAGCAGAATCGCCCAGGTGGGGAAGAGGGCGTGGCGTGTTTGAGACGCAGCCATAAAGACTACTTCCTGGAGACAGAAATCCCGGGCGCCCATTTTATCTGCAATACCAAGCACATACACTGTTTATACCTCCATAACGTCACCAGGCAAGGACGATTTACAGTTTATGCCTCTATGGGTTTTAACTCTAGAAAACTGTTGGGTAGGAAGTTGGGGCTGTATCGGGGGGACCATAAAACTACCTGAGAGCGTTGGTCATCCTCACTGATTTTATCTAACAAAGAAAAAGGAAAACCCTGAAATCTGTAATTGGTTAAAGGCTCAGAGAAACATATTGACTCTCTGTTCATGGATTAATATACTCAGTGAGAGACGTGGAAGAGACTATGGCTACTGAGAAACTGAAGGAAAACTGCCCAGTGTTTGCTCTGTCCGCCTGAATGAGCGTGGTTTCCCTATGCTTTAATTTCTTCACCAACAGAAATGATCGCGCCACCTACTTCCTAAGAGCTATTCCAGGAATAAGTGAATTAATCTCGTAAGGACAGAGCCAAGTGTGCACTAAATGCTTGCAATTATTGCTGCTCCAAATACATATTCATCGCCTTAATGTTGAGGACAGTGATAATCAGACAGATAAATTCCCAGGTTTACAGAAAGTGCTTTCTAGGGTGGGGGAAGGAAAAAAACCCAACAAAACAAAAATAGCCAGCAAATTATGAATTTCACTTACTTTCCAGGAGATTGACTGAGGCTAGAAGGATTTGGCTAAACTGATTAAAGTTGTACATCCATTCACACAGCAACTTGATTTCTGGGAAATTCTTCTTGAACAAAATCTAACCCATGGCACAAAAATGTCAGCAAAAATATTTAATAGCACTGTTCAAAATAACAAAGAACTAGATGCTTTTAATAGTAGCACTGGAAGCTACTTAAATGTACATCAAAAGCAGATTGGTCGTTATTTTTTAAAATAAGACTTTAAAAGAATATGAAGGTGTCCCTTTTAAAAAGAGAAGTTTCTTTTGAAAGCCAAGAGCAGTTTATAATACATTATTTTTTCACCTTGCATAACTAAAAAAATTAAGAATCTCAGAGAAATGCTGCCATTACAGTACAAAAAATAGATTTTCTACAAATATTAAAGATGAAGTTATTCACCTTCTGCTTAAATACTCCTAGATATTTTAGGGGGATTTTTGCTTTAAAACAGGTACACCTCTGCTTGTGAGACGCCTTGTCATCTAAAGGACCTGATGCTGAGTCTGGAGACCTGAGACTTAAATTCTCAAGACCTACATGGAGGAATCCATCTCTGTACATGCATACATGCACGCGCACACAAACACACACACACACACACACACACACACACACGCACACATATATACATACACAAATAAATAATCCAACTTAAAAAAAAAAACTAAAAAATGCATCCTACTATGTGGCTAGCGATTAGTGCCAGATATTGGAAGATAAACGCCCCTACTCTCTTCTGAAGGCTGCTTGGGTATCCCTACTAAATGGCGGCTGGCTTTTCCCAGTGTAGTCTTTTATAATTGTAGCACCAGAAATGTATCTATAGTAAGCCATTCTATTGGCCACACAGATGAGCTCCACCTCTGGAAGCTTTCATTATATAGATTTTGTCTAGTTAAGACCATGTGCATGTTGACTCTTTGCAAGTAGTCTGTTCACCAAGGTTTCTACTGTACAGTTACTATTTCCCCCTTTAATTAATGATTTTAGTGGGGAGGTTATTTTTACTTCATAACTTTTTCTTCAGACTTTCAACTTATTTACTTCAACTTACTTTGTATCACAATGAGCTCATCTTTTTTGTTCAATGGGTTTTAATGTTACTATATTTTAAGTGCATTGTCTTGATGCTAACATTGTCTCAGTTGTAGCCCTCTCCAAAGCTACCTTTGCGTCTCTTTGACATTCGCCCATGATTCTTGGAGTAGCGGACTTTCCATTCTTCATCCCACTTGGCGTCTGTTGACATCCCAGAATGGGCTCTTCACCTTATTTGGATTCTGACAGTACCACATGATTTACTTGACTCTGACATGTCCTCCGTAGGACATTCTGGCCCCACTGGAAGGTGGCAGCAGCTTTATCTTTAAGAGGTAAAGCCTAAAGGGAGTGGTGGATATCTGAATGCATGTTTTTGACGCTGATAAGGAGAGACTAGATCTTTCTTCTTTCTGTCCTGTGTTTTCAGCAATGAAGTAAATGGCTGAGCTCTACGACACTCTTCCTAAGAGGTCCGATGTTTTATAGCAGGCTCGAAAGAAACTGAGCCAAGCTCCTGTGGACCAATGCCCGTCTTCTTACAAAGTGATTGTCTCAAGTACCTGCTACCCTATCAGAGAGCTCACTAAAACACCATGTCCCAATCTAACCGCATCCACACGTCCTTCCCCCATGGCCTGACACCTGTCCCATGATGGCTTGGATGTCTGTCTCCTGTGCTCCATTTAATGGCTTTGGGATAGTATTATCCAAGAATGGATAGGAAGGAAGTTAATGTTGACAAAGCAAATTATAGAAAGTAACTGCATCTATTTTTAAAAAAATTAGAGATGCTCCAACTTAAACGGTTGCATTTCAACTAATATTTTTACATGAAGGGGCGAGGGGGCTACCACGTTCTGTTGACATGTTTTTGTAGCATAAATTTAATTTTTATCAGCTAGGGTTTGTTTTTCATAACCATGAGAAATGTAGCCATATGTGCCTTTAAAAGTATCCTATTGAATGAGGTTCTTCACACTTCAACTTAAAGGTTACCCTGGAGTTAGGTGACGTTTCAGGAAAGCACCAGCCTTTTCCTTGCTCAGGAAGATCACAGACTGAATGCTTTGCTGGTTACACAGCAGAGCTGCAGTGTCCCAGGGCTTTAGCACTTTTAACATCTGGGCTGAAGAATCCTCTGATGTGCCAGGCTGTCCTCTGTTTCACCAGATGTTAATAGTCATAGCCTTGGCCCTCACCCACTCGAAGCCAGCAGCACTCCTCTGAGCTGTGGCAACCTAAAATGTCAACAGACATTGTCAAATGTCATCAGACGGGTAAAATAACCCTGCCTGAGAATTCCTGTTGTAGGTCATTAAGATGACGTTTAGTTTGTTAACCAACGCAGTGCCACTCCTGTTGAATACACATAAAAGTCTAAGAATATGTTTATGAATATAGAGCCTTCAAAAATTATGAAAACAACAGAAAACATTTATTTCCATGTACGCTTTCTATTGAATATATACACTGTATTGAATACACCCCTCAACACACACACACACACACACACTCACACTCACACGCACGCACACACACATGCATACACACATACACACTCACTCGCGCTATCTATCTATCTATCTATCTATCTATCTATCTATCTATCTATCTATCTATCTATCTATCTCTCACTGAATCCTGACTATGAGGATTAGGTATTCACTCTTCTTTTATAGATGAGGAAACTAAGTCTCAGAAAAATTAACTTAATGTTTTAATTATGAAGCAGTAGAACTTGGACTCTAATCCTGACTGGCGAACGTCAGCATCCATGTCCTTAAATACCACCCAACACAAAACAGACCCTTCACATTCACAGGGGATCATCCAGGTCCTCTGCCATAGGCACTTCGCAGAGTTTTAGTTCATCATAATTCTCAGCAAAGCTCTGTGACATTTGAGTGGCCGTTCCTCTTTTACAGCAGTGAAAACTGGAAAGCGGTGCGGACAGGCAATCCTGCTCAGGGTGGACAGCCAGCTGCACAATGGGACCTAGGCTTCTACTCATTCCCTCAGTGGGAAGCTTTAACATTCCTCTACAGCCTTACAGACATTGCTCATTTAGCAACACAGTAGGAAACAAAGCAAAGGCAAATAAATGGCTATGCTGCAAACCTGATGCAAAAATACATTCTGTTTGGCTTACAAGGGTCTTTCCCCAAATCAAAATTTCACATCAAAGTCAGATTTCCATCATCTCCAACTGCCAACAATCAGCTATGCCATGGTTTTTTTTTTTTTTTTTTTTTTTTTGTGCCAAGTCTTTTAGTCAGGCTGGCAATCAGGATGTCCACAGTCTTCTCAACTCCCTATATGCTCTCGGACTTTTAGTCAGGAGTAGTTTTCGATATCACAAGGACTGTCTATGCAATGATCATAGTATTTTTTTTCACTTGCTTTTTGCTATTTTTATACCTAGCTCACTTATCCCATTTACTACCTGATACCTTAAAATCATTTATGCTGTGATCATTGATGTTTAGAGCTCTTTTCCTCATGTAGCATAGGAAAGTTCACTCTACATATACATAAAGTTTACCATCTACAAATGCTGTATCAATCCTCCAACCTCAGTTCTTTTTCATCAGCAAGACACCAGATGGGTGGCATTGTATGCTCTTGGATTTATTTTTATATTCATGTCCTCTAACATGCTGCCACCCTGAAGTAGCCTTTGATTATGCGTCAAAATGGGCTTGGTATCTGCTAGAATATATATGTTTAAAAGTCCCAGGGGTATCTGTACAGAAAATATCTTATGTCTGCATGGATGTGGCACCTGTCAATAATAAATCTGATGGCCTATGGTGTAGGTAGGAAATAGGTGGGACATCTGGGAGGCAGAAAGGATTCTAGGATGGTGTCAGGCACAGATTATCCCTGAAATATGTAAAGAGTACAGATGCATGGTGCTCGAGCACGGGTGACCAGCCATGTGGCAGAAAGTAGACTAGGATAAATGGGTTATCTTAAGTTATGATCTAGTCAGAGAAAACCATAACTATATGGCTATGGTATCTAATCCACTGCCAGCGGGTCCTCCTATAAAGAAGAAATCCCTGGTTTACAAGCAGCATTGTTCGCAGCTCTACAGGCTTCACTGGCAGGGTCTCAGGAGACTGCTGACCTGCACAGAAAAGCATTAGCAGTGTGTAATGATGTCACAGAGGTGGCATCCTTACTTATCTGCCCGCCAGGCATTTTATTGGTTTTTAAGCATATAATTTCATTTCGGAAAAGTCAAAACAATTCTGCAGCTGTCACTTTGCTCCTCTTTTAAACAACATCCTGAGTGAATAGACAGGCTGTTAACTCTGCTTCATGACTATTCCATACAGAGACTTCTGTTCTAAGATATTTCTGTTCTAGGCCAAGAGGTAAACAAGGGTCAGATTCACAAGCTCTCCCAAACGGTGCTTGAGAGATTAACAAACTCGCTTCTTCATCCTCGGTGAGTTTATCAGGAAGTTGTTTGTAACTAATCCCAGTGAGCCGGCAAAATTTCAAATGTCAAGTTGGTTGTTTCAATGAAGTATGAATCACCAAATAGCCCACTCAGACTGGTATTAAAAGATTAAGATCTTTTGCATTAATATTGTCATCTTCCTATAAAGGTGTTAGCCTTCTCTTCCACTTAAAGGAAAGTGAGTGTCATAGAGGAAGGCAGCCTCCTGAGTTGAAAGGCAAATGTTAGCACACCAGCCTCCCGAGGATGAGGATGTGGTGTGGAGATGGGGACCTGCTGTCCTTGCGTTCTCTCGCCATTAGTCAATGCATTTTTAATGAGGTTCTTATGACTTTTCCTATTTATTGCGCTACCTTCACATGCATGGCTATTCCTGAAGCACTGCCTTCTCCATTTTGCTAAATGCTTCTCAACGACGTCAGAGGCAGGCATTCCAGCTACACATGGGAGACTGGCTCAGACCTAGACCCTGCACTGTGAGAAAAAAAAATATTCTTTTTCTTTGAGAAATCTATTGAAGACAATAGTGATTTTTTTTTTTTGCTTCCTGTGTTCCCCAGAAGGATTCTCTTTCCTCCCACAGCAGTGAATGGTGTTTGCAAACGCTTCTTTGTTTTCATTTCGAATGTTTGAATCCTCACAATAAAATGCCCATAAATACAGCTCTTCCTATTACAAACGTTTTGGTCTTCTCTTCTTTAAGTCTCTGAAATGTATAATTACAGTGTTCAAAGTAAAATCTACAATCTTATAGTTCTATTATGTAATTGAAAACTTATGGGAGTTTTGCTTAAAGATCATGAAGGAACATCAAAACGTTTTCCTCTTATATAATTCTGTGTAACTGGGTTTATAGTAACCTACAGGATTAAACATGATATGTACTGCACATGCCCGCTCAATATCACTACTGTGCAATTTTAATGTCATTCTCAAAGGTATACAGTTGAACACAGTCGCTTAGAAAACATAGAAGCTACAATAAGGTTCATATTAATCATAAGATGACAATCTGAAGTTTTAAATATGCAATTCACCAGTGAAAGGGGCACAGCATAATGAAGCAGCATGGGTAAAGATTTTAATCTCTGGTCCATATTAATAAGAGTTTTCTTTGATCGACTTCCCAAAACTCCCCATGAACTATCAGCAGAGAGCTTCATAATTTTCTTCTGCTTGAAGATGATCAAAGCATTCTCATATTTCTTTGCTGCTGCTGCACAAACAGGTGGCGGGTTTATTTCATTGCTAGTAAAGCTCTTTCTTGCTGTCCTGCGCTTGGGAAGAAGTGGTTTACTTCCACAAGGTGCTTACAGAATGGCTTGGTTCTTCCCCATCTCTAATCCTCTTTACAAGGTTTCCCAGAGAGATCTGCAGGATACCTGGAACTAAGCCGAAAGCTCAGGAAAGAAGATGCCCATGAGCCTCCAAGCTCATGAGAGACCCCCTGGTGTACTCCTAGCGGTGGCATTCCAGACTCGGGCCTGAGCACACCTGCTTCCTCCCGCTCGCCTTGTCTCTGCACCCCTGAAGTTAAGTTCTCTTCCTGAGTTATAACAAAGCTACTCTCAAGTTTTCGCAGAAAAGTGTGAAATTGTGGTAGTTTCCAGTTTTAACCAAAATAAAGAGGAATGAAAGGCCACATGGAAAAGTGATTCCTTCTACTTAAAAAAGTAAAATCCTCTTATACATGAGGACGTTTAAGAATCTATACATTAAAGCAATGAGCCCATTAACAGCGCAGTATCAAACAGTGCAGGGTAGATGCTAGGGGAGACAGTGCTTTAAGTACTCTGCACATATGTGTTTTGATTTTCACAGTATCCTGCAAATGGATTCACTATTATCTCCCCTTCAGATAAAGGACATCGAGAAGTTAAGGACCTTGGTGCCTGCGGAAGGAGAGACGTATGGACTGAAATTCAGATTTAGCCAACTTTAAAAGCAGGAACTGTTGTCAGTCACCAGGTTTCACGTCTGGTCTTATATGAAAATACATAAAAGCTAAATGAACAATAACGGAATCAGCAATGCTCCTAAGTGAATTCATTTTTTTAATCATGCATAATTAAAATCAATAGTACACCTAGGAATAAGACATGCTAATTGTTTCCTATAGTTAATTTCACCCACACTCTTCTGGGAATTTGGGGGGGGGAGGAGCGTACTGGTATGAAATACAGGGCAAACGTCTTAGAAATGGAGTCAGAAAACATGGGTCCAAGTCTTATTTCAGCAGTCTACCTCACATGGGCTAAAAGTGAGGGACATGCCCAATGGCCCATCAAAGGGCTCTTGAAGGAGACAAAACAACTGGGGCCAATTCTGAAGAATAAAGCCAAGGAAATCATAATCTAATATTAGGGCTTCAGATTTGACTTTATCGGTAGAAATATAAAATCTCTCTTTGGTCTTCCCAATTTAGCACTGTTCATTCTGGATCTATTTATAGCTCATCTTCAAGTATCTTTTCGGATAGTAGAACACGTTCAGACAGCAGACACTTTACAGTTAGTGAAGAGTTGAAAAAGAGCATGGCTTCAATGTTCAATTAAGTCATCCTGTTGTATACACACACACACACACACACACACACACACACATGCAAGAACTGACTAGTAATAAAGTCACACTTTTATGTCTCATGACAAACCGTATAGACTCAGACTCACAGATCCGATCAGCCCAAGTAATCTGCAGTAGAGGAAAACACACATCTATACTCCAAACCCAGTTAGGTGTTTCTGGAACAAACTGAATATAGAATTATAGACCAAACCAGGTTCTTGGGGCTTACATGAGACAAGTGGATTCTTACTAGAGAACCTCTCCCATCTGCTGAGGATGGTACTGTAGAGTAAGGCATTTTACGTGATGCAATGTGCTGTATGGCTTTTGATGGAGAAGCACTAAGTCTCATAAGGGTGATGATGTCTACTGTGATTCACTTGATTCTGCTGAATGTAAGTCTTATTAGATGGGTCATTTAAATTGTTTTTCTGGAAACTGGTTGTTTGGCGTGGGATTTTAAAAATCAGTACAGCTGCACAATTTCCATCTTTTTAAGTTTGCTTCCCATTATAATTCCAACAATATATTTTTCGTAATCTGGATGGGCCCAGACTACTTTGAAATAACACACGCCAAAAAGACTTATTAAAAATAGAAACTGAAGGGATTTTGTAGATTTAAGTACAAAATTTGTAAGTGTAAAATTATGGATTTATAAGAGTTCGTATTGTTATGTAAAAATACACAAAAGGCTGAGGATGTAGTTTCATAGTTCCAGAATGTGCAAAGCCCTGGTTTGAGCCTTGTTAAAACCAGAAACCAAAAGGAGGAGGAGAAGGAGGGGAGGAGGAGGAGGGGGGGGGGGGAGGGAGGGGAGGAGGGGGGGGGGGAGGAGGAGGAGGAGGAGGGGGAGGAGGAGGAGGAGGGGGAGGAGGAGGAAGAAGAAGAAGAAGAAGAAGAAGAAGAAGAAGAAGAAGAAGAAGAAGAAGAAGAAGAAGAAGAAGAAGAAGAAGAAGAAGAAGAAGAAGAAGAAGAAGAAGAAGAAGGAGAAGGAGAAGGAGAAGGAGAAGGAGAAGGAGAAGGAGAAGGAGAAGGAGAAGGAGAAGGAGAAGGAGAAGGAGAAGGAGAAGGAGAAGGAGAAGGAGAAGGAGAAGGAGAAGGAGAAGGAGAAGGAGAAGGAGAAGGAGAAGGAGAAGGAGAAGGAGAAGGAGAAGGAGAAGGAGAAGGAGAAGGAGAAGGAGAAGGAGAAAGAGAAGGAGAAGGAGAAGGAGAAGGAGAAGGAGAAGGAGAAGGAGAAGGAGAAGGAGAAGGAGAAGGAGAAGGAGAAGAAAGAAGAAGAAGAAGAAGAAGAAGAAGAAGAAGAAGAAAAGAAGAAGAAGAAGAAGAAGAAGAAGAAGAAGAAGAAGAAGACGACCACCACCACCGTAGTCATTTCTAAAACTTTAAAAATTCTGTTGATAAAATCAAACAACAAGTATTTAGCAGTCTCCACAATCAAACTTAACCTGAATATACATAAAAACGCTGCCCATAATAATGACATTTTCAGAGAATTATCTTTATTTATTCAACGTTATTGGCCTGTGCCTCATCACGTCATTTGAAGTCATAAAATCTGGCCCAGAAGACCACCTCAGTGACTCGAACAGACATTCCCCCCCCCCCCGAGATACCAGCTTCTAGACCGCTACACACAATCAAACATGTATCTAGAAAATTCTGAATATGCTGTACTGATTTCTGCTCTTCTGGCAACAAGGAGCTCTTGTTTTATTTTCTGGAAGCTTCATTTACAGTTAAATACAAACGATAACTTAAGTGATAAAGATGAAGGAATGAGTTAAGTACGGTGTAAGAAAAACAGTTCAAACTGTTCATGAAGTAAACTAAAATTCGTAAAGGGGTGAAATTCCTTGTGTGTTCTCCACCTTATAAAATTTGCTACATTTTTCTTGAGGACCACAGAGTTATTTTAATACATTATGAGAGTATTAATTGTTTCAGTCTGGATTAGCTAAATCAGTATTTTAAGATGGTCTAGTTCATTTCTTGATTCTGAAAATTTATGACTATGTCCTCACCTTTTCATACAATATTAAAATTCTGCTCTTATCAAAGGGGTCGATACTTTGATTAGTATATTTTTATCTTAGCCAAATACTAAATTTAAAAATTACAAAAATGAATGAACTAAGCAGTTACGTTATTAGCCTGAAAGACTAAAATTTAGAAAATTTCCCTTTCGTCTGCTATTTGATTCACTGTTGGTATATCACTGTAATGAGATAAAGGTTCATTAATGCTTCCTTTGTTATGTGAGATCAAAACACAGTAGAATGGAATTTTTTTTTTTTTTTTACTGAGTTACAATTATCCTCCGAGGACATAGCAAATGAGCTATCATTAAAAATCTTTAAATTTAATTATGTAAGATGCTTCAATACATAATCAAAACACATAACAGATATAAACCAAGCATTTCAGTCCTATCCCTGAAACCTTTTGCATCTGAATTTTTTTTCCTAAGAAGAAAGTCAGCATTAATAAAACTAGACAAAGATACTATAGAGAACAATCATATGCTTGTCTATAAGACTGCACGTTTTAAGCTGACTGCTGAGTGTATCTGATTAATGGGCAGAGACCCCCACAGTCAAGTTTTGGCTTTGGAATACCATGGTGCCGTTCCATCAGCAGAAAGATCATCGCGTCAGTACAGCACTGTTTTCCCAAAGTGAATCTGTTAATGCTGCGGATGAACCCTAACTTAGACCTCGCACTCACGAGTTGCTCTTCTTCTGTGTCTCTTTTGCACAATTCACTAAGGTCTACTCTCAAATAATTAACTCATCAGGTCGGCCTAATATAGACAGAGATTATTTTAAAAAAATCAAGGAACATGACTGGTCATATGCCGCCTTAAGCAATCATATTTTGAGGCTTAGAGTATGCTTGGGGAGCTATGGATAACACCAACATCATGTCAAAGGAATCGACCGTGCAAACATTATGACCATTCTCGGGTTTACCTTCCTGTGGCTGCGTTAGAAGCCCTAGAAGCCATATAAATGTTTATAACCTTGTCCCTCACCCCTGAATCTGGGTGTCAATCCTCTATCTTTGACCCGTTAGTTTGGTGTCAATAAAGTGCCACCGTTTCTCATCACTTCATCGGGTGGCAGTGGAACCAGATTTTTCACTCTGTAACCTGAGTTTCCTTTCCTTCAACCTACCCCACAGAGTACTCTGGATTGAAGATCTAGTGTTAGCTGCCTTTGCCCTTCTGTCTCCACCTTCCTCTTTTCATATCAACACTCTGGTTTTGTTCTCCCAAAGACTAGACTGGATTTCCCAACCATCTCATTTTCGTATGCCACTTGTAAGAAAATACCAAGTAGGAGTCTTTTCTATAAAATATTATAAAATTTGTGTTTAAGACAAGGAATTAAGATTTTTTTCATCTGCCCTGAAGCTTGTAAGATTTCTATGTAAATATTTTAATATACCTTCCCCAAGTAAAGCTTTTATTTACAAAAAAACTCCACTGCTATTTTCTAGGAATCTGATGGCCTGGAGCAGAGTGATCTTTCAACCTCTGGAGCATGACCCCTTCCTCCTTCATTTCCTGTTCTCCATAGAGCATGACCCTTTCCTCCTTCCTCCTTCATTTCCTGTTCTCCATGGAGCATGACCCTTTCCTCCTTCATTTCCTGCTCTCCATAGAGCATGACCCTTTCCTCCTTCCTCCTTCCTTTCCTGCTCTCCATGGAGCATGACCCTTCCTCCTTCCTCCTTCCTCTTTCCTTTCCTGCTCTCCATAGAGCATGACCCTTTCCTCCTTCATTTCCTGTTCTCCATGGAGCATGACCCTTTCCTCCTTCATTTCCTGCTCTCCATAGAGCATGACCCTTTCCTCCTTCCTCCTTCATTTCCTGCTCTCCATAGAGCATGACCCTTTCCTTCTTCCTCCTTCATTTCCTGTTCTCCATGGAGCATGACCCCTTCCTCCTTCCTCCTTCATTTCCTGTTCTCCATGGAGCATGACACTTTCCTCCTTCCTCCTTCATTTCCTGTTCTCCATGGAGCATGACCCCTTCTTTCCTCCTTCATTTCCTGTTCTCCATGGAGCATGACCCCTTCTTCTTTCCTCCTTCATTTCCTGTTCTCCATGGAGCATGACCCTTTCTTTCTTCCTCCTTCCTCCTTCCTTTCCTGATCTCCATAGAGCATGACCCCTTCCTCCTTCATTTCCTGCTCTCCATAGAGCATGACCCTTTCCTCCTTCCTCCTTCATTTCCTGTTCTTCATGGATCATGACCCTTTCCTCCTTCCTCCTTCATTTCCTGTTCTCCATGGAGCATGACACTTTCCTCCTTCCTCCTTCATTTCCTGTTCTCCATGGAGCATGACCCCTTCTTTCCTCCTTCATTTCCTGTTCTCCATGGAACATGACCCCTCCCTCCTTCCTCCTTTATTTCCTATGCTCCATGGAGCATGACCCCTCCCTCCTTCCTCCTTTATTTCCTATGCTCCCTCGAGCATGACCTCTCCTCCAATTGTTTTCAGACTAGTCAATAAAGACTATGAGGTTGGACCCCAGCCAATGGGGAAAAGACACAGTCACCACCCGAGTTAGACAAAAAACCAAATACACTTCCAGTCTCTATGTGCTTGGTCTTCTGAGCACACCCTCCTGATCAAGAGTAGTGCTTGCCTTGTCCAGACACTTCAGCTGAACGTTCAGTGTCTTTCCTTGAGATTCTGAGCTTTTTTTATATCACAGAGAAGGTATGCAGGGACTGTTACCTCAAAATATGATGCTCGGTAAGATAATTTGTTGCAGGATATTTTATTACACTGTGAATCCTGACATTGTTCTGTTTATGGGAAAAACCTTTTTTCTAGCTGTCGTATGGCCTAGCTATACCACACACCTTTAATCCCAAACGATGAAGGTAGTTTGTAGAATCAAGTACCCACGTTTGAAAGTGATGTCTAGTTGAGTGGCAGACAAAGGGATGAGTCAGAGAAAGATTTGACAAAATGAGTCAGAGATATCCAATGAGTCAGAAGACACCCAGTCCTCAGACGGGAAAGAGAGGCAACTTAAGAGAGTCCTACAGAAGAGTAAAAGAGATGGATTGAAAGAGAGAGGAGGCTGTTCTTTACTGGGAGAGTTTTACAGAGGCAGGTTGAAACGAGAACAAGCTAGACACTGGTAAAGACAGAATAAGCTAGAGAATGAGAAGGAGCTAGAAGAGCAGAACAGATTGCCAGAGTTAATATGAGGCCAGGCAGAACAATTCAGGTGAGGCTGAGAGAGAAGTCAGATTGAATCAGTCAGCTTGCAGAGGAGTTTGAACCAGAGCAGCTGAGCTGAACTAGCCAGCCCGAGGTCAGAATGAACTAGGAAGGGATAATCTTACTCAGCAGCCAGTCTCAGAAGCTGAAAACATTCTAGACCTAGATAAAACTGTACAGAGGTGAGAAGCTTCCAGGACTAGGCCTTGGTTAGCAGATAGAGGCAGTAAGCCTGGCCAAAACAACAGGCAGATAAAAGATACATTTACAACCATTATTTGAGATTAAAGAACTTCAACAGTAAAGGTTAGAAGAGGCTTCCTCTTGTATCCTTGAATACTTAAAGGCGGAATGCACTTAAGAACCCTCCCTGCTTCTTGCAAGGACAAGAGTCTGCAACACACATGGTAAGAGTTTTGTGATGCGCTCTTAATTTTGGTCCCAAAGGGAACCCTTTAAAAATCACTGAGAGCTCTGTAGGCTAAAAACAGACTGTTCAGATCCACACAGATACCCCAAGTCTACTGATCTCCAAACCCCTAGAATCATTTGTCATTCTCCTGACTTTCCTTGTTCTCCTACCCATTAGAAACAGTGGTGCAGGAGCTCCTGAGTATTTCAGACTGAATGGTTAAGGCCATTCCTGAGGCCTTCCTCCATGCTCCCTCAGAAGGGAGATGGAAAATACATCTTTATCCCAACACACTGCACCTATTGTAAAGAAAATGTCTGAGCTCTCCACATCTATTGGAATTGGAGACCCGGCTGGGTAGAGACATCACAAATGCTAGCCACCAAACAACCATGTGACCTCCGGTGGTCAATGAAACAGGAATAGGATGGAACCATGTTGAAGCTTCTGCTGTAAACAACCATGTGTAACTGGTCGGTATCTGGTGATGCCCCATTAGCCTGAACCTGGACTCATTATAGAAACTGGGATTTTAAAGTATCTAAATATTTACATGAGAAGGAAACAGTGAAGCAGAAGAGACAGATAACCCTATCAGGAAAATACAATTATCTCCCAACTCCTTGGCAGGATCGAGAGGCTCATAATGATGTTTCCGCAAGTCCCCAAGAAGCCAGTGTGTAGAGAGGATATCTTGTTATTGTAAGGATGCTTCATCTGTCAATTAAGAAACTGTTGGCCTAAAGGAGAAGGCAGGATGGAAGGTAGGAGATGTGGAAGGAGAAAGAATTCTGGGCTAGAGCCTGGTGCCAGAAGATGTGAGAAGGATGGATGGATGCATGGGGTACCTGAGACGAGGTAGCCATCCACACGGCAGAGTGCCGATTAGTATAAATGGGTTATTTTAAATTATTATCTAGGCAGGGAACGAGCCTAGCTGTATGGCTGAGGTATCTGTAAATATATATATATATATATATATATATATATATATATATATATATATATATATATATATTGAGTCTGAATCATTATTCCGAGAGCTTATGGTGGGAGGAAAACAGCCTATTTTACAATACCAGGGTGTAGATTTCAGTAAGTATCTTTGTTTCTATTTCTACACACTGCCTGCTGAGACCTGACAGTCATCCTTCTTTAACCTAGCCAGTGCAGAGCCTCACCCAGTACCCAGACTCCTCCAACTGTCATATCCATGTGCCAAGAAAAATATGTACTCAGTAAGTGCTACATAAATTAGTAAGAACAGTGATGCGAAGAAATATACCTCGGAGTCCTTCATGGTCACACAATAAAGTTTAAGAAAATTAGGAGATGTGTGTGTGTGTGTGTATATGTATGTGTGTGTGTGTGTGTGTGTGTGTGTGTGTGTGTGTGTGTTTGGGAACTAGGAAGTGGTTATTACAAATGATTTTTTAGACTAGTGTATACATACAGTTAAAGGTACTAAGAACTTATGGTGAGCACTGCCATCTTCTCTCCAGCTTCTCCAGACTCTGCTCACGAGACGTTAAGCCTTTACCAGTCCTATAAAAACTGTTCTAATTTCCTTCCTTTCCTTGCATGCTGACATTCTGGCTTGGATTAACTCCCCTTCCCATCTCGCCAATTTCAGTCAAGCAGCATTGAACAATTGTGGTGCTATTGGCCTTTGATTTTCTAGAGCTAAATTTATTTTTCTCCAGTGACTGGCAGCGGCCTGGGAGAGCCCCGCTTTCCTACATTCTTCCTACTGGAGTTCAGCCACTGGTGAAGGCCCTAGAGCCATGCTTGGAAGTGAAACTCAAATCGTCCTAGCTTCCTCCTCCTGCCAAGTGATTAGAGAGACACAAGGTGGGCAGCATTTCCTCTGGGGATTTTAAATGCGCTGGCTTCCTGTTTTGTTACAGTTCTACTGTTGAACTTTTAGAAGCTGTTCCCATTTCTCATAACTGTGATCTCTCTGAATTTTTCTTACCTATCACCTCTGTTTTCTAGATCTATCTCTTCCTATTTCCCAACCCTTCTAATATCATTGCTTTCTACCAAGGTATCCTCTTTCTCTTTCTCTGTCCTCCCTCCCTCCTCCCTCCCTCCCTCCCTGCCTCCCTCCCTCCTCCCTCCCTCCTTTTCACTTTTGCCCTTCTGATTCCCCCTTTCAAGTCAAAGCCTCTCCAAA
Source organism: Rattus rattus (assembly GCF_011064425.1). NCBI lineage: Eukaryota > Metazoa > Chordata > Mammalia > Rodentia > Muridae > Rattus > Rattus rattus. The sequence continues at coordinate 168,533,976 of NC_046157.1, read as the reverse complement.
AGCCAAAGCTCGTGTGTGTGTGTGTGTGTGTGTGTGTGTGTGTGTGTGTGTGTGTGTGTGTGTTCAAATTCCAGAGTGAACACCACTCATAAGCTACCCGATGGCACACTGGAAGATGACTGTAGTAAGGTCACAAAATCTTCTGACTTTGCACCCTGTGAGTGTTCAATTCTCCAGAAGAGAATTGTGTTATCTTTTAAAAGGGTGAAATATGCAGCCAGTGTTGTAGGAACAGGAAAGAGGTTAAAGGCTGGAGACAGTTTTCAGGCAAACCCCCTTTGTAACCCCGTGTGGAATCCCCATCATTCAAACAGCAGCAGGAGGCTCTCAGCTTGAAACTTTGGGGGGAGGGTTGTCTGGAGTCCTGCCAAATAAGGCGTGCAACAAAACACAACACAACAAACAAACAACACCCTGATTTAGAAGCAGACCAAATGTCCCAGGCAGCCGACTCATGCCCGAATAAGATAGAAACTTGCGTGAACAAATCCGGTACCTTCTGTGTTTTACATGTATTTTCATCTTACAAAAGCTCTACCCTTTGACCTGTGAATTGGTTTTGGCTCAGATAAAAACTTTAGAATCAAAATTTACTCTGTCTATAAGAAATGCAGGGACAGTAGATGGAACAGAGACTTAGGGAATGGCCAATCATTATAAGTGTCCCAACTTGAGACCCATCCCATGGGCAAGCATCAATCGTTGACACTATTAATGATAGTCTGTTATGCTTACAGACAAGAGTCTAGCATGGCTGTCCTCTGAGAGGCTCCACACAGCAGCCGACTCAGATGCAAGGCACCCACAGCCAAATAATGAATGGAGCAGGAGGAAGGATTGCAGCTCCTAAGGGGTTGGGAACTCCACAGGAAGACCAACAGAGTCAACTAACCGGGACCCTTGGGGACTCTCAGAGACTGAATCACCAACCAAATTGCCTACAGCGTGGGACCTAGGTCTCCTGTATGTAGGTAGCCGGAGTGCAGCCTGGTCTTCACGTGGGTTCCGAACAACTGGAGCAGGGGCTATGCCCAAAGCTGTTGCCTATACATGGGGTATTTTCTTCTAGCTGAGCTGTCTTCTCTGGCCTCAGTGAGAGAGGGTGTGCCTAGCCTCAGAGAGACTTGATGTGACAGCCTGGGGGATACCCAGGGGAGCTCAGAGGAGAATGGGAAGGGGAATGGGGGAAGAATTGTGGGAGGGGGTAACTGGGAGGGAGGCAGTGAAAGGGATGTGTAGGGAGCCATTCTGAGCTATACAGTCACAAAGGATGTGGGGAGCGGGTGTGGCGGCAGTCCCAAGATGACGCCCGGGAGACGGAGACGACAGGGATGTAAAATGAATAAGTGATAATAAATTATTATTATGATTATTATTATTCCTTTTTAGTCTAGTTTCTATCTATACTAACATGTCTCTGTAGCTGCATTTGTCTTCTAGATGTAAAAAAAAATATTCTAGTGAATCATCCATTAACTACATAACTATAAAAAAAAACTAACTTCTCAGTGGAGCACATGCTGACCACCATGTGTCAGAAACAATAAGCACTGAGGTACTGAGAGGAAAGGGTAACCCTGAGGGCTGGGCTAATTTTCAAAGGTTCCATGAGGAAGTTGAGGCTTCCACTAATCCTGCAGCAGGCATTCAGGTAAAAGTTAAACAGAGGTGGTGTGCTTGCGTCAAAGCACGTGTGCTCTTAAGAGCCAGGAGGGACCCATTTCACAGACCTTCAACAGGCAAGGGAGACCCATTCCTTCAAGGTAGTACCTGCCACGAGGTATTTGGACAAGTGCCCAGGCCACGCACATCACGGAGCCACCACATACAGAATCACGTGCGCTTTGTTCACATGAGAAACTGAGGAGATCACAGAGGGTCTTAATGCCTGTCAACAGTTTCATGGAAACAATGGCTCCTTCTTCAGATCTGTTTACATTATATAATAGTTTCAAAGCACCTACTCTAAAATGTATGCCACCAACGTAAGCATTTCTAAAAAAAAACAAAACAAAAAGACAAAGCAGTGTTTAAGAGTTTTAAAGATTAGTTATAAGACAAAATTACAAGTAGATTTATTCAAATTTTAAATTTTTCATTTAATGTCATAGAAAAAACATACAAAATGTTGGCACCTTAGTTTAGGGCACATGTCAGAAGGCACAAGAACACTTCAGGAAGTGCACTTGGAGCCAGCAAGTGTTTGAAACAATTCATTTTCTTTCATGAACTCACTGTTTGTTATACATAATGAGACTGTGGTAAAACCCAGTAAGCAGTTCGGTTTTTTGTTTTGTTTGGCTTTTTAGAAATTTATTTTTATTATTATTATTATTATTATTATTATTATTATTATTATTTCCATGGTAATCTGTTAGCTAAGCCTTCTATGTCACTGTGACCTTGACATAAATATTTCTTCTTTCAGTAGAAAAACCTAGGTCTTACTTGATTTTTTCAACCTAAATACAGATGTAAAGCTGAATGTTCCAAAATAAAGCGAAGGGTTTCCAGTAAATGAAGCGTGATTGACCAAAAAAGCATTTAACCTGTTACCAAAATATTAATGTGCTCATCCTTCTCATTCTACTTCTGAATGACTCCCACTTATAAATGTCCATGGATTTAAAATATGTGCATTTTATCTGTCCAAGGCCAAAGTCCCTCACTAATACACAATTAGGCTGTTTTGATGAAACTATTACTTAACTGAGGGAAGGTAGAGAAATGAACGATTTAATTTACAGTAAATAAAGCTAAGTGTTGTAGAGATGAGGATTCACTGACGCAGGAACAATTCTTGAGTTTGCTCTTGCACCAAGTTAGTTAATGTCTTGGCATCATGCCTGAGCTCGCCCTGATACTGAATTGTCCAGTCTTATTTTAATTACAAGTATTTAAAGGAGGTAACAAAACCCATTCTAATGATTTTCACCTCACAGGGATTTTGTCAGGAAAAGGAAGGCCATAAGCATGAAAGCGCTCTGCACATTTGACTTTAAAGTCCCCCACGCCACCCCCAGATTAAACAGGGAGAGATCTGCTCTCAAACACCCAGTGTATTTTGCATAGATCCATGCTACTGTGTCAGCATCTGGACTCTGTCACCGGCCGAGCTACTCCAAAGTATTTCTAAAAGCTCAAAGAGCACTCAGGGAACATGGGAAAAGTTTGGAGTATACTTAAGCAGCAAACTAGTGAAGACGAGCTAAGAGAGGCACAGGCTTGCGGCAAACAAGAATCCTCTTATTAGAAAAACCTGAGAGGCTTAGGGCTGGAGCAATGGTTCTGTCCGCAAGGCCACTCAGTTCCCTTGAAAAGGACCTGGGTTGAGTTCCCAACACCCACAGGGCAGCTCACAACCCCTGAGAACTCCAGTTATAGGCGATCCAATGCCTGCCCTCTTTTGACCTTTAGGGCACCAGAAATACACGTGGAGCACACCCATGTGAGCCCAAGACTAGCCAGGTAAACACAGTGAGCACCAGTCTCAAGAAACAAAACAAACGAACAAGCAAGGCCATCCATATACACACAATAAACGTTAAAAAAACCGGTGAAGCTTTGGAAACACACAATTTCTTTAGTTCACATTCTCTGATGACAGTGCAAGATGTGTTTCTCACGTGCAAGACGTATTTCTTTCTCTCTTATGTTCCTTTCCTTTTAATGTTTTGATCTAGTGCAGGTGACTGGTTTGAGACAGGCTTTTGCTGTATAGTCCACACTGATTACAACCTTATCATCCTCCTGCGGGGACTCCTAAGGACAGAACGCAGGGAGGGACGGCTGACGATAAGGTTCATTTCATGGTTCGCATGGAAACCTAATACAGTAGAAGTTTCTTAAAGTATGTAAAGCTATGAACGTATAAATGGAGTCCCCCAGTAGGAGGGGAGACACAACTTCAACGAGACATTTCCCACCACTGAGTGAAGTCTGCAGTGTCAGGGATGGATCACGTCTACTTGAATTGTTAGCCAAAGGGGCCCACGGAAGCCTACAAACGAGTCAGACTATTGCCAAGGAGACTGGGTGCACTCCACAAATGGATAGCAAGGCCCTGTTGCTAAAGACAACATTTGTATCTCATTGAACATGGATAAGTAGAGCTAGGGACTCATTAGGGCCTTCACCCTTACTGACGAATTTCCTGGGTCCTGGAAGGACGTCTGCATGCTGCCATAGGTACAATGAAATAACCAACCCACGTACAAACCCTTACATCTACAACAGTGACCTGCCTGCATGGCATGCTCCGACAATAGTGGCACAAACGTTTTGGGTGCAAACAAACACTATGCTGAATTTAAGGTCGACTCCATGACCACGTTTGGGTGGCCAGGGACCTGAGACTAGAGAGGCCATGGATCTAGAGAAAATGAACTACTACTGTTCTGCTAAAGAACAGATCAGTAAAATGACTCCTAACGACAAAGATCACTGTCTGGCTCAGCCGTCACAGGAGAGCTTCCTCCTGCAGTGGATGGGAACTAACACAGAGGCCCACACTGGACAATGTATACAGTGGGAGGCCTTGGAGCACTGAGTGTAAATGGGATGTCGCCATCACATCTCTCCCCTCGGGGCTCAGGAAACTGCGAAAGAGGAGACGTAAAGATTGTGAGAACCAGGCAGGGAGGTTAATATCAAATAAACCAGGTCTTCCAGACGCTACAGAACTGATGCACATCTGAACTCACGGAGAATGGGGCAGCATGCGTGGAGCTTGCCTGGATTCCAGCCAGATGTGCTCCCAGCACTGAGATACAGACACAGACCAGAGCTTCCAATCCATTACTGCTTGTACCTGAAAAATTAGTTTATCTAAGGGAGTATCTAAGGGAGTGTGTGAAGGGCAGGCCCCACACAGAACAGTAGATGGCCAAGATTAAACACATTCAAAGGTATTTTTCGGAGAATTTTCTTTTTTGTCTCATATCAATTTGTGTGGGATTTTGTTTTTCTAACATCACTGATCCCTTGATTGTATGCTATGATTTCTGATTTTGTGTTTTTCATGGGTTTTGTGGATATGTATATGAGTATGTCTGTGTATATACATTTTACATACTCTTTTTCTTTTCTGTTAGTTTGTTTTGTTTCACTTTTGTTTGTCTTTTCTTTGTGCCTGTTTTTCTTAAGAGGGAGAGAGAGAAAAGAGAAAGGCATGGGGTTGGAGGTGGGGGAAGGTGGGGGAAATCTGGGATGATACAGAGAGGGCAGACTGATCAGCAAATATTGAGTGGGTAACAGTTTGTTTTCAGCTAACATTCACAATCATACTTAAGGTGGTATAATTTAATCTTGACCATTCACAATCATACTTAAGGTGGTATAACTTATTCTTGACCATTCACAATCACACTTAAGGTGGTATAACTTATTCTTGACCTTCCCTTCACCTGTCCATGCCTTCAACACATAAGCATTATACATGCGGGTCAACAATATGTGTTGTTGTTCTATGGTCAATGACCACAAATTCAACTACCACTAAGTTTGTTAACACATGAGCCCTGCTTAACAAGGGGGATTGAATGGGCGATGCAGACACGAATTCAGATACCGACTGTCATTCACCACACCACAAGTATAGCGAATAAATAATCTGCCAATTTCCCATCAACTGGACAAACATTAAAATGTCTCACAGAATCGCTGAGACCCTTTCTAGCTATACTCTACAACCCTGATTCTGTAATTCAGTAAGGTAGCTGAAGCCCTAGTCACTCTACACCTGCTGTGGTGATGAGATGTAAGTTAGATGGGAGGGTTGGCAGAGCTCGTACTGCTCCAGGATAATGGCCAGCTTGTCCTGAGCACCGAGTAACTGTGGTGCTGCTGCTGCCACTTGGCTCCCTGAAACACCTCTGTCACCCGGAAAAATGACGGGCAGATAACAGGTACTCCACCACCAATTAATGGATAGGTACTTTCCCCTTTTATGACAATCCCACATTCATTTACATGGCCCAGTTGATAAAGATAACACAAACAAGGATTTGGGACATATAGCAGGGTAACTGACTAATGGGAAAGTCAAGTTCTATAAGATACCCCTCATGGAAGACCAGAAGAAAGAGTTGCCCTTTTTCCCCAAGTAGAAGCTCTACTTCCATTGGTCTATTCAAGGACATAATTTATGCTTTCTTTAAAGGGCTGGTGGATTTCTCCCACAGTGTGTTACAAGATGGGTACTACCACTTACTGAGTACACGTCATATTCCAAGCATCGTCATTCGCACTCTCCAATTTTACTTTTTTTTTTATTTCTCACATTATGAATGAAGAAAATGAGAATGAAATCTTTCATCATTATTTCCCAAATTTGCCCAAAGATAAGTCTAAACTGAGCAGCTGGTTAAAATAGCACTCGGCCCCGCTCCAAGTCTTTTGATTCAGAACGTTCAGGCAAGGAGCCCAGATCTGTCTGACGCGAGAGCTACACATTAACCCTTTAGATGGGGGCCACGTGCTACTCCTCTCTTCTCTGGGAAGCACATACTAGGCCACGGCAATGTCTCATCTTTCTATAACGCATGAGTTTTATAAGGCGAGTTCATGGGAGTGCTAAACGTAGCCACAGAAGGAATAGTACAGCATCAGATCTTGTGGGGGAGGTGAAGTGCTACTAAATTCTGTGTCTTCTGGTGAGAAGAGGAAGGCAATTCAGTTATGGGTGTTTTTTCCCCTTTAGGCATATGCCCTCCTTCTGACAGCCACAGAGGAAAATCAATCCATATTTTCTGCAAATCTCAGCACGGAGCAAGAGGCTTTTCAAGAAGCTGTGCGGGCTGTTCAGAACAGGGCCCTCCAAACACAGCATTTCTCAAAGGTAACGTTCAATAAAATGTTTACAAGGCTCTTCTTCATCGTGTATGTAGAACTGGTATTTTATATGATAAAGTCTCCATGGAGAGAGAGCATTACTGAAAAATTTTTTGGGGATGTATTGTATCTTCAAAGAGAAAGACGTCACAATTCTCTGACCATATCGGCTTTAACTGAGTCTGTTTAGAATATTCCACTTACATAAGTTTTCCTAGAAAAACGTCCCCTGTTCATCTGAAGTTCTCTCACCGGCACGGCCTTCAGAAGGTGTAGGAGGGCTGAGAGAAACTAATGTAAATATAACTCTATACTCTTTAGCTCATCCAATTATATATTTTTTTTCAATCAGATATGATACAATTGTTTTATTTTAAATTTATTGCAGTCTTCCCTGCAATGAGCGCTAAGGTAACTGTGCCAAGTAAACAAGGAGTAAAAACTCCTCGTGAGGTCATGTGTATTAAAAATCAGAACTTTCTCTTGACATGGAAACCTTCATGACAAATAAGCCCAGAATTTACAGAATAATACCTTCGGAGGAGGCAACACATCATTTTTTATTGGATATTTTTATTTACATTTCAAATGTTATTCCCTTTCCTAGTTTCCCATCCATAAGCTCCCTATCCCATCCCCCTCCCCCTCCTTCTATAAAGGTGTTCCCCCTCCCCAACTACCCCCCCTTCCCACCTCCCCACCCTGACATTCCCCTACGCTGGGGAATCCAGCCTTGGCAGAACCAAGGGCCTCTCCTCCCATTGGTGCCCAACAAGGCCATCCTCTGCTACATATGCAGCTGGAGCCATGGGTCAGTCCATGTGTACTCTTTAAGTAGTGGTTTAGTCCCTGGGAGCTCTGGTTGGTTGGTATTGTTGTTCTTATGGGGATACAAGCCCCTTCAAACTGCACAACATATCACTTATTAAACCTGAATAATTTAGACCTTCTCATGAAGAACAAACCAGAGTGTGTTGTTTAGGACCTCAATTTAAAAAAAAAAAGTGTGGAAAAAAAGACCAAAGACATCACACATCTGAATAGTGGAACTAATCTCACGTGTTTAGTTTCGGAAAGTATGATCCTGGTAAACTCTGTTTCACTGCTCTAACTGAATTCTCTTGAATCAACTGTATATATATATATATATATATATATATATATATATATATATATATATATATATATACATATATATATATATATATATATATATATATATATATATATATCCACGACTTAGCCTAGACGGACTTTGATGTCACACGGTTCTTTCTGCCTCCATCTTCGAAGTGCTAGGGTTCCATACAAGTGCCGCCATGCGTGAATCCTTCAAAGGCCTTGTTACTATTTCCAGGACCCGCACGGTGTGGTCTAGCTTGTTCTTTCATGCACATAAATACTTATATGTGTAAATACTTCTCAGTATCTACTAGAATCAGTCTGGGGTCGGGATTGGAAGCAAGACAGCAGTGAGAAAGTGGGCTTACTGAGAGCAGATGGGTGTACCAGTATTGTTTCCAGCCTGGCAAACTATTCTGAGGACGGAGGATGTGATGGTTTGTATATGCTTGGCCCAGGGAGTAGCACTATTTGGAGGTGTGGCCTTCTTGGAATAGGTGTTGCCTTTTTAGAGTAGGTGTGTCACTGTTGGGGTGGACCCTCATCCTAGCTGTCTGGAAGCCAGTCTTCTCCTGCTGGCCTTCAGATGAAGATGTAGAGTTCTCAGCTCCTCCTGCACCATGCCTGCCTGGATGCTGCCATGCTCCTGCCTTGATGATACTGGACTGAACCTCTGAACCTGTAAGTCAGCCCCAATTAAATGTTGTCCTTATAAGAGTTGCTTTGGTCATGGTGTCTCTTCACAGCGGTAAAACCCTAACCAAGAGAGAGGACAAAGGGAAGATGCATCAACTGAGCCCGAGTCAATGATAAGCAGCACAGATGCCCTGAGAAGTCACTCAAGGCTTGAGAGATGGCCACTGGCTGTTTCTGCTCTTCCACATTTTGGTTCTGATGATTTAAAGGAACTTCCACAGCGCAAGCAATTGATAAGTCAAGAGCAAATGCACTACTAAATGTGAGCTGGTAGCTGATAAAATATAGATCACAGAGTAAACTCACACTTTGAAATACTTTATGTCCTCAGTTCAGATCCCCATTTATTAATTTTCATCAAAGCCTAGTGCCGTATCAAGTGTTAGTTACTTTAGAAACATGGCACCTCTCACAATGCTTGTTAAAGGGACATGAATAATTAAAGAATGACTGAAAGGAGGACACCTAAGATTCTTTGTCACAATGTGTTCATACTGTTCAATAATAGGAAGGGGAATCGTGCATCCTTCTGAATACATGAACGAAATGGATGTTCTGGTCACAGTTAGTTTGATAATAGTGCAAAATCTAATTTTCAAGTATTCCGATGGCTAGAAATGGAGCTATTAGACTTCACAACAGCCCAGGCTTCAGACACAATAAACTTGCTAATTAATTCGTAGTTTCTCTTACACAGGAATCTCCAGAGTGGACATTTACATGTAAAACCAACAGCTGGTATTCTAGTAACTGGCGACACAGCGTTAGTTCGACATTTGCTTTTAATCCTTGAGATTCTTTGTCCATCCTCAAAACGCCTGTCCCTTATTTTCCCTTCAGTGGTACAAATGTTCATCTTTTTTAAATCTTTCTTTCTTGATTTCTATAGTTGTTCTGATGGTTTCCTTCCCTCCCCATTCACGTGTCACTGATGTACACCCCATGTTTGTTAGTGTTTCTCCTGCACATTTAAATGTCACGACGCTTACTTACAATTGGCAGCTGAATAATGAACTGAAATTCAGCTCTACCATCATGTAAGCTTACTAGGAAGGCAAAGCCTGGTGTTCACCATCACTGACTGACTGAGGGCCTCGTATTCTGTCAGGTCTCCCACACGATTCTTCAAGGATGAGAGGCACACAGGTTGAGGGGAGTTTGACTACAACCAAAGACTGTCCTCAATTTTTTTTTTTCCTGAGTCTGAAGAATGGTCGTACCTGCCAGAACGATGACCATTTAATTCCGGAATGAGGCCTTAGTATGTTCAGTGCAAACACTAACTTTGAAATCTGGACTTCCTTCCACATGTGGGACCACACCTCTGTGATCCCGGCACTATGGAGAATGAAGCCAGAAGGCCTTAGATTGGATGCCAGTCTGTTACGCAGTAATTCAAACCTAGTATAAGTGATATATCAATAACACCTTGTTTCGGGGAAAAAAAACAAAACAAAAGATTAGGAAGATCTCTGAGAGACCACAGTCAGTCTAGGCTGTGGCATGAGCAGTACAAGACAAGCAAAAGTCTTGGGATAGAATCAAAGCTTCACTATTCCTGTGTCCAGTGAAAGGAGCGAGTTATTTAAGCACATTGCATCTTCTGTCCCATTTACCGGAGTTTAAGAAACGATTAATTTTTGGTTCTTTTGTTGTGTTTTATAGCATTATAGACTTACGTACCGCTAACAGAAGCAGTACAGAGAGAGCACGTGTTCCCTCCCCCAGTTTCCCTGACAGTATCTTACCTGACTGCATTACGTAGCACAGTGGAGAAATCTGTTCTCCAGCTCTGTGTTTGTCATGCAAAATGTTACATAAGCAGAACCACAGTTGGGATCCTGAGAGTGGCGTTTATCTCTCACCATAATCGTTTGAGATCAAACTAAATTGTGGTATAAAGCTCATCCCTTTTTATGTCTGAGTCTTACTCTAAGCATATGAGCACGCCATTTAACTATTTACGTATTTTGTTTGATTTGGCAGTGCTGCAGACCAAACCCATAGCCCTACGTGCCTCCAGCATGCACTCTTACTGTTAACCACAGTCCCAGGTGACAAAGTTAATTTCACATATAGGACTGCATATCGAAGCCTTCACATCCCCTATGTGTGGTCTTCTCTGAACAAATGGCTTTAGGTCTGATGAGTTCATGTCATTAATTGTGCTGTTCACTGTGCTTCTGGTATGACATCTAAGGCATTTTTATCTAGTCCTCGGTTCTGAAGGTTTCCTCCTATGTTTATAGTTACTAAGCCTCCAGTCAGCATGGGCTCCTTTTCATCTGAACCAGATACGTCAGTTTTAAGAGGTACCGTACAGTGAAAGCAAAGCCACCGCACGGAACGCAAGTATCAAGTTTAAGAAACCACGACTGGACAAACATCAAAATGTTTCGCCTGTACCAGATCATATTTGGCGAGGCATTTGCTTGTGAGTCAATGAGACAGACGCTAGCCTTGCGGTTTGTAAAGAGATAGCGATGAGCTCATAGCATGATGCTGCCAGTCAGGCTGTAAAGCCTTCCTTTTCGTGCAGTGACACTGGTTCGTTTCCTAGAGCCGTGTTGACATATTTCTCTCTCAGCCTCATCCTTTAGAACAGACTTGATAGGCTAACAGGAGCATTTCCAGATTGTAGCAAACCGCTCACATCCATCATCTCTGTACTCATCAAATGAAGACATTACCATCAAATGAAGACATCACCATCAGATGAAGACATTATATTTATTTTAAAGCCTGTTTCCTGCTTATATATCAATTGTCCACTTTTTCTTAATTATTTGCACCTGATGTTTGAGTCTATTTTACTGAGACACAGGTTGAAATTGACCTTGAACTTATGATCCTCCCATCTAAACCTTCAGACTATACCACCATGCTGGCTTGCTAAGAAGCACTTTGATTAAATAAACAACATTCAATACACTGAAATACATTCAATACATTCTGAAAACAGAATAGCAGTGCTTGAAGTAAATTCTCAAAGACTACTTCATCCAATACCCTATGCCAATCACTTCTACACACACACACACACACACACACACAGAAACAAACACAGAGAGACAAACACACACACACAGAGACACACACACAGACACAGACACACACATACACACACACAGACACACACACACATACACACACACACAGACACAGACACACACACACACACACACACACACACGCACACACACACCATAAAAGTTTTTCACACCTTAGAAAGGGTCTCCCTGTGCCACGGCTGACCATGAATATGTTCATACTCACGCTGTATTTTTGGTAGTAACTAGAATTATGTTTCTTCTAATATGGACAACCCTATTATCTTCCATTCAGTCCTGTTGGGAGGGAGAATATAGGATTCTACACGATTGTATTAAAATTTTCATTCTCACCACCGAACGGCAAGTATTAGAGCCTTGATTCTATGACAACACGTGTTTGATGCTGTCTTGTGTGTTTTGAAAAGAATGTTTAGCCTACCAATTCTAGTATCCAACCCAAGCATTCCTTGAGTCTTTCTCAGGACCCATGGTTTTCATTCATTTACAAAAGATTTTATAAAGCATTCTGCTTAGTTCAAAAAGTGACCATATGGGGTTGGCTGCTCTTCCAGAGGTCCTGAGTTCAATTCCCAGCACCCACATGGTGGCTCACAACCATCTGTAAGGAGATCTGATGCCCTCTTCTGGTGTGTCTGAAGACAGCGACAATGTACACATATGTAAAAAATAAATCTATATAAAAAAGTGACCACATAAGTTCACCGAAGTTTCTTCTAAACATTGGCTTATAACATACATTTCAACTATAACATATGGAGTTTCTGTGTTTCAAACATAACCATTGACCAATTTTAAATTATATTATGGTAAACTTCTAAACATTTTTGCTTTTGATTTTATATAGGATCCTTCTAATCTAACCCTGTCTTATGTTTGCTCTGAGGTTTTCAGGCCTTGCTCACAATGGAAAGAGGAAACTGTACTTTTCTTAGGTGGCACAGTTCATTAAGGGTCTTAAGTGTGTTGTCCGTAAGTTGTGGTATTGTACAGGAGAAATGTGTCCCTGCCCTGAGTACCTTCTCTTTAGCTCCCAAAGAGGTAAGGAGTGTTTGTTTCTGGATGTTTTTCACAGAGATAGAAATAGTGACTTTTCTTTAACTAAAACATATCTATACTTGGGATTTAGCTTTCTTTTCAATGTGTCACTATGAATCTCAATGATGTGCCTAAGAGACGGTATGCTACCTGAGGCCTACCTGTCCATATACATAGGCTATGAAAAATGTAAGAAACAGGGACTGCGCCAGTCCCATCATTCATTTTATAGTTACTCATTTGTTCAGTCATCAATAGGGGTCTGAATCAGATTACTGAACCCAATAAGGATCACAGCTATACCCGAGTTTACATTTTCATACACATACATAAATGTATGCAATAAAAATTATTTTTAAAAAGAGTTAATAAACTTGAAGGAGGGTAGGAAGGGATATATGGGATGGTTTTGAGGGAGAAGGGAAGGAAAAAAAGTTGTAATCTAATTATAGTTCCAAAATTATAAAGATCCATATAGGTAACAAATCACACGCTATATATGTGCATAGTCCATATAGGTAACGTAATCGTGTACTATATGTGCATAGATAAGCAAGAGGATAGCGTGTGGCGTTTGGAGATGAGAACAACCACAGCTGAAGACACTTAGGGTAGTGATGCTCCTCACACGGCTCCTATGCATTAGAGCTTTAAAGGCCTTAAAACCACGTAGAATACTCGCTTTGCAGGTCTTGAAATGTCCCCAAATCTCCCTGTTAAGTTGTCCCAAGCCTGTCGCTGCTTTGTCTGTGGAATGGGGATATAGAACCTGTGAGCTGGGAGAGGTGGGAATGAAGACTGAAGTGGATCACGTGCATTAAGTAGGATGCTTAATTCTAACATCTAGGGGTTGGGGATTTAGCTCAGTGGTAGAGCGCTTGCCTAGCAAGTGCAAGGCCCTGGGTTCGGTCCCCAGCTTCGGAAAAAAAAAAATTCTAACATCTAAAGTAGCATGCACTCCCATTTTGGAAAATATACATTAACCTGTTTACGATTGACCTACCCTTCTGGGTCTCTCTCTCTCTCTCTCTCTCTCTCTCTCTCTCTCTCTCTCTCTCTCTGTTTTTCTTCAGTTTCAGCAATGTGGTCCTAGGTTGACGTAGTTTTTCCGAGGGGGTTTCTCCTTAACTGCAGAAGCCCCGTACCCATGTGCTTTTTCAAAACAGCACCATTTTAATGATGTTTATAATTCCTTCTAAAGCACTAAAGTATCCTCTTGGCGATTAATAATTCAAAATGCAATAAAACAAAACCAAACAAATGACCAAGTGTAAGACTGCGGCATGAGAAATAAGTCTGAAGATAATGTTGTGTCTGTCCAAATGAAGAAAAGCAGCACAGGGTTTCCAGGCAAAGCACTGGGGTGTGCAGTTAAAGATCTAGTGTCTAGTCAGGAATGGCAGTAGACATTTTTTCTCCTCCCTAGAAAAACCTAATTATATCGCTATTAAATCATTTGTCTGATGGCTTATTGAGAATGGCTTCCCAGCAGCTGCTTTCTATCCTGCTCTTTCTACAACCGACTGGTTCCTTTTTCCTTGCTGTCACCCTGAGAGGTGGATTTAATCAGTGCCAATTCACGGTTCTCTTTCCAACCCCATCCACTGGATCCTCTATGGCTTTTCACTGGAAGCCCCTGCAATTTAAAGAGAGAACAAGGATGCCCCCACTTCCTCCTCTCATTCATCACATGCAATGGGAACGGCTTTAGAGAGGACCTGCTTTTGCTCTTGCCCACTAATTACATTTCTAAAGAGCAAGGAATGAAAATGCATTTGGTCTAGAAGGTGTATGAGATAAACTCCGAGTAATAAACTCCTTCAACCGAAGGAGTGAAGTTTTGAGTAAAGGAATCGACTATCTGACCTCGCCGAATCATTGACTGCGAGCTCTGAGAAGCAGAACTGGTGAATGGAAAGTGAATGCACTTTTACAGAGCTGTGGCTTCTCGGCCGTGTGGCATCGCACCCTCTGAACTCTAAGTTCTGTACACACCTCTCCATGCATGCTGTATCCTAAAGAAAAGTGATAAATCATCCTTAAAGATCTTTAGGAACTTAAACACCGGGGTGCTTGCAACTCTAAGTTCTGTACACACCTCTCCATGCATGCTGTATCCTAAAGAAAAGTGATAAATCATCCTTAAAGATCTTTAGGAACTTAAACACTGGGGTGCTTGCAAGACTCATGGAAGGAAGGTAACATTTCCAGGTTCTCTCCAGATCCCGGATAACATATTTTACTACATTTCCTTGATCCATCACTGCCAATGTTCCAAATTAAAGAATATTTGAAAATGAGGAGCCCGAACGTCTTTCATCTTAATCAAATGTTTTAATCAAGAATTAAGGCGCTCCGTGATATGTGTGTCACTAACGGATTAGCATGGGAAGCAGATGTTCTCACCCTTTCTCCTCCTTCCTTCTGGTTTCTGTTTATGATCAGGAACCGAAACCTTTGTAGAATAAATATTCACTGGAAATATAGAATATTAAGAACAGAATAGGGGTATTTACTGTGAGGACCAGCAATGACTGTCATTCAACTGAACCCTTAGAAGTTTCAATGTTTCTCTCACACAAAGGAAACTGGAAAAAAAAATCATTAAACATCAGTACTCTTCCATTTTGTCCATTACATTCAGTCGAATTTATCTTTTGCTGCCTTGTGACTGAAGTTCAATTGAGACTGAATGGTATAAAGTGATCCTCATGTATGGCTATCTGCATAAAGCAGACGTGGGTGTTGTTCACCTGCATTAACTCTTTTGGAGTGATTCTGCTCCTCAGAACGTCGCGATCATTCTTTAAGACCGGTATTATTAAAAATGAGAGAAGCCATTATATGTAGTTATGAAAAGACTCGGAGATTCTGTGAAAATGCCCAGAGTGTCAACAATGACTGCCTATCAGAATATTAATGCTATCTGCTTACTTAAAAAAACTAATAAATGTAAATTATAGGAAACAGCTGTAAAATACATTGTTAAATGGGTGTGGCTCAGGGACAGGATGTTTGCCTTGTATTCTTGAAGTCCTAGGTTCTACTCTGCTACAAAGAATAGAGTTTTTAAAAAAAATATAGAGGTCAAAACTGGAAGAATGTTCTGGGGAGAAGGCCTAGTGGGAAATGTGTACTGGACAAACATGGAGGCCCGAGTATGAGAGGAGGTTGAGGTAGCACAGAACTGTAGTCAGGCTGCTGGCAGGCAGGAGAAAGGAAGACCCAGGGGTTCTCTGATCAGTGAGAGATCCTCTCTCAAAACTCATGGTGGAAGGCAACTAAGGAAAATACCAAATACCTGTCTCTGGCCTTCACAGGCCCACGAATTTACACACACACACACACACACACACACACACACACACACACACACACACACATATCACAGGAAAAGGAAAAGAAACCTCCTAAATGAACCCACTGGGATCAATTCCATCTTAGAGTCAGGTAAATAAAAAAGTAAGTAATTAAAAATCAAGATAAATTTTCTTTTTAAAAAAAATCACTTTAACGTTAAAAGTGCCTAAAAGTCTATCTATAATGATTTATGTAAATGTATGGTGCAATCATCTACACACACAGGGTTTGCAAGGGTTTTTTATTTGTGTGTGTGTGTTACATTATAATTTAATGTTAACCACACACTTGATCGCATGATAATGAGTCATACAGATATTGAAATGACGCACCAAACTTCCCTTTGCAGTCTAAAAGTGTATGCACAATTATGTTATCTGACCAGATGTCTCTAATGCGTATCCTGATTAAGTCTGCCTGGTTGGACATTCTGTTCTCTTGGGTTGAGGAAAACATAAATAGTGAGAAAAAGAACCCAGTTATCAATGTGCCTTTTACATTTCATTTCATGGACAAGGGTCCATTTTATTTAAGTCATCTCTTTATATTGTGCTTCATGGTTTTTATTTAATTGTTTAGGTATCCGGGAAGAGAAAAAGTCTATCTGCGAGTCAAAGTTAGCAGCGAAGCAAGTGTTGCAAGATTAAATAATTTATGCTTTAAAGCACAATGATTAATGCAACTTGGCTTGCTTATGTTGACCTCTGGATAAACAAAGGTCATGTTTATCTAGCATTTATCGTTGACAAGAGAAGTCTGGCATTTAGGAGGGAAAAAAAAAAAACGATTGTTAAAGGATGGAAAAAGCGTTGTAATTTCAAACAAATATTTTGTGTAACAGTAACCAACATAGAGGGTTAGCTGAAGGACCTATATGCATAATAGGGGATACTTAAAAGAATGAAAGTGAAGGGATAAGGAAGGTCTGTCTCCCTCTGCATACTTGGCTTATACCTGAGGGAGAAAAGGGTATGACATCATCCCTTTAATCTCCTTTAATCCCCTATTAATCTGCCTTTTCTTATTTTTTTCCTACTGCTATATATAAATTTCATTTCCTAGGCAAAAGATAACTCACAAACATTGAAAAGACATATTATTCTCCTTGACTAGAAACACATATTTGTCCATTGTTGATTTTTTTTAATATTTATTTATTTAACCTATGTGGTACACATTCCCCGTAGTCAGACACACCAGAAAAGGGCATCGGATGCCTCTATAGGTGGCCCTGATCCACCGTGAGGTGGCTGGGAATTGAACTCAGGATCTGTGGAAGGGCAACCAGTGCTCTTAACCACAGAGTCATCTCTCCAGTCAATCCATTCATCACTTTTTAAAGTCATGTTTTGAAACAAATACTGGATATATTTCTGAATGTGAAGTACACAACCTGCTCTCTCAAGCACTAAAGAAGGCATATAGCAATTTCCACAGCCTCTCATCCTTTCTTTGGAACCAGTACCACTCAAAATTCTGAAATTTAAATTGAATAATGGAGAAGCTATTTATGCTACTGTCTGACAGAATTTGAATATTTTAATTGTGTGCCATGTACGCCGTACCTTACAGGTTAAAAGTATAATGTCATGAGTCTCATTATTCAAATTGTGTATGCGGAGCCACTTTTTCCTGAAATACTGTGACACATGCAAGGGATCATTGCTCTAAGGAGTACTGCCCAGCAAAACCCAACTGCATTTTGGCATTACAATTCCTTCCAGATTTGGGGATGAGGGAGTCCTTCCAGGTTTACTACATTATTGTGTCATATTTCAATGTGTGAACCATACGAAGAGAGTATTTGAACTTAAGAAAATTACAAATGCTCATGTCCATAAAGAATGGTCTTTGCAATAATAACACTGAATCGATTCCAGTAACAACTGCTGTTTTTCCCCCAGCTGATAACACCCACCATTATGCCAGATATATTCTTTAATGAGGCAACAGATAAGTAAATTTTGTTAAGGGTTCCTGAATCGTGTCTTTAATAGCCAGAAGGTGATTGGCTATTGCTTGGCTTTACGTGTTCACCGAGGTCAATATGCACAACATTGAAATGAGAGAGTACCTTCCACGTGACTCAAGGTAGGTCTTAGAAACCTCAAAGCTATCATTCCTCTAGCGCGCTCGCGTGCCTGCCTGCATGTGTGTGTGTGTGTCTCTGTGTGTGTGTATGTGTGTGTGTCTGTGTGTGTGTATGTGTCTTTGTGTGTGTCTCTGTGTGTGGGGGGGTATCTGTGTGTGTCTGTGTGTGTGTGTGTGTGTGTGAGTCTGTGTGTGTCTGTGTGTGTGGGTGTGTGTGTGTGGGTGGGGTGGGTGTGTGTGTGTGTCTGTGACTGTGTGACTGTGTGTCTGTGTCTGTGTGTGTCTGTGTGTGTCTGTGTGTGTGTGTGTGTGTGTGTGTGTGTGTGTGTGTGTGTGTGTCTGTGTGTGTGTGTGTGTGTGTGTGTGTGTGTCTGTGTGTGTGTGTGTGTGTGTGTGTGTGTGTGTGTGTGTGTGTGTGTGTGTCTGTGTGTGTGTGTGTGTGTGTGTGTGTGTGTGTGTGTGTGTGTGTGTGTGTGTGTGTGTGTGTGGGTGTGTGTGTGTGTGTGTGTGTGTGTGTGTTTGTGTGTGTGTGTGTGTGTGTGTGTGTGTGTGTGTGTGTGTGTGTGTGTGTGTGTGTGTGTGAGTGTGTGTGTGTGTGTGTGTGTGTGTGTGTGTGTGTGTGTGTGTGTGTGTGTGTGTATGTGTGTGTGAGTGTGTGTGTGTGTGTATCTGTGTGTGTATGTGTGTGTGTCTGTGACTGTGTGTGTATGTGTGTGTGTCTGTGACTGTGTGTGTGTGTGTGTGTGCCTGTGTCTGTGTGTCTGTGTGTCTGTGTGTGTGTCTGTGTGTGTGTCTGTGTCTATGTGTCTGTGTGTGTGTATGTGTATGTGTATGTGTATTCACATACAGGAATGCCTTAGAAATTGCATGCTGCCATACAATTCAAGATGCTGCTTATTAATGTTGTAGCCAATGATGGTTAAAAATGTAATACCTGTAACTGATTTTAACCCTGCATCGTGAGATGTGAGGACACAGAAGATTTAAAGATTGAAAATGAACAGAGACGCTCTCTCTGCACTTGTCTTCTGTGTGCAGAATGTGCACCTTTAAACCCTGGAGTGAGGGCTTCTGCATGCCTGGCTTGTAATTGCCTGCTAACTCATCCCTTTGCTTTTGCCCTTGCCACCTTATAATCTGTTCTCAACGCACGGCGCTCACACTAAGCCTTTTAAAGGATAAAAATGTGCGGGTCATTCCTCTGCTTCCCCTTCCTCTGTGGCTTCTCCCCTCCTGCAGACTAAAAGCCTTGGCTCTTACACTGACCTACCACACACCACCATGTTGGCTTCTCCACTCTGCCCTACCTTGGGGACTTTGCTTCTCTCCATGTTTCTCTTGTGCATTCTCTTCCAGGCACAACAGCCTTGCCCTCTGGATATGGCAGGCTCCCCCTATGGGGACTTTGCATTTGCCCGCCACAATCTCCCTGTGTCTTCGAATGGTTTCCTCTTTTGCTTCAAGTCTTTGTTCTGCTGCTACCTCTTCAGAAAATTTTCTTCAACCTCATTATTTCTGTAAGTCAGACACTCTCTAAGCTATTTCCATCTTCTCTGTGAACCTCTAACTTCTAATTCTGTATTCTCTAAACTCTCTAATAGTCACTAGCACTTCCTTAGCGTAGTTAATTTTACTATGAATGTGATGAGAGCAGGGATACCGCGTTGAAGGCTGTACCCTCAGCCCCTGGCACTGCGCCTGTCGAACAGACCAGCATCCAGAGGCGTTTGTTAAAAGATAAACTGCTCTGATGTCACACGCATGCACACAAACAAGATTTCTATAAATTACAAGGCTATAGCCAGTTTCTTCATGTTTGGTATTAAGAGCCAGGTTAAAGTTTCTAAAAGGAAAAACTTGAAAGGCATGATAAATAAAAGGTGAAATTTCTTTTCTCTTTAAAGAAAAGGTCAGCGCAAAACAAGACGAACTAACTCATGCCTAACGTAGCAATCGTTTGGCTATGAGCTCCTGAAGTTCTGACATACTCCTCACGCTTTTTGTTTAGTCCACTATCAACATCAGCTGAGGAAATGCACTTAAACCCAACTGCGGTTAAAATGGTAAAAGCCCCCTCCCCCCCAAATCACATCAATTATAACATCTTTGATTCTCCTCTACAAGGAATGAAGATTACAGAAAGCAAACAAGATATCCTAGTGTCCTGGATTTTGTTCTTGTAAACACATAAAAAACAAATTCCCCCACTTAGCTATTATTCTGTCATAGTTTATTGAACGATCACAAACAGCTCGGGGTGAGATCTGTTCTTAGGACATCTGGCCCTGCAGACACAAAGTTCAGCCATCCTCCCTTTGCGAATTCTAGAATAGTCTTACTTGAATGTGATAAAGCTATGTTTTTAGATGTCTTTTAAGTCTTTTTACCAATGCACCAAATAAGTTTTAAGAAATGCAATTTCTCTTAAAAAATAGAAAAACTCACAATTTTTTTATTTTGCTTTTGGATTCAGCTATAAAGTGATTATGCCAATTTAATCCTAGTGTTACAGATACTGGTATGCTATTTTATTCCAGAGTCCTACGAGGACAGAAAAGTCCTGTGTTCAATCACATGGAATGGGACTCCCCCAACACATTCTTTCCCACTCCTCACATCCTGTAGCTCTGATAATCCTCATGCAACAAGTTCTTTAACTGTTTCATGATCATCCAAATGTTTCTGGGAGAGCTTGTTGCATTGGGAAGCATCAATGAATAAATGATAATAATAAAAAAACCAATTGATGTAATGAGAAATTCCTGTTTCTATAATTATCTCTGCCCCTCCCCCAGAGAAGAAAGAAAAAATATAAATAACAGAAAACAGAGATGGTATTGGCCATCATCTTGGGATTGCCCTCATCCAGTATTTTGTAAGCAGAAGAGATTCCCATCAGGGATGTGATGTCTACAGAAGGTGCCCCTAGTGTTTCCAGAGTCCCCTCTAACCACTACCCCTCCTTTCAGCTGTCTAATGCTTTGACTGCTTCAGGACACTCTCAGGCCTGGAAGTAAATGCCAATCAAGTCTCTCAATCAAAAAAACTCCCCCTTTCTCGAAGGACTGAAGGAGCTGAAGGGGATTGCAACCCCTTAGGAAGAATAACAATATCAACTAACCTGACTACCCAGAGCTCCCAGGGACTAAATCATCAACCCAAGCATACACATGGAGGGACCAGCTGCATGTGTAGCAGAGGATGGCCTTGTTGGGCATCAATGGGAGGGGAAGCCCGTGGTCCTGTGGAGGCTCGATGCCCCAAATAGGGGGATGCTAGAGCTGTGAGGAAAGAGTGGGTGAGTGGACAGCATCCTCATAGACTCGAAGGGGACAGGGAATAGGATGGGGTGTAATAAAATGTAATTGAAATGTAAATAGAATAGCCAATAAAAAGTTTTCCTCTTTCTCTGTCTACTAATACCATTTGAACAGAAATGATCTCTACATTATAGGCTAAAAAAAAAAAAAAAAAAAAAAAAAAAAAAAAAAGCACTACTTTGAGTGAGATCAGGCAGTTCTGGTTTTAACCTGTTCAAAATGGCAGCGTCTCGAAGAGAAGACTTAAAACCAGGACTGTTTGAGCCAAAGGCAAGTTTCCTGGCTGCTTAGCTTTCCCGTGCTCTGTTCTGGCTGAGGCTAGTTATGAGTTTTATACAATACTCCACGGACCTTGTTGGGATCAATCCCTCCAGCGAATTTCTTTCAGGATACATGCAACTGCAGAATTAAAGCTAGAGCCCGAGAATCTAAGGAAACAAAGGTTCAGTTTGGGAGGACAGACAGTGCGAGCCTCCTGAAACCACACTGGAATGGCCCAGCCTTGCTCAAACAACAGTGCGATCACAGTTGCATTGGTTTTAAGGAACAGTAGCTCAAACATTTCGCATTCTGCTTGTTTAGCAAGAAATCACTGTGTATCCCGATAGCTAATGTCTATGGGTACGCGAAGAAGGACCTAAAAGGTTCTAGCCACTGTGAAATTTGGACATTTCACAAATGTTCTCATTCAAACAGATCACACTGGACGGGAGAATTGAAGGCAATGATTACGGGACTGTCTTGAAATCGTGGGTTCAACAGCAAGAAGAACTTGGGGACCCCAGCTTACCAAGACGGTTGTGATGTGTGGGCGATGGACGGGCGGTACGGAAGGGAGTGCATCACTGTGAGAGAGAGAGAGTGGAGAGACCTCTGCCTATAGAGAAAGCCTCCAAACACTGAGACAGATGCCATCAAATTCACTTAGCTTCTTAACATACGTTAGCGAGTGTAGCACATTAGCATAGCGGTAAATTTATTTTTAGTCAATGTGAATGCTATATGGGGAAAGAGTTAGCATAGTTGTTAGATATTTACTGTGTGCCAACAGCACCACCCAGGGAAATATGCAAGCTATTTCCTTTGGGCTTAAAAACCGTGAGTTACTGTTATATTATTCCTAACCCCACAGTAGAAGCAATCACTTGTAGCTATTGATAAACATATTTTACACATACACACCAATATGCGAATGTTTTGGCATTTACCTATAAATAATTCAAGCTATTTCCCCCAAAGATTTCACCCCCCAGATGAAAAATACCTTTAAAAGCGCTGATAGCATACTTTGGGGATCAAAAGTGAAATAATGAAGGGCCATACAAAAGATACCCATATGAATCTACACTTCTCTTTTGCACACCTTTTCTGTGGTTTCAATATTGAATAATAAGCATGTTACTTTGAACGAGGTAATTCTCATTTTCTTTGCATGTAATAAAAAATGTCAAAGTCTCAAATGTTCATGACTTTATAGTGGATTACAATGTTATCGAATGCATCCAACATGGAGGTTTTCATGAGTATTATAATAAAATGACTAGGAGAACTGAGAATAAGATAAGAAATTTAAAGAAAGCAAGTTCTGGCAGGTAGGATATCCCAGTGGGTAAAGGTACCTGCTACCAAGCCTGATGACCTTAGTATGATGCCCAGGATCCATGATGCAAGGACATAACCTCGTGCAACGTGTCCTCTGACCTCCACACGCTCACCGTGACACATGTGAACACATACAAATAGAAATATTTTAAAAGAAATCTAGCTTCTAGTACAGGGTCTGCCACAAATTGGCTATGCAACTTTGGTAAAATCGAAAAAGTGTCAAATCTTTAGAGTTCAATGGCCAAAAATGCCCCACACTCTCGTCTTACATTTTCTGGAAACCCAAGGCCTTATGGTCTAGAGCATTGAGCCACAGCCCCTAAAATTTTATTAATAGAGGTGACAAGGGAGTTAAGACTTACCCATTTCTGGATTTATAGCATAACTGCTATGAACTTCAAATTTTCAACAGACTAAGAAGGTTGGCTTTTGAGTTACTATGATAACCACGAAGAAAACAAAAACAAACAAACAAACAAAACAAAACAAAAACAAGCAAGAAAAAACCCCAAAACTGCAACACTTTCTACCTCCTAAGTAAAGGCCATGATCAGTAAAGGCCTCCTATGTGATAGAAACATCCCTGTAACATCTGCAAGACTCCTTCAGATCCTTCATGTCTCAAGAAGAGAGTCTTTAATTTGGCGCGCAAAGAGTGTTAACTAAGAAGCAGGTACACCTTAGCGATAGAGACAGCACACCGGAGGCCATGAGCCTACAGGACCCTGCTGGCATCAAGTCACAAATGACAGTGTCATTTGGTTCACATTATTTAAATACTCTGTATGAAAGTGAATCTAACCTCAAATGTTATAGCCACAGAACCCACAGACACTGATATTCTACAACCAAAACTTAAGACATCATCGCCTTATCAAAGGAATTCCAGGTCCGAAGCTCGTCTTTGAAGATCGGTAAAAGTGCACAGATGGCTGGTCCTGAATTATTTATCTAAACAAAAGCTCTCAAAAGTCCAAGGAGGTGCCCAGCCACTGCAGCGGTGAGGTACCATGTTCTGCAAACACTGCCCAGGTCTGCCCTGTGACAATGTAACCCACAAACCACCAAATATCAGGTCTGTGGAAAAGCCACGCCCACCAAGAAAGAAACCACTTATCATGGAAGGATTCCAGTGTCATCAGAGAAGACACAAAAAGATCGTGCTGTTCTTCATAAGAAAAGTGAAGAGAAGATACAAATAGTTGCAATATTCGAAATATGTAACAACTGTAATAGTGGTGTTAAAGAGTCAGAATGAAGTCCAACCCTAAAACAAAGGCAGTCACATCAGGGTATAGAACCTGAACACCCTCCCCCATCAGAGATGGAAATGCTTACCTTGAAGAACGGGGCTGGAAGAAATCTCTACATGCTACATGGTTAGTACAACATCAATAGCTTTCCCTAGTGTGCTGCCAAGGCTCAGAAGAGGGACTGTCTCTTTTTTTTTTTTTTTTTCTGGATTCTGGGATTTCTAAAGGAACCAAACACAAGCAGCCTATATAAATTTGATAAAAGTTACACCAAGAGTAACTTTACACAATTAACATTTTTCTAAAGCCAAAAGGTATTTACATGCTTTTGGCACCTTTATTTAAATATTACTTATTAAAAACTCCAAAATGACACATTCATATTAACATTTTTTCCCAGTTTTAGTCCCTTTTCTATTGTTTTGGAGCTTTATTTCAATGAAAACCCATGCACATAGCCATCTACTGTTTCCTTGCTGTGTCACTTGGCATTGGGATTGGCTCCGATGGCTGATCTTTGCCGTTTGTAATCTCAGAACTCTAAGACGTGTTGTATATCCACAGCACTTCCAGCCCTTTGACGCTGTGGGCCAGAAATTTCCAGAAGCCACTAGATAGCACGGTGCTTGGTTTTCTTGTTGCTCCAGTAACTGACAGGTATCAGGATCCGGCCCTTGAGTTTTCTCCCTACCCAGTTCTGCATACTTGAGGGTTTCCACCAGCAGGGATTTGTTTTGACATAGGGGGTTTGACTGTTGCCCACAGAGGCTGGAGAGCATCCACAATGCCACAAAAGAGATGTTTGACCAAGGGACAAGACTGTTTTGGTATCTTTAATTTAACCATCTCCTCTGAAGATGGAGAGCCTCGGGAGAGCTCTGTAAGTGTGACTCAGCCAAACTTTGGGCTAGCCACCATCTCTCACATGGCTTGCATGTTTACATCACCAACCTATTACTCTCCTGAGAACTTCACATGTACTCTTTTAATGGTTACATGGTTTTAAGTCTTTAAAGTAATGCACTGAAGGAAGAGTGTCTCCTCTTCAAATGCAGATGAGTCAGTCACGTGTGCTGAGGAGTGTGTGGTGTTTCTTCAGAGGGGACTTAGCTTCATTCATTTTGTTCAAATAAAAAGTGGACAAGCAAATAGCTGGTATTAATAGAGTCACAGAAATGGTCAGGAAGAATTCGGCTAGAAACCCAAATGTTCTACATTTTCACTTTTCACCTTCCAGGAATGTGGGTGCTAAATTCTATAGAGGACACTCCATGAGATGGACATGACCAGATTATCCTCACTGCTATTCAAAAATGCCAACTATGGACCCATTTTACAGATGAGAATCATGAGAGAGGGTAAGGAATCACTTTGGTCTAGTCAGATAATGAGAAGCAGTTATGGAAGGGCTCTGGTGCTGAAGCCAGGGTTCTCTAGAGTGTACCTCATAACCTCTATGGCAAAGACATACCAATATTCACAACTATGACCCCAAACTATCAGAATGAGGAAAAAGAATGATGGAGACCTCTTTAGAGAGACTTGACATGAAGTTCTAAAGGAGGAAAAAAAAGGCAAATTTTACCAACTTGTATTTTAAGTATATATTTATTAGTTCAAGAATGTCAAACAATTCTGACCATTTTCACCTTTTTCCCACAATGAGATCCATACCCCTGTTCTGAAATAATATTCAGCCCTAAAAACAAACAAACAAAAAAACACAAAAAAAACAAGACAAAACAAAAACAAAACCACAACGTTTCCAGGAAAAATGGATGGACTTAGAAAATATGATAATAAACGTGAACAGACATTTCAGAAAGAAAACTAAAGATATAATATCCCTTGTAGGTAGGTAGACCTTAGCCTGTACATATATATCAAATGTATATATGAGCACAGTATGGAGAACGAAGAATGTGAACAGGTATTAGGTAAGGAAGGAAGAATGAATGTATAGCGGATACTTGAGTCGTATTAGCGTGTTCTGAATTCTGGTCTGTCATCACACTGATTCCATAATCCCAACACTGTGACATAGAGGGCCGAAGTAGCTAATTACAAGTTCCTAATGATGAAATGCCCTAGGGAATCTCTGGCCTTCTAACCTAGCAGACGAAATGAAGTATGAGGTATAAGTGCTTTATAAGGAGTGTGATTTTCATATATACATGACAGGCACAAGCCCGGCTCTCAATTATTTTAAAACTTGAAGCCCAAAGAGGCTCCATGACTTGCTTAAGTGCACGCAGTCCACAATCACACAGTTAATACTGCAGGCCAACTTCCTGGGCTCCCCATTGAGTACTAATTCCAACATAGCTTGCTGCTGACATGAGAACCTGCCATTGGATTGCTTACACAGGCAGTGACCAGTCAGGTTCCTAAGAAGTCAGGCTGTCTTCTGAATCCATTCCTTCAAACTACTATATTTGATTTGGATAGTAATTCCTTACCTAAAGCTTTAGTTTTTTAGTTTTAAATCTAACTAGTGGTGTATAGCAAAGATAATAGCATTACCAAGGTTAACCCCTTCTATATCGACAGATAGACTTATCTAAGAAGAAACCATATTCAAAAATTTCCTCTTAGAAATCTTTACCAAGATATTTGACTTTAAACCATTAGCCTTCTAACTCCTATGTGAGGCAATGGGTTCCTTGAGCGCCTTCCTTTTGCTGCTAACTTACACAGAAGCGTGGGGAGCCACAGGGAGCCTTAAAGCATCAATGATCAGAGAGCACAAACACTTCCTTGCCAGGAGCTGCAGCCATCCAGTCTTCCTCCCCTGTGTCAGTTTGGATTTCATGACCACTTCATCATCATACGAGATCCTTGAAGCCTGATACGGACACGAGGGAGGACATAGCAGCAATATGCTACCCATATGGATTCCAAGACCAAACTATTCATCCATTTTCTGATGCTATAACAAAATACCTCTGGGAGATAGAGAGGGGCAAAGGTTCATTTGGTCACAGGAGGCTTGAAACCTATGATGGGGCAACTTGCTGACTTGCCTTGGTCCTTCTGGTTCGACTGCACGCTATACCGCATCGTAATGAGTGAGACCACACCCACACGTCAGGACAAGAAAGCCAGGATTCAGAGGTCAAGCTTGCTCAATCTGACCAAGATATAGCTGACCAGGGTCCCACGTATCCCATCTTAGGAATCTTGATAATTACGTAACCACTTTCCACTAGCCTTCACTTACTAAAAGATCCACACTACAACACGACCAGACTTCCAAAACACAAACATGTCTCCCAGCACATGGCTCTTTAGCAAGGACGCACCGAATTCACCCTGTACCAGAACACGGCAGAGCGATCATTCTAGAAAATGTAAATTTCTTAATTAAAAAAGTTCTCCTTGAGACTAAGCATCATGTGCCTCCAGGGTGACCTTGAATTTGCTACAGAGCTGAGGATGACCTTGACCGTCTCTTCCTCCTGCGTCTGTTTCCCGAGTGTTGGGATTCGAGTTGTGTACCTCCTGCGGACCGAAACCAGGGCTTTGTGAGCACTGGGCATGCCCAGTATCAATTGAGCCTCCATCCAATCCAACATCTCTTAGTTTTAAAATGAAGAATAAATAGACCTTTCTACTACCCTAGGGTTAATTCAGGAACCCTGTCACCTGTTTGTCAAAGAGCAGAACGGGGGCCGAGCATGACAAGAGGTTTAGCATTGTTGAACAGGAATCCTGGAAGCTTTCAAAACCGAACGGATCCAGCAGAACGGAGCAATGTGCACAGCAGGAAGAGTAGCCAGATGCCAGCTATCACAGTTATACACAGTACCAATTAATTATATTCAGCTTTCTAATCACCATCAAATATAATGCAAGTGTTGGGGAAATATTTAAAGACAAAAACCTGGCAGTTCTTCCTTTGATCTGAGGAGCTTAAATCAGAGAAAAGTTAGCGTCTCAGCAATGACTACAGATAGCAACTCCCGCTTGCACATGCTTGTGTACACGAGGGTGACAAAGGTATTTACCAAGGCAGCATCCTTTAGGAAATCCTTGTGAGTAAATGCTAGGGGGCGTAAAGTAAGGACAGCTTCTTTATCTCCATGGGAGACGTGTTTGGTTTCATGCAGTATGCTCATAATCTGCCTCTTATTCTTTTAAATATTCATGGATGACGTAGTCTTTGAGTCAACAGAATTAGCATAGAGTATGGTAAGGAGTTAAGTGCCAAGTGAGGTCTTCAATGTTGCTTCCCTAAACTGTCGGCTGGGCTTCTAACCTTTAATACCCAAATGCTTCCCATTGCAGTGCTCACTACAGGGCAATAAACTGCCAAGTCAATGCTCGATAAGCACACAAAGAATGCTACGTGAATTGGATCAGACAGTAAAAATTTGGGTATTTCTCTCCTAGAAGGAGGAGGTCTGTTGTGGTCAGGTCATTCCCTTATGGGATGTCATTAGCACGCAAGATAAGGCCCTGTTATATAAAGGATTCATGAAAACAGGATATGAACGTCAAGCTTTAGGGACTGCAGGGGGAGGTTCAATGGAAGAGTGCGTGCTCCACGTAGGAGAAGCCCTAGGTTTAATGTCAGCAATAAAAAAAGACAGCCAGGTATGTGCCTGGACCGTACGGGTTTACAGGAAACTGAAATTGTGTTCACCTGCATTCAGAGCTTGAATCCGGGTCACAGGTTCCGTTCTTTCTTTTATTTTTCTTTTTTTGTTTTTTACTAACTCTTTGAGGAAAATGCCCAAGACCGAAAGAGACTGCAGCCAGTTACAAGATCAATCTGAGTTTATTCTAAGATTACTTACTGTAACTGTTCACCCTGATTGTACTTTGACTGTTATGCCTTCCGGGAATCCCGGTCAGAAACAGGAAGAACTGAATCGTCCGCCCAAGTAGCTCAGCCTTTCATACCTAGTCAACCCCACACACCAAAGATCTACAAGATGATTACAGACTAAAAATGATTTAACAAAAAATAACAACAACCCTATTTTAAAGATTTGATCCTTTAAAAGTAGGGTTTCATAACACACCACTTAATTGCACTTACGTTTTGTAAAGTAGTTTTCAGTTTCCTTGTAATTCTCTTGCCCGTAACTTACTGAGATAACACCGGGGTTTCCTGAATCAGCTTTAGGTTTTGCTCATGGGCTCTCCCCTTCACCTTCGAACTTTGCAACTCTGTTTCTGAGGCGTTGGGATTGCTTAGTCTGCACTGTAGTGGTTTCTTGTAGTCTTGTCCCTCAGCTCTCTCCATAAAATTTCATCTAGGCACAAGAGAACTAATTCTGAAATAGCTAGCTAGAGCTTTCTCCTCGGGTCTTCCTGTCTTTCCTTTGCTTTCCCCCCAGCCCTCATCATCCAGCCTCTTTTCAACACGGGAAGATTCCATTCTCAAAAGATATGTTTTAAGAGTTTTTAATTTTTTTTAAAATATTCACTCTCAGAATAATATGAAATTCTGTAAAAACCCGTCACAGTTACACTCACTTGGAAAACTTTGAACCTGCCTGACACTGGGAAAAACAGAGGGATGTGGTTGGCTGAAGAATGCCTCACTGGCATTTTCTAGTATTATCTTTTAATTGCATTAACACTCAGTGACTGTGGTTTGTGAACGTGTTTAAAAGGCTTTGGGAAATAATTAAAACGGAAATGTTAAATCCGCTACAGTATTTGAAACCTGATTTTGGAATTCAGTTGTTCATAATCCAGGATCCTTGAAAAATGGAAGTGAAGCTGGGCTTCTCCTCACACAGCAAAGCCTTCCTCCCAATGTCCTCTTAGAGTCATTAATTTACATCTTATAATATAGTATGGCCTCCTGCTGTCCCATACTACAGAATGCAGAATTTGAAATTGGTACATGGCGCCTTAGGAACATAGTTACATCCCTGAATGGTCCCTTCCTGTCCTTTTCATCCTTAGACCTCACATTATCCATAGTTGACTTGTGCTGTACCCGAAACCATTAGACTGGTCCGACTTAAATATAGAAAGCAGCTTGTATGAGGCCTCTCTGGGAAGTTTGAAGTTGGGGGTGTAGAACATAAAAGTATAGTTGAACAGGCTGGTGAGCCCCGGCCCTTCCCCTCTCTGCTGGCCTGAATCTTTCCTTCGTGTGCTAACCTGGCAAGTGAGTGGTTTATTTCCTCAGGGGACCTTGGGCACACCTGACGTACCATGATCACTAATGTCACTATCATCATCCTACTTGCTAATTGAACCTCTTTCTTGGGTCAGTTTTGCCAAGAATGAAATGAACTCCTCCAAGGTAGAATTCTAGTTAAAAAACGAAACACCTGCACAATCACCATAGCAACAGGTAGCTTCCCCTACAATCAATCCCCACCATGGCCTTACAGCAAACCTCTGCTCTCATTTCCACACAGCTCGCCACACTGTTTTTCATGTGCACATCTCTTACATCGGGTTGGTTAGGCCAGATAGATCTTTACCACAGACATCTTTCCAAGCTCCTGAGGACTTACAGCTTTTCTTATAGGACCAGCAAGGAAAACAAGGAACTAGAGAAAGTCGACAAGGAGCCTGGGGCTAACAACAGGGAACCTAGGCTCTCTTGGGGTGCGCACCTTTCACTGTTCTCAGGCCGAGAACCGGGCTGAGGTCGCAGGATGTGGGCGGACCATCATGACAGAGTGTACAGGCAAATGTACCCATGTGCCAGAACACGCAGACCTGTGTGTTCATATGACAGTGAGATTTCCCATCCCCCTCCTTTTACCTCTGTGTAACGCCCATCCTGACTCCCCCGCCCTGTTCTTGGTATGAGATTGGCGAGGAGACATGAAATGTTCACATTCAGGGCATCTATTTTAATGGCAGTGGGTAGAGTGCACGGGTACAATATCCTAGGCCCCAGTCCCTCCACTGGATTTGGTAAGTCATTAGTCACTTAATCTTTTCCAAATAAGTCAATAATAACAATGGTCCTCTCCTCACAGGGGTCCTTGGAGAGTACAGTGATTAGACTCGTTTCCGGCACCCGGTTACATGCGTCAAGCTCCCCTTTACCAAATGACATCTCTAGCAAACATCTCTGGAGATCCATGTCCTCGCACAATCACTATGAAAGACGTGTTTGGGTGAACTGCAGAGTAAATGTCAACAGAAAATAAAACCAGTGCAGAAAGAATTTGGGAAAAACAGAGGAAAATCATCAGCACAGAACTGCGTGTCATTCTTCGATAAGCCCTAACTGGGGAGGTGCTTTCCTACTCTGAATTTCTGTGTTGTTTTCAGCAATGGTCCCGGTGATTTCTACCAAATTTATCACGCCCATCTCCTTTTGAACATGTAGGCTCTACAGGGTGTTTGCTCTGTGAGCTAAATATGATTTCTAAATAAAGTTAAAGTATTCTTCTTCCCTTTCTACTTCAAGTTTTCCCTGGAAAGCTTGCAAGCATTAACAGAGGAGACTGTGATAGAACTAAATGGGGAACGAATTCATCACCCATGACTGAGAGATTCCGGTAAGACGGGGGAAAGATACAATAGGTTCCTGAGTATTTGTTTTCCGTTCATTCGCCTTCAAAAGATGTCATGGTTTTCATTCCAATGGTGAAGTGATTAACTTCAGAACAAACTGGCCAGTGGCCACCCCAATATGAAGGCCACTACTTGCCCTTCACTTACAAGCGAATGCTGTTAGAAACCCCAGGCAATTGGAGTGCTTGTACTTCTTTACAAGGTTTCACAACCTTAGTCCTTTTCTCTTTGTTCCAATATTCTCTGGACAACAGAATACTTGCTTAGTTTCCCCCATAAATACTACAGAGCACTTTCTCACTGTGTTAATTATATTTATTTGTTTATTTGGACGGGAAGGAGGAACTCGAACTGGCTTCCTGTCATTTGACGATATAGAAAATTCCCATTATTAAGCACAGTGCAAGCATATTCCTTACATACTTAGGCAATTAAGGTGAGACAGTTCCTTATGTTGCTATTTTTAGAACTGCCTAATAATCCACCCCCTTCCTCCTAATGTCACTGTTTCTAGTCTTCCAATATCTTACACGTTTCTCTTCCTAAAGCACCCAAGCTACACTCGAATTCATACAATGTTGATGCAGCAAAAGAACGTGTTTCTGCCCATTCTTCGTACTAACATCCAAATTAGGAAGTATAATTTATTATAACCTATTTAAGTTATGAAAACATTCAAATGAGTATGCTCTTTAAAAGAATTCTATTATTTATTTACTGTTTATGTATTCAATCTCTTAAATTCTTCAGCACACTAGAGGGCTGCCGCCCCCATCTGGTACTCACCTAATGGTTCAAAGCACCGGACCCAGGTGTGAAATCATCTTTAACAACCTCACCGGAAGCAAAATGCCCCGTCAGCTCAATTTCCTTAGAGTTTGACTTTTCAAGACACAGTGATTTTGTGTTATGCTCTAAATATTTTAATCAGCGGAGAGAAATGACACATCCTCAAAGTCCGTTTTAAATGAATATTTCATTAATCTGGAAGCCTACTGTCGGGAAAACCTCCACACATTCTATTTAGCTTTTCGTGAATCCTTTGATGGCTTCAGCAAAAGGAAGGAGCATCCCTTGCACCAGTTCATGTGAGGCTGAAGATGCTCTACTGTAGCAAGCCTCCCCAGGCAGACGGAAGGCAGATGGCGCTGATGTGTTCAACAGGGAAGAGTGCTGATCACAGAGAGTCTGCCAATCAAACACCAGGGGAAGGGAAGAGCTCCATCTGTGTTTTAATCACGACAGCAAAACCACCCAGGGTAACTGCCAGGGCTGCACATTTCCACGGAGTACAAGCGACATAAACGGAAGTGGAAATTCCCATCTACGGCACTGGCTCCAAACCAAAGGAAAAGGAGGGGGCGCTGTCAATTACGAATAAGTCAATAGCAGTGTCTCTTTCTAAAATAATTCTGATATACTGTGTGGCACTCTTTCTCTAAGGCAACCCTGATATAGCTGAAGGAGTGCTGTAGGTAAAGAAAAAAGACAGTATCTCGAAACAATAAGCCTTAAAAATACTTTGGTTATCTACCAAAAGGAGAATATCTATATACAGGTGTGTACATTTTTTTTTGGTATTTTATAGATCGATTACGTGTTAAAAGAGCATTAAATATATGACAGCACAAAATTATGTTTTAGCACAAGAAGTTTATGGGGGAGGCACTTTCAATACTTCATAGCGAGAGCCCGATACCCTGCCTATAAATCACGAATGCTTTCAAAGGCTGTGTATAGACAATGGGGCCTTGAATGGCCGCTGAACAGTGGGTGGCAGAGGGTTGATTTCGCCCAGATTGAAGGAGACGTTCTGATGGATACGTAGGGTTTCTTGAGACAGTTGAGGTAAAGGGAAGAACTTACTAGACAGAGGGTGTCTTGAGCAAAGGCCGATGCCTATCAGCTCAGACTGCTTCTTCACAGAGCCTTGATCCTTGGGAATGGTGAGTGGCATGGAGGTGAGTCTGCCTTGAGGACAGAGAAGAGCATGTGCAGAGCTGTTGGAAAGTTACAGGTGACTTTTTACAGAGCAGTTTTATGTTACAATTGGGTTTCAAAAACTTAAATCGATGAGTGGGAGACTAACAGGCTGGGGAAGGCAGGAGAGGCGGGCAGAGATGGAGAATATGAGGAGGAACCAGAGAAGGTGGTTCAAGATTTGAGTGCGCTGAAATGCAGTAGAAACGGCTGCTCGCGATGACACGAGGCACCGAATCAGTTTGTTGTCTCATAATTACTCATTGAATTGATCTAATCTACTACGTTTTATTGGTTAAACTCTTTTATTGCATAATCAGGAAAGCTGATATTATCATATAGAAATGTTGTCTTTTTCTATTTTGAGGCGATAGGTAAGTGGTACAGGCATGTGTATGTATGTACAGGTAGATGTGCAGACGTGCACGGAGGCATGGAGGTCAGAGGTCACTGTCAGACATCTTCCTCAATGACTCCTGACAGGATTCTTTTGGGCACTGTCTCTGATTGAACCTGGACCTTCCCTCTGTAACAAGACTAGCTAGGGATCGATCTCTAGTTTCCCCTCTCTCCTCTTCCCTAGGGGTAGGCCTGCAGGTGTACCACTGTGTGTGGATTTCTGTGTAAGTGCTGGGGAACAAAACTCAGGTCCTTATGTGCTTCTGCAGTGAGCAAATCATCCATTGAGCCATCCCTCTACCCTCTATTCTGTGTTTCCTGTCTGGAGGATCTACCACCTTTAATGCTGTGTTCGTGTCTTTCCTTAGTGTTATTTCCCAGTGTCTCTGATGACATACATTGTTTTGTCATAGCAATGATTGAAGACTTGATCTCACTGGGTGTCAATGTTAATGCCATGGGGTTCAGAAATCAATTTTCATTATCATGCTCTTAACACCATGGATGATTAATGATTCAGGGTATTAAGCAAAACAATCTTCCAAAAACTACAAAATTTCAGAAAACAGGATCACAGTCACTATTATAATTCTAAAGTCACTGAAACTTTAGACTCTTCAGAACGTTGATTCCCAATTCAATGCCTCCTCGTCAGCTCTGGAGAGTGAGCATGTGTCCGATTAATCACTGACAGCCCCGGAATGACCAGTCACTTCCTTCCCTGCTTTTAAAGTTTTAAATTCTCACCAGACTCCAGTCACATCCTTCAGCGTCTTTCCCAGCTGCAACAAATGATGATTGTTTTTTAAAGAAAATGTATTTTCTCCAGAACACGTTAGTGATAAGAATAAATTACTAAATGTGGAGAACACGATCCATTCTACTTTGTTACATTACAACATTAAAGCCTTGTTTCTCCAGACAAGTAAATGTATATGACTCAATAGGTTTATAATTGTAGCCAATAGTCCAATTAAACAACATAACTAGGAGGCAGCTATAATCCGCTGCAGCAAAGAATAAATGCTTCAGAAAATAATAGATGTTTTCCACTGGGACAGAGAAGGGAAACTTCAATTAGGAGAGGGTTCATGAAACAACTCCAGAGAAGGACAGGAGAGAAAGAGGAGTCTCTGACATTTAAAACCTTCAGAATCCTACTGAAGCCAATAAAATCAATTATTTTCTACCTTCTCGTGAGCCATCAGTAAATATCACACTGGGACATATAATTTGCTTGCTAGATATTCTACCTTGCAAACTGTCTAGACATGAATTCCCAGTTACTTTTAGTTCCCTCTCTTCCTTCCCTATACCCAGTCTGTCAGTAAACATTTTAATGCTAGACTCAAAGTATATTCAACTTCTGGACCACTGTTCAGCTGTTCCTGACACCTTCCACAGAAACTATCAAGGCTCTTTGCCCTAGCCCCTAAACTTGAATTCTGGGCCTCTTAGAGATTTGTCAAAGCTGCAGGCAGGGTGGGTCCTGTGAACGGCAAGGCAGACCACATTGCTCCTGTGGAAATCTTCCCAATGCTCCTACCCATGTAAGGAGTGCTAACTGTCGGCAGGCACCCTATCATCCTGGTATCCACTCAGGGCCCGTGGCCCTACTTTTTCTCGGGGTGCAAATAGTCTTCCTGAAGCTGCTGAGTATTCAAATCTTATCAATACCCTCAATTATTTTTTTATATGCATTTATTCAGGGCTGATGAATGTTTTTGTAATGCTTGCATTCTGAGTTGCTTTAATGCCATTCTACATGAAACTGAAGCCAAAAATTGTCAGCTTCGTCTTTCCAGTCTCTCCCCAAAACAACATTGTAGCATGAGCTGAAACCAGCCAGCCTTGAAAACTGTAAAGTCTACATCCATTACTTAAAATGCTCAAAGCATGCATGAAACATTTCAGAAAGTCAGAGGATGGCTCCCTTGAGCTCTTGGTCCTCAAGAGCGACCTTATCGCTATCCTGTAACCCTTGCCCTCCTTGTCTTCCTCATTTCTTCTCTCTCCTCATCCACTCTGACGTCAACGATTGGAGTGAAGTCAGCTTCCACAGCTTGATCTTCCCCATACGCAGCGGTTATCATGGTCCCACCTCCTTCCAATCTCTTACTAGCGTCAGTTGGGTCCTCTACCTTTTCCTTCATTGGCCAGATGAAAACAAAATTCGAGTTGCCCAGATCTCTATTTACTTAAAGAGTTTAAACTGTTCTAAAGACAAGGAATGATCTCACTAGTCTTAGAGATGTAGGGAACAGAGAGGCCGAGGAGGTCAGTGTACGGGTACCGTGTTTGGTTAAATAGAGAGCAAGTGGTCCTGGAGTACCCAGCACAATGGGAAACCACAGACAGTACTAACATACTGTACATTCCAAGAACACACATGGAGGCTAACATCACTGGCCATCCCACTAACATGTACAATTTTATTTCACACGTCACTTTAAAATAATCTTAATTTTAAAATTTAAAGGATCATAAACATCTCTCCATTTCTTATCAATATAAACGTTGGTCCCTCACAAAGTGCTTAAGGCCCTCTCTGGCAAAGATCACCGTGAGCACCCAGGTTCACCTCCCACTACTTTCAGCACAGGAAATGAGGTCATTTCCTACAGTGCCCGCAGTCCTCATGTTAATTCCCAGACAGCTTGTCATCATATGTATGGATTCACTTTCTCATTCTTCTAAGACATAATTTTAAAGACATAATTATTTGTCACCAAACACAGGCAAAGCATGTTCTTAGAGCTGCAGACATAGCAGCAAACGGAAATTTCCTGCTGTTACAAAGCACAGGGTCACATGAGACGGAAACAAAAATTGACTGAACTACTGAGAAAACTGTGTCATTTGTTAGCTGGTAGCTCGTGTTACAAAAACAAAAACAAAAACAAAAACAAAAACAAAAACAAACAAGAGAACTAGGAACCGGTTATCTGAGGCAAACAGAAAGATACGCTCCTCATTTTAAAGTCTTCAGGAAGGTTTGGCAAACATGTGAAGATCCGAGGCAGTAAAAGCGGCCACGTGCTATGTGGGGGTGGGGTGGGTGGGACCCAGCCAGGCAGGGGCTAGAACAATTGCTCCGATTGGGAAATACATTTTTGCCTGTGTCGGAAAGTGTAGAAATAAGATCAAAGTGATAAGGAGATCAGCTTTTAGGCCTGGCTGCTGAGAACCTGCTTTACCATGAATGCTAAGATAAAAACAACCTCAGAGTTCGGAGAGGAGAGGCAGGGCTTGGCATACGCTTTGGGAGAATCACCATGGCTGTATACAACAGGGCTTGAGAAACCTGAGCTTTAAAGATGTTTGGAGCTGCCTGGGGGCGATGGGGAAGGTGAGTAATAGTTGGGTCCCAGGTATGAGAAGAAGAGAAGAGGAATGACTCCCGAGTTATCTGGAGCCACTGAACCAGCGCCATCTAATAAAAGTAGACCGCAAGCCAGGTATGTTCTTCCAATATCCCGAAAACCCACACTTCAAAAAGCAAAAGTGGAAAAGGGGAAACCAACTTTTAAATAAATATTCCTTATTCACCCCAACATAACCAAATTACCATCTCAGGGGAGTCCATCAATGTAAAACTTACTAAAATACTTCAAATTATTTTGCATTTGATGTTCAAGGTGTATCCCGACGTAGAGGACCTGCTTTTAAGTGCTAGGCCTGTGAGTAGCAGCCCCCCCAGAGCAGGAAACTACACAGATGAAACATTCCCTCTGCTTTTAACCATATCCAAGTTCAGGGAAGTAATCCAAGGCTTACCAATAAAGGGTTAGATAGTAAAGGGTACTAGAAACAAGTAGCTACTAAAAGATACTGTTTCAAAAAAAAATATTTAAGAGTATCCATAAAGTGTCCACAGTAAATGATGAGGGAAGATGGAAAGAAACAAATATAAAAAATACGATCTTGTAAGAGGGCAGTAGAAATAAGTCACGCAGACCTCTAGGAGCCTGGAAAGGCGCAAGGTAAGTGCTCCAAAGGCGTTCTCTTGGGTGGCCGAGATGGGAAAGACTTCGGCCCTGGCCTGGGGTAGCAGCAATAGTGTACAAATCACACTTAGGACGTGTATTAGATCCCTCACAGAAATGTGTCAGATAGAGTTTATCACTGAGGTTTGCATCAGAAATACAAATTCTAACAGTAGGCAGATGGAATTTAAAGCCACAAGACCAGATGAGATCATTAAGAGAATGACTTTGCCAGAGTCCTAAAATCCAGCTTTAGAGTCAGGGGGATGACAGAGAATCAGGGCGGAGCCCGGAAAGTGCACATTAGGACAAAGGCAACTGGGAGAATGTGGTGCTGCAGGCAGTGGAGAAGCCTGACTCATTACAATCTCGGAGAAAAAGTCCAGTGGGAGGGAGGGACGCTGAAACACATAATTATTAGTGTACACAGCATAAATACATGTTTTGGGTGACTCACTGAATTATTTCATCAACAACTGTCTTTATCTTTTTGTTAAACACCCAGTTTAAGAACCACTAACCTATCCATTTTCTTGGCCTTAGCATAAAGGTAAAGAAAAATCTCAATGAGAACTGACCAGTATCAAGTTCTGTAGAGAGGGGGCTCTAAAACATTGGTTCAAGAAAGGGGAAGGGGGCTGGAGATATGGCTCAGTGGTTAAGATCACTGGATGTTCTTCCGGAGGACTCGGTTAGAGTCTCAGTACTCACATGGCAGCCCACGACTGTCTGTAACTTCATTCAGTCTCAACAGGCACCCAGCTTTCAAAGGCACCAGGCACCCAGGTAAGTGGTACAGATATATACATGCAGACAAAACACCCATGCACACAATGATGATGATGATGGTGGTGGTGGTGATGATGATGATGATATGATAAAAAAAAAAATCTAGTTGGGGCTGGAAACGTCTCACAAGAACATCTACTATTCTTGCTGAGGGCCAGGCTCCGTTCCTTACACCCACATAGCGGCTGACAGTCACCTGTCACTTCAGTGCCAGGGAGATCCGCAGGTGGCTTCTTTACACACAGAGCATATGTTGGGGTTTAAATCTCGGCTCGAGTCCAGACAGAACACAGCAAGCCAACATGGTTCCACATGGAGAGAAGAGTAGAAGAGGGGAGAAGTAAAGCCGGCCATGGGCACATGGAGGCAAGGGGAGGGATGGGGAGAGAAGGACAAAGGGGAGAGGGCAACAGAGCAGAAAGAGAGAGGAAGAGCAAGAGAGAGAGGAGGGGCCAAGCAGCGTTTTTTCCTGTCAGGCACAGCTGGCTGTTGCCAGGCAACCGTGGGGCGGAGCATACCTGGCTATTGCCAGGTAGCTGTGGGGGTGGAGCTTAGACAGAATACCAACACATGCATATGCACACATTCAAAAAAGAAAAGAAATAAATACTTAGGAAAGAAGGAAAAAAAAACAGAGACAAGGATCAGGAAACACACACAGCTACACTCGGGCAGTTTTGTATGAAGGAAGCATTGGGGGTGGGGGCTTACAGCAGAGTTATTTCATACCCTTGTATTCCCATTCCTACTTTATCTCAACAAGCATTCATGTCTTAACTCCCTCCCAATCTTGTTTCTCTGTCACGGAATTAAAAACCTGGCCAAGTGACTTAACTTATTGGATTAATTTGAGATCTAACTCTTGATTCAGATCATCAGGAGACTAAAGCCACAACCAAGACAAACACCTCTGAGAAATAACTGCAATCCAATAATTACTAGTGTCCAGAAGCATAAATAGGTATTTGTGATGACTCAGCTGAATTATTTCATCGACAATGGCCTTTCTGTTACTTTTTTTGTGAAATGCCAAGTTTAAAAAGCACTAAACTGGCCATTTTCTTGGCATTAGTACGAAGTTGGAAAAAGTTTCCAAGCTTTAAAGTAGATAGCTAGTCCGGCATCTACTATATGTTTTATGGAGCTATAAACCAATCAGGAGAGGACCTTATTAAAATAAAACATACACTGATTAGGCAAATCAAATATTACTTCAACTTGTAACATTTTGCTAAGCCTGAGAAAATTTCAAATTATTGTTTCTGTACAGCCAGTCTCTTAATGACGGTTTAGGCTTGCTGGAAGAACTTCACTCAGGGCTCACATATGAAAAAATAATTTTAGATAACTATCCAGATTGTTCTATGTTGATTTGAGGGTAAGGATAACTTCCTCTTACCTCATTTAGGAAGCAGACTATAAAGACTTTCTTTTGTAAACATTAGCACCCAAAACTGAGAAATACTGGCCAAAGGACAGATGGGTTACTCAAACAGCTCACATCGTGGGCTATGGCTAGTTGAGAGGATCTGCTAAATTCACACAGAAGGTTTGGGTATTTGTACCGCAATCCATTTCACTTAAAACACTTAAGAAACATCTGTTGCTGCTTGTGTGACCATTCTAGGGCCCAACCCCCTCAGGCTGTGCCAGCTACCTGCCTCCCAGTTAACAACTATATTTGACCATCAGCCTAGGTCATTCATTAGTGTCTCCAATCTTCTCAAACGGGAGTAGTAAACCCACAAACAGGAGGCTGTCGTTGGGAAACGAAGGCCAGTGGCCTCCAGATGAAGCACGTCGCTGTACCATCCATACTGGTTTAACGGATGGGAGTTACTTGCTTGAAATACAATTCGCAAGAAGCGAAAAGGAAGATGGAAGCCAGAGACAGGCGAGAGAAACGGCTGTAACAGTTTGTGAGGGACGCTATGCCACACTTGGGGTTGTCTGTGAAAAAGAGACAAGTGCTCTGTGAGGCAACGCAAACAGGAGAAAATCGGCAGAGTGTTACAGTCAACTAGCCAGAACCGAGGGCTGGGCAATGAAAAGGTTAACAGGGTCACAATGGGTTGACCATTAGTGGGTTGGGGATTTAGCTCAGTGGTAGAGCGCTTGCCTAGCAAGCACAAGGCCCTGGGTTCGGGTCCTCAGTTCCCAAAAAAAAAAAAAAAAAAAAAAAAAAAAAAAAGGGTATTCATTCGTTAGCTGGACTAAGACAAAGCGAATGTATTACGTGCTACTGAAATTATTGTTTACCAAGCACTACTATGACAGGAAAACGATAGTTAATAAATGACAAGAACGTCATTCACTCTCTAAGCGCATGTGCATGCTCTTAGCCCAAACTTCTGGAAGCCAACGACAGTCCTTTGGTTAATTCGTCAGCATGATTAGTGGATCTCGCCCGAGTGAGGGGCTATTCTATATTAATTACTGCGATTACATGTCAGTAGAAGAGGACCAAGATGACATCTCCTAGTAAGGCAAACGTTGCTACCCGAGTCTTGTTGTGCTCTAATACTGTAATTGATAAATGGTATTACTCTGTCATTCCCCTCTACTGAGTTTCTTGGGCATGTTTGAGCTTAAATTGTACTCCAGCAATGTTATGAGACTATCTGAATTTATGCTTTGAGAAGGTGAACACAGCTCTTTTATCGAGACTACAAAAGGCTGACCGGTTTCCTCTCTTATACCTTTGACATGGAGGAAAAGCACCCAACAGCCACTGGAGAAACCAGCATGGCTGTGGCTGCCTCCACAAATCAAACTTCCGCCCCCGACACAGTACTCGCTGTTTGCTACGTTGTCTAGGACAGTCAACAGGGACAGGACCAATCCTCTGTAAGCGTTTCCACTTGACTGGTCCACAAAGCATCGGTCTAGCAAACCCCAGTGGAAGAACAGCAAGCATTACGTCATTACGTCGGTGCTTTCAAGCCCTTTAAAGTACCGCCACCTGGGCTCTTCCGTGCTCCTGCTCTCTTCCTCCCCGTTTGCCCCAGGCTATGAGATTCAGCAGAGAGAAAGAGGGCCCTTGAATTCCATCAATCCCCTGTTCAAAAGACGGTTTTAGAACAGTTAATTTCAAGCAAATGTAGCAGTTGTAGGATCCCATTTCCATAACACAGTGTGGCAGAAATAAGGCCACTACGGAAAAGAGGGTCTCCACAAAGGACCTCAATAATTGCCTTTCTTTCTACACTGTTCGCTTTTTTAGAGGTGAGCACACTATGAAGGCATCAATAATT
Organism: Rattus rattus; assembly: GCF_011064425.1. Lineage (NCBI taxonomy): Eukaryota > Metazoa > Chordata > Mammalia > Rodentia > Muridae > Rattus > Rattus rattus. The sequence goes on along the minus strand of NC_046157.1, from coordinate 168,491,678 downwards.
AAGAAAAACAACCGGATGCAGGATCAGTGAGAAAAACGGGTGGTGTTGCGGCAGTTCTCTGGTCTGCAAAGACGCTGGGATAACCAAGACTCAGGAGAACGCCCCACCTCCACCCCTGGCCCTTGGGGTCCACTGCTACCTTGCTGTTTGACTTGGCTCCCACTAGTGGGGGGGGGAGTCCCCCTAGAAATAAGGTTCTGACAAGTTTTGAAATAGTGACTCTCATGGCAGCCTTTGAAGTTTTGGTTTTGCAGCCTCCTTCCATTTCTCAACCACCCACCAGCCAGGAAGATCCCAAACCCCTACCACTCCAATTCCCGCTAGTTCTTTTGTCTCTGTTTTTCCCCCCACAGATAAACTTTTAAGATAATTTTTTTTAACAAGGTGGAAAAGATTAGGAAAGCAATGGAGGCCGTTCATCAGATGCTTTAAGATGAAACAGTCTATCACAGAAAAATCGGCTTTTCTGTGAAGCTCATTCTGGCTTCGTTCAGCCTGCCTTCCTTCCTTCCTTCCTTCCTTCCTTCCTCCCTCCCTCCCTCCCTCCCTCCTCCTCCCTCCTCCTTCCTTCCTTCCTTCCTTCCTTCCTTCCTTCCTTCCTTCCTTCCTTGAAATGCAATGGATTCAATCCCTTCTCATCCTAACTTACTAGAACTAGGGAAAATGGGCGATCAGTATTCTATTGGATACACTTACTTTTAAAAACTCACATTTAAAGGTGCTTGGGTTTTGTTCGCAGGGGAACCTGAAATGGCTTATGTGGTTAATGAAAAGGACATATTAAAGTGAGAGGGCAGATGTGTAAGTAAGATAACTGAAGAAAATCCTCCGGTTTAAAATCCCCACAGCTATTTTCCTAGACCGGTAGTTATTTGGTTCTCTGAATTATATCACTTATTGGCTATTTTTAATGTTATTTCGATGGACGGATGAATGCTATAACAATATAAAATGAGATTTTTCTCTTTCTACAGACTCCTAAGGCCACACACTACCATGGAATCGAAATGGAAGAGAGCGAAAATAACCACTTCCCACAGCACAGGTATTAGCCTAAGCCCTGCACTTAGAGCAGGGTGCTGTGGACTGGTTGGTTTTTCTCTAGTAAGTCCCTCCAATTTTATATAAGAGCATAAGCAGAAACCAGCTCTCCTTCCATCCGCTCTGCCCAAGACAAACAATTCTACCATAGTTTCTTTCTCACCTCTGTCACTGCCAGTGTTTTAGCGAAGGTTTTCAAAAAAAAAGAAAATAAACCACGACATATAAATTATTTTATGCTTAATATGTATGGAGCCATATATTAAGATTCAGGTCTGATTTACAGTAACGGTTGGATATATAGTTTAGCTTTGCGTGCCTGGAGGCATTGCTCATGAGGCCATGGTGTGACTTTCCTAGGAAGCTGCAGGACAAACCTTCCAGTCTCGTCGGCCTGAGCTTATAACTCACATGGCTTCATGACAGATCCACCAATGGCAGCGTTATTCAAATGTTAGGGTTATCAGTTGTCACGTTTGGGTCTCCAGTGGCCCAGCCATTACCCTTCAGATTCTAAAAATACACCCAGGCTCATCCACACAGGACTTAACTAATAGAATCTGTAGTCTCTAACCATCCGTGTTTAATTAACTTGATCTGGTGTTAGCCTCTCAGTAAAAATATGAAAAGTGAGAAGAGTGTCATTTTACAGACCTCACCTCTGACACGGGGTTTCGAACACTGGAGACGGTGAAATATTTCTTTCTAATTCAGTTTCCCCTGACTACTTATCTTGAGGAATTTTGTTATCCTTCGGAAGGCCTGCATTCAGTCAGTGACTTAGGTCAGAATTTCGTGTTCTCTAACGGCACAGCCTTATGTAAAAAAAAAAATTCGGATTTGTAAACTTAACAATACCCTTCTGTGGTAGGTGGAATACTGACCCCCAACGATGCTGATGCTCTAAACTGTGGAGTCTGTGAATATGCTATGGACTATGTAATGACCATGCAAGTGGCTACGGTTAAAGATGTCAACATGGTTAGCCTGTCCGGGGTTATAAGTGCACCCAAGGCAGTAGACATCACACGTATTTTAAAACAGAAAGCTTTCCCCCCGCTGGCTACAGAGGGCCCAAAAGAGAGGAATATGAAGATCTGTCCTCTCTTGCTTGCTTTGACAATGGGAAAAGAAAGCTATGAGCCCCACAAAACCCTTGAAAGCTGCAAGGGCGTGGAACTTGGTTCCTTCTCAGAGTCTCCTGGAAGAAGATGTCCTCGATCCTGTTGACTTGTAACCAACTGAGCTATACGATGGGACATGTGAGCCCTGTAAGCTGTAACTCCTGAAGTAATTGGGCAGAGCCAATGACAGGAGGCTAACAGAGAATCTCGGCCATGCTATGTACATCATGTCTTTTCAGGGGAGGGCTAAAAGCTGCTCTAACCTGGGAATCATGTGTTCATAGATGGTGTCCTATAAAACCTAGGAGCTAGGTTTCAAGTTCGGGACATAACATCACAGAAGGTCCTTCGCTGATGCCTCCCAACTTGAGCTTCCGGTCTTCTGGGGTGTTTATTTACACATCTGTTTTCTCCATACAAGGTCGTTGAATTTTTTTGGATTTTTCTCCCAGTTATCTGTCTAGTGAGAGCCGACATAATCATCTTCTTGCCGTGTCTCACGCCATATCTCATTTACCTCAAGCTGTCAAGCCTGCCGGCTTGACATCTCCGCGCTTCAGCAAGAACAAATGTAAGCGCTAAACTTCAAACTTTCGTTATGACACAAAAATAAAGGAGACACTCTCCTAAAGCAGTGTTTAAGATCTCTCTTCCTGAATAGCCCAGGACTGCTTCTGACTCAAACAGGAAGAAGGCTGGACTCCTGAAGTGCATTCTTCCCAGAGTATGACTAGCACAGTCAAGCTGGCAAAAGACAATTTTCATGGATACTTTTAAAGTTGGAACCGAATATATATTTTAAGCTGTGAATTCATTTAACCAATGAAGTAGGTTATATTGCTGTAAACATGAGCAAATAAAAGATATAATTTAGCATGAGGCACGTTAGTTTTATTTCTAACACAAGCACTGAGTTTACTTCAGTAAGAGTCTTTACAAGTACAGCTCTAGTTTAGATTGGGTCAATTCCTTCAACATTTGCCCTACTGTACTCTAGACTGAGTATTATGATTTGCTACTTTTTAGAAACAGTTCCCAATATCAATTAAGGAGTTACTTATCAAACACAAGGTCAATTATAATTTAAGGCTGGGAAAAATTCAAAGAATAGACACTTAGGATACTCGCGACACAGCCTTCAGTTCCTAGGAGTTAAATGTAACTTTCAGTACGGCTTTATACTCTTATGATTGTTATTTCTTACTGACTCTTTAGAGAAGAAGTGCATTAATTTAGCATTAATGTTCCATTGACACAAATTCCCAGAAACAAATCAGAGAGTAGAGCATATGCCACGGCTTTCTAAAAATAAAAGACTCTAGAAATAAACAGTCTAAACCACTCTCTGTCCCTCTCAGCAAAGCCATGGGCCTGCCTTCTGTACAGAACAAACATTCAGGGACCTGAAGAGATGGGTACAGCAAGGCTATTCACTAACAGAGCTCACCCACTACTCTCCTTAAAACCCACCACCAGTCCTTAGGGTTGAAATTGTTTACTGGGGGTCCAGGGAAGGAACCAAGGGCAGAATGCTCCGTGTGGTGACTTAGAAGTAGGTTCTACAACAAGGCCAACTAACCAGAGCTTCCAGGGACTAAGCCACTACCCAAAGACTATACATGGACTGACCCTGGGCTCCAACCACATAGGTAGCAATGAATATCCTAGTAAGAGCACCAGTGGAAGGGGAAGCCCTTGGTCCTGCCAAGACTGAACCCCCAGTGAACTAGACTGTCGGGGGGAGGGCAGTAATGGGGGGAGAATGGGAAGGCGAAGACCTATACAGAAGGGGAGGGGGAGGGGCTAGGGGGATATTTGCCTGGAAACCGGGAAAGGTAATAACAATTGAAATGTAAATAAGAAATACCCAAGTTAATAAAGATGGAGGGAAAAAAAGAAGTAGGTTTTATATCTGCCATTACTGTTTCTTGATGAGGAAGCCTAGGGGAGAAAGGGTGAACCAGGAAACTAACTTCCAGAAGGTAATCTTCATCCCCAGCTCTCCACCTGATGCCATCAGAGACAGCACAACGCTCTTTTCAGAGAAGGGGAGACCAATGCCCCGGGAAGGGAATGCGCATTTAAATATTTCATCCGGCACCAAGTTCATCCCTCCACGATATCAGAAACATAACGTAAGTCGGTTACAAGTATGAAATTACGGCTGTCAGCAGTCATGGAACTTCACAGCACAAACCAATCCGTGTGCTTCCAGCAATGCCTTCCCGAATTCGGTCATTGTCACTTAAGCTGGGTACAGCATCCGTTAGAGTGTGTGACTCACAGGCTTCCTCGGAGCCTTACCTGCCCGGCCACCTGTAAAAACGCTCTAAGTTTTTTCACCGCATGCAAACAGTTTAAAAAGGAAAAGCTCTAGTGTGCACGCTGGGTTTGCTTATCGGGGGAGTAGCAGGTATCCCATTGTGTAGTCACAGCGATTGTTTTTTTTTTTTTAAAGCCCACCCCACATGTGCACACATGCACGCACACATACACAATAGTTTACACACAAGCTATAAACCTGTTGTCAGCGATTGGCTGAAATTTCCCTATCTGTTATGCCTCAGTTAGAAGTATATTTTAGAACACAAGAAACCTAGGGCAGAACAATAGAGGCGTTTGGCCATTTCTATCACACTGCATAAAACAAAGCGCTTACCTTCCACTGCTAATCACACTGGCAGGAGAGCAACAGGAGATGGGCTTTATTGTGGGGTGAATCATCCCCACGCAGATGCTCTGAACAACCCATGTATGCATACTGACATCATCAGGAGAGACTTGGAGGCAGAGGATACTATGGTAACGGAGCAATGTGCTGGGAGACAGCCGCCTTTAATTGCTTTAACAACTTCCTGGGGGCTCAAGCTACCAGGCTTGGATTTGCTAAGTAGGGAAGGAAGGCTGTCACAGAGGCAGTAACTGTGACTGACGCAGAGCCAAAGAACTCAGTGGATTCTGGAATTGCTAATTTCAGTGTGACTTCCTAATGGCAAATGTCATCATTACCTGGTCCCACTGGCAGCATCCCCTTCACAGGCAGAGCTCCGAGGAAGGCACAGGTCAATGCGCGACGCCCTGAGGTAACAAGAGTCTAAGTTCATATATGGTTCTCTCACTTCACAAGTGTCATTATTATGGCATTACAAACACCCTTTTCCCTGAGAGTGAATGCTTGATTCACTTTGAAAAGAAAGCCCACATCTGTGCCTTAGGACGTCTGCACGCTGATAACAATGACAACTGGTTCTCTCTATTTATTTCTCTGGAAGATGGCAGCTGTGGGTCCATTTATCTCTGAGCGCCACTAAATCCTTGCCAACAGGTCACTTGTGCAGAAATCACCTCCGGGGAAATGGCTAATGATTACACCATGATAAAATCAGGCAACCACAACCTGAAGCTACAGTTTTCTTGTTGAAGTCTCTGTGTCAAAGGCAGAATAACTTTTATTGTAATGATGTCCTCCCCTGGAAAACCACACGAAACATAAAACCTCCCTTTGAACTCTTTGTTCTTCTTTGCCTCTGCCACCCATCTTGACGAGAACACAAGCCCCTTTAACGCCACCAGGTTTAGAGTAATTGCTTAAAATAACCATGTTCCCGCATCAAACTGAGTCTCTAATGATATCCTCTGCTTCTCTGATCAGTTGCAACACTTTAATAAGTATCTAATTTATCATCTGTGGTATGAAAACTATTGTTTTCTTTCCCGTGAATATTTGATTGGCATGTTTTTCAACAATCCTAGGATCTAATTTTTACCGTAACCGCCGCCATTGTAAGGATAAGCAAGTAAGTTGACAGGTCTTCCTTAAGACAGTCACAGCACAATAAAAACTGAAGGTTGTCACTCTGTACTATATACTTAGATCTCGGCTCTTTCAAAGAAACTATTATTATCTCTATTTCAATTTAGATGATGCCAAGCCTGCCTTTTAATGTTTCCCTTGTAAGTAAATAGCTTACAAATGTCTAACCAGACCGTGGCTTCAAAAACAGTAAATGGAATACAACAGTACCAATTTCCAATCTCAAAAAAAATTACAGAGGGTTTTTTTTTTTTTTTTTTTTTTTTTTTAGAACCTAATTGACAAGTTGGGAGTTCTCACTCCTGTCGAGCTTGGGAAAGACCGGGAGCAGAATAGTAACATGTAGTCTCAGGAAAACACGGGCTGCCCCTGAGTCAGCTTGGCATTTGGAGGTAGGTGAGCAGGAGAATTACTAAGCGCTAGGGAGATGGCTGGTCAAGTCTGTTCCTTGATTCTGAGCTCCACAACCTGGGCTTGATCCCCAGGACCAATATGGTGGTAGGAGAGAGTCAACTCCTGACAACTGTTCCCTTGCTTCCACATGCATGCTATAACAGCAAACACACATGTGTGCTCCTGCGGGCACACACACACTATATGTACCACATACCATGTACACTAAATGTAAAAAAATATATTGCCCTATACATATGGCATGATTTTCTTTTTAAAAAGCAACATTTGTTGGGCGGAGGACATAGCTCATAGGTAGAAGGCTTGATTACCATGCATGAGGGCCTCTGACTTCAATCCCTAGTGCTCAAAACTGCATGTGCCAGCTCATGTCTGTAATCCCAGAAATCAGGAGGCAAAGGCAGGAGGCTCCGTAGTTCAAGGTTATCCACCTCTATAAAATCATATCTCAAACTATTCCTGTTTATGTGAACATGCACTGAAAAGTATCTAGAAGACATACTACACATAAATATTAGGAGTGTTATGTTTGAGGGAGAGTCCTCCAGTCTTTATATGATTCTCTACTTTAAAGAAGATTCAACTATGAATTATTACACTAATTCAACAGGCAGAAATCCACCTGTGTGCGCTCTGTTACACTAGGCACCCTGACTACCTGAATACACAGAGGGCTCATCACAGCTTCGGTGGGCCAGGCCCTACACTGACCACAGGAGTTCAAGGACGCTTCGAACCATCCTTTAAAAAAGAGATCCTGCCTAGCTGAACGGAGCTAGAAAGAAAAAGTGAATTAAGGCTATCAAGGAAACAAACACATCAAATGGAGCAGGTGCACTGACCTTTCCAGAGATGCGAGTCAGAAAGGACAAATGATCCATCAATAAAACTAGTTTGTTAGATTTATTTTTAGAGGACAATCACAGGAAGAGTATAACCACACATCAGGCAAAACCACGAGATCTCTAACACTATAAAGTGCTAAAGAAAACACAGAAGATTGCCAGGTGAAATAAATCCCGCCAGTGGCCCTGGGTGGCCCACATTACATGGTCTGCCAAAGATGTTTCTTTGGAGAAAAGGACCTAATTTCTCTAACTCCTACCCACAATTCACCCTGAGGTAGCTTTTATTCTCCTGTAATTAATTTTTAAAAAGCAGCTAAATGTAGTACATCCTACTCAATATTCTTATTCCTTTTTGCCCTCCACCATTAATTTTCTTCTTCCAACAGTGCAATGTCACTGACTTCTTACAGATCATAAATTCTTCAGTTGATAACATTACATAAAAACACTACCACCTGTCTGTCTCTGTGTTTATTCTAAGAACAGCAACTGGTGAAGTGCACACCCACATTTAGACCACCCACAGGAACACGAGGTCCAAAGGTTAGAAGCACAGCTGGGAGTAACGGACTACACCCTCCTGTGGTCTGACAGGTTCCAGCTGGATAGGTATATGCCCTTATATCTGTCCTAACTTCAGAAAAACAATAGGCTTACTCTTTGAGCATCCGAAAGCTTCACTGGTACCCAAACGGAAACAAATCAAAACTTAAAGTGGAAAATGATTCTTTTACAATAAGAGTGTATTTGTCATGCCTAAGTCTAGCCCCCTTAACCTTTAACCTAAACCTTTAAACTAAAGTTAGAGAACCCACAGGGCCTTTAGCCTGACTTGTATATTAATCAGATGTGAACTCAAGCTGGTGAGTAAAAGAAGCAAAGGGAGGTTAGAGTCCAGAGGGATGTTCGAGCCAACTTGGAAGGCCAGAGCAGTCAGCTCCAGCGGCCATTGAACTCTCTCCCCACTACACATCTCTAAGGCTAGGACAAAGCACCTTTAATCCGCTCATACCGCACTGCCTCCTAACCCGCAGGAGCAGTGCCCTTGCCTGCTCTGCTCTTGGTTAAATGAATGATTACCTCACTCCAGACACTGGAAGTGCATGGAGCTTTCCGATCGACATTTGGGATTTGGGATTCTAATTAAGACAAATCCACACTGAGCTAATGGAAAAACTATAAGAACTGGTAGGAAGGGCTATGGCCTGACCTCCTATTGAAAGCCAGGTACTGGCCAAATTTAGTGACCTGTCCCCTGATGCTTCTCCATCTGACACCTTATAACTCTCTAGTCTCATTACTGACTTCTGTCTTCAGTGAAACCTTCTTCTGGTCGTTCCGTGGTCATTTCTTTGTCCTTGCTAAGTCTTTAACTATCTTGTCCAGTTTACCTCTGGTCACGATTCTAAACTGCAAGCTTCTCAAAGGCTCCCCCTATAGGACACTGTCAGTCTTACCTCCAAGCACTTCAGACCATAGCCCACTGAACCCTGCCCCGCCTCCTCCACTTCCTGTTTCAGGGTGAAGAGTGCAGAGATTAGCATTTGGTACAGTGTTGCTTTGGCTTGTTCTTGTTGTTGTTACTGTTATTGTTGTTGCTGTTGAGATATTTCTTTTTTATTACTGTTCTAATATCATCAATTATCACAGCCTAGTTGAGGTTTTAAAATATCTCTGTGATCTAGTTTTGGTAGGTCACATGTACTGAGGAATTAAAAACACCGGTAGCACTTTGCAGTTTGATTTGAATTTTGTGAACTAAGAGGCTTGGGAAAGAAGACTTAGTATCTACAGTTTTCCCCTGACAAATGAGGGAAGGCGAGGAACTGCAACGCACTCAGTATCGGCTGATAGATTCTTTTAAAACTATTTTTTATTATCGTCTCACAGATTGCATCCTGACTGCAGTTCCCCCTCCCTTCTCTTTCCAGTGAACCCCCCCACTTTTGCTCTCGCCTATCCCTTCTCTCGACAATCCAATACACTAATAACCCTGGGCTTTCTCTGTTCTAGAAACGGATCTGCTCCCTTCTTGGGAAAGTCCGTGAGTATCTACCTCTCCACCCCAATTCGCCTCCACATTGCTCTCCTCCAAGACCTATCTCATCTCCCCCACTTGCTTCTCAGAACCTCCGATGTTCTTTCTTTTTCTATCCACCCTGAAGACACTCTTCTGTGGGTCGAAGACCGTGGCTCACTGCTAGGGGCTGCACTGAACAAGCGTGCTGTCCCTTCCCTGCCAGCAACAGTAAGAAAATATGGTGCATGGTTACTGAATTTTTCCTACTTCCTCAAAGCTTCTGAAGAGCAGAGTCTATACCTGCTTCCTAGCCTCTACTGAGGACGGACGGAGCTCTGTGCTCTGCTCGGTGTTCCCTCAGTCAACAGTGAATGAACACAAACTCCACAACCCTGCTTTCAGGTTAGCAAGGAACTTATGATTGAATGCTTTTACTTAAGCTCTTAAAAAAGAACCCCGTGTGACATGCTAAAATACCAATATGAATTTTGCTCTTAAAAGGTGAAAACAACAACACAAAAACAAAAAATAAAAGCTGAACTAGATTCCATTATTTCTACCATACAACTTCTAGTTTCCCTAACTTCCCATTATGTTTCTCAGTCGGACCTCTACCTTCTAATAAGCAGCTACCTTTTCAGCAAGTAGATCCTATAGACTGGCCCATGGAAGAAAACTTCTCTTCTGTGTGTGTGTGTATGTGTGCGGTTTGGTTGGGTTTTGTTTTATTAATTGCTTTTTTTTGGTCTTTTATTATTTTTTATTCTTAAATTTTTTATTCACTTTACATCCTGCTCACTTCCCCCTCCCAGTCACCCCCTCCCCCAGCACCCCGGGATCTCCTCCTCATATTATGTGTTTTGCCTGCTTGTATGACTGTGCACCATATGCATGCAGTACCTGTGACGGCCAGAAGGTGGTGTAAGAAGGTGGTGAGGCCACTTCTCAGTCCAAGAAAAAAAAAAAAGAAGCTACTCCATTTTATCCTCGAAGAATTTAAATTTTGCTTTCATTTAAAGGTCAAGGATTATCCCTTTACTGTATTTTTTTAACTCATTCAAGGGCCCTGCATCTTAGACACATATCCTGAACTGAACACAGATAACAAAGCCCTTAGTGTCTTGAATCTAAAAGCCAAGGAATTATACATGTGGCTTATTTTAATGCCCAAAACTTATTTCAACATTTCGTGATTCTAATTTTGATTACGATCCTCAGAAGAAGTGGGGGATTAAGCTCTAATTTTTTTTCTAAAGAACCTAGTTGAAGATAACTTCCTATTTTAGCCCTTCAATTAGTCTGATTTAAAATACCTCTTCCCTAGGCTACAAACAGAACACGGATGGAAGGAAATTCGGAGCACACACGGGAGCTGAAGCGGGCATTAAGGGGTTAAGGATGATGCCCGCAGCCTAAGAGGTCCAGCAGAGCTGAAAGAGTCGGACAGCCAGACTGGGCTCCGTGCTTCTGAATAGCATCCCTTCTGTACACGGACCTTGCAAAAGGCATTCAGGCAAGACTGTATCTGTGGATTTAAATTAATCAACCAGTCCGTGGGACAATGCTGGATCTCCTTCCGTTTAACCGATCAAAGTCGGTTATCAGTGGCTTCTTAAAGGTCAAGTGGAGTAGTAGTACATCAAAGATTGCTCTGAGAGAAGAATATTCCAACCTCTGCATCCCCATCACATGCTGTGTGGGATTCCTGCAGGATCGCCCATTTTAACGAACTACCTTCGTTTTCTTTATAATCTTCTCTCGGAAGGCTGAAGCACAATTCATACGGTTTAATAATATTAATTATGAGAAAGCTTGTTTTTCTTCTGTATCCGGTTAAAACAACATCAATACGTCAATTATAATGCCACACTGGATAGGGGAAGACCAAAGTAAGGACTCCAGTCAACAGCGGCCATGTCCATGAGGTAAAACCAAAGCAGAAACAGTGTATCGGGGAAAACACACAGAAAAGAAAGTAATAGCTACAACCACTGTCAGGCAAGGAGTGCTCCAGAAACTCAAGTATTTATTGGAAGATAACTCAAGTCAGGTAGAAACTTGCATCGGCATGGAAAACTGTAGATTGTAGCCCGGCAGAAGATTCTTAGAAATTTAGCGTCCTGTTGTTGTTACGCTGCAGTCAAAGAGTTAATGCATTCTTGTAAAAACATTAATTATGCATGGACTGGGCAAGAAAGGTAAAAGAAAGGGCAGAGAAGCTCAGCTGAAGCTAACAGACTATAAAGTGTCCAGGACCAATGCTTGTCTGAAATGATGTGGAAACAGTAATCACCCATTCAGATGCTCAGAAGACCATCCAAGAACTCACCTCGTCACCCTCCTTCCCTGTCCTAATAAGATTCCCAACTTCCAGCTGTGAAGGGGAGGCAACGTTTAGGGGACTTTTAGAATGGAACACAGGGTCTACGGCAGCCAATCTCTTTGCAGTTAGACTAGTTACTTAACTTCCCCGGACCTCGGATTTGTCACCTTTAAAGTTCAGGAAAGACTGCCACGAAGGCCCTGGAGATACCATGTTGAATAGAACCTGTATTCCTCCATGAGGGAAATTAAAAGATGAGTAACTCATAGCCGTCTTTATAGAAGTAGAAGAAGGCAAGGCGCAGAAGAGCCATACCACGTGACGGTGAGTCACGCCCTGACTGGCAGGGGTTTGCGGGGGAGGGTGGTGTCAAAAGAAACCGCAGTAGAATAAGAAGGGACAAGGAGCATGGACTCCTACAAGGCATACACTTGAGCCAGAGAAGTGGTTCATGGGCCTCGACTGTTTGGAGAGGATAAGCCCAGGATGGCTGCAATGGCAAGAGGCAAAGAACGGAGAGGCCCACGTCAGAAAACCCATTGACGGAACATGTAAACAACCAACGCATGAATGAAGCGGCAGGGAGAGCATACACCAGGCAATTCATGTTCGGGAGCCACTGGTTTAAATCTATCTGCGTAAAGCGCCCAGTCATCACCACAACACCGGTTACATCTCTCTAACCCCACCTCTTCGAGTAAGTGAATTGGTGTCTATACTAGGGAGGTCATCTGCACAACGGGAAGGAGAGAAAGGGTGAGGAGGGTCAGACTACCTCAGGCAGGTGATGAAGCCCACATCAACCCACACCTAGGAGGCAGCAGGGCCTTCTTGCCATTCATTCTGCCTTGAGAATGATTCTGAGGCCGAGGAGGAGATCACTGTGCATACAAGTCAGCTAAAGAATAAGGTCACCAAGGCACTGGGACTTGTTTCGTGCTGACGCTTACTTCTTGAAATAAAAGTATATCTTATGATACCTTTATTTTTACAATTAAGAAATCTACAACTTACAATCTCTTGTTCAAGGGGACCAGCCTTCAAAATTGGGGTGTAACAAGTCTGGAGACCGTCACCCCCAACATGTGAAAAATATCAAAAATAGCCGTTTATATTTTTATCTTCCCTAATACGATTTAAAAGCTCCGGCTAGCATAGGACACTGACTTGGGCATGGGATATATTATACAGTCAGCACTCAGCTAGGTAGCTTACTCTCTGTTTTCTTTATTCATGGGGCTGTATTCCAAAGCGGGCATACGGGCACCATTCATTTCTATAGCGAGAGCAATTATAAACACCGTGTTTGTGGAAACCGCAACTCCTACCTGATTTAGTGATTAAGTAACTTTTTAAAAATGAGATGACTTAATGTTCCTGTCAGAATTCCAAGGTCTTTCAGCAGCAGTGAGTCAGCTACCCTCCTGTCTACCCGCTTCTGGTCTAGCAGCTTTAAAATGCGTGCACATGGCAGGCACACATCCCCAAATTAAATGATTGCCTTTGTTACCATGGCCCAGACAACAACAAATTCATATAGTTGAATGGGAAGACGGGTTACTTTGTTGCTACTTTGTAACTGTAACTTTGCTACTGTTAGGAATTATAATTTAAATACCTATAGACAAGATAGTTGATCTGAAACCTCAAAGGGGTAAAGAGGTCGTGACCCATAGGTTGAGAACCCCTGAACTAAAAATAAGACAAAAAAAAACAAAACAAAACAAAACAAAAACAAAAACCCAAACCAATAACAATTCAATAGGCAGAAAAGTAAAACCTATTCACTGGAATCACTCCTCACCGCAAGCACTCACTCACTTACCCAGCTGCCAGACTTCCTTTCCTCACAAGAGAGCTTTATAACCAGAAGGAGAGAAAAGAAAAAATGGCCACTGCTACACTGATTTGATTTCAGCAAACTAACCAGAAATGGAGTTTGTATTAGAAAGAGCCACAGGCAGGAACAATAATAGACTACCCCTATCAGAGGAGCTGGGTTTATTCATGAGCCCCCGCTGAGTTAAGAAGAGAAAAAGGCAGGAGAAAGCTAACTTCAAAGCCCGGCTGAAGGATGATTAACACTAGCCACAAACAGGACTCGCAGGCTTTGATGTAGAGAATTTTTAGTGCCTAAGTTTAAAGAAAGGACATCTACTAAGTTTAAACACTAAAAAACAAAGACAGAAAAAAAATTCCAATAATACATGTCCTCTGCAGGCTGAAGAGCTGTGAATTACATAAGGGAATAAACAAAATTTAGAACTCCCACTCAGAAGCTGGGTCTTAAATACAGAGCCCACAGATATTCCACGCCCTTGTCAAAGTTCTGTGGCAAGAGGCTGGCTCTAATAGGCACGGCATACAAATATGACGTTCCTCAGTGTCCCTCTCTGTATCACAACATGCAAAACTCGGTGAACGCTAACCAAGCAACGTAAGCAAGGTCAACTCGAGATGTCACCTGAGCTCAAGCCTAGAGCTGATGTGCAATTCGGTCTCAAGGATCGTGGCAGAAAGAGAACACGCGGGACTCCATTTGAGGCTCAAACTGCCAATCATGGGAATGCACTAGCCCTGGAAAGCTGAGAAACGGCTGTCAATTATTCACCCACCATGGTGAATCTTCACACAGAAACAGAGAGCTAGGCTTCCTTCTTCCAAACAGAAGCTCGTAAGGTCACTCGGAAGGGTCTTTCCGTAAACTACAAAAATGCCAAGGGTAAAGGGAGGTTAAAATATTTGATTTTCGTGGCAATCATCAGTATTTGCCATATGCGATTAGAAGCCATGCAATTCGAATGACTTTAGCGCGCCAATGTTAGACCTGATATTTTTTTACTAAAATATTTGTGCTCGGCAACTTCAAAATGGTCTTGAAACCTCGATGTTGGAGAGAAGCAAGTTTCTCTTCTCCTCTGATAAACTCATGCTTTTCTAATAACTACTTGGGGGTAAAGTTATACTTCATTTACGAGATAAAATGCAGCTTTTAAAAATAATTCGGTTTAGCATTCTGGTCTGCACGCTCCTACAGTAGGCGGTCAAAGCTGTAGCTAGCTACTGGGAAACGAAAGGCACACTAGGAAACAAACTGTCCTTTCCAATTGTTTTATATGCAGTGCTCTCAAAGCAGCAGGACAAAGTTTATCATCACTGCTGAAAATGTGACCACCCAAACCATTCACAATGCCAAAAGCAACCCTAAAGCAATAGTTTGAAACAATTCTCTAACCTCAGACATTCTCCTTGAATTCAATAAGTATCTTGTCTACTAAGAGGCAAACAAACGTCAGGCTACCATACTAACTTGCTAGTTACAGAGGCAGGGGATTGCCTGTAAGTGTCAGAGACTGTTCACCAAGGAACACAGGTTCTAGTGTGCATCCAGGGCAGCCCCTGGGGACTGACTTCGTGAAGAAGGGTCAGTTCAGTTCGAACTTCGATTCAGAGGGTTCAGGCTCCTCGGGGATCCTCCTCATGGAACTGACTCGGTCTAAGAAGATTGATAAACCTCCATCTGATTCCTGGTAGCGGGAGTTCAAGGTCCTTCTCAAGTACCTTAATCCAAAACCTATCAGCAGGCCATGGCATGTTTTGTGGACGTCTATGTGTCAACAAAGGTGTGTTTGGTCATTTAACAAAAGGCATTTCCCCTGTGAGTGTGAGATTATTGGCTTCCAAACCTGTAAATATAAAAACAAATCAGGATTAATAAGAAGGTGCTAGCCGGAGTGGAAGAGATCAAGAAAAATAAAGCATTAGACGCTGATAACAGGGTTGGGAAAGAGTTCCTTTTCCACACCCAGAGCAGAGGAAATAGAATCCTCTGTTTCCACTAGAGACATTTGCTATTTGTTGGGGGACAAAGGGCCAATTATGCATATCTTTCCGACATTCAGCCAAGAATGAAGGTCACTCAGCAGACTTCTCTCACACCAGTGCTACAGCCTGCCTCGAATACAGATAATCCAGTCCCTTCCATCCAGGGTTCCCTCTGCAAACAGCAAAGGTTTCTTCATCTGCCAAGAGGGCAGCTATTAAGGAAAATCATTTCGCTGATAAACAAGGAAATAGCTGGGGAAGCCTGATGCAAAACCGATAATAACAATGCCAAGAGCCATCAGTACACACAGGCGTGCACACAGACACACAGACACACAGACACACAGACACACAGACACACAGACACACATTCACACAGGCCGGCGTGTACATGAGTCAACTCAGAAGGAGTTGCTCTGACAATCGTCTTTAAACTCTTCATTGTACTGGAGAAATGCACATCTCAGTACAGGGGTTAGACAAGAGCTCCAAATGACTGCTCATGTCAGTATTTCTACAAAATTCCCCGAAATGATTTGAGTTTTGTCTAAGGGAAGAGAGAAAACTTAGCAGCCAAAGCAAGAAACTGAGAAGGCGCGGGAGTTGGTAAGGCCTCTCTCAGTCTCAACACTCTTCCTATTTGCCCCTGTCTAGAGTAACTGCCACCACTTAGGAAAAGCCACAGCATCAAAAGTGGACACCACGCCAGAAACAGAAATCCCCAACCTCACGCATCACTGCCTCAGAACCTGAAATACAGCTCTAAAGTTAAAAAAAAAAAAAAACTAAAATTAAATGAATAAATAAATAAATAACTCCTACCATTAGGATTTCCATGGTCACAGTTTACATGATCAATAGATAGAGGTAATTCTGTAATTTCTCATAGGAGAATTAACATAAATGTCAGTCAATATGCTATTTAAGAAAGTTGCCTTCGGTTTTCTACAAAACAAATAATGCTTCTCAATGGTTTGCACTGATAACCACGCAGACTCAGGGGCATCTGGTAATACTACCTCTTTTATTTTAAAGCAGTAAAGGAAAATCTCCCCATCTACCCACATCTTACGAGTGCTTCAAAGGTTTTGTCTTGGATTGGACTCCATGATTCCTGTCTCCAACTGGTAAGTTAATTTTGTTTGTGTCTGGTATAAGATTGTTATTAAACTACTGAGGGCATTTCACGTTACCAAAATTCATTTAAAATCACCCACTAGCCAGTTTTCTGTTTTGATTTTATGTGGGGGTATTTCTCTGCCACTGTTCTCTGAGCTTTAAAATACAGTCAGCCTCTTGTATGTAACATAATTATATTGATATATGGGCCTACTTTGTATTTTGCTTGAATGTTTTGAAGACTTTGCAATAATATGCAATTTAAAATGTCTCCACTTGTAAGAAGTGAAGCATTCGGAACAGTCAAGTCTAAGCACGTTGGAATTTATGTGGTAAGTTAAATACGTACCTGTCTATGTATTTCTTGTAATAGTTTTAAATACAAGACTATTAGATGTCCAGGAAAAAACCTCCCAGATTTAAAGGAGGGCATATATACAGCGTTTTAAAATTTATTTTTGATTGATAATTGAATCCATTACAAAGCAGTGTAATGTCTTGCTCTGTTATATATGAAAGATTCAACCCAGTTAATTAACATATGTCACCATTGGCCCTTTCATCCATTTTCTGTCATCTACATGCTAAGAACAGTTAAACACACACACACACACACACACACACACACACCGGAAGGTTAGGACATGTGGAGAGACTGTTCAACGGTTCAGAGCACTGACTGTTCTGTCAGTGATCTGGGTTCAATTCTCGGCACACACGTGCTGGCTCACTGTCATCTGTATCTCGAGTTCCAGAGAATCTGACCCCTGCTTCTGGCCTCCTCAGGCACCAGACATGCATGTAAACACTCACATAAAATAAATAAGCTTAAAATAACTCTCTAAGGAAATTGGGATTGACGTCACTTTGGCATAGAAATAATAATTCAGTTCCCATAAGGACAAGACACCTATGTGACACTGTAAAGGGTGTTTTCAGAGGACAAAGTAATGCTTGGAATATGAGAGCATTTGGTCACCCTCTCACTTATGTGCTAGCACATGACCTAGGATTTCTTGACTTTTCTTTCTGAAGAAAACACATTTTCTTCTCCTACTCAAACTCTCAGGGCGAGATCACCCTGAGTAACAAAAACTGTCAGGTTGCATTCTGACTTCTCAGAAAAAAATGAAGGACGGTAATTTTGTGTTACAAGTTCTTCGCTTCATAAAAATAAGGTTTGTAGAATGTATTTAGGCAGGGATCGCCTCTAGTGAGTTGAGAGGGGATCTGAAATTATAAAAATTTCATCAGCTCCCCCCACCCCCGCCCCACTGCAATGCCACACAATACCAGGCAGTAGCAACGGAAGCCTCATGCACAACGTATCTGCAGAGTTTATGAGCTCCCACACCAAGTGCCCCAAGGCAACCAAGACCTTTGAGTCAACTGCCTAGTAAAGAGATAAAAGAAAGGAAACCAAAAAAAAAAAAAAAAAAAAAAGGAAAAAAAAAAAAAAACATTGTGCAGCCACTGAACACACTTCATATAAATCAGTTCATTTCCTGGAATGTGGTAAATATTTATCTTATACATAGCAGCCTCAGGACTTTTCATACCCGTGTCTTTTATCACTACCGATTGGAGAGCAATTAATAACAATAAAGGCTTCATTTACCACCAGCTTGTTTCTCAAGACCATAATTTTGGCAATTTTCCTATCTTCTAGAACACATGCCCAAAACCAGCCACATGCATATATTAATGATAATCTCGGTATATCACCAGTGAACTTTCTTAAATGCACACAAGTCCTGTTTCGAGTAAGTTACAACTTCAAAATAATATCCCTAATCTCCTTTCATGGATAAAAGACCATAATCCTTCTCAATCCCCACTTACTGTTATTTTTGCCATGCTACTCATTTATTCTTTAATTATAATTGTAATTACATGACTTCTACCCTCTCCCTTTCCTCCCCTCCCCTGCCTCCTCTTTTTATTTGATTGTATTTGTTACATGCACTCACCTGTTGGGTGCGAGATATTTACATTTAACATGCTGCGTCTGTTTTGTTGCTTGTGTGTATATAGTTTCAAGGCTGTCCACTCTACACTGAACAACTAAAATGTGGGCTTATATGCCTGGGAGAGGCTAATTCTCCCAGCAGCCATCAGTGGCCAGTAGTTCTTGGTTGAGGGTTGGGATCCCAGGAAATTTTCCCCTTCCACATTAACATGTCCATTGATTTGCCATTATTTCAGTCCTGGTGTGTGTGTGTGTGTGTGTGTGTGTGTGTGTGTGTGTGTGTGTGTGTGTGTGTGTGTATGTGTGTGGGGGGGTGGGAAGCACTGCTTCAATCCCAGAGCCTGCAGATCTCGGTGAGTTTTCCAGGCCAGCCAGGATTACAGAGTAATACCCTGTCTTGAACACCAGAATAAAGGAACGGAACCTATTGTTGCCTCCTTCTTGGAAGAGATACAATTAGCAAGGTTTGTTACTCCAGTAAAAGGACACTGG
This sequence comes from Rattus rattus, assembly GCF_011064425.1. Taxonomy (NCBI): domain Eukaryota; kingdom Metazoa; phylum Chordata; class Mammalia; order Rodentia; family Muridae; genus Rattus; species Rattus rattus. The sequence goes on along the minus strand of NC_046157.1, from coordinate 168,472,689 downwards.
TGTTGGGCTGCACTCAAACTCCGAGCAAGGAAGCCCGCTGTTGGAAGCGTTCATTGCAGCTTCGCTCTCCTGGGAAGAACTCCCACCATGTCCTAGAGAAGACCCTGGAGGTTAGCTATCGGAAGTTCCCTCCCCATCTACTGCAAGAGGAAGTGCTGCTCAACTGATAGACATTGAGGACATTTTCCTCACCAGGAAATAAAAGAACAACTCCAGGCTTGGGAATGCAGCTCAGTGGTCGAGCTCCTGCCTAGCATACGGGTTAAATGTCTAGCAGCATCCAAACAACATCTACAGAAAAGAACAATGACTATCTATAGGGATCGTCCCTTCAAAAACAAGTCACGTAAGTTCGTTAGCATGTTTTATTATCTGCAAAATTTATCTTAAATTTTCCCTTGGTTATTCTCTATAATACATTGAAAACCGAAAAATCCAAGGGGTGGGGGTTGATTGATAGCAACAGAAAAAGACATAAAACTAGGCTAACCTTTTGACACTCCAGTCTTATGAACATAAAGAGCAAACCCAAACACTTCTCCACAGTGCCCAGAGCATGTGGGCATGATCTCCATGCATAAGATTACAGGGTTACATAAATGTGGTCATGGCACCAACGCTCATTTAAATTATGATCTCCATTTCCCTGGTTTTATTTCTCAAGCTGGGAATGACCAACACTCATCTGAGTGTGGGGACTATGTGTTCCTACAGGGCAAGCTACAGACGTGTAGAGTCACAAGACCTTTCTGAAGGTGGCCCAGACCCATCAGACACTAAAAAATGCAGGCCTTGATTTAACTTTATATCTAACTGCTTATCTTTAAGAAAATAGAGATGGGCATTAAAGTAAATGTGATTGTATTATAACTTTATTTATAAAAGATAATCTTGAAAATCCGTAGAAAGGTGGCTGACATGAGGTCAAATACGATGTACCTACTCAGAAAGCAGCTGAGACGAGGCACTGAGAGAGGGGAGAATGCTGACTATCTAATGCTTATTAAAAACACGCAGGCTCCGAAACACGGTTAGCATCAAGACCAAGTCCACGCCCCTAGATTTTTCTGTCTGCATGTGCACACATGCTAGAACATTCAAATCAGTGATGTCAGCACTCACTGCTTTACAGAGAAAGACCTGACAGTTTGAAAGTATTGTTTGCATGATGATTGTATTCGATTCTTACATTTGCTAATTTTCTAAATTAAACAATTATAATTCAAGAAAACAATGGAAGGAAGTATAACCCCTCTGAAAACTAACTTTGGTTAATTTCTTTGGTGCCACGTGGCTTCTGATACATAGAATTACAGAAGAATGAAAATGACTTTCTGTACGAGTCTAACAGAGGCTCCTCTGCTTAGAGAAAGTGGAAAAGCAGCTCCAAGTCCCTCTTTGGCAAGAGCGGCCACAAAATTATGAAGAAAATTTCCCACGTCAGCACTGAGATCTCTGCCCTGGATAACAGTCAGATCGTTCTCATGTGAATCACAGATTTCCCAGGTGGTGGCACATGCCACTCGGGTGGCAAAGGCAGGTGGATCTGTGAGTTCAAGGCCAGCCTGATCTACATAGGGAGTTCCAAGACAGCTAGGCTGCAAAGAGAAACACTCTCAAAAAACACAAAACAACAACAACAACAACGACAAATTTAGAGACTTAGACAAAGCTTTGAGCTAGTAAGGTGAGTGCCCAGATGGCCGGGTACCCGGCTGTGACCTCAGAAACAGCAGTTGTGCATCTCTATGGAAAGTAGATAACAGTGGTGTGGATCCTAGACAGAGCTTTTCAGCCAAGGTAATTGTTCATTTCTCAGCGCTGTCTTTATTTCAATAGCAAAAAACTTTCACGGTATGTTTTACACCAGTTAAAACGTATTTGGTTCCCATAATCTAACGCACTTCGCGCTACATTTTAAGATGGCGGTTTAAAAAGTTATTTTCCTACCTCCACCGAGCCTGTAAGCAGACTTAAAGAGCCGCCGAGATGCTGACTGCTTTGCATAAGAAGCTAAGACTATAATTTCCCGGAATAAACAAATACCAACCAGCAAATATTTACTGAGTGTTTTCCTTGCTGCAAGAATCATGTCAAGTACGGAAAGGAAATTAGGCCCAAATCAGTTCCCAGATATGTGCAAGATAAGGAAATTGTATTTTTCGAAAATGTGGCCTACCGATAACTGCTGAATATGTATGAACATGAATAATTAGCCAACCCTTCTACTTGACTTGTTAGATCCTTCTCTAAGTAACTGGGAATGCTCCGTTGCCTTGCAGTGCCGGCAAGGCAGTCCTAACGAAGTACTTAGCATGTTAAGTATTTCAGGTGTGTATTCAGCAGCGTCAGGCACATCCACACTGTTGTGCACTGACTGCCTTTATCCATTACCGAAACACGTTCATCTTCCCCAGCCACGGCTGTATCTATTAAACGGCCATGTCCCGCTCCTCTTGTCTTGGTCATTGTTCTACTGCTATAAGAGAGACGGTGACCCCGGGAACTCGTACAAAAGGAAGCGTTTCGTTGGAGCGGCCTTGCAGTTTCACTAGGTCAGTCCACTGTCCTCACGGCTGGGGAGCGTGGCCACACAGCAGCAGACGTGGTTCTGGAGAAGCCACTGAGAGTGCTACACCCACATCCGCAGGCGGGCAGCGGGAAGAGAGAGCTACTAAGCCTGCCTAAAGTTCCTCCAACAAGGCCACACCTACTCCTGCGAGGCCACGCCTCCTAACTCTTCTCAAGTCGCTCCATTCCCTGATCACCGAGTATTCAAACGAGCTGTTCTTACTCAAACTTCTCTTCCTTCCTTCCTTCTCTCAGGACCAGCATTCTGTTTTCTGTTTGCCAATACTGTGTCTTGTGTAACTGAAACCAAAGCGTAGTTTTCCTTCTACGCCTGACTTATTTCCTTTAGCATATCTTCACGGCTATTCCATGTTTGGGCTGGTGTCATGATTTCATGCCTTTTTCAATGCAAAATAATTAATAAACCACACCACGGTTTGTGGTTTGTTCATGAATTCACCTATTGTTGGGTTATTACATTTTTTTTCCCTTTTAGGTATCTGTGAGAATTGCTGTACTGGCGTAAAATATTCATTTTCGCGACTATGTACCCAGAGATTAAACTCCTACATGAATCTGTTTTTAAAACCGCAACTTTCATTATCATATCTTTTGTTAATGACCATGGAATCCAGTCTTCATACTACATTTCCGACAGTCGAAGAGTTATTCTGTTCTTTCGTTGTATCATGTAAAATCCTAAGCAAAAGAAACGAAAGGGCTGCTTATAAATCTACAGCCTAAGCTTAACTTCCCAGTAATGCCATTCTTACCCTTTCTCCAGTGGTGTCATTTATAAACATTCTTCTTGTTTCTGGGCCCTGTCTAGCTTCTTTGTTTGAGTGACAAACATCAGGGCACGTAAGTGCCAAACTTCTGTCCTTGTCTCCTGTAAGTTCTGTTCCAACTACCAACACATTCTTATCTACAACTTCCAGATAACCACATGTATTTTCATAATGCCACAGAAGCTCACAGTTCTGCTGTTAAAATAACAGTTGCTTAATGGGACGAATTCCAGCCAAGTGGAACAAGGATGTTTGAATAGCGTGCTTCAGATCAAAGTCGGGTCCTCTTCCCAACAAAATACTCTCTTCCTTACCATCTCAGACTTCATGTAACCCAAGCATATCATAGTAAAGAGATAGTACAACCTATTACATGACGCTGTCTTAAAAAAAAAAAAGACACTTCTTAGAACGAGCAGTCTTCTACTAATTTTAAATTACACAAGGTAATTCATCTCCACTATTCATGGAACTATAACCTAGAGCTAAAAAGTCACCATTTTTCAAACTATTCACTGTAAATTACTGACCACTTGAGAAGAGAAATGTAGTTTCTACTGAAAAGAAAGAGTTATTACGCTTCACATGCAATCCATAACTTAAAGACACCCATGGCATGATGAAATTATTAGAGTCTTTCTCACAAAGCAAAGAGCTTAATAACTCACTGCCCCCTTCATCAAAGCAGCTGAATTATGGAGCTCAGGAATGATAATTGTCCTTCAGATAAAGTATGTGGGGCGGTCACTTACTATACATTTTTATTTTTAATACATAAATTCCACACCTGGTTCACAACAGGGTAAGGCAAGCTGAATTAAGTGGTTAAATCAGAAGACAATCCCTTCATATCTGTTCACTTCTTACCCAGGACATAAAGCATACGCTTTTGATTACCATTGGGTTCTGTGCCGAGGACTGAAATCCGCTGGAGCTGTCTACGTGCAAATTAGATGACAGGGGACATCACTCAAGTGTTCTCACAGCGTGAAAGTGCTAAAGACTGTTTTGTTTTTTTTTTAATTGTACAAATGCCTTACAACTGCAGTCATTAAATTAGAAACGGTCTTAGTTACTTCTCTGCTGATGTTACAAGACAGTTTATTTGGGGCTTATGGTTTCAGAGGATTAGAGTCTGTGACGATGAAGCAAGGCCATGGAGGCAGGAACAGGTGAGATCTTGCACCTTGATTTGAAAGTAGGAGACAGTGGGAGGGAGAGAGTGGGAGGAGGGGTGGGGGAAAGAGAGGAAGGGACGGAGGGGAACTGGGAATGGTACAAGTCTTTCGAAACCCCAAAGCCAAAGTGACACACCTCCTCCAAACAAGGCCACACCCACTAATCCTTACCAAACAGTTCAACCAACTGAGGACTAAGTATTCAAATGCATGAGCCTATGGAGGCCACTCTCATTCAAATCACCACAGAAACAAATGAGTTAAGTCTCTCTGTGAAGTCTCTCAACCATGACAATAACCTCATGGAACATCTGTCATATAGACATGATTAATAAGCCCCACCTAATACACTCTATAAACTAAAGTGCTGAATTATTTAACAAACTTGTATTCCTTAAATAGGGACCATAAATAAACACAGGAAATACCCAAATCTCCTCAGACAAGTGACGTTGTGGGTTTTAATCTCAGGAAAGCCCCATGGTAGGGTGACTTCACAGGGGCCACAGGCACCCAGAAGTATTCTGAAATCCAGATTTGCTTGCCGCGAGGTCACCGAAGCTCTCTCACAGCAATAAAGCTAACGGGGGTCTCGTTCACACTCAGGTAAATAGTTGAGAGTTCACTATGGTATGTTTTCTACACCTTTGTATCAAGGTTTAGAAATCTGTTCTAACCAAGGCCAGTCCCACCACATGGAAACCTGAAGTTACAAAGGACAGTGTGACCTCTACTTAGAACATGTCCAGAATTAACTCAGCTTGTGGGATCTACAGGACTCTGGCCAAGCTTAGAAACACAAAGATGGAGAACTACATCTATCCCTCTCTGCCAGCTCACAAACCTCAACTTCACTAGGCTGATAAAACTGTGAACTGTGAAACCATCTGGGGAGGAGGACAAATAAAGAGCTAATGGGGAAGCATTTGTTCTAGGCCTTCCCTCCACTACACTGAGCTCTAGACTAACTGGAGAAGATTTGCGAAGTTTGTGAAATTTAATCATTATGCTTCTAAAACAGCCGCTGCCAGACCTAACTGACAAGTATCTCATGGAAAGGATAATCCCACCAGCACTGAGTCGTAAGATCCAAATCTACCGCCTGTGCTGTGCTCCTGTTCTTGGTCCAGCTTTTGCCCCCCATGATCTGCAGAAAGACGGAATTCTTGCCTGCCAGGGGTGTTACCCTCCTGTGTGTTTATACGTTAACTCCTCCACATGCTGCCCCAATGCTCTTCTGAGTTCCAAAACCTAAATGCTTCTGATTGCACTTGCTTACAGCAGAGGCCCTCAAACTTTAAGCAGTGGTAGATTTACCCATGAGCTTGTTAGTACAAGTGTGGACAAAGCTTCCTTTTCTCTTTTTAGGTGAAACCAGATAGAACCCAATAAAGTTCAACTGAAAAAAAAAATTCAAAAAAATGAAGAAGAAAACAAGAAACCAATGTGACTCCCATACGAGATTCACCAGCGGTGAGTCTGATGAGGGGGCAGGGCAGGAAGGGATCTGAAAGGACAGAGCTTGATTCTGGCCCTCTGTTCCTGAAACCTGGGAACCCCGTGTTGATTTGGAAATTCTCCTATGCCTGTGATACTATTTTATATTTAATATATGTCCAGGGGACTGGTGGTGGAAGCGGGTGTAACTTCAACTTCTTAAACAAATACAGGATGTCCAACTACGTCCAACACATTTTGCAGTAATGACCTCAAAAATCTCTCTTTCCTCTGGAGACTAAGCAAAGCGTAAAACACATAAGGTAGGGGCTTTGTAGAATCCTTTCATTTCAGATTCTCCTTCCTCCCTGCTATGAATGTCAGCCCAAAGCCTTGCTGTCCTGTGCTGACCAGAGAAGCTCTGACAGCCTAGAAAGGGCCAGTTCAGGTTTGGCTCGCACCTTACAGAGGTCCCGAGGAATGCTTTCATCTTTGAAGAAAACGCAGTGCGTTCTGGAGGAGCTCAGGTTTGAAATCTCCTGAGCTCTTAGGGAATGTCAGCTTCACAAACAGGATGTGATGGCGACCTGCCTTCCCTCAATTCCACTCTTCAGGCCTGGAGCAGGCAGACCTCACAAGGCAGCCAGCTTCCCCTACGACCTCACCCACGCAGGTTTCTTTAGCATTTGTTGTCTCCTCTCATGAAGGGAACGATAATAAAGGGACTATAAGGGAACTGGAAACACTGAAAAGGCACAGTCCTTAGAGTGACGCCCGCACAGGAGAAGCATCATAGAAATGCTGTTACTATCTTAAGATTTGAAAATGCCTCCAGACCTGGTCTATGAACACAAGTCCCTGTAGCTACCAGCTAAGCTCACTTAGTTTCCTTGGCATGTGTGACAAAAGTCACGTTTTCAAAGAAATAAATGTGACTTTTGCCTTTTACTTCCTATCAAACCTCAGAGCTTGAAGACAGTTAAATTATTTTTTACAAACATGGGCTGACTGACAGCTGCCCAAAGTGGCACAAATTGTGCATTGAGGTCAAGGTCCTGGTCCAGTTAAACCATGAGCACACATTGGCATTAAGGGTTCATTCCCGCTGCCTGGAGGATGAACACATGCCCACTGGATGACTAATGTTCCTCCAGGAACTAAGATTCCGGGTTTGTAATGTACAACACTGATGTTGCCCTTGTCCTAAGGAAAGTCAGTCAGTCTTACCAGAGGACTGTCCTGTGGCAATCTTCCTTGACCTTCTAGGTCTGCGAGCTTTTACATTACATAATACATTACCTCATACTCTGCACACTTATCTGGTAAGTCATAAAATTAGATAATATCAGCGCCCCCAAATGAGGACGTACTCAAAGCTCCCTCTGCTAGGTAAACTTGGCAGGGAAAAGAAAATGTCTATCCGCACGGTCTGCCGAGTTTTTAGCCATATTAACGAAGGTGTTATCACTCTAATGGCAGCGCTCCTGGACTTGGTAGAGACCTCAGAGCGGCACTTCTAAACCTGAAGCAATTTTGCTCCTTTGCCCTTCAGAGAGACCCGGGAGCATCTGAGTCATTTGCGTTATCTCAGATGAGCGGGCAGGCTGGCATCCTCTGGGATCTGACAAACTGTGTAGTCGCTGAGACTACACCTCAGGGAGGCTGGAGCTCACAGGGAGCAGTAGCACCTCCTAGTGGGCAGTTTGGGAATCTGGTTGCTAGCGCTGTGTAAGAAGGCTCCGTCCCAAAGACCTGAACAAAGACCTGGGCACGTTCTAGTTAACGGTGGACAAGCTCCACTCACCACACAGGTGATAAACCTCTTCATCTGACTCTGAACCTAGAACCCAATTCTAGATACAAAAGCCTGTATTTGAAAGTGAAAAACTTGCTCGATTTGGAATTTTGCCAAGAGTTGATCATTGTGAAAATGTCCCGTGATCAAAGATAATAGTTTAAGGTATCCCCATGGCCATTAAAACAACACCCATTGATCTTCATGGGTAGCTGGCGTGTCCAGTTATTTAGTCTATAAACACATGTCTGGAGTGCTTAGCTATCTGTGTCCTCCAGTAGACTCGAAACTAAATATTTACACACCGAAGTATTTATTACTCCATTATATGTTTCTTGTACTACTCTCTTTTTGTTCTATTTCGGCATTGCATGTTTTGAAGTCACATGAGTAGGTGGGTTATATTACATATGGCTTCTGTTTCTTGGTGGCTGAGAAGGCACCCTAAACCATATGCTACTTTTAGATGAACCCAGGACCTGAAGAGATGCTCAGCGGTAAAACGCACTTGCTGTTCTTACAGTGGACATAGGTTCAGTTCCCAACACCCACCGGGCAGCTCACAACTCTCTGTAACTCCAGTTCCAGGGATCCGGTGCTTCCATCCGGCCTTCAACATAACCGGGCGTGCACACAAGACTCTCACGCGCATGCAGCCACAACACTCAGACACTTAAAAACAGAAGAAGCATGGTTCCTATGGGAGGCAGCTACACCCTCCACGGGAATTGATGATCTTTGTTCAGATTTCCCTCCCTCGGTCCCTTCACTTGGTGGGAATCAGTTGCAAACCCAGAGGAGCACCCATCCGAACTTCTGGCGTCAAGGACTCCTGTCTGCACACGAGGTCATTCTTTCTTAAATCTATGCAATCACTAAACCTCAGAACAAGGGGCTACCTACTTCAAATGCAAACAAACTATGCCTCCAACCCACAGGGAACTTGACCTGTGTGGCATCTGCATGCAGGACCTTACCATCCGGACCAAGACCAGGACAAACAATCCGCCAGGAAACAGCTTTGCATTTTGCTTGTTGCCTCACACCATCCTCTTCCTCCCAAGAACAAAGGGAACGGAAAAGGGAATGAGTCACTGCAGAGGGCTAATTTGGCCAGCTTAAATCACCTCAGGTCTAGAATTTCCTTTGGAACAAAATGCCACAGACCAGACTGTAGAAGGGAAACAATAAGAACCATCCGGAGGAGCAGTCCCCTGTCTCATTTTATCTATTCATATGGGGTCCAGTTTTCATTGCATTCTAAGTACCGGGGAGACCAAGTGCCAGTTCCGATTACTCTGAGCCCTTAATGTGATTTTTGGTAATATTACAAATCTCCTTCCTGAAACCTTCATTCTCCCTCCTGTTTACTTGTTAGGCAAACATTAATTGAGTGCATCTCGTTGCAAATACTGTAGAGAAGGCTCTAGGGAATTATAAAGTAGAAGACAATCTGTCTGCCTCTGACAATATTACTACCTAGGAAGGAGACAAAACAAATATAAACGTATAAACACAACTGCAGGGCAGAATCAAGGAGACTGCCAAAGAGCAGCGCACGAGTATTAAAGGGTCAGAAACCACGGCTTAGAGAACAGGCTTGCGTATGGGGCCGGTAGAAGGCAGTTCTCTTAGGTGTCGCTTTTAATTTTCTGTGGTGCAGGTTTTCCTCCCACTAACTTTTTCTATCTGCTGTAGGGGAGGGGGATCCCAAGAAGTGCTCACTGGGAACCTTTTCAGTGTGAAGTCGCAGGGGCAGAGTTCTGCCTGAAGGAGAAGTGACAGTTGGTGTGCTCCAGGCAGACAAAAATTTGGCAAAGAACCTTTCTTTGACACCATCCCAGGAGAAAAATAAAGAGAACCACTTCAAACTCGCCTCTAATCTCAAAACACCACATTTCCCCTTATTTTTCCACCCATAATAAGGGAGGACAGTAACTCCGGTGACCTCCATTTTTCGGGGAAATGGAAAAACGGGCTCAAGCCAGCAAACCTTCTATTTCAGGGGAGAACACCTTCACATAATAACCAGGCCCTAGACAGAACGGTGACATTTTGGTTTCTCGTTTACTCAAACATGAATCACTGCCCTCTCAGGCAAAGGGCATTTTAATCACAGAATCTCTGGGGGGACAAAAAGGCATGTTTTGGGGTGAATTTTTAAATTCTCTAGTAGAGTCACTCTTTCAAGAAAGCACATCCTTGCCTTGTAAGCATCGACCCTCACGATGGTGTTTCATTGTCCTGAGTTTCATTAACTCATCTGACATGTACGGGACACCTGGTAAACTTACACAGTTCCCTCCCATCCTAGGGGACACGACACAGTCAGGAAGGAAGGGAGGTATATGGCTGAAAATTACTGTTGTTGTTGTTGTTATAAATTAGATGCAGAAAAAGGAGTAGGGCAGAGATTAAGAATTTGAGGTGACTACAATTTTGCATAAGGTGGTTAGGTAGGTCTCGATGAGACCATGACAGTTGTCAATTAATACAAAACACACCTTTTTCCCCAAGACTACAGGTCACCATTTCCATACCTTCCACGACTAGTTTTTACTGATGCACAGACATTTTGGAAAGGTCCACTTCATGTGAGAGGCCCCACATACAAAAAGCTACGTACACTCACAATACGACCTTCCCAGAGTAAACGTATTCGAGATTCCCACAAGAACAGGTTAGGGAGCGCAGAAGGGGTCCTTCCTAGAGAGAATGGAGAAACCAAAGCACTGTCCAGTATCTCTAAGATGACTCATCATCCCTAATTCGACAGTGTGGAATGCGTCAACATAACTGAATGTTCGTGTGCTCTCCCGATGCACAAGTACAACCGTGTGAAAGTCAGTTACTCAGTAGGGCGGTCACACTCAAGTTCTGGAGACGCCATACAGCTCTGTGAGTAACAAGCCACGTGACTGACGTGACACCGAAGTGCTTAGGAGCACTCATCCGTGTTTGTCACCTGAAAGTTTAGCTCTGGAGAGAGAGAAAAAAATTCCACAAAATAGGATTCCTCAACTCATACAAAATACAAACTTGTAGACCGGAGGACTGTGTCTGGTTGACAGCACCGTTTTGCGACAGTTTTGGACCACATTCCAGGGAACTAAATTACCTAGGTAGAGTCCAAAAAAAGTATTTTTAATGGGAAGAGATTATTATTCAATTAATGCCATCGAATGTGTTTGCAAAAAATCTATTAAACAAATACTTTGCACTGTGTAAATACATCACGGCATACATAAAATTCAGTGAAGTGTAACATTATAAGACCACCACAGCAAACACTTAGACGAATACTATCGTGGAAAGACAGAATTGGTGTTTTTAGGGTAGGGGGATGGTGCATAATGTGTGCACATGGTACATGCATCTGTGCCTAAGTGTGCAACTGTGTGCACACATATGGAAGTCTAAACAGGAAACAAGGTGTCTTTCTCTACTGCTCTTTACCACAGTGCCTTGAAGCAGGGTCTCTCACAGAACCGGAAGCTCATCACTTTGGCTAAATTGGCCAGCACGGGCCTGTCTGGCTTCGACCCCCAATGCTGGGGCCTGAGGTGTATGCAGGCGTCCTCAGACTTCCAAGTCTGTGCTGGCCATTTGAACTTACCCTTACCGTCTCCCCAGACCCCATGTTTATAAACACAGATGGAGATGGCTGTGCGGATTTATCTCCAGTAAGTGAATCTCCTAAATGATTATCTTTGATAATTCACCATGAAAATGCAAATCATACCTATGAAAAAATTCCACCACGGAACAAACCTGAAAGGCAAGGAGACAAGAGTAAGCCCCAAGATACCTGGCACTCGGTTGATAACCTTAACAACGTGTGCAATCCCTCTTGTGTGTGGTAGGAATGAGCGAAGGACAAAAAGAATTTAAGTATGCAGTAAGTGCGTGAAAAAACTGCTAAATATCAACAGTAATTAAAGAGATGATGATGGCTAAACCACAGGTACTCATTCTACGCAGACGCTGCCTTCACCTTTCCATGTCTGCCTTAACTATCTCCACATAATCGTCAGACGTAAAAGAAAAACCTTCCCTTATTTTCGAGAAGAAGAAACTGGATCTCAGAAAGGTCCATCCCCATCCCAATGTCAAGCCTCACTTCAGAGGAGCTTCCATAATCCTGCTTACATAGATGAGTGTCAGCCTCCATAAGTATAGAAAGTACAACGGAGAGAGTGATTTAGTTGATAAAAACCAAAATACATAAAAACTGCTAAAACCATAGTATGTTGCGACACAGAACTATGTAAAGTTTTCTAATTTCAAGGCCTGTAAAATATTGTCAATGTACAGTCATGGCAGTTTTTAAGACAGAGGTCAGTAGTTATAACAGAGACCATAACAACCTATAAGGTCTACTTAGCTTCTGGGCTTTGACAGGGTGTGTGCTATTCCCCCACTTGAAATATAAAAACCTGGACTTTCTTCTGTACTGCCACAGTACATGATAATCAAATACAATATAAAATAATGGTTGCATATATTTAATAACCCAACAATCTCAGTTTAATCACAGAGAAATGGAAATTCATAGAAATGTTTCTGTTGAAGATATCATTGGAGCAGAGCAAGTCAAAGGGTGAGCCACTCAAGACCCTAGGTCGAATTCACAAGACAGCCAAGAAAAACAAAAACGAAGAAACAGCCACCATCAGTAAAAATGCTGTAGCAATCTGAGGCCAGAAGTGATCTGAGGCGAGACCCTAGGGCCTAGGAACAGGGCCGGGAGGAGCGCACAGTTAAATACAGAGTGAAAGTCCGCACTCCTGGGGAACAGAACAGATTTCCAGATGTATCAATCAACACCCATTGAAGCTGGAATCCTGAAATCCTGCCATTCACAACCGTCAGTCCCTCCGAACCACAGCTATCAAGGTATTGTATAACGGTTATCTGAGAAGACCGCTTCAAGGCCGAATCAAACGAAGCTGGAAATATTGCGATGCTTATGATATTTTTATTTATGAAATCAGAAAGCAGATTCAACCTGGTCTGTTCCTGGCGAAGATAAGCCCAAACCCGACAGTTTACTTTCAGCAAAATAACACCCATCACATAAATTAAAGTAACTGCTCACATTTCGCTCTATGCCGCTGCTGACATTTAACTTGCAAATGCACCGCCTTCGCTATCTAACTGTGTAAGTGCCGGAAGCTAAGGCGTTGACTTCGAGTTTGACGGCATTTAAGGCACATTTTGACAAACGAAACCAAGGCAAACTTGAGGTGAGGCCATTTTTCCTTTGCAAGAGGTCTGTATAGTTCACAGGGCTGATGACCACACATCTCAAGGAACAGTTACAACTATCAAACTATATGAAGTATGTAAGAGAGTCTTGCCCTTCCGAATGGAGAAGCGGAGATACGCAGAGGGCTTCCCCTGCGTGCCCAGGACCTAGATCCGGTAAGTGATAGAACCAACCCTTGCCTCACTATCTAATGCCAGAGGAAACTCCCCCAAGAAACAACAGCAGTTAGTAGGACTGTAAGGTACAGAGTTCATCAGGATGAAAACAAACGAGTGTTTCTTCATGAAAATATAAACTTGCATGGGACTGCATGATGACCCAAGGAACTAAGAATGCTGTTCTTCCAGAGGACTGGAATTAAGTTCCCAGCACCCACATCGAGTGGCTCACAAACTCTTGCAGGATACCCAACCCTGTATTCTGGCCTCCACGGGCACCCGTAGGCATGTGGTACATAGACACATCCTCAGACATATATGCATACACATAAAATAAAAATTAAAAGTCTTTAAGCCTAGTCTCAACCTTCTAGTGTAGCATAGCCCTCTGAAGGAGCCTTGAAGCCACTGGGACTGGAAACTTCCAGAATGCTGTTTTCCTTAACAAAATCTGGGGCATCTAGAGTTACTTTAGTTTGAAATACTTCAAAATTCCAGGCGGCTGCAAACATCAATTTCCTCTCCTCAGGATTCTGAAGGTTCTCTTCTATCTTCCCTCCCTTTGTGAGCCAGCAGAAAATGCTAGGCTAAGCCACTAGGCACGCAGACAAAATGCCTAGAGGGAAGGAGCCAACAACATCACCACCAAGTATGTGAGTGGCAGAAAAACTGCTTGGTAAACATTACAAGGCAGGCAAGGGAGCTTAAACCCCAGGGGAGCAGTGTTTAAGGAATACTGCCTTCTGCCCTTTCCAAACTAGGTGTTCCCTTGGCTGAGAATTCAGCGCGAATGACAAAGGACTTCAATTTCGTTCCCACCAGCAAATGGGGTTGTTTTCATTTTAAAAAAGCAACCACAATGATTTAAAAGAATTATAATTTTTTTTAGAAATGAAAAAGTTTATTAGGTGCGATCCTCCCAATCCCTGCCAAACTCTAGGCCCTGGAATCAAGTATACACTGCACCAAAAAATAAAAACTGTCAAGTGCCGCGGGGCCTCCCTCTCTCAACTGCTTTGAAAGGAATCTAAAAGGCCCAGCAGGAATTTATAACTCCCAATAGATTTAACCAAAAGTTTGTGTTTTTTTTCCCCCAACACAGTCCAACCTTCAAATGACTCCAGTGCGCACTTTATGACACAGCATGGTAAAAGAATGTGTTTAAAAGCAAATAGAAGCCCTCTGAGATCCAATACCTCATAGACAATAGCATGAAAGTGATTAACTATTATTAAAGCGGCAACTGATGATATTAGTGTGAATAGTCATCACAAAAATCACAAGAATCATAGCAGGGTTTGCAGCAACATGGGGTCATCAACCCTGTCCTTGATGTCATAGTAGACTAAGTGCTTACTCTCGCACCAACACAAAGGACTTCAACTTGACAAGCAAGCCAGAGGGACACAGGGTCCCAAGCCAAACCGTCAAAGCCTGACCTTCAGTCTTGGGTATCTATATGAACCTGGGCAAATGATCTTAGCCTCTAAGTGCTCCATTCTCATTGTTTGTAAACGGAAACAATGACAGCTCCTTCACAAGGCAGCTGTGAGGATTAATTAAAAGGTGTTAAAGATCTGTGACATGCTCAGAATAGTGTCTCATGCTGTCCGGAGATGGTGGGAGGCGACCTCAGAGATGATGACACTGAACCTACATCACTTCTCTAACTCACACTGCTGGTGAATGTCGAAGGGAGTCTGAACCCAGGCAGACAGATTAGAGCCCATACCCTAAATCACCATATAAAAGCACTTGTATTCTTCAAGAATATATATTCCTATGTTTGTGTGGGGGGAAAGGAAGAAAGTTCATCAACTGTGGCAACTGACTGTAGCGGCTATGGTGTCCAGTGGCTAAGTACCCAGAATGGCAGACCTCCTCCATAGCGCTGCAGAGAGCACACTGAAAACCAGGGGATCCCAGAGGTGCGGTGAGCCTCATTTCCTACGGTGAGAAAACAAATATACAAACGCTCTACCTTGAAAGACAACACCCAATTGTCGAAACAAAGAGAACATTTTAAAACAGTCTTAGCAGGCGCCAGGCACAAATCATCTCCTGAAAATGGCCTGACAGACTTGCCCTCAACCGCAGGCCCATGGTGTGCCATGGAATGTCACGTTGTGCTCTGTGCTGCCACCACTTGAGGGACAGTTCTGGCTTCTTAGTGCGCATGTTTTAATGGGAAAATGTTTCAAAGTTCCCGATGAGCAAGGGAGAAGAGTACAGACTGGTAACAAAAAGTTAAAGATGGGTTTATTTTCATTTTCATGTTAAGTCTTTCATTCCTCTGGAGGTTTAGAAACACAGTGAAGGGAACTAATGAAAGAGAAGCAATTAAAGCCTCCTTCAAAACAGCACAGGGCTATGCGGAATGTTGGAGCTCGGTTATGAAAGCTTCTCGGTGAATAACAAAGTTACTACTTGTCTAAGGCCAAAGCCAAGTATCCAATTCCTATTCACTAAAGTGGAAGGAGCTCCCGGACGAGCTATCTCTCATTGTGATCCGGGTGTCACTCTGCCAAAGGCGGAAAACAGTTTAACTTTCAAACTGCCCAGGTGCGCAAGGAAACAGCACGCCATCCTCATGTCAAACAAAGACAGCCCTAGTGCCGGAACGAGAGGCCCTATGACAAGTTATGCACATCCGCTTTCCCAGGTAAAATGGAATAACTTCATTCCAAAGCTGGGTAAGTCTATGCAAGAGAAAGACTTGCGTATTCTCCAGTATCAGGATGAAGGCCTATCAAACTCGTCCTGTACTACTAAAAAATAACACACACACACACACACACACACACACACACACACACACACAAAGAAACTCCTGTAAACATTCCAGAATATTTATGAGATTTAGTTCTAAAATTCAAGGAGTTTTTCAATGAACCAAAGCACACGTCATAAGATAGAGGGCTTCCATAATCCATAGCCTTCCTGGGTACTGAGCAGAAGTGTCCAGTCAGGAAAGGCAAAGGAAGGCATAGAGGGCAGAAAACAGGTGGGGAAATGTGAAGGCAGTAAAGATTATGCACATAGAAAAAAATCCACATAAAGAAATAAACACAGGAACCACATATTTGCCAACGACATCAGTAGAATAACGGAATGTACTATTAAAATTAGCAAGAAAACTATTTGTTTCTTTTGGGTTTTCTTTTCTTGTTGTTGTTGTTGGCTGGGACTCTACATTAAATTAGACCAATTTAAAACTAAAATTAATAGGACTTGCAGAACTCTAAAATAATAATGACAAGAGTCCACATGCAATTTTACAAAGTGTTCTGTTTATTTAGCCCCGTGTCACGTGCTATATCATATTGCTTCTTTACCTAATTCATTTACTTTATGAGTTACTTTAGTAGCACATTAATTTGCCACATTTGTGATTATAACTTCTTGCATGTATACTGCACTGTGCCAATAGAGTTTAAGTTGTGCCCTCCACCCCTAAAGCAATGTTCAAGTCTTAACTTCCAGGCCTAGTGAACAATGGGACTTAGAAGTGGTGTCTGTGCAGATCGTCAGGTTAAGAATATTCGTCATTAGGGATGTCCCATTTCCAATAGGAAGGCAGAATGTGGACCAAGAGACAGACATAGGAGAAAAATGGCAGCAAAGATGTGGAGAACAGGGAAAAAGACATCTGCCACCCAAAGACTGTTTCTTACTGTTACAACAGAATATTCTGACTGGGCTATTAATAAAGAAAAGAAATTCAGTTTCTTACAGTTCTTGAGCTCAGGGAGCCCAGTGTCAAAATATTCTTGCTTCATTAACCCACGATGGAGAGCAAGGGCGAGAGAGGGCACGAGAGCATACAAGACTGAGCTCACAGCCTGAAGCACTCTGTAATTGGCACTGAAGTCCTGGCGGCTTCACTCTCACAACTTAACAACCTCTCGTTAGGGCCCTCGACCCAACACCGTCACGTGGAGATGTATAGCCAGTGCATTCTTTTTATGGGGGGGTGTACACCACATCAGACTCCTAATATCTGCAACTATAGGGGCATAGCTTCAGTGGTTTAAGCCCCTCGATTTGTGGTATCCCCATCACAGTAGGTTTAGGAAATAAGTACGTATGTTGGATGGAGTTGGTCCAAGCTTGAAGTGTGGCTGGAAACCATGACGCCTCGGCCTTGAAGCCCACACTGTAGGAAGAGGCACAGAAGCCTGTGACTCCCACAGGGTAAGGAGGTATTCTCTTCTGACATCGGGTTTGCAAGAACAACACTCACAACTGGGTGGTTTTTTGTTTTTTTTTATGCTAAATGTTTGGTGCCAAGGGAGTCTTCCGTTGCTTCTGTCCACGTATGTATCGGGGACAGACCCAGAAACTACGTCATCTCATTAAGACCAAACTGATTTCCATACCCACCCGGAAACTCACCATCTCAGAACAAAAGATGAAGGAACATAAAGACACGTGTATAGAGTAAGACTGCAAGATCACGCACTCCCTCACATTCTAAAGAATGCCTACTCGTTTCTGAATAATTTGGATTTTTTTTTTTTTAATGTTTAAATCACAGCTCTGTGGTTATTACCCGGGCTGAGATTTTCCCTCTGTGTGGTTTTAAGTCGTCTCTGCCTCCTCACCGACTTGATCAGATCATTCCAGCAAGCTTCAGGAGACAGGAGGAGTTCCCTCCGTAAGCATGTGGTAGAGCGAGTATGAATGTTAAAGCTTCCCTGCAAAACAATAAAATACGCACAAATGTTTTAAACTTGAAGCAATGGAGACTCTTTTAAAGGCAGCGCGCCTCTTCTAGTGACACCGAGAAAAAGGTGGCAGAGTCACACAGGCTGTGTGTGTGGGCTAAGGCACTCAATGGCCCCGGTAAGAGGGAGCACGTCAGAGGAACTGGAAAAGAAACACACACACACACACACACACACACACACACACACACACACACACACACACACACACACATTGTAAACTAAAATCTGAAAGAAGAAATGGAAACGGGCTGACAGAAAGAAGGCAATTTATTCGCCATGGAGAATCAATGTGATCCCAGGGAGAAAAGACATACGCTGTAGGACGCCTAAGTGAGTATGAGAGCAA
Source organism: Rattus rattus (assembly GCF_011064425.1). NCBI lineage: Eukaryota > Metazoa > Chordata > Mammalia > Rodentia > Muridae > Rattus > Rattus rattus. The sequence continues at coordinate 168,454,417 of NC_046157.1, read as the reverse complement.
GGCCTTCACTCAGCCAGGATGGAGAAGGGGACTGAAGGGCGGCGGTGGAGGACTTCAGGGCGACTGATAAGGGTCATCACTGGCACGTGGACGTGCGTTTCTCACTCTTGCTCTGAGCAGGATGTGATGTGATGAAGGGGCTCTCACAGGGGCTCTGCCAGCACCGGGTGAGAGGCGGATCTGTGTGAGATTGGGGCTGGTGTGGAACGTGACTCTGACACTGCTCTGGGCTGAAGGAAAAATGGCTCCGGTGCTGGCTACAAGATGACTTTTAGCACCTCTCTTGTTCCCCTCTCACGTCACTGGACACCCTGGGCTCTGGCTGGCAGAGAGGGACTTGTGGCCGAGGACCTGGACTGGAGTCACAGTTCTTGTCCCTGCTTTAAGACCTTTGCATGGTTAATTCACCCGGTGCCCTGAGGCCTCTGCTCAACATGTTTCTTAACTTAACAACTCAAGAGGATCCATCCTCTCTCTCTGCGTGTTTATCATTTGTGACTGTCCAAAGTTATGTTTTAATAACTACCCGCCAGTCCTCTTCATACTCAAGCCCACGAGTTCCTGATCGCAGTTTATTTACAGAGTAGGGACACAGAAGTCTACGGAGAAACTCTCTAAATGTTTGTTGTCTAGGTAAGACAGAATCTCATCCTCCACTCAACTGATGCCAGCCCCACCCTTTCTATCTTCACTTCCTGTTTTACACGTCACAGGTAAGTCTCTTTTCTTTCCGTTTCCCTTCTATGTATTTTATGTGTAGGGTGTTTTATCTGCGTGTATCTCTGGGCACCACATGCCGAAAGTGCCCTCAGAGGCCAAAAGAGGTGGATCTTCTGGATCCGGAATTGCAAACGGTGGTGCTTCACCATGTGGGTGCTGGTAGCGGAGCCTAGGTCGTCTGGCACAGCAGCCAGAGTTCTTCCCACTGAGCCACCCGTCCAGCGCCTCTCAGGTACTCTCATCTCCTCACTTGTTTGTACCCACAGCTACTCAGCTTCTCCCTCACAAAAAATCTTCTCCAACACAACTCATCCCAAGTCTCCGGGTGCTCCTTAACCATCCCCCACTGTAGTTAGGACCAAAACTGAAATTTTAACACCTCAAAGAACTTCCTTTATGAACTGAACCAGGAGCCCTGACACATCCAGCCCCACGGCCAAGATTACCCTCCGTTCCCTCACTTTACCTTGTTGCTTCTCTAAGGGGGTCTTCTCCGCAGATAACACATCTCCACCTTCTTCCCTCCCTCCCTGTCGCCAACTCACTCACCCAGTCTCTCGCTATTGACCGGCATCCCTTCCTCAGACTCCCGTGATGCAAGCCCAGAATCACATTGTGCTCTGCAGACCCCATTTACCGTTGTACGAATAGAAAGAACTATTTGCAATTTTTTTTATTGTGATGAGGTGTGTATGGCAGTCAATGCTTGTCTTTTTTCCTTAATTCTTTACTCCACGGTAACACGGTTCATGTTTTTCCCATTTGTCGTATCTCTAAGTCAAGAATACTGGGATACCGGAAATAGAAGTTGTGGTCGAGCATCTGCCTGGCATGAGCAAGGCCCTGGACCCCCTCCTTAGCATTGACCAAATAAGCAGGACTTAAAAAGCCAGAGGGGAGGAGAGAGGGAGGGAGGGTGGGTCTCACCTATGGCTGGGACCAAGTAAGTAGTTGTTAAATAAATAGAAGATAGTTTATCGGAAACGAAAGGGCTAGAAGTCAATGCCTGACACATTAATGTCAAAACATTCTGCAAATGCTGAAGATGAAGGCGTAGGATTCAAGTATATGTGGAGAACGCTCCGCTGACCAGGAGCTGCTATTAAAACTGTAGCAGAGAAGGACAGACAGAACCCACTCTGAAACAGCCCTCTGACAGAGTTCAGAACAGTGGGACCAGGAGAATCTGCTGCATTAAGGAACTCCACAAGGAGCAGCTCAAACAATTCCCTGCAAGCACATACTTACGACTTAGGTGGGGACAGTAACTAGGTGAAAGGTTACATTTACATATCCTATTAGCAGCTCCTTGACTCATCATTCCGTCCTGGAAACATTTACCTTCGCAAGATCCATCCCAAATCTCTCTCTCTCCTTGGCATTTTACACTCTTAAAAAAGAGATGAAGAAAATTCTCCAAAAAAGTCCTTAGCTCCCTAGAAGATGTTTTACCGTCATTTCCCTCTGGTCGATTAGGCAGACTGTGATAGCTGATTGAGGCTGGGCCATGGAGGAAAAGGCACATAACACAAAGAGCCCACGTTGCCCTGATTGAAGTCACTCGTGTGCAACTAGAGAAAATGGACACACGCTAAAACTTCCCAGCACTACGGGGTATCCTGGGTTAAAGGACAGGGCCTGCTTTGATAACCCTGTTGTTAGTGCTTTGAGCTCACATGACATTACAATTAGGATAATTCTAAATTCGCTGGGGGGAAAGAGAGGCCTTACTAGTTTACCATCATTTCCTTATTATGGGATGCCTTAAAGGACAATGGAAGACTGATGAGCATGAAAAACAGTCCGGCATCCTTTCCTGCCACTGCACCTACTCACGGAACAGCGGCAAGGCCCCTGGTTTTATTTTGGAGGGACGGACACAGCTACAGTGTCAACAGTACCCTCCAGTCTCATTCCAATCTGTTTTCTGAAGATGCCTGCAGACCCCACCTAAGAGAGGAACTGTCGAGGACTGTGATCTCCCAGCGTTAAAATAAAAATGACGGTTTCCAAGGCCATGCGATTTATAGGTAGAGTGTGGGGGCAGTGAGAGACAGAAACACCAGCGAGTACGGTGGCAAACTGACATAAGAGCCCTTGTAACAACTGCCACCAACAGATTTAAACAGGCCATGAGGAGGGGTTGCAGGCAGGACTTCAAGCATTTACCAAACATACACAAATAAGGAAGGCCTTAGAACTTACAATCAAGATAAAGACAGAGCTGAAGGGGTTTGCAACCCCATAGGAAGAACAACAATATCAACCAACCAGACCACCCAGAGCTCCCAGGGACTAAACCACCAACCAAAGAGTCACATGGAGGGAACCATGGCTACAGCTGTGTATGTAGCAGAGGATGGCCTTGTTGGACATCAATAAGAGGAGAAGCCCTTGGTCCTGGGAAGGCTGATGCCCCAGTGTAGGGCAGAGAAGAGGGAGTGAGTGGGGGAGCACCCTCATAGAAGCAGGGGGTGGGCCCTCATAGAAGCAGGAGGAGAGAGGACAGGATAGGGAGTTTCCAGAGAGGAAAGGGGATAACATTTGAAATGTAGATAAAGAAAATATCCAATAAAAATAAACTAAACAGAGTAAATGTCACCAATAATAAACATCTGCTTTCTACAAGGCACTACACACTAGTGCAAGCCTTAAGAGTCAGGTCTCCTGGTTTCCCCCAAACTTACCAAAATTTGAGGTTGATCTACAACAATAAGAATTCGGGCAAAGCTCGTAATACAAATAAATACATGTGTAACCAACAAAAAATGTCCTCTTTAAACACTACAGTTGTCGTGGTCATTCAGTATTGACGTATCTCTTTTAAGTGACATATCTCTTCTAAAAGTCCCCAAATTGTAAAGGGCAACACTCTTAATAAAATCTGGGTTGCGCATACAAGTACTTAAAAAAAATAAATTTTCAAATATTCTAAACTTCAAAAAATGTTGGAACTCTCAGTTTTTGTGGAAGTAAAAAGCCACTGTTGTACAAATACATTTGAGGTATTTTTCTTATTTTTTTTTTAATCCCGTCTATTTGTGTGTGGACGTGCATATGTTCAAATGAGTGCAGGCACCAGTGCGAAGCAGAGGCCTTGGATGCCCCAGGAGCTGGAGTGACAGGTAGATGTGAACTGCCCAGCAGGATTCTAGGGATGGAACTCTGCAAAGGCAACATTGTTCCTAGTCCCTGAGCCGTCTCTCTAGCCCTTACACATACTCTTCCTAAGACATTGTTTGGCAATGGCTAAATGGATCTCGTAGTATCTTTTTTTTTTTTTTTGGTTCTTTTTTTCGGAGCTGGGGACCGAACCCAGGGCCTTGTGCTTCCTAGGCAAGCACTCTACCACTGAGCTAAATCCCCAACCCCGATCTCGTAGTATCTTACATCTGTAGTCAGATGACTCCAGCTATTGAAAGGTCAGGCAGTATTCTTATAAGAGCTTCGGCCTTCACTGCTGTTCCTATAGTTGTCTCTGTGTTGTCCAGGACAAGCAGGCAAGGATATACTCAACGTAGTACTGAGAAAAGCCATCCATCGTGTCCACACCTTCTCTCTGCGGGGCCTGGCATTCTCTGTGCTTTTAATTCTAACTCCTTGTGGCCCACGGAGCTCATAATGAGTTTCTCCTCACTCATAAGGGACAAAGACTGGCTGCTTGGCCTGTCTGCTTTCAGCTGTACTTCAAAGTATTACATTTTTATTATTCAGTTCAATTCCTATTTCTTGATTCTGTCCTCTCAAGTCCTCTAGACAAGAGCCACGTGGAAACCATGTTCCTATCTCTTCTCCTTAAGTCAGTTTAGACCAGCAAGCTGTGTCAGCAGCAGGCACTGCCCGGTAACTACTGTGGTAGCTATGCTCTAGATGCACACTGCTAATGTACAGCTCCTGGCCTTTCACATAAAGAAGAATCTCAAGATAATTTCCAAAAGTTCAAACTCCTGGGCACATGTCTGAACCACAGAGGTGGACACAGTTTTGAGGAATGCCACGGGTAGGCTGAATTTCTGTTGACTTCAGGGCCACAATGTATTTTGTATTATTCCTTCCAGCTTAGTATGTCTACTTTGAATTGAAATATTCTACCTCGATAAAAAAAAATCATGCAAATCTACATAAAAATGACCATCATATTTATATTGTCAAAATCCTTAACTTCTACTCACCCGTGAACACAAAAAAATACCCCTGCAAGTTTTAGGCAATCAATTCCCTGTCAAACTCTGTGCAGAGAGATTGTTCTTATATCAACTCTGTCTAATGGGTAGTGACTGGATATGTATGACTACCAAGCACCTAAAACATGGGCAGTCTAGCCAAGGAGAGGCCATTTTAACTTTCATTCCTTTTTAGTTGATTTAAACATTATGGGTTGTGGCTCCCAAAAACAATAGTTAGGGTCTCATGGACATCAGAGATGAAACAAACACAAAACCAAAACCAAAACAACAATAACAACAACAACAACAACAACAACAACAGCAACAAGTCAAACCTTGGGTCAAAGACAAAAGATGGTATCCACTGAAAGAGTAGCAGGAATAGTGGCAACGTTCCCTGAGGCCCAACCCCCACAGCATGAAAGCTGGGACCTGAACACTCGTTGACTCATAATGGAGGAGGGGAACCCTGAACTATAAAACAGGGATCCTGTATATTGAATATTATGACTCATTTCTCTTTCCTCCAACAGGAAAAATGCTACCTTTATTTGTGAAGGTAACCCATGATATAGACTTCCTCGAGAAGAGAATCTCCAATGAGGCCGATGAGTTCCTTTTTTTACAGATAGGCAGAAATCTGAGTGAGGGATGGATAATTTCGGCATCACACATTGCCTTCAGCCAGTTGCATGTGTGTTGGGAGTTGTCCCTCTGTGTTTACCTGTGGACCCGTCCCTGACTCCCCTGAAATATATTTGTTGAGCCACGCAAAACTTCTTTCACTTCTATAATGATGGAACTAATGTGACGACTTTGGGTTGAATTACAATTACTGATCTATTTGGCTTTGCCCACACAATAGTATTTAAAAAAAAAAAAAAACAAACAGTAACATTTGGGCAGTTCGCACTTTGAGATGTCTCATAAATGTAAGTTTTAAGTCCCTCCCTGCAAATCTCGGCATCTGGCCAGTGTTGGATTCATCCCAACCTGAGAACACTTTGCTGGTTCTCTTTTAAGGAGGCCTGGATTCTCTAGGTAGCCTTGGCTGTCCTTCCTCCCTGTATTTATTTAACTCTTTCACACCGTTCCAGTGACTTCCATTCTCAAGTTCCCCTGGATCTGGAAAATCTTTTACCTCTCCAGTTTCTCAGGCTGCTACTACCCCTGCTTCAGGCCTCAGCGGACTCACTTCCTCTGACATTTCCACTGACAGTTGCTTACCACCAGCCAAGAGAGCAGAGAATGCATTTAAGCTTGCACATCCAGGACACAGACACACACCATCACCACCACAACCTCTGTGATTTGCTACACTTCTCCCATCATGAAACAAGGAACACCACTGAGCGTCAGAGTCTGCAAAAATTTGACCATGTGGTAGGATCTTGATAAATAAATGTTGAATAAAGGTTTGGCACAGGTCAGAGGAGGAACAGCTACTTCAAAATATTTGGGCTATAGGTTTACGTATATTATGCATTACTATTATAATTTGGGGCCTCTGCACTGCCACCCCTCATCCCAGACCCCCCATCCCACACCTCACCTCTGCTAAGTTCAACTGCAAGGGGTGCTCTAATCTTTACAAGAATCTGAAAGGGAAAGGATCAGCTCAGAGCCCCTGGACCAAGTTCTCAGACCATGTTCTCAACGCAAGGAGACTTATTTGCCCCAGAGGGACAGAGGGCAGGGATGAGGGACACAGGAAATAGAGGAAGAGGGAGAAGGGGAAGGGAACACGGGAGAGGGGAGAAAAGGGGGCAAGAGAGAAAGGTTAGGGGTATTTGTCCCAGGGCAGAACAAAGGACCGTCCTTGGATAGAAAGCAGACAGATTCGTTACATAGAAAAATAGTCGTTTACCCCCCCTTCGCCCCCCGCGCCCTGGGACAATGTGCTTGTTGGCCTTCATGCATGTGCCTTGCCCCAACAAGTGTGGCGGGGCTGTCCCAGAGTTTGTTGCCTACATGTGGATCCGGTTCCCCTAAGTGGGCCACCTTGCCTTGTCTGGCCTCAGTGGGAGAGGATGTGCCAAGTCCAGCAGTGACTTGATGGGCAGCGGGGGTGACACCCAGAGGGGGGCTCCCCCTTCTCAGAGGAGAAGGGGAAGGGGAAGTGGGGGGAGGATCTGCATGAGGGAGTGCTAGGAGGAGAGGGGGCTGATATTGGGATGTGAAGTGAATAAATGAATAGGCTTTTTAAAAAGAAAAAAGAAAGAAGGGGGGGGGAGGTGGTTTGTAAAGGTAAAGGGGGAAGCCCCGAGTTAAGATGAGGGGCTTAATTCTGACTGGGCGTGTTCACTGGGCGAGCCAAAGTGGGTTTTGACTGCTGGACCTGAGTACTTAGGTAGCTGGACTTTGGTAGCCAGCCTCAGGAGGAGGAGCTGTCCAAATGAAGGGCGGTAGACCTTGGGAGCTAGCTTTTAGAATGTAATCTGACAGTTCTGAGCAAGGCAGGGGGAATCAGGGAGAAGAGGGAGGAAGGCCTGACAGAGCCAGGCACCCCAAGCTGAGCAGGCCAGAGCCCCCTCAGAGCTCATTTACATAAGTATTTCCGTGTCTCCCATTTCGGAGATGATGAAACTGGGGTTTTCGAAGTTAAATACCTCTCCAAGGTTAAAGGACAGGTAAATACCTGGGGAGCAACCCAGGCTCACCAGAAGCCAAAACCCCAAATTCTACACATACATTATTTACAAAGAGAGGTGTGTCTCGTGCCCTGGATAATGCAAGGCCATTCAGAGGTTAGGAATAAACCTCAGAACTGTCCGTCTGTCACTTGGAATTGTAACTCTAACCCTGCCACCAACTCTCCGTTTAACCCTGGGTCAGACATGTGCGGGCCTTCCTCTCAGCAGTGTGGGGAATCCTAGGAGAAGCTAGGGATGCTAACAGGTCTATAATCCGCATGCAGTAGGCTGAGGTAGGAGGATCATGAGTTCGAGGTTAGCCTGATCTATAAACCAAGTGTCAGCCTAGGTATATAGTGAACACAGCAAACAGAGTCACAGTAAACAGTGACTCCCTCTTAAAACAAAACAAAACAAACAAAAACAACAGAGGACCTAGGAGAGATAACAGATGACTGCAGTTTCCCCACGTAGACTTGCTCGCACAGCACAGCGAGAACGCTTAATCCATAGCCCATCCGTTTGAGCTATTTCTATGTAGTCTTAGCAATTAGCCCTTGGAACCTAAAGGAGTTAAAGAGTCGACAGTCTGGTATTCATGGCCATTTCATCGAACCACACAGTTTCCAAGGTACTGATAAGAATCTCTAATCTCACGTTATAAACGAGATAACCAACATTCCGAGCAGCAGGTATGCCGCTGTAAAGTTAACAACACACCCCTCGGGCTGCCCTTCAGCCTGCCGTGCCTTCCTCTGGGAGTTTAATCAATCCTCAAAAGTCCCGCACGTGTGCATGTAGCTTAAGAAACTCCGCCCAGCCAGCAGGTAGACTGATTTTTCTTTGAACCAGAGAAAGAATTGGTATTGTCACATTTTATAAAACGCAGCTCACTTACTTGGAAGGGAAGAGCCTGAGACAACCCTTTACCTTTTTAAAATTCAAAAGCATTCAGGAGTGATTCATTATTATCATTATCATTATCTTATTATTATTAATATTAATTATTATTTTGTTGTTGCTTTGGCTAAAAAACATATAAACAAGTTTTATTTAATCTAAGTCAAACTTGCAGAACCAATCCAATGCTCTCAGACATTTGTGTCTGTGGCATTCTGGATAACAATGTCCCCATAGATTCTGTATTGAACACTGGGCCCCTGCTGGGTGGTCCTGTCTAGAAAAACTACAAAACATTTAAGGGACTCTGTCTTCTATAAATTGCTTTTGATTATGGTGTTTTATCACAGCATCAGACAAGTATCTAATACAGTATTTTTTGAATGAATATTTTCTTTATTTACGTTTCCCAGTTTCCCCTCCGGAAACGCCCTATCCCATCCCCCAAACCCCTGTCTCCATGAGGGTGCTCTCCACCCTCCCACCCACTCCCTCCTGTCTCCCTGCCCTGGCATTCCCCTACACCGGGGCATCCCGCCTTCACAGGACCAAGGGCCTCTCCTCCCACTGATGCTCAACAAGGCACATCCTCTGCTCCATGGACAGCCGGAACCATGGGTCCCTCCATGTGTACTCTTTGGTTGGTGGTTTAGTCCCTGGGAGCTCTTGGGAGGGGGGTCTGGTTGGTTGTCATTGTTGTTCTTCCTATGGGGTTGAAAACCCCTTCAGCTCCTTCAGTCCTTTCTCTAACTCCTCCACTGAGGACCCCATTCTCAGTCTAGTCCAATATTGAAGTGTTACACTATTGAAAACTGTACATTTGTGGGTGGGCAAGATGGCTCAGTGGTTAAAGGTGCTTGTCACCAAGTGGGAGCCCTTGAGTTTGAGAGGTTAAACCGACATGGTGGAAGTAGAGAATCTGCTACCCCAACGCGTCCTCTGATTTCCAACGTGTGCCTGCTCCCCCGTAAACTAATGTAACAGTTATTTTTAGTTACGTTCATGAAAACGAAAGCTTCCACTCTTCAGTTATTTTTCCAGGCATTGTAAGTTTCATTCCACGAAGAGGAGAAAAACACCAATGTGGCTACCCAGCTAACTGAAGCTTTGGTTGAAAGAGTGGTAGCTTTTCAGTATTTGATTAACGCACAATACAGCGCATACACTATGGTTCTCAACTCGCGGATCTCGACCCCTTAAGGGCACACCCGTCAGAAAAACGCTAATATTTACATTACAATCCATAACAGTAGCCAAGTTACAGTTATGAGGTGACGACGAAAATGCTATGGTTGGGGTGTCACCACAGTGTGAGAGACTGTATTATAGGGTCTCAGCACTAGTTGTTTCTAAAGGCACCTCTAGTCATTGATATCTGAGCTTGAGACATTAGTTTTAGAAAGCACATTCTTACTCAGCCTGGTACCTACTCCAATCTGTAAGGCCGTTTCACCAAATTATGACCTACAAGGGCCTTAGACACAGCGTTCTTGACAGCCTTCTACAACTCACGTACAGTTATTAGAATATGTTTGATGTCCATATGAAGATATGGGTGTCACTAAATTAGTTTAGAAAGCCCTTAAGGGCAAGAAGTATAGTCCATGTCTTCCTCTTTAAGGCATCCAGCAGACTTGCATTGCATTAATACAGGGACTCGTGAAAATGTCTATTCAATTTAGGCTACAAGAATGTCAGGACTTAGCCATTTAATAGAGTATATTCTGATTTTTTTTTTTTGCGCTTTTCCATATAAGGTAGGGTAGAAGACATTAAATGACGTCTCTGGTGTCTGTAATTATCAACTAAGTTTCTGAACCCACCTTCAAAGAAGGTTTTGTTTTCCCAAAAATTATTAAATTTACTTGTAGGATGGAAACAAGACTGCAGAGAAAGCAAAACATCTCAAGCAAAAAGTTCTTATCTAAGACTGGGGCCGGTATGATCTCGGTAGTCGAATTTCTTTAACCACAGGAATAGAGACCCATAGCTTAGACAGGGTTTAAAGCATGGTTCAACTCTGAACACCGTTAAGCAGTTCCAGAAAATGCAGTGCTGTGCTTCTGAGCCCTAAAGAGCTCCAGGCCAAATTCATCTTTAAATCATCAAATCTCATCTTTAGGACCAAACTCAGGTCAGTGACCCACTAGCACAGAGCTTCCGCACACCTTGGCTCAAAATCACCACGTAGCCCTCCTAAATCGTCCCGATAAGCTCCAAGCAGCCAACAGAACAACGCATATTTTGTCCAGGTCAACAGAGATGCAGATGGGAGCGAGTACCAAAGCCACACGGAAGAGGTGACCCAACCAGATTTAATGAGTATGGGAAGTGGTGGGTGCTGTCCATCCTGCCTAACAGAGCAAGCACCCTTCCCTGGAGTATTACACACACTGTAAGGCTGACAAAACGGCGGCAGGCGACGAGGGTGGGGAATTTCCATGCTTCCAGGCACTTGCCAGCACTTCACAAGCGCCCCAGTCGCTATTCCACGGCCGTCGCTCTCAATCTGCGCGGCCGCCCCTAGTACCCTCAAACTAGTCCTAAGGATCCACTCGGGGTCCTGCAGGGCTTCCCCACCGTCACTGAGAGTTGTCCAAAAGGGGGACAAAAAACCCCAAGGCGAATGAACAAATGCTCCCCATAAGGTGAAGGCGCAGTTAAAGTGCCACAGTGGGGACAGCACGGGTGGAGAACGCGGTGGTGCTGACAACCCCGGGACTAAGGAATGCCAGGAAGGCTCGGGGCTCCGGCTGCTGTGACCCGGGCCGCGCCGGAGGAAAAGCCACCAGGTCCCCTCGCAGAAGGGGACCAGCCACCCGCTCCCCGCCCCGCCTCTGCCCAACTTCCGCGCCCCGCCCCGCGCCCGACCCTCTCCCCGCCGCGCCCCGCGCCGGCCACACCAACCTGCGCGTCCGCAGGCTCTCCCCGGGACGGAAGCGGGAGCCCGCGGGCGGCGGGCGGAGTTAGTTGGAGGCTCCGGGTCCCTGGGCGGGGACAGGCTGAGCACGCGGCCGAGGCGGTAACCGGCCTCTTTCCTCCGCGGGCGGCGCGCTGGGCTCCGGGACCGCCCGCTCCCTCCCCAGGGGCGGCTCCGACTGCGCCCGGGCCTCGGCTCCGCCTCCAGCCCGTGGAGCCCCGCGCTGGCTGCCCCGCTCCCGGGGAGCGCGCGGCGGGTGCTTGGATCCCGGGAGAGCCAGAGGGTGGCGACTGTCCCGAGGCCCCGGGGGAGCGTGGAGAAGGCCCGGGCCCGAAAGTCTGGGACGCGGTGGAGTCCCAGGCCCTTTCAGGCCAGCCCTGCGCGGTGGCCGCTCCAGCTGCGCGGAGAGAGGCGGAGGTCGAGGTCGGAGTCGAACTGGGGACTGCTTCCTGAGGGGCGAGGGACCTCCTCCCTCCCCCGTGCCCTTTGGGCAGGGGCTCTGCTGGGCCATGCTCACCCAGAGTGAGGAGGCTGGTTTCGAACCCTTAGCAGAAGTGTAATTTCATTCGAAGTCACCGCAGTCAGGTCCCTGAATTCGAGCCACACACATAGGTTGTCTGCGGTTTCCTGGCCAGAACCCCAGGACCAGAGGTTACCCTCTCCTGATTTCCCACCTCCACCCGTTGTCCCTTTCTGCTGTGCCTTTCTACTCCTGAGGAGCTTTGGCACACAGGACAACCAGATCAGCCCGCTCTGGGCATCACCCCAAAGCAAGAGAAATAGGACCGGATGACTAGAAGCCAGGGATGTTGTGTAGTAGAGTTTTGATTACGTGCGTTAATAGCTGCCCCCCCACACACACACAATTGAAGAGCTTTTAATAAAAAGAGGTATCTAAATTTCCCCTTGTGCAGTTACTATCGACTGTTCATGGCGTTCTTTACAGGCAAAGTCCTCTGCTTCTTTCTCCAGAGTCCCACCTTATCTTCCCTCTAATCTCATTCCAGCTGCAGCCCAGAGCTACCCTAGATCTGCAGCCAAGCGCTGGTCTTTTCAGGGAGCTCTGCTCTACGGAGTTCTATGGAGTTCTGTTTGGCAGGATGGGACGATGTTGGAAGGAAGGTCACTGAAAACGTGGAAAAAGTCCCTGGAATGAGACAAGAAAGAAACTGCAGTGGAAAGGAAGAGTTAAGATGAAGCAGGCTATGCTCACAAGCCACGGGGGAATTCCCAGAAAGAAAATCTGTAGGGAAAATACGTCAGTGGACTATCATGGCATACCAAGCAGCCGTGTGAGTCAGACATAAAGCAGGTAGACCAGGCCAGTTTGGGCTTCGTTTCTCAACCCAAAATCTGAAGCAAGCCTTTGACCCTAGGTTCTCAGGTAGAGATAAGAAATTCTTTGTAGAAACGAAATGTCATGAAAAGATGCAAGAAACAGGTATAGTTTATCAACTCATGCGTGCACACACATGTGTACACACACACACAGAGCTGGGTTGATCTTTCACATTAAGCATTCCTAAGTAATTTCTTCACCCTGGGATAAATGAAACAAGCACTTAAAACCCTCTTTGAAGCAAGGTGTCATTGAGATAGCCATTTTTCTGTGCTCTCTGTATGCCTTTCCCAAAACAAACAAACAAACAAACAGATGGTTAATTTTTTCTGAGAGTAGTAGTGTTCCCAGGCTGTAGTGTTTTTTTTTAAGTTCAATTCAGTACCTTTTGATCCCTAGAAATTTTCTTGTTCAGAAAGTGATAACATTTTTAAATGTGTACACAGGTGTGTGTGTGTGTGTGTGTGTGTGTGTGTGTGTGTGTGTGTGTGTGCGCGCGCGCGCAAGTGTGAGAGGGAGGAAGGGAGAGGGAAAGAGGCAGGGAGAGACAGACAGAGACAGAGAGACAGACAAACAGACAGACTGACAGGTGTACCCTCAAGCTTCTGGTGGACAGTCCATAGCTTAGGGTTTCAGAATGCAAACTCAGTTCTGAGTGTCCTGGTTTGGGTTCTGTTGCCGTGATAAAACACAATAACCAATTTGGGAGGAAAGGGTTTCTTCAGCATACACTTCCAGGAAACTGTCCATCTCTGAGGGACTAGCTCAATCAAGAATCTAGAGGCAGGAACAGAAGCAAAGACCACCACAGAGGAATGCTGTTTCCTGGATTTTTTTTTTTTTTAATAGCTTGCTCAGCTTGTTTTCTTAGTCAATTTGGAGTCATTTGCCTAGGAGTGGTGCCGCCCTTGGTGGACTAGGCTTTCCCACAGTCTGGAATATATCAAGAAAATGCCCCCCAGGGGCCAATCTGATGAGGGGTAATTCCTCACTTGAGGGTCCTACTTCCCAGGTGACTCTAGTTTCTGTCAAGTTCACCAGCTCTCTAGGGAAGCCACCCCAAGTCTGAGGCCAGGGAACTTCAGGAGTTGTGGCTTCAGGACATGCCAGTCGGTATGTAGGCCAGCAATAATAAAAAGCCAAGCATAACAAAGCCTTCTCCTTCTACTGAAAGAAGAGTTATCCCGTCCCAGGATAACATTAAATTAAGGTCCTTTCTCAGATTGTAGGCTACCAGTTTAATTCTACAACACTATGCATAGTCATGGTACAAAAGATGTGCAGCCAGCCCAAGGTGGCCAACTGTTTGGTTGTTGTAATCCTGGAAAAATTCCTACAGCTAAAAACGAGAGGCATAATTTACAGATAGCAGCATGGCTGTAGGCAGTGCTGCCCAGTGGATGTCGTGGATGGTGGTGCAGATTCCTCTGTAAATCTCCCAATTGTTTTTCTCCATCTGCCGTCATGTGATTCTTGCTTGCCCAGTTCTCCAATCTGATGGATCGCATGCAAAAACTGTTAGGGGCATCATCTGATGCTTTGGTCTGAAAGAGAGATATTCTGAGCACACGTGAGTAAAAGATGAATTCGTGAAGAACCTTCCCTGTTTCCCATAGTTAGACTGCATCTGAGAGCCACTTCCTTGTGAGGATGGCCATGGCAGTCAGTACTTATTCTGCAAATACTGGGGAATGTGCAGTCCTGTGAGTTTTTCTAAAAAAGAAGAAGAAGGAGGAGGAGGAGGAGGAGGAGGAGGAAGAGGAAGAGGAAACTGTCAATGCTTTCTTAGTCTACACTTCACCTGTGACCTAAGAGTGCCCTCCCTTGAGATAGAGCAGAAAGCTACGTGGAAATACAACGAGCTTTGACTGGGTTCAGTCGAAATTGCCTATGCGAATTTAGGATGGCAAGAGAAAAATATTAATTTCAATTTACAAGTCGTCAAAAGGCACCTTGTGGCCCACGTAATGAATAGCACCGTGTTAAAAGTAATACACGTTTTCTCTTTCACAAATAAATTTTCCTCTCAAATGCAGACATCTGTCAAGGACTCAATTATCTTTCACAGCGTGAGCTGTAAAAGAACATAAAGGAAATAATATACTGCACCGCCTATGTGAAAGGGATGGGGAGAGCTGCAGCTCCATGCTGGCCCGTTCTTAATTTCATGGTGTTAAGAAAAAGCTATGAGTACGAAACAGCGAACCCCTTCCTACTGCACTAATTCAATTACCTACTCGTGCACACGTAAGAGGAAGTTTCTTCCCCACTAAGTAGCATCACTAAGACCGCTTCTCTGTCTTACTCTACTAACCCCTGCGAGAAGACTGTGCACGTAGAATTTCCTCAGAAAAATCAAAAGCATCACCACACTCCTAGGCTCCGGGAGTATGCAGAAGAACAAGGCCACGGATGCTATGTCACAGATAGAACGATCATTTCAATGAGACTAGACATTTATGAAGTGTATGCATCAGACAGAACCTACCCCCTCCCAAAATCAAAAACTATAATAAGACATAATTAGGCCGAGCTAGACTGGCTTCAATGTAAACGGGCCGTCTGTGCTTCTGCTTTCTTTCTCTGACACACTCCTCGACCTCCCCGCTTTCTCTGTGGGATGCTCACATAAATAAAATAACAAAATGTTTTGTAGGTAGCTCTGCTGGGTTAAGTACACAGAGCCTTCCTGAATACTCCACATTACTTTCTCTTGTGTCGCTTTAAAATAGACTCGGAAAAAAAATTTCTAAAGGAGAATATTTTAATAGCTTCCCAGAGAGTAGAATGTATTATCATTACAGTACAAAGGGTATCATTCATTTTTAATTCTCCGCTCCACAGGTGTCCCCTACCCAGGCTGCGGTTGACACTTAGAGGGCCTAATTATGATTCATACATCCCACGTTCCCCAGAAACTGGTCTTTCTAATATCACACAATGCACTTATTGAGAGGAAGAAAATATAGTTCAGTCCTCAAAGCCAGACACGGTGATCCTCAATCTTGTCCACGCCTAGGGAGCTTTAAAAAACCATGCCGCCTCAGCCAGGCCTCAGAACCTAATAAAGGGGAACCTCTCGGGGGTGGGGTCCGAGGACAGGTATTTATTGGATCTTCCCCGGTGTTATTTTGTTGGGGTTGTTTCGTGATGTAGCAATAGCAGCCATCCGCAGGGAATAAAGAAATAAGAACGGCCCTTTAAAATGCGTTACTGTGAATTGCTTTGCCTCTTATATGCAATTGTTTGGTTGTTTGTTTGTTCTTCCAAATCAAAAGAGATGTTTATAAGGTCTGAGAAGCTGCTCATATCAAGATATGTGTTCTCCACTACAGTCAGTGTCTGGCTAGGATAGTGGGTTTCGTTCAAAATGAAAACCTATGACCTGTTCTTTTCTTGGTGGCTTTGTGACTGAAAAATCAAAGCCACGGATCACCTTCTAGGGAAACTGACTCTTATAAATCTTAACTTCCCCTTGAGGTATTAAGCCAGTATTCAACTTAGCAATGAGAACAGATATAACGTTTATAATTAAGTCTCTATAAAGTCCAAAGTTAAAAATAATTACAAGGCTGAAGATGTCACGTAGATTCAACACCAATGAAAAAAGAGGTGTTTGACTCAGAAAAGGAAGATTGAAATTCTCGGGGCAAGTTTATGTAAGAAGTCACTACATACATGCTTGTAAAATGAAAATAAACTGACACCAAAGGGAATTCATGATAGTTCTAGGCAATATTTGTATATGATACAATTAATACTAAACTTTCCCCATACAGTTTATTGTTATCAGAATATGAAATTATAAGGGATCTATAGCTATAAAAAGAAAATATAAGGAAAAATTGTCTGGTGGTGGAAATTCATATAGAGTAGATTCCCTTCTTACAAGACCAATGTGTTCCAAGGCCTGAAGGGGATACCTGATACTGTAGATAATGCTGAACCTCGTAGATCTTATTATCTACATATGTATCTGTAATAAAATTTAAGATATAAATTGATAAGAAGGTAACAACAATGACTAATGATGAAGTTGAACAATTATAACCGTGTCACTATGTAAAACAGTAAAAGTCATTTAGAGGGTGTAATTGTTTCTAGAATTTTCCATGTAATATTTTAAGACAGGAGTTGATAGCTAACAGAAACCAAAAAAGCAAAAAGCAGAGCTAAGGAAGAACTATTGTGTTGGAGAAGCTCACTGGTCTAATAGGATCTGACTGGACGGTAGACATAGGAGGTCAATTAAAGCCAAATGCCTCCGTCCAACACTTGCTGGGATTCGAGGTAACCTAAGAAATCAATACAGCTGTAGTCATATGGCCTAAGTGCCACTGAATATCTACAAGGGTTTCTGACACATCTTTCCAAGATTTGGTTTGTCATTTCTGTTTTGCTTTCTTTTTGAGATGTATTTAACTATCCTCTTCTCTAAAGGGATTGATTTTGTCTAAGGAAATAGCAGGGATAAGGTATTTGTCAAATGAGCAAAATACGAAAATTTACAAAAAGACTGGGGGATTCTTTGAAAACATCCAAGTATTGCCAAGGGAAATATATGATGGATTTCCAGATTTTGCAAAATAATTATATAATACATTTATTGTTGGAGAAAGATCAATCGTCTTTTCCAAAGGCATAATCTGTTCCCTTTGTTGCAATATGCTGTTTCTTTCCAGTAATTTGGACACTGAAGCAGATTTGCTGCACAAATAGATTTTCGTCTTTTCACCATATTGGAATGCATCTCTCACTCTGCAGCTGTAGAGTTGTGTCTCTATTTTAAGTTCTTAGTGGGATGGCATTAGAAATTTGGTTTCAGCAAGAAAACTTCCCAGATGTGCAAAGAATGACATATCTTCTAGTCCTATTTAGCAGCAAAATAAAACACATAAGAGTGCTGCTTTTTTTTAAAAAAATTATTTCATTACAAATAAGAAAAAAAGAATTTTCAGAGTTAGCATTCGAGAAGTCGGAATAACAGATTTTCACTGTTTACTGTTGTTTACGTGCTGGGTGATGGGCACACTACCTCACTCTGACCCTCCAGGCCTTTGGTAAACAGAAAGGAGCTGGTTTGGAACAGGTTTCCCTCAACGCAAAATTATCACAGAGGAGAAATAATACAATCACCACAGAAGAGTGCTCCAAGACTCAAGCCTCATACTCTAGAAACATTAATGGCTATAAGAAACAACTCTCTCTTTCTCTCTCTCTCTCTTTCTTTCTCTCTCTCTCTCTCTTTCTTTCTCTCTCTCTCTCTTTCTTTCTTTCTTTCTTTCTTTCTTTCTCTCTTTCCTTTCTTTTCTTTTTACAAGAGCACAGATCTACTTTTATTTATTTACTTTTATTAATTTACTTACTATTTATTTATTTTATTAAATCCGGGATGGGTACAGCATCACACGGATTCTGTGTCCAATGGCCTTTGCAGGAAGGTTGTTTCGGGATTTGGCACAAACCATGCCTCCGTTTCCATGGGCCCGAGTTACTTTTCCCCAGATCACTCTGGTTTTGTTTGGTTTGCCTCCAGGAGTCACTGTATTGTTTTTTCCTTGTACACATAAGCACACCTCTTGCCTAAGTAGAACTCAGTTTCATCTCGGGCATAAACACCTTCAATTTTAAGAAGAGCTGTGTGCTCTCTTTGGTTCCAGAGGCCTCGCTTGCAGCCAGCAAAAATGGCCTTGCACCACAGCCTTCCAGACATTCTTGCTTTTCTTTTTTTTTTTTTAGAAGTCCTGTTCCCAGCAGGCCTCCAAAGGCGCCACGATGGTGGAAAGAGAAACAACTATAAAGAGAAACAACTATTTCTAAATGTCAGAATTTTCCCAATTCATGGATATACTGTCTTTTTTGTGGAGCAATATTTTCCTTGAATGAGGGACTATGGGAAGTTACACTCTCCTTCCAGAAGGTCTTGATTCTCTTCAGGACAAAATGTCTACCATGTCAGATGCTTAAATATCTCTAGCAGGCATAGAGGGATTAGCCAAGTCACACCCTGCCCCAGGGGAAGTTAGGTTGGTTTTTAATAGCAAAGCAATAAAGAGAAATGGTCAATAGTCACATACAGTAGGGATAAAGGGTTCCCAAACCAGCAGTGAGAAATACCCCAGTTCAAGTTTGTCCCCCTGCGTTGTAATACATTTTTTAATGCCTATTTGATAGTCTTTGCTGAGTTCTGGAGAATGATCGAAAGGTGTGAGTAATGTCTGAAGAAGAGCTGAGAGGACCACTTGCAAGGGTAGCAACATTGAGGAAGTGACGTCAAGTTATCTGTGGAGCAGTCTGTGATAGCATCGCAGGGGATGGTTATATGCGATAGCATTCTCTTTGGTGACCGAAATCTCTGACAAAAGTAGCTGAAAGAAGGAAGGGTTTCTTTTTGTCCAGTTGGGGGACAATCAGTCCATCGTGGCAGACATACGAGGCAGCCAGTCATGTTCCTTTAGTCAGATGACAGAAAGGCAAATGTTGGTGCTTAGCCAGCTTTATCCTACCTGTTCAGTACAGCACTGGCAGCCATGGAATGGTACAGTCCCACTCAGGATGAATCTTCCAAGTTCTGTTAGCCTCTCTGGAAACACACTCATCGACACATTCACCACTACGTTTCCATGGTGATTCCGAATCCCCCATCTAGTTTCCAATGAGGATTATCTGTCATAGAGGGGCAGTGAGACATCCTAGGACTGGTTTGTAGAACAACATCGTGATGCTTACATTGCTCGGGAAGGGGAGCCCAGCTAAAGCAGCCCTTCTTATAGCAATCTAGCTAGGTAGAAGGTTAAAATAACACTCGAGTAGTTGCAGAAGGTTTCTTGTGTACTGGATGATTACTGCATGGACTGTTAATGCTTACTGTCCCCTGCCTCTCACTCCCTATGCTTTATAGAAAAAGGGATTGGGGGACTATTCTGAGTCAACTGATAGGTTTTGTCCCTCTTCAGTATAACTCTTTGAAGGTTCTTTGGGGTCTCAGTTATGCTGTGATGTTCTGCCGAAGCAGACACAGGTGAGAGGACGTTTCACTGAAGTAGAGGCATGAGACGACCTACGATGTTTAGAAAGAATGTAAATATAGCCCCACACTCAGTGTGAGGGGCCTCTTGTGCTGGTTCACCTTGCACCGAGCCGTTGATCTGTGCTTGTTGGGGCCTCCTAGAAAGTAACCTGCTAAAGAACCTCTCATAATACTCCAGCTGGTTCTCACCACATCCGTGGACTTGCGCGGATTCTGTGGGGCCTCACGGTTTCGTCAAGATCGAGCTGCCACTACTGACTCTTGCTTGGTGTTTGCTGGTTAGACTGGACTGCTCCTGCTGATTCGTGTTTGATGTCTCAGACCACTGATATCCTGACAACCAAGATTGGGGTCTCCCCCAAAGGGCTTCTACACAGGTCCACAACCCCTGTTTCCTATTAACCTTTCTTTTCCCCTACCTCTGGTAAGTGGGCTAGGAGGGAGGTTGAAGCATTTAAGAACCATTACTAAAATAGGTTTTGAAAAATATAAGCCTACAACTACTAGTATTCTCTTGCCCAGTAATAAATATGGCTTTTGTTCCCTACTTTTAAAAAATTGGATTTCTTTATTTACATTTTAAATGTTATCCCGTTTCCCAGTTTCCCCTCCAGAAACTCTCTATCCTACCACCACCCTGCTTTTATGAGGGTGCTTCCTCACCCTGCCACCCACTCCCTCCCACCTCCCCAAGCTGAGATTTCCCTACACTGGGGCATTGAGCCTTGACAGCACCAAGTGCCTCTCCTCCCATTGATGCCCGACAAGGCCATCCTCTGCTACATATGCAGATGGAGCCATGGGTCCATCCCTGTGTTCTCTTTGGTTGGTGGTTTAGTCCCTGGGAGCTCTGGGGTGTCTGGTTGGTGGATATTGTTGTTCTTCTTATGGGGTTGCAAACCCCTTCAGCGCCATCAATCCTTTCTCTAACTCTTCCATTGGGGACCCCGTCCTCAGTTCAGTGGTTGGCTGGCATCTATCTGCCTCTGTATTTGTCAGGCTCTGGCAGAGCACCCTACTCTTTAACTTTAAAAAGATCCATTATGGCAGGCCACAAATATGTTCACCCTTAATATTTATAACCTATATAGATGTTACTCTACACAGCAAAAGGAGCATTGCAAGTATGGTGAAGGTTAAGAATCTTGAAATAATCGCACTCACAATTATGTAGGGGGCTAGTCCAAGCATAACAGTCCTCAAAAATAGTAGATAAAGGTAGAAAAGTTGACAACAAAATTTCAGAAATGCAAAACAGGCAGTATATTTGAGACATGAGATGGATTACATGAATATGGCTAGATTTTAAGACAAAGGTGGCTATAGTAGGTCTAGAGTTTTCAGTTAAGCTCAGACCAACAGCCAAGAAGGAAACAGGTCTTTTCCTGTTTTCAAAGTTCCCCAGATTTACTTTTCTCTAAAGCTCTGTGTGTTAAATTGGCCACCCTTTGCACTCTTTTTCCTCTCTTCTTCAATCCGTATTCTTCTGTGCCCTTAAGATTTCACTACTTAACTTTTCCCTGCCTGGAACGCCTTTTCTCTTTGCCCCTAAATACTACTCATTCTCAGGAAGTCCCATTGGTACCCACCTTTCCTGGGATTCATACCCTGCGTATTTCATCTGCGTGTCCTAAAACCTCCCAGCAGTGTGCCAGCCATTCATCGTTCATTACAACACTGACTGGGAAATTCACATATCATGAATTTATGGTGTACCAAGGAGAGAAAATAAGGGCTCCAAGAAAGTCAAGGGTTTGCTTTCCGAACAATACACCTATCAATCATCGCTTTTATTCAGCGGGGACTGGACAGTAATTTACCATGGGTGACTGACTATAGAGGAAATCAAAGGTGAGGGAATCAAAGGTTTCCTGGTGGCTTGGACCTGTTCCTCACCACTGCCCCTTACAATAGGTGATTCTGTGTGAGTTCCCGTGACAGACCATCATGGAAAACTCTATAGTCCTGTCTTTCATTCTCACTAGGGACTGACAGAAACATATGTGCTAGTCTAATCAGCTTCTTTCCTCTCCTCCAAATCCACTGTCCCTTCCAGTTTGTAAGTCTGTTTGAACAATTTCTGGTAGGTAGGGACTTCAGTACCTCACCTGCTGAGACTAGCCTTTTCTAGTCTTCAAGGACATGGAAATGATCCACACAGCTTTCTTCCTGCATTTGGGAAGGAAGCCCTTCTAGTATATCTCCTCACATTTTGGTACTTTGTATATACAGAGTTTTATCTGGCTAACGTTTTGTATATGAAGCATACCTTCAACTCTGAGTGGCACAGGCACTTGTACACGGGTGTTACTTAAAGGCTAACTCTTGATTGACAGGCGATAACTAAGGCTGGAATAACCTTGAGTTTGGTGTCTATTTTCCTTTCCTGGATGGCAGGTACATTTTACATTCAAAGAAGAGTATTTTTTTTCTGTGCTATATTTACCTATATCGGCAAGATTTATGCCTGAATTCATAACTGGAATATGGATTGTGATAACTATTCTGGCTCTGTTTGCTTTTACCCATCTACCAGTATTACGTATAGCACACATGAAAAATCGAATGTGTGGATGTTGTTAGACCTCGGGGCAGGGGGACATCTTGCCTCCGTGACATTTCCATGTGACATAGGTCTTGTTTTTGACCTAGTCTTTAGGCTTTTTGAACATTTGCTAATGTTTTCTGACACCAAGACTAAGAACAACCTGCTTCTAATGCAAGGTGGTTTGACCTAAAATTATTTAAAAAAAGAAATCCATGCCTTAGTTTTCAAATCTTAGTATATTTCTATGCATAAATTCTCTTTTGATCCTGGCCTAATTTAAATGCTAATGTCTGTGTTCCTGTGTCTCTTGTTCTTTCCTACAGACCCTCGGAGCTGATCTGAGTGTGGAGATTCCATTCACATCAAAGGAAGCTTCATGCTTGGATCTTCTCCACAGGGGTGCTCAGACTAAGACAAGAAATGATCCACACAGCTTTCTTCTTCTTCCTGCATTTGGGGAAAAAGCAAAATAAAAATACAGACTTTCCCCAGTGCATTTAACGGTCCAGGTAATTGAATCCGTATTATATACTGGGGCTTTTTACACACACGTTTGCTGGTACATAATCATGGAGTCTTCTTAATGCCGGGACATTAAAGGTTTTTCGGTATGGTAGAATATTCCTGTGCACCTATTACTTTGAACAAGCCTGCTTTATGTTACTGCTCTGTCTGCACGGGTGGAGAATGGTCTCATGGTGTGGGACAGTAACTGATTGCAGGAGGGATAGACGTAATTTACATGCAAAAATGTTTTAAAAGGAAGACAACGTATGTTGCTTTAACATTACCATTAAATGTCAAATAAGGCACCATTTTTAGCAGCTTACAAGTTATTACTAATTTTTTTGATCCATTATCTTGGACCTTAAAATTTTTTTATTTACAACGGATCTAAGAACATGCTCATTTCAGAACTCAACGGTTTGGAGGTGGGAAATGGGACCAGTAAGACCTTCAGTGTTCCTCATTTTCAAAAACTGAAGGGATTTTCCCTAGGTGTGGATAATCACAAACGTTTTCTCTTCGATATTGATAGGCCTTAAGAAGATTTAGATATAACCATCTGAATTTTAATTGGAGTACAACCATAACTCTTAGTTGATTTTGTTCTTTTACAACCTATGAGCCTCTTTCACATCTCATATGAGGTGAAACTCATATTCTTAGAAATGAAATTAATCCAATGCATTTGCTTTTAGGCACGGGGAAAACTTAGGATGGGTAAATCAGAGGTGGGTCTGAACGGCACTGGAAAGGAACAGAGGTGGAATCGGTGTCTCAGTTTGTTCCTTTCAGCTTCAGATTCTTCTAATGTCTACTGGTACACGTACTTCACCGAGGAGACCATCTAAATCTGGCTACATATTCTAGCTGGTACATTTTGTAACTGCTTCTCTTTCCTAGTGCTTTCAGGGTAGTGGGATGTTTGCAAGTAACCTCCACAGTTCATGGAGGGTAAAGCCGAATGCAGCGTTATTTGGTATTAATGCTACAAAACCAAACATAATCATAATAACTGTATTACATTTGGGCAGTAAGGCAAAAGAGCCACTGTATCAGACATCGGACTTCTACCCTTTTCAGGAGAATTATCCTTATAGGTATCATAATGACAATAATTTATAATTAATTTATTATTTGCCTCTTAATAAAAGGAGGTAATTAAGATACTCTTTTGGACTTCCTTGGAAGTTTGAGATGGAAAAGAATCTATAATCCTATAATGTAATATACATTTACCCATTTTATTTATGTATGTGTAGCCTTTTCTTTCTATATTGATTTGCATACTACATCTCAAATTAGACTTTCTTTCCCCCCAGGGGGTTGACACTAAATAGGATAAACTGCTTCTAGAATACAAAAAAGAAAATTTTTGAAGAGTCCATAAGGCTGGTTTATTCATTCATTGAGTTTTATTCACTTAATATCTATTAGATATTCACCATATGCCAACTACAATTCTGGCATTTCTGAAGCGCCAGTTTAATTAATAGAAAAGGCATGTTTGAAAAGCCCACATCCAGAACAACAATGCCAACCAAGCAGAGCTCCCAGGGACTAAACCACCATCCAAAGAGTACACATGGACAGACCCATGGCTCCAGCTGCATATGTAGCAGAGGATGGCCTTGTGGGGCACCAACAGAGGAGAAGCCCTAGGTCCTGCCAAGGCTGCCCCTCCTCACCCCAGTGTAGGCAATGTCAAGGTGGGGAGGCGAGAAGGGGTGGGTGGTTGGGTGTGGGAAATGGGATAACATTTGAAATGTAAATAAAAAGTATCCAATAAAAAATACAAAAGAAATGTTATGCTGAATAAACAAAGAAAGAAAGAAAAGACCATATCTGTCGGCAAAGAGTGCAAGGAACTCGGGCTTTCATGTACTTTCAGGAAATGCTTGAACTCAAGGCTACTTTAATAACAGTAAACAAGGCTGTACTTGTTGAGCACCTAAGCAATCCGAAGCTGCCTCAGAGGCCCTGGTGGAAGGAGTCTAGTTCAGGGTCCTTTCCAGGGGCAGACTTGGCAAGGTCCAGTCTGGGGCTGCAGCCAGAGCCTTGGAGGAGTTAAGGTTTCAGTACCCGGGAACTTGGTTTTTCCTCCCAGAAGAAACTGGAGTTATCATCCCTAAGACCACCTTGTGCTCCGTCTGCAATGTTCCTGGGGTGCCCTGTGCTCTGTCTATGTAACATTGTGCGATTAGCCTCCTGCTGGCTTCATCTCCTTGTGGATAGTTTCTACTGGCTTTGTCTCACTTCTCCCTTGGAAATGGTATAAAAGATGCTATACCTCTTTGTCAGCTTGCTTGACATTAAGACACAGCTTGTGCAAATCTCCTGACCCCAAACTTTCCTATGTCCTTGTCTTCCGACCACCATGTCCTTTCTCTCAGGAGCTGGTCTAGCTCACATACGTTTTCTCTCAGTGCTGCCATTCTAGCAACGATAGAAAAGAAATGTCAAGTTAAGTGTCCGGATTCACTGACATCAGACATGTTGGTGACAGCAAGCTTTTTTTTAAAAAAATTATTGTTTTTGAGACTGGAGAGATGGCTCAGCAGTTAAGAGCATCCGTTGTTCTTCCCGAGGACCCATGTTCAAGTCCCAGCACTTGATGGGACAATCCGCTTAGAACAATCTCTCACTCCGGTTCTAGTGATTCTAATGACCAGAGGTACATGTGCTGTATATACACTCCTATACATAAAATAAAATTATAAAAGAAACCTTTAAATTATTGTGGTTTTAGGTAGACTGGCAATAAATGCTATTTCGCTTAAGTATGTCAAAGATGATATAATGAAAATAGCCTTTATAACGTTTGAAATTGTAAATCTGCATTGTTCTTGTGTTTGTGTGTGGGGGGAAAGGATAAAAAATCCTTGAGCACATCCACACACAAGGAACTAAAGTGCTACGAAGCATTAAAAGATTGCCTGAGCTTTGAGCCAACGTGCTCACTGTCCCCGTGGAAACCAATCTCACTTTAGAATAATTAACAAGATGGGCAGGGTTATCTTGGTGATGCAGCTCACTGGTAGAGTACTTGCATATTGCCCGCAAGGCCTTGGATTCTGTCTCTCTCCAGCACGGCACAAACCAGGAGTAGTAGTGTGTGTCTTCAACCTTAGCTTAAGAGGTAAAGGTAGGACGACTAGAAGTTTAACGTTATCCTGCTACTTGGTTACTTAGCCTCACACAGGGATTTCAAGGCCACCCTGGGCTTTGAGACCTTCTGATTATGTGAACTTCATTGCAATCATACCATTTGGACTTAGGAATTTGACAGATATTACCCAGCAAGTAAAAAATGTAAGTCTGTGTTACTGCCATTGTTCTTGGTTGTCGACCGGAATTGTATCATTAGACTCCTGTGCTGGTGGCATAGTACATCTTAGATATAGGATACAGCGAAATCAAACTAGAACTGAGTTGGAACCGTCCATCTTGTTGGCTAACGGTCACAGTGCTGGAAGGTGATACGCAAGCTGCCAGATGAGAGAAGACATCAATGGTCTTAGCTGATCGTGTGCCCAGGATGCTGCAATACTGATCTGGAAAGCAAGATATGTCAAGTGGGCAAGAGACACATGACTGGGAAGTAACCACCTCCTTTCTGGTTAGATCTGAGGCCTGCTTCGTGGGAAGGAATTCATTCCTTGTACTAAAGACTGAGTCAAAAGTCTAAGACTGGAGAAGTCACAGGTCCTAGGTGGTGGGACCCACTACTGTTGGTTCCCTAAATGGATATGTAATCAAACTGCTTTATAAGTACTTAAGGTTTTATCTATAATCTAGTGCTGCTTTTAGTCTTGGTAAACTTCCTTTGCCATGGCTGATGGTCAATGCCAAGGCTTATGTCTGTTCAGAGTGCTGAGAAAAAGTGACTGGTTAGTGCTTTGTTCTAAAGGAGACACATCCTTTACATCTGTTTAACGACCATCACAGAACCGTACATAGGGGAAGTCTGGGAACTCGAGGATGGAGATGAGAGTCGTAACATGCTATATTCTGAATGTGGCATGCCATCACAACGACGAATGCAGAACAATGTTGCTACTTGCACAAGACACAGACGGATAGAATTAGGAATGCAAAAGGGGAGCTAGTTGAGAAGAAGGGAGTGGGGTGTGGGGACAAGAGAGTGGAATGGGGGTGGTGAATGTAGTCTCAATGCTTTGTACAAGAACAAAGTTGCTGAAAAATATAGACTTGAAATTTCCAAGAAAATGAAAGGGCCAGCCACAATCATTATAAAGTTCAAAACGAAAATCTGAGTTGTAGAAACCAAATACTCGTCAATGCTTTCAAATGCCAATCTTGATATCAAATACGTTTTATGTTGTCCAACGAAAGGCATCTGTGTCGACATTTGTATAACTCAATGCACAGTATTTTTCCTCTAATGACTCATGATGTTACGAGGTTACCCTTGGATAAAATCAGGAGTGCCTCATTTTAATATGAAGAGGACAGAACACACATTCATGCCATTTTGTGATCTCATAGTCACAGATTTAACAGGGTTTTTTAAAGCTCATAGTGTAGGAATAGCATCAAGAAAAAATACCCACCATCGACTGAGAACATGATGAACGTATTCTATCCTTTTCCAGCTAAACATGTTCGTGTGGCCACTTTCCCCTCATCTGCCTCTTCCAAGACAGTCACCTGAAGAAGGTAGAAGAGACATAGATCTCCACAATCCCTACAGTCTCGGCAACACCTCTTTTCACTAAATTCCGTGTTCTAGAAAACACATTTGCCTAAAACATGGAATTCGTGGAAACCTCTGAAAGGCTTGTTACTGCCTTTTCCAAAACCATTCTTCTTTTTGTTTTATTGTATGTGTCTGGGCATTTGCCTGTGTTTATGTTTGTTTGCCACACAAGCTCAGTGCCTGTGGGCCAGGAGGGGGATTCAGATTCCCTGGAACGGGATTTACAAAGGAGCGAGCAGTGAGCCTTGTGGGACTGAGAATGGAATCTGCCTTGGAAGAGCAGCCAGTGCTCATAACAGCTGAGATGTCTCTATAGCCTGCTGCCATTTTTCAAGATGTTACAAATAAATATTTAAAATTTTCTAGCTTGACGTTTTAAAAATATGTTATTAATCTTTGAGAATTCCATACGTTTTCATCAGACTCACTCTTTCTCAGCTTCCTTCAAGATCTACAACCCCCGTTCATACCCATCTAACTTTGTGTTCACTTACTCCCTTCCTCCCTACCTCCCTCCGTCCCTCCCTCCCTCCCGCCCTCCCTCCCTCCCTCCTTCCCTTCCTTCTGTCCCTTTTGTTTTCCCACTAGGTCTGAGCACATGGTCCTGGTATAAGCTCAGCATCTCGTGAAGGTCTTTGTGTTGCATCAACTTGGCAGGTGGTACCGAGAGGCAAGCAGAACACACAACCTGGAAAGGTTTACTTCTTTTGTTTCATTGTTCCTCTTTTGCACAACAGGAATTCTCTAAGGAGCCCTGTTGTCTGGGAACTTCGTAAACCAGGCTGGCTTTAGATTCATAGAGATCCACTGCCTGTTGTGTGCTGGGGTCAAAGTCATACACCACCGTGTCTGATTCTTACTTTTTATAAATGAAGTTAGTCCACTCAGGAGGTCATTTCCCAATGGGCCAACCTCCCGGAACACTACTGACATATCAACTCTCTAACCTGTGAAATCTGGGGGATGAACTCAAACGGTAACACCATAACAACGTGTTTGTTTGCTGACTCTGATCTCTCTGCGGCTCACTTCTTTCGCACATTTCCTGACTGCATCGTTTGCATTCCACTGGTGAATTTTGAGAACTTTTGTTTTAGATATTAGTCCCCTGGTAGGTAGCTAATGTTCATCTGTTTCTCTCTCCCCAGTAGCTGGATCTCCTTTACAGTCTCGGAGGAAAAGGCTTAATTTTGATGAAATCCAATTCCCCAAATTACTTTTATGAATTGTGCTTTTCCTGTGCCCAATATCTTGAAGTTTTCTCTGACAGCTTTATCTAGAAGTTGTAGCTTCATGGCAGGCATGTACATATTTTACATGAGGCCCGGAAAAGCACAAGATATCTAACTTAGTTCTCTTGCATAGGGCTATCTACTCACTCTCCATTTGTTTAAAAGGTTATGTCCACATCCTTGTGAAACATAAGTTGAAAACATGAGTGTGAGTCTATTAGGAGATCATTTCTAATGCTGTAGAATCCGTCTTTTATTCCTTGCAGTATAAGTAAGGAGACTGATTCATCAAATTTCATTCCTTCTGTTAAAATTTGACTTAACTATTTTAGTTCCTTTATTTTTACATATATATTTTGGGGGAAATGTTGCCTATTATCTGTGTATTTATGAACCAGTCATTCTGAATGCTAAAATTTGCCCAACCTTTGACGGAAGCTGTTCATACGAATTTGACAGGTGGTTCTCTCTCTCTCTCTCTCTCTCTCTCTCTCTCTCTCTCTCTCTCTCTCTCTCTCTCTCTCTGTGTGTGTGTGTGTGTGTTTAAAAAAATCTACAACCATGGTAGGAGAACATATTCTGTATGTTTTATACTCCCGCAATACTGTTGTTTTATTTCCAGGATTTGGTGATATTGTTTCACATGTACTTGAAAGGAATTGGTATTGTTCCTGCTGTTGGCATGCTCACACAGCCTGTTAGGTTCTATTTGCAGATTGTGCTAATGAATTCACCTGTACTCCTCTTTTTATTTCTGGCACAGCTTTCTGCCAATTGTTGAGAAGAAAGTTGAAGTCTTCAATAATCGTTTCATGGATTTGTCTTTCTTTTATAGCCACTTCCTTCTCTTCCTCTCCACCACACCCTCCCTCTCCTCTCCTCTCCTCCTCTCCCTCCTCCTCCTCCTCCTCTCTTCCTTTCCTTTTCCTTATCCCCCTACCCCACTTCATTTTCCTTCTGAACTGCTAGGTATTTTCCCCAAACATATGAACCTATAAATCACCCTGTTATGACAGTTTCCAGTGGACTCCAGCTGCTTACAGTTAGTTGTGAGTGTTGGCTAATTCTGTACCTGATTTGGTGAGTGATTTAGCAGGTAGGGAGGGCCCACCCCATCACTCCCTGATAGCATGATGTCTCAACCTAGCACATTCAAGAGATCTATAGACTTTATATGTATTTTAAATGGTGATTTGGCTTTTGAACTTAATGAGAAATATTCTCCTTTATTTACTACCCTTTCCTTAGTTCAGAGCTGGCTGTCATCAGTTCAGGATTGGCTACCATGCAACTTCACTGATTATAATTGTTACAAGTTGCTTTTACGGAGACAAATCAAAAGACTCACTATCGGCTGCGATTAGAAAGTATGCACTGGAATACGAATAACAACTGGAATTCTGGTAAACACCTCCTACAACTTATTTTAGTCTCTGTTGACTGATGCCTTTATAAAACAAAGACAATGATAGTGTTGATCTGGTAGGGCTTCTGTGAACATTAAAGAGTTCACAGGGGTTATGAGCTCTAAAACGATTTGCTATAGAGTAACAATAGTAACTGATTCTTTTGACCTAATAAATATGATGTTCTCGAGCCAAGTGAAGGCCATGCAACACTGCATTATGTTATAGGTTTTATTGTAGTTTGAGTAGAGAAAAATGATACAAGTAGCAGCTTATTTTGTACATGTATTAGAAAATGTGAATGAGAACGTTGAAAGCACCATTATTCACTACATCAACAACGTGGGAAAAAGAAGCAATACTTTTCAATAGGAAAACAAATGAGTAGAGAGATGCATGTTCATGGTGAAATCCTGTGATCCAAATGAATAATATAGAGCAATATAATATGGACATATCAATATAATATGGATATATCAATATAATATGGACATATCATAGCAATATGATATTAAATGCAAACTGTCCCCAGCTTTGCACCATATATCTCTTTCTCTGCACATAAAACAGTAAAATACTTATGTACCTTTTCAGAATATATGAGCTTTTAAAAAAGAATATACTAAATTGCACATATAATAGACTATATTTTAGAACAATAATGAGCACAAGGTTTAGGATAATATTTGCCTTGAGTAGGAAATGCTTGGGGAACAGATTGAGAGAGACATGTTTTCTATTGTAAATTATTATCGATTCTTTAAGTTTTATTTTGAGTGATGCATTTGGAAGAGCCAGAGTTAGAGCCAACCTCGGGCCAGTGGGAAAATTCCCACCACAAACCTCCAAGCACAAGGATCCTCCCTTCCGTGAAGAAAAAGGCTGGTTCAGTTCCTGGAACAGCTACGAGCCAAACTGTCACACAAAGCTTCCTGTGGCTTCCAACTGATTCCCCCTCCCCCAACATGGGAAAGTCTTGAATGGTACACTGAGTCCAATCTGAAAGTTGTTTCGCTCCACCAAATGAGAATAGTACCCTGCCTAGTTACCGTTGTGCAAATTCTGCCCCAATTGTTTGAATTTTGCCCCAATTGTTTGCAAGGTATATAACTCTCTGTTAGAGACTGCTCAGGGTTGTCTTCCCTTGAAGTGAGAGGACCCCAACATGTCGAAATTAAACTCCTCTTGCTTTTGCATCGATCACTGTCTCAGTGAGTCTCATTCAAGAGGTCCTGGAAGAGGTTCAACTTGAACCTCACAGGTTTACTATTATTTATCACACTAAAACATTACAGAAGTCTAATTAAATACAAGCAGGTAATTAATGGACCAATGATTAGATTGCATTCTTAATTACAGATTAGGACTTATCTAGATTGGTACATTGCAGTGTCCGTGAGAGATGAAGAGGAAGTGAGAGGTGTATCACACATAGTACGTGTACATAGAACATACATGCTAGCAAAATGCTGTTTCTGTAGCAGAAGCAAAAAGTTACCTATCAATGTTAAAATCCTGAATTATATTTTCATCATAAATTTGCATATTATTTTAATAGTTGTCCAAGTACTTATGCAATTGAATTTCTATATAACACTCAGTGTATATGTAGTATAGACATCATTTAGTCTTCAAAGGGTCCATGAAATTATTTTCTAATTCAAATGGCTTTGTTCTTTACGCTCAGTTAGGGTATTTCAAGGATGTTTCAATCATCCTTTTCCTAGGTTCCTTTATTCTAGATTCTTATGTGAGGTAGGGATACCTGAAGGATGCTGGGATGATGTGAGGTTATGCCCAACAAAACATAACATCCTGAGGATCAGAAAGGTTAAACTATATCAAGACATTCATTTCATTGTATCAGGCTCAATCACAAGGGTATGGTAGATATTTCTAGAGCTTTTGTGACATGTAACACAAGAGATTAACTGCAGAAGCAGACAGGAGAAGCCAGAATTTAAATTTAATTCTGATAGCAAGCCAAGCATTAAAGAGATTAGCTGGCATGTGAAATAATGACACTTATAATTCCTTCCACTGTGGAAGGTGTAGAATTGTCTCATAAATACATTAATTAATGTGGCCATGCAATGAGTTTATGACTGAGAGTTTTTAATGAAGCCACAAGTAAAACCTTCTTGGTTTACTTTCCACAGCAATGCTGTGACATTGGAGCAATAATTCTTCATCTTTTACAGTTTACTTCTTCAGGGCAGCACTGGGCAGAGGTACAGCCTACTGAAAGGTGTTCTGGTAAGAGGAGCAGAGCCCTCCTCCGCCTCTCTCTGGAGAATAGGTTCATTTAGGTTCTCTCCAGAGAACCATCACATTTAACTCCCTTTTCTTTCTTTTTCTTTTCTTTTCTTTTCTTTTCTTTTCTTTTCTTTTCTTTTCTTTTCTTTTTCTTTCTCTTTCCCTTCCTTCCTTCCTTTCTTCCTTCCTTCCTTCCTTCCTTCCTTTCTTTCTTTCTTTCTTTCTTTCTTTCTTTCTTTCTTTCTTTCTTTCCCTCAGCTAACCCAGTGACTTCCACCATGTCTGAAACAACACAAGTCCTCATTTTCAGCCACTTGAGCTTGGATTTCTCAGCTTCAGTTACACAGGAGCTAAAGAAACTATGTTTCTGTATAAACTATCTAGTCCCTGATATTCTGTTACAGCAACAGACTGTGAAAGAAAACCGGCAATAGTTTCCTTTCCCATCAATAAAAGCTCCTTGGGATCCTGAGTAATTTATTAGAATTTAAAGGGATTCACAGAACAGAAGCTTTGTGAACTGCTGTTTTCATTTAACCTGCCTTAGTTCTATTTTCCAACTCTAACTACAGTGAAATTCATCAGACATGAAATACTGTCATGTCTCACACTATACTGAGCAGTTGGGAATTTATACATAAGTGAGAGGAAACGTGAAGCGTAGAAGGTTGTCAAGGTGACGGCCTTGTGAGGCAACTGAGGCACTCTGGATTAAGAGGAAGTGGGTGAACTGAGTTCTGTATTAGGTAGGTTGATGGTCAAATTCTAAAGTGATAAGTTCAAAATTTTCATCAAAATGGCATAAATGACAGCTTCAGGGGCGGGGTGGAAAGAGGGCGTGGTCATGACAGCATAAGAAAGGGACAAGCAGATATAGCCTTGAATGTGTGCCCTTCACTAGTTCAGTTCCCCCAGATTTTCCTGACCTGCACCTCAATGTGTGCCCTCCAGTTCACCTGGATTTTCCTGACCTGCAGGTGCTATGAGTTCTTTGACAGGAGGTCCACACACTGGGACCAGATTGGCAGTGTTGCTTAAAGTCTGCAGAAGGCAACACCACAGTGAAGAATGGCAGATACAAACAAATCACAGCCCACAAGCTCCCAGGGTGGGAGGAACCCTGCATTTAATAGTGAATCACCGTTTCAATATTTGATGAAAACGCAAGGTCTGGTCCTTTCTTATGACTGCAGTGAGATGGGCTGTACTTTAAGTGTTTATAAAACTTTCTAGGCCTTTGCCTAAATCCCATGGGGATATAAATCTGGGTAATAAAATCAACAAGAAATGCATTTTTAAAAGGAAATTGCGCTGTGTGAGAGGTTGGATAATACAAACTGAAATATATGTATACTTTAATATCTAATATTAGCTTAGAGCTTATTATCCCATGAAACTACTAAGAAACATCTTTATCCTCTGCCCTGATTTTGGGTTGCCAAGTTTTTCTCTTTTTTAAAAAATGGCATTTATCGCCTCAGCAGACATTTTGCTCTCTCTCTCTCTCTCTCTCTCTCTCTCTCTCTCTCTCTCTCTCTGCACGTGTGTGTGTGTGTGTATGGTGTGTATGTGTGTGCATGTATATGTGTGGTGTGTGTGTATATGTGTGGTGTGTGTGTGTATGTATATGTGTGGTGTGTGTGGTGTGTATGTGTGTGTGTGTGTGTGTATGATGTTGGTGTTTGTAGATCCTTGTATCCAGCTTTTTATGTAATTAACAAATTCTAACTCAAACCCTTTTCTAGAAATTCTGCTCTTTTAGGTACTTGTCTGGTGAACTTCCCTGAATTCTGTCTGGTTTTATGTAGTTGAGTTGTCAAGATGTTTGTATGAGGCATAAAAGACCATGCACACAGCTGAATGGATAATATGTACCTGTGTCCCTGGTGCGTGCATAGCTTCTCACTCCTCTCTGCCCTTCTCTCGCGCTGGCGTTCTGTTTGGTTTGCCATCTTAGAAGATGTGCACCGAATGTGGCCATGCTTTTATCTTCTATTCTTGAGGTACACAAATACAGAAATTATCTTATTTTAACACGAGGCCCTGCTGGTAACAAGAAAACATGACAATCTTTAAAGATAGGCTTTAAGATGGAGAATTATCCCATAAATCCCTGCAGGCATAAGAACTCTTCAGGAATCCCTCATTCTTACATCCCACCCTTCCCTTAGCCCACTCCTGAGTCCTAATAGCTCATCCTCAATTTCTTTGTACCTGGAAGAAAGAGAATCCTGTTGAGAGGCAAGCTCTCACCCAACTGGGCACAGTTTTCAAATGGACGTGCTGAGCTGCTAATAATAAAGAGGAACGAATTGATTTTGGAAAGTCAATACGGTATGAACTACTTGGCTCTGAAGGAAGTGCTTAGAAGTTCTCTGCTCTGTCACAGTTTCTTATCCATATAAACAAGGAGGCACCAACAGCATTCAGTGGCCTCTTCTCCACATCTACCAGAAGCAGAGCCATATTTTCTCCCTGGAATAGTGTGTAATACAACATCTTTATTCCATTCCAGCTTTGCTTTTAAATATACCAAAAGGAAGAAAAAAATTGTATGCACGCAATTTGGAAAAGGAGATACTTTTAACCATTTGATGTTGCATTATGGTAACCTATACAATAAAATGCTTTACTTCCCTCTCATTGCACATATTTTTATAGTTTCATAAGCTAAGATGAACTGGATGAAGTTGATGGCTGGTGTCAGGATTTTAAGTTCTCCTCTGATCACCTGAGAGCAGGAAACGGTTTCTTCTTTGAGAAAAATGTACAACTGATTTTAAGATCTTTATGTTCAAGGACTTTTTTTTTTAAATCAGTTATGTATTTGTGGCCGAGCCTATTTTTCTCCCACATTTTGTTCATCAAATATGTTAACTATTCCTTATTAAGAACAGTTGAATTAATACAGTGTGTATGTCATCTTTTGTTTCTTATTAAGAAAATTTGAACCAAAGACAGTGTATCAGTCCGTATGGTAAGGTGTCTTAAGAATGCCACAAATACTCAAGGAAATGATACATTCTGAGTGAATGTTTAGCTTCATGTAAAGTGTTTTCTGTGAGATGATTGTGTATTGTCACCAACATTTCTGTTATATATTTGTTTAGTTGTGAGTGCAAGATCATTTGCATGTATAATAAAGATATGAATAGATTTATATGATCTTTAAGTTTTTATTCATTACCTTTCAAAGAATAATTAGCCGAGAGCCAAAACGCTTAGGTAGATATCCAAAACAAGCAAAATTTCTTTGGGTAAATTATACTTTTGTTGGTTGTGCTGGTTGGTTTTTATCAACTTAATACACACTTAGATGTCTGGTAAAGAGAATATCTAGGTAAAGAGAATCTTAATTGAGAAAACTGCTAATCCCTAAGATTGGTCTGTGGGCCAGTTGTAGGGTATTCTCTTCATCAATCACATTGGGGTGGTGCATTGCTAACCCTGGGCAAGTAGTGGTGAGTTGTGTAAGAAAGCATGTGGAAAAGGTCATGGAGTGTAAGTAGCACTCCTCCGTGGCCTTTACATCATTTCCTACCTCCACGTTCTTGCCTGGAGTTCCTGCCCTGACTTCCCTCAATGTGGAGTGGGAGCTGAGAGTTGTAAGATGAACCCTTTCTTCCTCAAGTTGCTTTAGGTCATGATATTTTATCACATCAAAAGAAACCCTGACTGAGACATAAATTGATACCAAGTGTGGGATATTGCTGGGACAGGCCTGACCATGTTTGGAGAAGAATTGTGAATGTGCTTTAGAATTTTGGGTTAGACAAACCAGTGTTCAAATGTTAGAGGGCTTGTGAGACCTTGGAAGATAAGAGTGTTGAGAGCAATACAGAAGTTAGAGCCCTGGTGTGACAGTTTGAATGAGAATGGCCTCAAAGTTTCTTATTTGAATACTTGGTATGTAGTTGATAGAACTGTTTGGGAAGGATTGGGAGGTATGGTTTTGTTGGAGAAGGTGTGGCACTAGAAATCAGCCACAAAGTTTCAAAAGACTCAGGCAATTCCTAGTGCTTCCTCTCTACCCTAGATCAAAGTTGTAGATCAAGGTGTGAGCTCTCAGCTGTTTCTTTGATTAGCCATAATGGACTCAAACCCTCTGTAACTGTAAGCCAAATTGATCACTCTCTTATAAGTGAGTTGGTCATAGTGTTGTATCATAGCAATAGAAAAATAACTAAGGTACCTAGCCTTAAGTTGTAGCGAAGTTCAGATTCTGTCGATGTTGAGTAATATTTTGAATTAATAATCTGTGGTTCTGGTCAGCTGTGGCTGAAGAATCAGCTGTGACTAGGAAGAGACCAGCATCGCTGAGACAACATTTTCTTGGGAGTGGTTTCCTGGGTTCAGCTCTTAGAAGACGTGGTCCAGAGACGTCCAAGATTGAAATTGATGCTGGTGACTGAACTTGGGAATGTGTAAGAGTTTCCCAGGGTTACCAATTTGGAAGGAACGAAGAGAGTCATAGAGAGTGCCTGAGGCCAGGAGAAACCATTAGTGCAAGTGATTAATTGAAGCAGAAATCCCAGCGTTTTGGAGACGTCAGTACCATCGTAGGATGCCCAAGGACAGAGCAGATATGGAGTGGGTCTGACCTGAGTCTGTGAGACAAGCCGCATATGCTGTGGAACATAGAGCTGGAGAGGAGCTGACTACCCTTTGAGCCCAGAAGATCATGAGTCCCAGAACTCTGACACTGAGCTCTGTCCTCTTGAACTGTATATGCTGCTTTTCTTTGCTTGTGACTATGCCCCGTGTCTTTCCTCTTGAGTTAAGAATGCATTTACCTTCCTTTGTGATTTTACCAGAGCTCACAGTTGAGGCACTTTGGATACTTTAGAGAGGCTTTGAACTTTGAACTTTGCCAAACGCTAAGACTTGGGTGTTTTAAGCTTGGGACTGAGCTTTGAAAGTATTTGGATTTTTAAAGACCGTGGTACTTTTAAATCACAGAATGTGTTTTTATATTGGGACACTGCTATTACTATGAGAATGCCAAGATGAACAAGAAAGGAAGGGTTATGGTTCGATAGTTAGGCATATTGTATGTCAAGTTGACAAGGGGTCAGTTGTGTGTGTTGGTTTTTATCAACCTGACACAAACTTGTCAAGAGGGAGTCATAATCAAGAAAACACTTCCATAAGAACAGCAAACCTGTGCTGTATCAATCATCTGATTAGTGATTGACGTGGGCAGTACCATCCCCAGGCAGGTGGTCCTGAGATGTATTAAAAAGTCAGGCTGTGCAAGCTGTGAGGAACAAGGAAATAAGCCATGATCCTCTGTCCGTGGTTGTTGACTTTCCTGATGTTGCAGCCCTTCAATACAGTTCTTCATGTTGTGGAGAACACCCCGCACATCCAACCATAAAATTACATCCTTGCTACTCCCTAACTGTAGTCTTGCTACAGTTATATAAATATCTGATATGCAAAGACTTTGAGGGTCGTAGCTCACAAGTTGAGAACCACTTAGCATAGTGTCTGTGGCCTCAATTCCTGCCTCCAGGTTCCTGCCCTGACTTCTTTAGCAAAGGAGTGTAACCGGAGATGAAATAAACACTTTCCTTTCCCAAGTCAGTTTTGGTCATGGCGTTTTATCTCAGAAACACTTAAGACAAGAGGCTTAGATCTGTAACAGCTTTTTTAGTGAACCTTTTGTTTTCCTTTAATAAATTTCTTTCCTCCCCCTCCTCTTCCTCCTCTTCCTCTTCTTCTTCTTCCTCCTCCTCCTTCTCTCCCTCCTCCTCCTGTGTGTGTGTGTGTGTGTGTGTGTGTGTGTGTGTGTGTGCATGCACATAGGTATGTGTATGCTTGAATGTGTGTGTATATGGTGGCCTATGGAAATGTCATTGTTCCTCAAAAGCCACCTTCCTTGATTTTTGAAACAGAGCCTCTCATTGGCCTGTCTGTCAATTGGCTTAGCTTGCCGATCTACGCTGACTAACCAGTGAGCCACTAGAATCCTCGCATCTCTACCTCTCCAGTGCTGGAATTAAGATTTCATACCATCCAAGTCAAGTTTTTGTTGTGATTTTGTTCTGTTTAATGTGAGTCTTAGGGATTGAACTCAGGCTTCATGCTTGATGAATGGCCCCCTCATCCCCCTCTTAAAAGCTCAATTTTCTTTCTCAACATGACTGAGAAAGAAAACCAACCAGATTTTAAATGAATGGATCAATTCAATTCCGTTGCTTACCAACATTATATGATATAAGTGCAGAGGGGAGCTTTGTAGGCAGGACAAGAGCAAAACGACGGGTTAGATACCTCTTTGCAAAACCTGGCTTCCCTTTTACTGTCACTGCAAAATTGGGTGACTTCTGTACTCCCTTTTTATATACTCAATTGGAAAATGGAACTAACAATCAGAACTAATTATGTTTTGGGCAAGAATAAATGAGATAATACACTTAGAGGGCCCAGCAAATGATTGTGTATAAAGGTACCTAGTAGTATATATTCTAACATTAGGTTATCTGAAATATTGATATCTTCATGAAAGTGAGACCTTACTATCTAATCTGTTCCATGTAAGAATAGTCATTAAATATGTAACTAAAATGTACACTAAGCGTCTTCTACATTAGAAGAGCAAAATGACTTCAGTTAGAGACTAGAGAGCTTCTCTGAGTGTTTTGTGGAAGAAATGAAGCTGAATGCTATATAAGGAAATGGTCTTTGAAAGAAGGACCAGAGGTAACACACGCCAGGAGGAAGGAGGTGCATGAGGGAGCTGTTTGTGCAGCTTCTGCCTAAACAACAGAGCTTGGAGTCATGGCTTAAATGTTTCTGGACTCAAGGAATCTCAGAAGTTGGCCCACAGGGAGGCAAGAAAGTTTCTCACGGCCTGATCTTTCACCACGGATGGTATTGTCTCAGTGAGTGCTACTGAACGCTGGTTCCATCTAGGCAGAATTCAGGTTTTCAGTAAGTTGGGGACCAGAGGCCTCTAACTAGGGGTGATTGGCTATTAAATAAGTCTCTTCAATCACATACCTTTCCTGAAATATTTTTATCTTCTGCTATTCCATAACCTTCAGGACTCCAAATTCCAATATGTCAGTCTTGTTTCTGGAATAGAATGAATGTTGTAGGTAAAACAGTGCTTCATCCATGCAAAAAGAGAGTTAATTTTGGAGTGGAACGGTATTCCTGTCTTACGCTTATGCAGGGACTAAACGGAATGAGAGTCTGAAAAAATTTTGGAAGGATAGAGTGAAAATAATGTTCTGTAAACCAGAATGGGAATTTACTGGAGGGTTCTGGTCTAAAGCAAAATAATTTACTGAGAGTAAGTATGACAGGTGTGAGTTAGGTGCCTTGAGACACATTTCCAAGCAACTGAGGTACAGTAGGGAATCAATTAGAGTTAAATAAAAGAACAGCTGAGCAGCATTTGGTCCCC
The DNA here is from genome assembly GCF_011064425.1 of Rattus rattus. Lineage (NCBI taxonomy): Eukaryota > Metazoa > Chordata > Mammalia > Rodentia > Muridae > Rattus > Rattus rattus. Next base: position 168,414,629 of record NC_046157.1, on the reverse strand, counting down.
AACAGAAGAATCCAATCCAGTGCAATTAAAGGAAGACAAAGACAGAGGGCAGGGGATAAAGGAAGGGATGGGGGCAGGGACAGAAAGGAGGGACAGAGAGGCTCTGAACTAGTGAAGGTGAAGACATAGGAAGTCTTTTCGGAAGAGCTCAGTTTAAATCTTAAAAGCAGATGTTGTCCTCTGGGATCACAGACGGCAATGAGAGGGAGGTTATCATGGCTTGGTTTCCAGTCGCGAACAGGGAGAAGGAGCTTATGTCAGCCATGCACTTAAGTAATTTTTTCAAACATAGAATAATCTAAAATAAACCGACAAAGTCTATTGAACAAGCAATTAAGTTACTTAATGGTCTGTGCCCCTGTTTAATTGGCTCGTTTCTGAAGATACTCTAACTGTAGGTTATAGGCAATTTTAAAGGGATAATAGATATAATGAAATCAGGAGCAGGAATATGAAAAAATTAAATACAATTAACCAACTGAGCTATAAGGTGATAATTAAAATTAGTCATTCATTTAAAGGTGGGATAACTTTTATACCTTATTGTTCCTGTCTGCAATGTTTTTCTTTTCCTAATCTCAAAAAGCCAGACTATGGGTTGTAAGTGTGATGAGAATAGACATGAAAATAATAAAAAATAGTTTATTTCACATTTCTATTTATGTGTTTCCAGGCGGCAGGAAGAACACTGTATGTATACCCCACAGACCACGCAGCAGAGTTTGGAAGGAACTCTGGGTTCACACCGGAGACTTTCACAGATGACTTGTGACCTGGAACTTGGCCATTACTTATTCACTCACCATAGCTACTGATGGCACCGGAATTTTAAGAGCAGTCAGTGTGTTAGAGTTAAACCGTCAGAGTTAAATCATCGTAGTGATGAGCCGCCTGACGAGCGGAAAGCTATGCGCATGCTCCGACTCTCACCTGCAGCAAATTTCCTCGGGGCTGAAAGCAGGTAGGAGACGGAGTGCTGGAGAGGGTGGAGGAGCATCAAAGACATGTCTCTATGTCACACTCTTCTCTGTGCCCGGAAATGCCGAGGCTATTCTAGAATCCTTTTCCCCGTGTAGTATTTTTTCCTGTCTTAAAATCAATTCCTTATTGAAAGAAAACAATTATCATCAAGGAAAAATAGCGTTATACAAAGGCTTTATACTTCATGTAGAAATAAAAATCCACTATAAGGAATAAATAGGACTAATTCAAAAGACATCATTTAAGGAGAGGTATGCAGTTATAACATGACTATTGGGGTCATCGTGGCCAATCTGACAGATTAGAATCACTTGAAAAAATGAGGGATTGTCTAGATTAGATTAGTGTCTGGGCGCGCCTGCGTAGTATTTTACCAAGTTATGTCAGCTGAGGAGAGAAGGCCTTTCCTGATTGTGGGTTTCATGGCTTGGGACCCCACTTCCTCCTGAATGCCAAGGAGATGCAGAATAGATGGTAAGGAGACAGATAGTCATTGCTTTCTTCCAAGTATCAAAGTGAAGTCATGTGTTCCCATAAATTTCTGCCCCTGTGAGGGACTGAAACCCAAGACTGTGAACCAAAATAAACGTTTTCTGTCTTACATTGCTTTTGTTAGCATGTTTCCTCACAGCAATAGGAAAGCAAACTAAGATAATAATAATAGTAATAATAATAATAATATCGTATATTTTTGAAGTCATTTGAGTGACAGTTTATGTCTTTCCATTCGAATGTCATTATCTATTTTAAGGTATCAGACACGCATTTTTCCTTCTCTAACATTTTCCCAAAAAAGAGATTGAAAAAATACAGAAAAGCTAAAAGAAAAAGCCCATGGTAAATACATACTTTCCTCAATGGAAGTTCTATGAGTTTTTAGTCTATGTTATTTTTCGTTTTAGTATACATAAGTGATATAACTGTATGCATGATTCTTTCTTCCTTTCTTTCTTCCTTCCTTTCTTTCTTTCTTTCTTTTTCTTTTCCTTTTCTTTCTTTTTCTCAATAGAAGATGGTATCATTTCCTACCTGTGGAAATGGCCACAAGCCCATTCCTCTTACAGCAGTGGAGGTCAGCGGTCCACAGCAGTCTTCTCGGGTAAATTATTGTTGCCAGTCCTGTGTTCCTGCTGCCAGATTTTGAAGAGCTTCTGCGAGCCTTTTCTAGCTCCCAATAGACATCATCATCCTGTGGCTCTTGACCCCCTGCCTGTATCCTCCAAGTGCATCACTCCATCTTTTGCTTCTAACTAGATCTCTATTTCTCATCCTTTTCCTCTCTGTCACCAAGTCCCGTGTGGGATGACATTCGGCCGACACGGGTATGTAATCGAGAATAATCATGCCTTCGTAGTAACTCTAATTTACTGAGACCTTCCAATCTTCTTTGCTGTAATATAATCTCCCGTGCTGATTAGTAGAGCATGGCTATCTTGAGAAGCTGGTGTTCAGCTTATCGCAGAATATCACGGTCATTATTGTAGACCTTGCTATTAGTACACTTTAGTAGCAGGAGAAAAGCACATGATGAGTTTGATTTTTTTTTAAAACCCTGTTTGACTCAGTCTGCAAAACAAGTACTACTCTCGGATGAACGTGAGGGAACAAAACATTAGTAACCAATAGAGTTGTTGATCACCAAGGTCCATTCTTATTTTCTGAATCAGTAAACTTTTAAAGAGCATTGTGAATAACCTGATTTTTTTTTTTTTTACCTAATATAAGAAACATTGCAATTCTATGCCTGTTAAGATAAAATAAAAGTGTTTCTTTTCTTTTTTTCAGACAGGCTCTCCCTGTGCAATGTATAACCTTGGCTGGCGTGGAGCTCACCAGGTAAAGCAAGCTAACCTTGAAGTCAGAGATTCTCCTGTCTTTGCTTGCATTAAAGTCATACGCCACCATGTCTAGCCAAAACATACATATGAAGCAGTCGAAACCTTACCACTCTGCTCTTTGCAGACTGCCTAGCTCAGAGATGGCGCACAACTCGCAGCATTATGGGTAATTGTGAGGTCCTGATTAGCAATGATTTTTCCCATGCTCCTTCCAAAGTCGGGTTCTCCAGCATTAATCTCTGAAGCAGTGCTGGATCAAGTCGAGGACTTTAGTACTATTTAGTTCCCGAGGCTCAAGCTTGAGAAACTGACTACTATACCTTTAAAAGGTATTAGGGGAGAGGGTTCTTTCCTCTTCGTTTTTTTCCACAGGAGAGCACAGGGCTCAGTGCCCGTTCCTACTGTTTCCTCCTGTTCTACAATGAAACAGCGAAGGTCACATCAGATCCTAGAGGCTTATTCTTGGACTTCTCAGCCTCCAGATTTATAATGAATATTTTCAGTTCTCCATTAATCAACTAGTCTGCAGTTAACGGCAGAAAAGGGGCCACATGGTGGGTTGAACAGGTATGGCCAGGATAGATTTGTGTGCTTAAAGGGTTGGCCATAGGGTGTGGCACTATTAGGAGGTGTGGCCTTGTTGAAGGAAATTTGTTACTGTGGGGGAGGGGCTTTAAGGCCTTAAATGCCCAAGCTGCATCCATCCAGTGTGGGGGAAAAAAATCCAGTCACCTCTGGGCTGCCTTCTGATGAAGATGTAGAACTCTGAGCTCCTCTAACACTGTGTTTGCCGTGCTTCTGCCATGATGATAAGGGACCTCTGAAACTATAAGCCAGCCTCAATTCAATGTTAGCCTAAGTGTTGCCTTGGTCATGGTGTCTCTTCACAGCAATGGAAACCTTAACTAAGACTAAGATACTCAATTATGTCGTTAAAATGGTTCTTGAAATAAACTACCCAATGAAACATCTCAAATCAAGCAATGTTTGTGAAGGCTAAAATCAATCACTCTCTCTCTCTCTCTCTCTCTCTCTCTCTCTCTCTCTCTACTTTAAAATCTAGTGATTCCCACCAGTCCAGTACTCTAGACACTAAATGTAGTGGTACTGGTTCTGCTCGGGTCATGCTTTCTGCAAGACGCTCCTATAACTTTTTAATGTTCTGCTCCAGAAATGACAGTGAGATCATCTGCGACTTGCGTTGTGTACCCGAAGGGCACCAAAGTAATTAAGTCTCCTTTATTTAACGGGAGCTTCCAGATCTCTGGCTGACAGTTTTTTCATAGCCAGGATGGATAGGAGTGGAAGAAAGACACAATTTCCTTTAAATAAAAGAGCAAACGGGCTGCTCTTGACAGTTCTTATCTCTGATTCACCTCCACCATCTGGCAGCAACGGTTCTAGCACACAGCGCATTTCATTATTCTCTCTCTCTCTCTCTCTCTCTCTCTCTCTCTCTCTCTCTCTCTCTGTCCTTAGAAACATTCAAAGGTAATAAAGAGATAAAATGGATTTCTCCCAGCAGTGGGTTCTTTTCAGCTTTGCAGGTTTTGTTTAGAAAGGGCAAGAGCTGCGGACCACCAAAGAGGAACCCTGGGGGAGGCCCCGGATGCTTCCTTCCTTGTGACATTTCTCAATTGGTCTACAAAATGAAGCCCTGTGTCACCAGTGTAAGCCGTGACACAGTAATGAGGCTTCTGGAGTCTAGAAAAATGTGGGGGTGGGGGTGGGGAATATATTCATTCTTTTAAGAATGTGACGCCGTGGTAGACTTCCCGACATCTAAGAACATGTTTCTGAACATTTGTAGCAGAGAACATATCTTAAGGTGTTTTTTCAGTTTTTCCTGACTATATAACATGACCATGTGTGTCTCATAAACAAGGACTTGGTCAAGAAACACAACCTTTTCTACCTCAATCAGGAGGAAAGCAAATCAGGGGCTTGTTAAGCTCATGAATGTAGGCTTAGATTTTTTTTAAAAACCTACTTTTAATAAGGGTTCTCAGAAGCTTTGACTCATCCCCCCTCTTCTAGCACACCGTCCAAAGGTGGAGGAGAAGAGATGGTAAATAGGACATGAGGATGTGGACCTGTTCAGAAGTCGTTCCTTGGGCTGATTCGAAACTCTGTCAGGATGCCAGTAGTCTGGTTTGGTAGTGTCAGGATAGCAAATATGAATCAGCAGTGGTGGAGTGACTCAGCAGAAACAGCCAGGCCTCTGCATTGGCATGAGTCAGGGGAAGCTACCAGGACCTGCTGGGATGCCAGGAGAAGTTCTCTGCCTGCCTCTTAACGAAGTGAAGATCAGCAAAGACGGAAATGTCAGACCAGGTAAGCATTGCAGAGCTAGCTATACAAGTGGGCGCTCACTGTCCACTGGGCCCTATTTATACTCTCTTCAAACAGCGTGTGTCTTCCCACGGTTTGGCAGACAAACTCACAAACCATCCTGTGAGTCTGCATCACCTGGCATATCCAGAAACTTCTCTTCACACGAGCGTTGTGGAGTTATAGTAATCTAGGCTTAGATCCTTACATATTTTCCACCGTTATCTACCATGTAACAACTGGTGCTTCCGTTCAGTCCTTTTACTTCTAGGACAGATTCTCATCACTGTCCAGTCTGGTATAGAATTTGGCTGTGTGTAGTTAGGTTACTTTTAGCTCCAAGTTAAGGGCTAGAATGAGTTCAAGCCTGCAGACACTCTGGGGTTTAATTCTTTCACACCATCACAAGAGAAAGGGCAGATGTACACATGTCAGCAGCTGGGAGCTGGGATGAACAAACAAAGCCACTTATTGTTTGGGATGAATGGCAATTAAAATTATTTTTCCTTAGAATTCATTTGCCTTAGACTGAAAAATGACTTGACTTGCAGAAGTTTAAAACTCCAAGTATTAATGTCCTTCCTGTTGCTAAAAATTATACGTAATTATATACATTATGTCTGTCACACACACACACATACACACAGACACACACACACACACACACACTTTCAAGAAATTCTAAAATTCTGTACATTAAAAGCATGTGGGCAGGTGCGGTCCTTCTTGGCTTCATGAAATATGTGAACCCTTGTGTTTCTTGTCCTGATAGTAGAAACATAGGACCTACCTCTTATACTAGAAGAACATGGTAACAAACAGTGAAATCACTGTGTACTAAACTCCCTTAAAGTATTTACATGTATATACATATACACAAACACACATACATACATTATACATATACATCATATATATACATGTACACATACATTATACATACACATATACATACACATACACATCATACATATATACATATACATATACATACTCATGTACAGTATGTGTTAGTTGACCTGCTTCTGTGAGTTTCACTAAGTTATTGACTGAGTCATATTCCCAAGGCATGTCCAGCTTATACACTGCCCTGCAGGCAACTGAGGCTGAATGTTAGGCACTTCTGAACTCCCAAGATGCAATTCTAACCCCTCCTCTCACATTCGCAGCCAGGATAGCACATTACAAAATGTCTGAGAGTGTTTGGGATACAGTTTTGGCTCTACTGTAATTTATTTTTTTTTTTTTTAAAAAGTCCCTTGACATTTTCTTCTAGAGAACATTTGGTATCTGGTGGAGACAAATATTTCAGAGTCTTATGACCGAGAACAGCTCTTCTGCAGCACTGACTGATTCAGTCATGAGAAGGGTTAGGGATGAGACTAATGGGTTTTGTTCGTTTGCTTTCAATTTCATTCTAACAGCTGCATTGTTATTTAAAACTAATAATAGTATAAAATGACTTAGGCTCAGAAGCCTTGTTTCAGAGCCTTTTCTTGTTAACCCTTTTCCCTCCTTGCCTCATTAGGTTACCATTTCATTTTACTTTCTTGTGGACACTGTTACTAACGCTCTGGTGTGCTTACAGATAAGCGCCTACCATGGCTGCTCTCTGAGAGGCTCCATACAGCAGCTGAATGAGTCAGACACAGATACTTATACCCAACCAGTGGACAGAAGCCATTAGGGAAAAGCTGGAAGAAGCTGAGGAGGAGGGCAAGCCCATAGGAAGACTCTGGACCCCTGAGATCTCAGACATTGAGCCACCAACCAGGTAGCATACATCAGCTGATATGAGGCCTCTGACACATATGTAGCAGAGGACAGCCTCGTCTGGCCTCAGTGGGAGATGATACACCTAACCCTTGAGAGACTTGAGGCCCCCAGGAGTGGGGAGGTCTGGTGGTGAGGACAGCTTCTTGGAGACGGGGCCGGGGGAAGAGGAATGGGATGAGGAACAGTCTGAGGGTGGACTGGGAGGGAGATAAATACTGGACTGTAAAAAAAAGATTAAAGACTAATAATAAAATATTTCTTTATAAGCAAACAAAAATAAACAAACATACATTTTCAGTTTTCCGTCTGCCCCTTTGAAATCAAGGATAGTATATTAATTGTTACCTATGCCATGACTTCACATTTGTATTGCATTTTTAAGTTTTATTTTGGTGTGTTTGGTGTGTTTTGATGTGTTGCTGTGTGTGTGTGTGTGCGTGTGTGTGTGTGTGTGTGTGCATGTCTGTGTGGTTTTGTAGGCTGCTCCATAGATACCACAGCGTATGACCGGAGGTTAAAGGATGATTTGGGATCAGTTCTCCCTTCTACCAAGTTGATCCTGAGGACTGGGCTCAGGTTGGCCTTGGTGGTGAGCACCTTCACTTCCTCCTTGCTTCTGAGGTTTTGTCATAACTTAAAAAAGTTGAATATAAATGTAGAGTTGAGATCAAAATAACCACATGTCATTCTAAACAATGCCACAGCAAATGAACCTCTGTGTATGTTATTTTGTACATAGACATCATCGTTAATGTGTTTGGTTTGGCTTTTGAGACAAGGTCTCTGGCCTTGATCTCTCTATCCTCCCTTCCCTGTTCCTGAGTGTTAAAATTACAGGCAGGTGCCACCAAGCTCTGTTAACCTCTGACTAGAAAACCGTAAAATATCATAAACGGTAGCGTATTTTTAGTCAATAAAATTTGAACTTGGAGAAAAGAAAAAGGAAATTTTGGATGTTGAAGCCTGTCTTGTACTCAGGACAAATTCTCAGAAATGGAATTTAAGGCTCAATGGGTATTAAATTTGTAGTTTTTTTCTTGTATTGTAAAATTTTCTCATGCTAGGTTGTGGCAATGTGTTCAGAAAGTTTAAATAACAGCATTTGGCGCCAGTCTGGTGTGAAAAGCTCAGTCATGGTCTCGTTTGTGTTTCTCCTGTGATGACTTAGGCTGTATCCTTTCACGTCTTGCTTTGAGAGCCAGTCACGTTTGCTTTCCTCGAACGGTCTCCTCATAACCTTTGCCTTCTATTAATTTTTTAATCATATCTTTAGAGTTCAAGGCACCACACACAGACTGGGAGATTAGCCGTTTGTAACATGAAGAGCAAATATTCTGTCTCCCTGTGTTTGTTTGCTCAGTTAATTTGTCTAAGGTGGAACTCAGCGACATTTAATTCTGAGGCTCTTTGTCTGAGGTCCAGCTTTTTCTATTTCCACTGTCTTTGCTCTGAAGTGCCACCTGCGGCATTGAGAGCCCCTTGTTTCTATTGATTCTAAAAGTTCCTGAAATCCTTTTAGTGCATCAGCCTATTCCTGTATCTCTTATCTTAGATAGATTTTCTTACATTTCCCTTATTTCTACACTTACTTCTTTCTCTCACAGCCAAGTGAAGGAAGAATTTATATTTCACATCTTCAGCTTTTCCTTTCATAGCCCCGCCCCATCATGCACTCAACTCTCTAAGTTTGCTGGTTACTCCCTGACACTCAAATAGCCTTCTACTCACCACTCCATCCTGCTTAATGTGTCCTGTAGAAGTTGACACTACAATCCCAATCATTACTTCTCAAAATTGTTTTCTGCTGTGGTGGGTTTTGTCTCACCTTCCCTTTAGTAGCCTATGATCGTACTACTCCCATACATTACTCTCTGCTGTCCTCATGATATTTATTGGATAGTTTGGATCTCCTCAATCTGCATACATTCTACCCCGACTCTTCGCTTTCAAGATTAACATATCCATATCCATTGTCTGACATTATTCTTGGAGACATGTGCACAAACACATACTTAACCCTGATGGAGAACCAACAACAGACCAAAGTGAGGATGTTACCAAAGTCCAAATTGGTGAATCACTGAATTTTATTAGGGTTACCTACAGGGATATGGGTGATGAGTTACTTACAAGAGCAGAAATGACTCAAAAGTAGCTGCATTATCAAGGCCAACACTGTCATAGGCCACAGAGCTGGAGCACCTGATGCCTAAAGGAGGACAAACAGGTTGAAGGGTTTCCTTTCTAGGCACTGAGCTGCTCTGAGCAGCTTACCTGGGGAATGTCTTTCAGCAGTTCCTGCTCATATATGCCTGGGGAGGGACCAAGTATATTCTGTCAGTTTTAGGGACTTCCTCTTTAAGACTCCGATGATAACATTACAGAAAACACATATTAAGGTCAAAATAGATCCTTTTTTTCATTGGCTACCAAGAGCAGGCTCTTGTCACAAAGAACTCGTGGCATTGAAGCTTGGGGCATAGGTTTTCCTAAAGGTAAAGCCCACAAAACTCACAACATGATTGTCAAATATACATCAGGACAACCTAATAACGTATTATTATTATTATTATTATTATTATTATTATTATTATTATATTATACATTCAGCAGATATTTTGACCATGCACGGATATGCGCATGGCTTTTCAAGGTGTAAGGGACTGAAAAGTGCACAGGCAGACAGAAGGTGGAGCTAAGGCATGATCGTGACAATATAACGTCATCGCCATCACTTTGTCCCAAAGCCTTTGAGCTGATTACTTCCTGTGCTTATAGATTTTCCCTGCAGGATAGTTTCATCCCCCCTTTAGGAAACCTCAGAAAACAAAATTTTCTCAGACATTATTACCCTACACTACTTCACCACAAGAAGTCAACTTCTGTGGCTTACATAAAGGTAGAAACTAGAAACAAATGACCTGCATCTACTCCGGGTTGTCTTTCTCCTGATACTGTTCTTGGCTGAACTTTATTTACCCAGTCATGCAAGATGTCTGATATGTGAACCCCAAAGGGGTGGCGACCCACAGGATGAAAACCCCTGCTTAAGAACAAGGTGGGTTTTTTTTTTTTTCTTACAAACTTCCAGCTAAGGTGGAGGTTTCGTCTGGGAGGAAATTGCTACTGTGTGACATCCAAGTCTCATGACAGCTGGGCTACAGTCATCGCTCACACCTACGCTCAAAAGTAAAAATTCTCGTTTGTATGTTGCTAATTCCTATGAGTAAATCAGGTGGCAATCCAGCTCATTCCCCAAGCTAGCAGCCCAGGAGTAACTCCAGCTGTCCTGTTATTTTTTTATTTGCATTCATACATATTCTCTGCCATTATTGTCACTGTCTTACCTCCTACACGTTCCCTGTGTGGTTAGCAGTATTCTTCTTGCTAGGCGTAAAAAGATAATGCCCTAATTTGCTTAATGTCTCTACTACAGCTAGCTCCACCAGCTTCATGCATAACAGTGTCAGGATGATGGTGTAACTAGCTATTCTGCATACATATCCTCAGCCCTTTCCCATGTTTTGTGCTTGTTTGTAGGGCTCTCGTTATACTCTGGACTCCCCATACTCTGTACCGGGCAATTACAAAGAAGGGTTTGGACCATGAGCTTTGGAATTGGCCAGACCCTGCTGTAACTGCTGCTTTTCTTCTTATTGTCTTAGTCACCTTGGGGAATGTACTTAGCCTTCCTAAGGTAGATTTTATTTCTTTTTTAAACCTTTAAAGTGGAAATGAAATTAGGGTTTCTCATTTGTTACGCAAAACATAAGCTATCTTTACAAAGCAATGATCTTTAAAAACTTGGCAACAATCTTTAAGTACATCTCAGTAGTGGTGCACCTGGCAGATACTCTGATCCAGCTTTGCAAATGGCCAAGAGATGTTTGTGTGTGATGGGGTGGTGGGGGTGGGGGGCACATGCCCTCATTTTCCTGCCTGGAACACTCCTCTCCCCACCCCTCCCCACCTCTCTGTACTTAGTCACTTTTAATGTCTTTGTTATCTGACCAATATACCTGACACCTTTGCATCTTCATTTACTAATTTATAAAACAAGACCTCTAATGGCTCCCTCATTGGTTATGATGGAACAAAATGGGGACAATAAGAAGATTGCTGATTAAAAAACCCCTTCATAGTTCTCCTCCGCATTTTCAATGTTTTAACATGATGAGAAGCTTTCTTCAACCCTTTCATGGAAACCTCCATGGGAAGGTTGTCTGTATCAAGTTCACCAGTGTCAGGGATCCTGCTTTGGTGGAGTATAAATAGAGAAAGCATATAATGGAACTACTGTTCCTGCATGGACAAAGGGGACTGGCCTCCAGGCGAGACATTCAGAAGACCAGAGAGTGTTGTTAAGGATCCCTGGTGCAGAGTAGACACTCAATAAACACAGGTAGAAGGAATTCTGATAACCTTGTGATGTCTATTATGCCAGTGTACATCAAAGGAATGAATGCATAGAAATTACATGCACTGATTTGAAGACACCACAGAATATGATTTTAAGATGTACTAGTACTGGTATTTATTACTTTGGTTAATACTGGGGCCCATGGAGCTATGTGAGAGACAATTCAAGATTGCTCTATGGTTGATGTCATCTCCTTTTCTGAATTAAAAAGGACATAACCATTGTCATCAGAACCTTTTGTTTCTGACAAAGGCTTTCAAGTTAGGCAACCAGTCATTTCCATATCAGCCCCCAAAGGATTTATTCAGAAATAATTTATTTGGCAGAGCAAGGCAATTTCTGAGAGAAGTAAATGTCTCTTTCCCATGGCCATACACTATATGTTTGCTTCTCATGTCACAAGATGAAGAAATTAGAAGTCTGTCTATTCAAGAAGCTCTCAGGATACTTTAAGAACATGTTATGAAAACCAAGAAGGGGCAGAGGCAAAGAAGAGATGTAAATATAAATTCTTTGGGGCACCTTGTTTACTTTAAAATTCTATGGTGTATTTCATATTTGTAACATGGCATAGACAGAAAAATATGGATTTCGGCCCAAAGCCTTATTTTTATTTTATATTTCCTGACCTCAAGGAGTATAATCTATGCATTGATTTTTTTTATCTTTGGAATGCAAAGCATTTGAAAATTTCTGAGGAGAAGTTACATGGTTTAGTCACAAAAAAGTCACATCAATATCCATCTTTATAAAGCCTGGTGAAAGTTTATTATTCCAGTGTCCTATGGGGGTACTCAGAGAATGAATGTACCGTAGTGCATATACTATATTCAAGGTTTGACAAGTATAGCTATGTTAAAGAATCACTCACTTAGCTCTACAGCTTAACAAATTTAGCCATGTTGATGATCATGTTGTTACTATTGATGAAATTTGTGTTTGAATCATTGCTAAATGTGATGGATACACGTTTTATGTGCACCAGTATTCCGTTTTGAGATTACCCTGCTTATGGGACAGGCAACTCTTTTTCCTGTATCTTTAGTCCTGAACAAAGAGATCTGCACCTTCCTTAAGTTTTCATTAAATATCCTGACCCCAAACTATAATGAAATGCTACACTTGGCACCACAGTTGGCCCAATGAAGAATTCAGGTTAAGAAACAAATTTGAAACATGGCTTAATATTTAAGTGGTAGTGGGCTCATTTCTAAGGCTTAACAGGAAGTCTAATACAGTGATATATATGCTGTATTATACAAGGTATATATGTTGAATAATACGATGTAAAGACAGCAATAGTCCAAGGAAATGAAGCTCTTCTCTGCTTACTGTTTACATAATCTTCACAAATCGTACTTATACTGGATAGGAACTACTGTTCAAAATTAAAAGGAAATGGCATCTCTTACTGTTCTCATCAGACCAGAGCTTGGATGTGAGCACTCACATTGGACACTGTACAAAGGACAGTAATTCCAACTTTACAGGATCTTATGTCCCCTGCTGGCTCTGTGGGACATGCACGCACACACACACACACACACACACACACACACACACACACATAAACATGCACATACACACATGCAAGCACATGCATACACAAAATAGAATAAATTGTTTAAAGTGTGAAATGAAATTTTAAAAATACTTGTTTTTATTTGAGTGTATGTGTCTGTATGTGGGTGCCATCAAGGACCAGAGGCATTGGATACACCTAGAATTTGAGTCACAGACTGTGGTTAACTTTTGAAATTTGCTGAGAACCAAACTCAGATCTTCTACAAGAAAAGAAGGCACTTTTAACTGTGAGCTTCCTTTCTAGTCCACATTGCCTTTCCTATGTCCACACTGGAAAAAATACAGAGGAAGAACCCAAATCAGCAAGATATTTCTCCATTCCGAAATGGTGAAGCTAAAAGCCAAACACAAGAGAATTATAAATCAGACAAAAGAATGACAGCAATAATTTGGTATTAACACTGAACATGACAATAATTCTTTCATGATTCTACATAGCTGTAGAGGTGTTTCAAGTCACCAGAGTCCACCCGAAATGGTTCCTCTTTTTAATATTCCAAAAGGAAGTAGGCCTAGATTTTAAGCAAATAAAAGAACCTTATTAGTTACTCCCGTGTCTGAATACTGATGACCCCATTCATATATTGGAAGGTAATGATATGGAAATATTCACATGGGAACTTCTGTTGTGATAATTTCTATACCAAGGCTTGAAGAGCTGGGTGTGGTGGTGTCTTCTTGTAAATATCTGTGCTTGGAGGATACGTCAGGAGGATTGTGAGTTCTAGCCCCACCTAGGAATATTCGGTGAGTCCAAGGTCAGTCTGGGTTAAACGAGTAGTTTGGTTTTTTTAAATCAAAAGGCTTGAGGGACTGAGGGGGCCCTTGTCTCTCCTTTTCTGCTTTGAGAGCAGTGATATTTCCCCACCAAGTATGACTACAGCAGCAAGATAGACACCATGGAGAAGGCAGAGGTGAACCATTGCCTGACCCTTAGCGTGCTGCTGCCTTGGTCTTGGACTTGTCAACTCCCAGATTTGGGAAAAATAAATGCTTATCACTTAATGTGTTACCCAGTCTCCAGAACTTTGCTATAACAGCCTTACTCTGTCGTCTGTCTGTCTAATGATGTGCTATGTAGCTCTGACCTGGAACCATGGAAACCAGGCTGCCCTCAATAAGTCAACGATCATATCCCTGAGTTACAGGAGTATAACATGATACTTGACTCTTGAAAGGTCTGTGTTTCTGTGTGTGTGTGTGTGTGTGTGTGTGTGTGAGAGAGAGAGAGAGAGAGAGAGAGAGAGAGAGAGAGAGAGAGAGAGAGAGAGTTGACAGTAATGTCTATGGGTGTGGAGCTGAGGTTCAGGAGACAATTTCTGGTGTCATTCTCCAGGCACCTTCTACCTTTGCTTTGAGATAGGATCTCTGGTCATGGTTGTACTGAATCCAGTTGTCCAGAGCAGCTGGCTTCTTCCTGGGGTTCACCTGTCTCCAATCTCCCCTCTCAGCACCACTGAGATGATAAATGTGTGAATCTGTAGCTGGGTTTTTATGTGAGTTCCAGACATCTGAACGCAACTTCTCACTATTACAAGCCAAACCTTTTAAATGGCTGAGCTGCATTCCTAGCTCTTCTGCTGTTTTTTGAAGGAATGTTTTTAATTCTTCAATTTGTGACCAAAACATTGTGACAACATATTTGGTAGATGGAACATGTAACTAGTGGTTTCTGCGTGCAAAGCTTTATTTATTCTAGTTGCACTCAGGAAAGCACAGCGTACTTTTAGAAGTCACTATGCTTGCTGCTTCTGTGAATATGTCAGAAGTTCCTAGCCCCAGTTTATTCTTTGCTGTAGAGGAGGTATTGTGAGGTGATTGACAGCGTCTTTACCCTATTCTGACTCAATGTTAGTAACACTGGCCCAATTACCATCATCAAAAATGTCTAGTCATTGTAAAACATCCCTTGATCACTCTTGGTCAAGAACTACTGCCTAATTGGTTATCTTGGATTTAATCTATATTGTAATGGCTCCTTTAGAAATTATGTTGATGACCTTTCCAAGAGCCATTTACATTCACTTGAGTAAGATAATTCTGATCCTACGCATTTTCACAGCACCGTGGAGTCCCACTAAAGTTATAAAGAAAAGAACTCCAATAATGAAAATACAGTGATGTGGCATCAAAGGGTATCTTACCATGCTGATACAGGATGGAGCACTGTAAGACAAGGATTTGCACAGTGACTCACACAGGGAACATGCTGACAAATTTCTAGTAGTGTTTGATGTTTCATTTTTTTATTGTCAATCGATTATAAAACTCTGAACATTCTCTGCATTTCTGAAGCCTGGCATGTCTTTAAACATACATTTGGTAATCCTTCGGAATGGCAATATCTGTCCTCGCCATGGGTCCTTTGGCCTAGGGAATGATACTCTTCATTCTAACCAGGTGACTCACCTAATGAGATTGCTTTTCCTCCTCCTAGTAACAATTAGAAAATGGCAGGATTCATTAAGAAACTAATCAGTGGTGTTTGTCTTGTAGAGCCACAGAAGGGATTTGCTATTGTTTCTTAATTCATTGGAATTAAAAGGAGAGAGTTTAGCTTGATGAGAATATTTTCTAACTTCCCAGGTTGCTCCAGATGGGCGCAGGATAATTATTTACAAGAGCAAGTGGGATGTGGCTAATTATGTCTATAATATCAGCACTTGGAATGCTGAGGCAGGAGGATTGAGAGTTAAGAGACCAGACTTACCACATACCAAAACTCAGAGAGAGAAGGAGAGAGGGAGAAAGGGAGGGAGGGAAGGAGGGAGAGAGATTGACTTTAAAATGCAGTCATGCTTAACAACAAAGCACACGCATTCCAATGAAAAGGAAATCTCACCAAGAAGGGGAGAAATCTCACCATCAGAGGTAGAGGGAGAGCAGGTACTAATACCCTGTCTCAAGTGCTAAAATTCATATTTATGCATGTCGTCTCTTCCCTTCAAATTTATTTTTAAAGCCCCTGCAACTCATAGAACTAAACAGTTATGATGAAATGTGAAGAAACTCTCTCTCAAATTACTTCACAAGTTAGCTACAAAGATTAAATGCAATTGCTGTTGATTTTAGAAAAGGACATAACTCATGGTTTAGCACAAGGGCTTCCCAGGTATTACTGACTTTGTCCACTGTAGTTCTGTCCATTCGCTGTTACTGTGCCAACTCCATGGTTTTGTATTTCCTACAGAGATAATATTAAAAACAGATCCGAGGCATTGTCTTGAGGTCTGACTGCTTAGGTGGGCAGAAGTAAAGCATAGTTTTCAAAACTTGTACTCTGCCTTGGCTTTAAGAATTTATTTTGTTATCATGTCAAATTCCATATACTTATGCTGGAATAGACATAAAAATGAAAAGAGAAGTCTACTTTCAGTAATATCTAACTGTCTTTTATAACACTTAATATTAAAATAGAGAAATCAGTAATGAATAGTTTTGGCACATACAGAACATGTGGTATACTTCCAAGAGAATTTTGTCATTTCTTGTCCCAGTTGTTTTCAGCCAACTGTGGCTCAGATCACAGGGTCTCCATCAGTTGGCTTGAAGCAGCCTACTATGTGTTCACTCAGAGAAGTGGCTATTAGATTTTTGGTGTAGTGACACAGCAGATATTTCAATGATAACTTATTTCCTTCAGTGTGTTTTCTCTAACTTGTGGCAAGAAGTTCATGTAAAATATTTTTGATTGTGTAAATACATGTTTATATGGGGTGGGTACCTATATGTGTGCAGGCACAAAAGCACATATGAGCTTAAGGTTGAAGATGAGTGTTTTAGTAACTTTATTATTGCCATGACAAAACACCATGACTGAAGATGTTTGTAAAAGAAAATGTTTAATTGAACTTATGTTCTCAGAAGTTTAGAGTCCATGCTAGCAAGGAGAAGGCAATGGTGGCAGAAACATCTTGATCCATATAGCAAGAGGTGGTGGTGGGGTGGCCAACACTGGGAGTGACACAATTTTTAAAACGTTAAAGTCCATCCCTAGTGACAGCTTCTTCAAAAAGCCACCCCTCTTCATTTTTCCTAAAACGTTCTACTGGGTGCCAAGTATTCAAACATGTCTGTGGGAGGCGATTGTCATCCAAACAACTACAGTCTACTCCCTGGCCCCTAATGGATCCTGTTCAGATCATAATGTAAAATGCAGTTAGTACAACTACAACTTCAAAACTTAACACAGCCTTTCAGTCTCAAGACTGAAAATCTAAAGTTCAAAGTATCTTCCGAGACTCAAGAAATCTATCTATCTATCTAATCTATCTATCTATCTATCTATCTATCTATCTATCTATCTATCTATCTATCTATCTACCTTATATATGGTTTCCAATATGCAATGGAACAAAATAAACATTACCATTCCAGAAGAAGAAATCAGGGTGTGTGTGTGTGTGTGTGTGTGTGTGTGTGTGTGTGTGTGTCTGTGTGTGTGTCTGTGTGACATCGCACCAATGCAAGGCCAAAATCTAGTAGGGAAAATTCTAAACCCCATAGCTCTATGTTGAATGGCATGGCTTTGATGGATCTGCCCTGCCTTCCAGCTTCCTACAATCTGTCTCTCTCTCTCTCTCTCTCTCTCTCTCTCTCTCTCTCTCTCTCTCTCTCTCTCTGGGTTGCTCCCACTCCCTGTGTCAGACCTCATAGATAGCTATCCCAAAGCTCTGGTCTTCAAACACTGTGGAGTCGCCTACACAATCCAGGCTTCGCTGTCAACCTTCAAGCAATCATCTCTCAGGGTATCTCTGAAGGGGTGTTTGGGTCACACATTGCCTGGTTTCAGTGGCTCCCTGTAACCACAAAGGTAGATTCTACAATTTTTTTTACTTGTATATCTTTTATGATTCTCAATCTAGAATGACATGTATGATACTGCTATATTTGAGACGTAACTTAAGGTGGAACCTGGAGCCCTTGGATCACATTTGCTGAAGCTTCCCTTCCTTGTTGATTATTAAGACTCAGAATTTTAGGTGGGTTCTTTCCCCGAAGGCGCCCTTCCCTTATTCTATTTATCCTTTTCTTATTTCCATTTTAGCACAACTCTTGGCTCCAACTTTAAATTTTCTGTATTTCCCATAGTGCCACAGGGAAGTCACTTTATTAGATATCTTAATCCCCACAACCTTTCCTTCTACTAATTAGGATGCTCTGTAGGTAGCCATTCTTCTTACAACCATAAAGTTGGGTCATATTCTGCTGAGTGTATATTTTGCCATTCTTAAAACCGAGATGAATAAGGCCTGAAAGAGCTAGATATCTGTGTCTTCCCATGCTTTTACTCCTAGCTATGCCAAAGGCTGAGTGGGTAGGAGTATTTGCATTTGTTAATTCAACATCAATTAGGCAACACAATGAGATGATGCTGAAAACCAAATTATTCATATCTAACAATAAACCACCACTCTCCAAGGCTAGGTGAAGCTTCATTCTCTTGAATTAATATGATTTCTTTCTTTTCTGGTCACGAAGAAGTATCAGAATCTGCTGTAGTCTAGGAAAAGGGAATCAATATTTCATTTCCTTTCCTAGCAGCCAATGAAGAGACACATAGGGCTTGCATGGCCACTGTTTGGCTCTATCTGCTTTCTTTGCATGTGGGATCCATGACTCCATGATAGGCTGTCAGCATTACGAGGCTTTCTGCCTATGAGGAGGCTGGTTTTAGAGAACACTTAAAAATTCATTTTCAACGCCCTCCAACTTCCCTGGGTGCAATTTCTGATGTTTCTTTGAATCTGTCCCTTTCCCTCCATACCTTTTTTTTTTTTTTTTTGCAGTAGGCTTCTCCTCATGAGTCAATCAGCACAGACTCTTTTGAGTAGGAATGCCATTTCCTGTTCTTACATAGCCAACGTTGAAAAAAAATAAGTAATTAAAATTATGATTTCTTTCCCTTTTTCTGGCTAATCATCATATTAAACATGTTGAATCATCGACAGCTTGTGTGGGTTGGGAAAAACGTACAGACCATTGACCTCACAACAAAAGTTACTGATATCTTTACAGGGCTTGCTAAAAAGATGGCTATCTCTAGAACACAAAACTTGTTGAGTCATGGTTAGGCACACGGAAATGTCAAACTATCCCTTTTTAAGCTCTCAGCATTCTATTCTCTGGTTACTTGAGAAGAAAACGGTGATGATGACATCCCAGCATAAGAACTCACCCCGAAGTATTCATATTACCTGATAGTTACGTCAGTTTAGTTATTACCATGGCAATTTAATTACAGTCATGTAGTGAGTGGCGTCAGTGTAACTACTGGGTAAGAGTTGCAGTTGGGATGATAGGTAACATTATAAGAGCAGTTCTACTAGGTGTCATGAGGGGGCTGAGGGTACCTGGAAGAGAATGGGGGACAAGAGATGTGAAGAAGGACGCCATGACAAGAGTCTGATCAAGGGGACAATTTTATTTTTTCCCAAGGCTAAATTTATACCATAACAGGGGTAACAGACAGAGGGGGGAAGTGGGAAACATTTACGCAGGCCAAGGACATAGTATTCGTGTGGTCAGCTGATGTCAACAGGATGTCAGAAAGGTCACAGGTTTGTCATATCTATTAGCAGGATGTTGGGCATCTTGACGTCAGATGTATTTCTCAGCAAGGTCAGAGCTTTATCATATCATTATTCATCCTGACCACCAGATTTGTATTGTCTTCTGCAGCTGGCTGGGGATTTTCCATGAACCCAGTGATACTTAACTCTAACCATAATAATAACATCAATAATGGAGGGTTTCAAGGGCATTGCTCCCAACAACTAGGTTTGTGTATGGATATAGTCAAGATCCTTGAATTAAAATATGAAATATACTTCACATGCAGAATGGGGGCCAGATACCAAGAAATGTACCAGAAAACTTTCTGGGACATGGAAGTCCGGGGGTAAAGCTCTGCCACATACTGGTTTGCTCCTTTCCAGATCTTGCGCAACAGCCTTCATTCACCCTGGGAGCTCCAGATCGCTTGCAACCATTTAGTTCCCCAGGCTAAGCTGCCAATAGACATGTACACATATGCGTACACCTATGCATATACACATGCTTTGTCCTCCATTGGTGGATGCATTTATCTTGTTGCTGTAAGCTAGTGGTACCTTTAATGAGGCACCAGTGTCTTCCATCCATCTTCAGTGTCTCCCTCAACCCACATAATAGTACGTTCAGTCCATCAAATGTTCCATTTGCTGTAGAGGTCGGTCCCTGGAACAGAACTGAAGCATCATCTCATTTACTGAGGGCCTAGATGTCTTGACTATCTTAAAGCTCTTGCTTCTTGTACCTGTGGTAATTCATCCAGACCTTTCTCTTGAGTAGAATGGCCACCTTGACCCATACATGTTTCTGTACTGCTTTGTCCATGATAGTTCGGTGTTAGTTCTGATCTTTTAGACCAAGAGTTCTCCCTCACAATTTGGTAACCATTGTTAGAGCATAGGAAACATTTCAGCCATTAGCCTAGTCCTTCCTGTGCCCACCCTGTGACTCCTAACTCCCTTGACATATATCACAGTCCAGCTTGTGATGCCCAAGTCCCCATTACTAAAGCCTGGCAACATGTTGTTCAACCAACCTTTAAGAACAGTGAGAACAGTCTGTTGCAATTTGTTAAAGTAGAATGTTGGATTTTCTTTTCTTTTTTTAGTTTGCTTATGTTTCAGAGGACCTCTTATGACAACTACGTTCCCCTTAGAGATTTCAGAATATGGTCTATTATCATTCATCGCTTCCTCATTATGGAGAGACTGCAGACAAGGTCATGGCTCACTGCTTCTCTGCCTCTACCCACAATCCTCTCTGGACACCAACAGTCTAATGATCTGAGAAGCATCTCTGAGATGCAGCCAGTGATTTAAACCGTTGTCCCTGTTACCTTGACACTCACAGTGAATACTAAGTTGAAGATGGAATTTGAGGTCTAAAGACAGGTTTCATTTCAGGGATCCTTGGGTTCTAACTGTATGAGACCTCGCTTGGTTGACTGACTCTCACCAGGTTCAGATGACTCAGATGCTCGTCTTATACCGACAGAGATGGAGCCAGCTAACGAGGGATCTCAGCTCACGAGCCTCTCCTGCCACTCACCCTGGTAAACTGGAGAGGGAAATACTGTCTGCAGATCGTGTGGGGTTCAAAACACAGGTAAGTTTCATTCATGCTGCCAAACTCACTGTGCTCTTCTTACACAATGAATTATGGTAGAAGAAAGCAATTTATATGCAAGGCTGTTTGATTAAAGAAAAGAAGTAGCCTTCTTGGTTAAAGAGAAAGTTTAAACTGATCCCCTTTGGAAAAGAAAGAAAAAGAAAATAATTAAAATATTTGAAGACCTTACTTGCTGCAGACACCTCCCCCCACAACCTCTATGTTATCTTTTTAGCTCAAGGCATCTCCCTGGTAGGCTGTTTCAAATGTCACACAATTATGACTGTCTAGAATACTCAGAAGGGCTGTTATTAGAGCAGTTTCCTGTGCCCTGAAACTCTCTGCAAGGCCTTTTATTTGTCATAGCTTTCTTCCCCTCACTATTGGCAAGAGAATGAAAATTGAGTGCTCAAAGGCAGTACTTATACAATAAGGGACATAACATTGGGTTAAAGGCCTATTAGCCCCCATAGACTCATGGGTTTGAATGCTTGGCCCATAGGGAGTAGCACTGTCAGCAGGTGTGGCCTTATTGGAGGAGGTGGGCCTTGTGAGAGGAAGTTTGTCATTATGTAGACTGGGCTTTGAGGTCTTAAAGGTTCAAGCTACTCCTGGTAAGGAACACATCCAGTCTCCTCCTGGCGGCCTTCGGAGATAGATGTAGAACTCTCAGCCTGCACGTCTGCCTGCATTCTGCTATGCTTCCTGCCACGGATGAGAATGGACTAAACCACTAAACCTCTGAAGTTGTAAGCTAGCCCCAATTATATGTTTTTGTTTGTTTTTTTAAGAGGTGCCCTGGACATGGTGTCTCTTCACAGCAACAAAACCCTAAGGCAGAAGTCAGTACCAGGAGTGGCAATTGCTGTAATAGACCATGTTTTCGGGACAACTGTGGAAGCACTTCGGAACATTGAACTAGAAAGGCACTTGGGTGCTGAGACCTCTGTGGGCTGTTCTGTAGAAGCTTGAAAGGTAAGACTGGAAAGTCATGCAGAAGATGGAGGCCTGGCTTGTGAGATTTCAGAGGCAAGATGAAAGACTCTGTCAGCCTTTAATAGATGATAGATTATAGCCTGTTTGCTATTCTTTTCTTTTTTTTAATTTAGATTTTTAAAAAATTACATTTCATGTTATCCTCTTTCCCGGTTTCCCCTTCGGAACCTCCCTATCCCATCTCCCCTCCCCCTGCTTCTATGAGGGTGCTCCCCCACCCACTCACCTATTCCCTCCCACCTCCCTGCCCTGGCATTCCCCTGCACTGGGGCATTAAGCCTTCACAGGACCTAGAGCCTCTTCTCCCATTGATGCCCAACAAGGCCATCCTCTGCTATATATGCGGCCGAATCTTAGAGCATACACCATTGGTGTTCTGTTCAGGAAATTTTCCCCTGTGCCCATGTATTCGAGGCTTTCCCCACTTTCTCAGTTACTCTGGGTGATAGGGCAGTTGTAGTGGCCTCCTCACCCGTGATCCTGGGTGTGTCAGAGCACACGGGAGTCGGGTTCCTCTGGGTGTTGTTGGAGTGGGTGTGGAGCTAGCATCGCAGGTCTGCTCAGGGCACAGGTTCAGACCAGAAGGCCTGTTTGCTATTTCGATGTGACATTCAATCATTCTGGTCAGCTGGAGATGAAGAATCAGAAGTGATTAACGAGATACCAGAGCGACCAAAATGAAACCTTTGTGTTCCTGGGACAGTTGATGCTGGTTAAGAGACCAGCATCTTTGAGGCAAAATCTTTCTGGGAAGTGTTTCCTGAGACCACAGAGAATATTCTAGAGACAGCAAAGGTTGTATCTCGTGTTGCAGCTGAACTTGGTAATGTGTAAGATTCTCCCAAGTGGTACAGGCTTTGAAGGCATGAGGGGGTGGTGGAGAGCAGCTGAGGCCTGGCACTGTAAGAGGCCATGGAAGGCAAATAGTGAAGGTGCAGCCTCAGTGGTAGTTGAAGGCCGAGGACTGAAGGGGCCATGCAAGGAAGCTGAGGCTTGGCATCATGAAGGGAAACTATAAGAGACTATGGCAAAAGCGTAGCCTAATTGCAGTGCAAGACCACAGCATATTGGAGAGGCCAGTAGCATGGAATGACCACCAAGAACAGCAGTGGAGTGGAGTCAGCCAGAGGGTAGAGTGCTGCAGAAGTCCGAGCTGGAGAAATGACCCAAGTCATTTGCAGGAGCCCAGAAGCTTTTGTATGGGTCCCAGACATTGAACATTGAGTTATTTAATGCTGTTGGAGTTTAGTTTTGCTCGGTTCACATTGTACCCTTGCTCTGGTTCTTGCCTCATGATGAAGGTATTTGATTTAATTTTAATTTTTACAGACACCCATAGTGTAGAGACCTTGAACTTTTAAAAGATTTTTGTAGTCTTAGAGAGATTGGGTATTTTAAAGAGATTGAAATTTTATTGTGTTTGGGTTTGTAAAGGCTGTTGAACTTTAAAAGTTATTTATGTTTTCAATATGAAGTATTTAAGAGATGCTGCTTAATGGACTGGTTCTTCATGGCTTGCTCATCCTGCTGTCTTATAAAACCCAGGACTGCCAGCCCAGGAGTGGCACCACCTACCACAGGCTGGGCACTCTCCCATTGATCACTTACTAAGAAAAATTCCCTATAGGATTGCCTACAGCCTGATCTTAGGAACCAATTTAACAACAACAACAACAACAACAATAATAAATTACCCTACATTCTGCTCACTGCTCCCACTCCCAGTCACCCTGTTCTATAAAACCTTCCTCATCCACCCTTACCTTCTATGAGAGGGTGGGGGCTCCCCTGGGTATCCCCAAACCCTGACACATCAACTCTCTGTGGGTCTGGGTGCATCCTCTTTCACCAAGGCCAGACAAGGCAGTTCAGGTAGAAGAACATATTCACAGACAGGCAACAGCCTTTGGGATAGCTCCTATGCCAGTTGTTCAGGACCCACATGAAGATCAAGCTGTACATTTGCTACATCTGTGTAGGGAGGCCATGGTCCAGTTCATGGCTCTGTGGTTGGTGGTTAGTTGACGCTGTTGATATTCCTGCGATGTTCTATCCCCTTTGGGGCCCCAATCCTTCCTTCTGTTCTTCCATAAGAGCCTCCAAGCTCCATCCATTGTTTGGCTGTGGGTGTTTGCATCTGTCTGAGTCAGCTGCTGTGTGGAGCCCTTCAGAGGGCAGCCGTGCTAGGCTCCTGTCTGTCACCACACCATAGCATCAGTAACAGTGTCCATAAGAAAGTAAAATGAATTGGTAAGCAAATGAGGCAAAAAGGTTAATGAGAACAGCGTCGGGGATCGGTGCTTGCCCATGGGATGGGTCTTGATTTCGGCCAGTTACTGGTATGCCTTTCCCTCAGACTCTGCTCCATCCCCTGTCCCTGCATTTCTTGTAGACAAGACAAATTTTGGGTTAGAAGTTTTGTGTGTGGGCTGGAGTCCATATTGCTCCACTGGGGTTCTTGCCTGGCTACAGGAGGTGCCCTCTTGAGGTTCCATATTCCCAATGCTGTGAGTTACAGCTAAGGTTGCTTCTATTGATTCTTCGAATGGAAACATTTTCTTAATTGAAGTTTTCTCCTCTGATCTAATAAAAAAGAAAGAAAGGAAGGAAGAGAGAAAGAAAACAAGGTCCTTGGTCCAGTGAGGGCTCTATGCCCCAGTGTAAGGGAACGTCAGGGTGGGGAGGTAGGAGAGAGTAGGTGGGGAGCACCCTCATAGAAGCAGGAGGAGTGGGATGGGATAGGGGTTGCTGGAGGGGAAACCTGGAAAGGGGATAACATTTGAAATGTAAATATGGAAAATATCCCCCCCCAAAAAAAAGGAAAAAAAAACCAGTTCTTTCTCAAATGACTCTAGCCCATGTCAAGCTAACATAAAATTATATATATATATATATACATATATATATACACATATGCATATATATAATTTTATTTATTTACATTTCAAATGTTATTCCCTTCCTCTGCAAACCCACTGTCCCATTCCCCTCCCCCTGCTTTCTCTCCCCCTTGCTTCTATGAGGGTGCTCCCTCACCCACTCACCCTCACCCACTCACCCACTCTCACCTCACTGCCCTAGCTTTCCTCTATGCTGGGGCAATGAGCCTTCATAGGACCAAGGGCCTCACCTCCCATTGATGCCAGATAAGGCCATTCTCTGCTACATATGCGCTGGAGTCACGGGTCCTGGTAACTATTACTGTACAGAAATGTTGTCTTTTGGATTCTGATCCTGATACTTCAGCTCCAAAAGGTTTTTGTTGGTGGGTTTTTTTTTCAGTTTTGTACATAAAATACCATGCATCTAGAAGTAGACATTTAAAATTGTATTTATTTTGTATATGTGGATGTGTATGTACGTATGGATATCCGTATCATGCATGTGCTATAACGCACATGTGGAACATGAATATAGCTTTCAGGAGTCACTTTTCAGCTCGTATTTTGTTGAGAGAAGTCTTTTTTACTTCTTTTCCCTTGCTGTACTGCTTATCACTGGCCTAGAAGCTTCTAATCAATTTTTCTGCTTCCACCTCCTTTTGGGAAGGGAGTCAGAATGCTAGGATTTTGTGAGCTTCTCCATCTGGCTTTTTACATGGTTTCTAGGAATAGAAATAAGGATTTCAGCCTTGTGCAGCTAGTCATTTCCCCAGTGCAGAAAGACAGACCCACTTTTTGACTTCCCCTTTCTAAGGTAAATACTTTTTAAATTTATCTCACTTAACCGTTCTCACTGTGGTTTTCAGTCCCGAGTTATATAAACGTTCTAGAAGGTGGGCAGCAGCTTACTCCCAAGTGTTCCCGGAACAGCATGGTACAAGTGGTCACTGGCTTGCCTTGGGTTATGATTTGCTGTCCATAGAAGCATAGGAAACATCTGGAAAGTATTCCTCTTTCCCCGTATAATGTGAACACCTTTAGTTTCACCAGCGAGAACTCAGACTCAACAGTCATCCTGCTTGTAGTTAACAGGCTGCTATTTTTATCACTAACAGCTCCGTTCTGACATTTAGCATGCTAATTAGCAAAGTGTAGGTTACCGAGCATGGTACAGGTACCAGAAGTACTTGGACATCCTCCTGAGTGTGAAAAGAGTGCCAGCAGACCACTCCCAGCTGCTGCTTGCTATGGTCATTGAAGGCCCCTCCTCCTGAATCTTTGACGAGGATGCTTACACCCCCCCACACCTATTAGAGCTCCGCTGACATCACTCACTGCAGCGGCATACAGCATATAGGGTAAGGTCTTCTAAAGTAAAGTGCAGCCTTGTAACAAGGGGCTTCCAGGCTGGCTAACTCAGGTAACTGAAGGCACCAGAAACTACACCTCCTTTAGTTTCTATTCTGCCATCCAATCTCTGTCCTTGGCTATTGTTCCAAACAGTGACAGGCTGCCACCCATGTTCTACGTTGAGCTGCAGATAGCCCTGACACTGTCGTCTGTGATGACATCGGTATTGCACGCGCACCTCTCTGTGCTCCTTGTTAACAGCAAGGACACTTCAGCCAAGGAGCCGCTCAGCCAATTTCTTTTCATCTGATTGGTCAGAATTACATTATACTCTATGGCATCTTGTGATGAAGAAAAATAGGGCTTTCATGTTGGCAAACCAATGTTTACTCGTAAGTCATAAAATGCATAGGTAGCCTTAAAGATGGAATTTTTGTGAGAAATAATGAAGGAGTCATGGGCGATCCCACGCAAAAACGTACCCACGTAGTCTTCAAAGGCAGCATTTCCCTTTGTTTACCCACCACCCCATAGCTTCTCTGAGTTCCTCTCACCTTTCTGGGTTGATCTGTCTTCTCTGTCACCCCGCCCACATTCACCGAGAGTCTTGAGTTAATTCCCTAACCTCTTGTGCTAGAGAAAGGAAGTCTTGTGTTTAATGAGGACGTCTAGCTTTGATACTTAACCTAGAGTCACTTCAGGCTCCCCAATGGTTTCTTATCTCACTGCTGTTGATCCCACTAAATCTGGGATGGATGCTGCAGGGACTGCTCCTGATTTGAGAGCACAGAGGTCAAAGGAAAATACTTGCTACAGTCTTAGAGACACTGAAGCCATCTCTAAAGAAGGCTGTGGCCAGGTCATCAGATTTCCTCCCCCATCCAGCCAGACTCTTAGCTAAATGAATACTTGACACTTTTTTTTTTCTTCTTTTTCAAGCACTCTCTCCTCCAGCATCTTCCTTCCCCCTGGCTAGTTTTAAGATTAAAGAAACTGCAGCGATTTTAAAAACCAAGGTGGAGAACTTGTGTCAGATAATAAGGGCATACTTACCAAATATTTACCTGTCCAATGTCCTTAGAGAAAAGCCAAGCTAAGA
This sequence comes from Rattus rattus, assembly GCF_011064425.1. NCBI lineage: Eukaryota > Metazoa > Chordata > Mammalia > Rodentia > Muridae > Rattus > Rattus rattus. The sequence continues at coordinate 168,387,212 of NC_046157.1, read as the reverse complement.
TTTAGTTTCCTAGAAATGACAGGAAATGAAATAAACTTTGTACAAATTGCAGAACTAGTTCTTTAAAAAAAGATCTTTAGTTTATTCCATAAAATGACCACAATGAAATTCAAAGACTGGCACCCAACTACAGCAGCAACAACAAGCAAAATCCAGCAGGCCTAGATGGGAGGGGTGCACGATTATTAAGACGATTCAGTTAGGGAAATATGGACAGACTTGGTTGTTTTGTAAGCTTTCATTATGCACGCGTCTAATTTAGAATTAGTGCCCAGAAACCATAAATAACATTTAAAAAAGTATAAATATGCTGCAAATTATATGTGTACATTCATACCAGGAGAAAAATTGTCAACTGCTCCATGCAGTAATTTCCAGTCTATGCTTCCTGCTCTTTGAGTAGCACACGCAAAGCACACATAATGAGCACTGCCCCTGCTTAGCGACACCCGGTTTTGTTGATGGTGTCACTTATACCCCTGACTGTTCTTAGGGTGCTTTATCTTTCCCATTTCCTCTCTGGTTCTCAGCACCAGTGATTGACAGGTCTAAAGATTGTGCCTCTAATGCACCCTCTCTTCTGCTTCTCTGCTATATTACTTCCTTATTTCCGCTGCTGTCATGGCAAAATGTTATTGCTGTGAACTCCAGGTGGAATTCCTTGTTTCTGGTTGCCTTCCTCCTGTGTCCCACACTGAATGTAAAACTGCTCCTCCTGTGGACAGCTGTGGCCGACCACAGGCCTCTGAAGGCATTAGAATGTTTGCTTCAATTGTTCCTGGTCTGAAGAATTTTAACCACTCATCGTGTCTCTGTGCATTCTGTTCACCAGCTACAGGGGTGAAGTTAGCTTCTGTGATCCCTCCAGGCATCTTAAGGATGCCCAGATATGTTCCTACTTTAGCCCTCTTTCACTTAGCACACACAACATTCACTGTCCCCATGACCTTTCTTGTCAAGACACTCCCCATCTTTCAGGACCTAAGTCAGATGCCATTTATCCTATGAGGCCTTGCTTTCTGACTTCTGTCCCTCTTTAGTAAGCGCTTCCCATTTCCTCTCTCCAGAACTCCCAACTGTCTTCTAGTATTGTCCATACTGTGGCCCATTTTGCATTGTAGTTGTCTGTAAATCTGCTTTATTAATAAGTGTCTGTAGAACACTGTTAACCAACACGTGAGTGTTTTGGACTGAATCACTACATTCAACTTGCTTATTCCATGCAGATATCAATGTGAGGAGATCTATGCAGTCCAGCGATGGAGAAAAAGCCTGGAACAGAATAAAAGTCACATCTCTTTTCTCCTACACCACACAAGGACATTCAGTGTGCACATATGAACGCCTTGTGTACATATCTTTTTAAAAAATACTCTTGGTGTATTTTTCTTGGCTATTTTTAAATTTACATTTCAAAGGTTGTCCCCTTTCCCAGTTTCCCCTCTGGAAGACCCCTATCCCCCCTGCCGCCATCACCTGCTTCTATTAGGATGCTCTCCCACCCACCTACCCACTTGCTGCTGCCTCCCCACCTTAGCATTCCCCTACACTGGAGCATCGAGCCTTCACAGGACCAAGGGCCTCTCTTCCCATTGATGCCAGACAAGGCCCATCCTCTGCTACATATGTGGTTGGAGCCATGGGTTCCTCTGTGTGTACTCTTTGGTTGATGTTTTAGTCCCTGGGAGCTCTGGGTTCAGGTTGATTGATATTGTTCTTCCTATGGGGATTCAAACCCCTCTGCTCTTTCTGTCCTTTCTTTAACTCCTCCACTGGAGACCCTATAGTGCTTTCTTTCCCTCCTACATGCTTTTAGGACCAGCAAAGCTTTCTGTGACATAACCTTCAGTTCTATCTTGGGATGTTTGTCTGGCTTTTCTTATTTATCACGTATTTCCGAATGTCATGGCAACGCTGTCCTTTCCTCTTCACTGTCACTCTCTTTCTGTTAGTCACAGACTGACTTCCTTTTGAAGGATGACTAATATTAGCAGCCATCAGGGGACTCAGTTGTGGTGAGTCATAGTCCAGGACCACTGTCACACAATTGCCAAGGAACCTCATTTGGAATATTGAAATGTCAGGAGTCAGGGAAACCTTACTTTGACGAGTGAAGTTTTCTCTTTGGTAGGTTGCTCACGTCTAAGCTAGCGGTGTTGAAGATGGCAGGCGATTCTCTTTAGCCCTCCAGGAAGCATTTCCAGGAAGCATTTACCCACCCAGAGGAAAACAGACCTAAATGATGCAGAGATCAAATGATGAGGATGTACTTTGGCTTACAAATCAGTAAATTTTCATTTTAATTAATCCAGCAACTTTGTTTGCACTTTTAGGTATCCCTGAATACTTACTCATACAGAAAATTGACCTCCTTTCTAAGACTTTCTTATATGTCTTATATTACCTTTTCCTTCCCACAGATCCTAGTATTGCATAGAAAACATTTAATTAAAAGAAGATGTTAGCTATATCACTTTCTTTCCTGAGAGTCAGATTAATATCCAAGGCTTGAAACAGTGCCTGTCAAGACTCAACATGTTAGAGTGGTTTATATCCTTATTTTCCTGTTTCTCATTAAGTTGATCAAGATCATAAAATTTAAGATTTAAATCCATTTAAACCGTAACTTCTAGATGCAATTATGACATCCCTTTTTGGGGGAGGGCAGGATGTCATAAATGCGTGTGTCTTGTTTTACTACCTCTGAATGTTTTTCTATGTGTTTGATAATTCATTCCATTAAAAATTACCAAGTATAAGGATTGGGTCTACTAAATCTGTCCCTGGGATATATAAACAAAGAAATAACAACAATACAAAAACCCCCTTGTATATGCTTTGTGACTGTCACTGCTTCACAGCCTGGACTAGTCTGTAAATCACTTTCAAATGGGTGAGAGACCATCTCTCACTCTACAAAGGACGAGAACCCTCTTTCCATTGGATACAGCTTTTCTCAGTGTTTAGCTAATAATGGACATATAACATAAGTCTTTAGATTTCTAATACAGGAAAGAACCATTTAAATGTGTTTTTTTTAGTATAAAGTTGTATAGACTAGGAGTTTAGGTCCTAGATTTTCATCTGATACTAATGAACCAGGTAATTCAGAGTAAACTCTGGAGATCTCTGTTCTACCTTCCTCATCTGCAAAGTAAGTTGGCCTTGTAAATTTAATGTACTTTCCAACTGGAAAATCCTCCAAGCTCTTTTCAAAGGAATACCTAACAGATTTTAGAATTATCATTACCCGAAGCACAAAAGAGGTGTGTGTGTGTGTGTGTGTGTGTGTGTGTGTGTGTGTGTGTGTGTGTGTGAGTGTGTGTGAGCAAGGTGGTGGTGGGGGGTTAGAAGAAAGATATTTTAAATATGCAAATGTATTTTCTAAGATATAGTTGGAAACTAGAGCCTTGGTCTCTATAATACAAAAGATCATGTCAAAATAGAAGCTTGATTATGGACAGGCTGCCTCATCCCTGAAAAGTATAAGCTAATTAGTCTAGAGGCCGAGGTCCAAATTGGGCAAAAGTCATTGAGCTATGCAACCATTCAGGCAAGTAATTGGAGAGAAGGTTGGTGAACAAGACAAAGGTCACTGTACTGTTTACCTTTTGTGTGAGGAAGCCAGGAAGAGGCACACTTGTTTCTCCTCTGAATCACGAGATGAATTTATTAGTCATCACACACTTTTTCAGAACTGGTGCAGGCTGGTTGATGGGTAGATTTTGTTACAATATGCTTTCATGAGGTACATCCCAACTGTACTCCCTATCAGCCATCTCAGTCAGAGCTCTTTCCTAAAGTTAGTTCTTGAGCAAACCCACTCGAAAGATTTATTTCTTTGGAGTTAATTAACCACAGTCAAAGTGGAATCAATGCTTTCTCAGGAGCAATAAGGCTGCTGCCCATCAGCAGAGCTGCAATCATTAGCTTAGACCTAGAAATTTAATAGGTTCCTCCACATTCTGGGTCACCATAGCCAGCAGGTCAGTGTCTTTATGTAGTCCCTTAACCCTTCTGTGGTTCGGGGAAGAAGGGCTTGTATATGCTAGTTAAATGTTCTATCACATATATGTCTATAAATATTTGAATAGAGATATGTTGATGTACATTGTTATAAACTGAATTGTATCCTTTCCAATTGATATGTTGAAGCTCTGACCCCCAGTGTGACTGTGCTTGGAGATGTCCTTTTGCAGTGATTACTAAGATTAAATGAGGTCAGAAGGTGAAGTCTTAATCCCAGAGCTCTGATGTCTTTATGAGAAAGGGAAACTAGAGAGTTCCTCCTCTCCATCTTTTACAGAGAAGAAGCCACATAAAGACATGAGGAAGTTAACAGAATGCCAGTCAGGAAGAGAGTTGACATACACTCTGATGGCCCCTTGATCTTCAACGTCTAGTCTTCAGAGCAGTGAGAAAAAGTGGCTACTACTTAAAGACACTGTGGTATCTTAATGGGGTAGTCCAAGAAGACAATCCTATATTTATATATGTATCATCATTGAATATCCATGTCTATCAATATATTGTCTTAGTTAATTTTGTGTCACCATGATGGAGTACATCAAGCTAAGTAATTTATAAAGAACAGAAGTAACTTCATAGTTATGAAGTTTGGAAAGACCAAGATCAAGTTATTGGCACTTGGTGTGGGCTGTTTCACTGTATCCTCACCAGGCTGAATGGGAAGAACAAAAGATAGGGACACCTTTCTCTGTCTGGCAGAAAAGCAGAGGAGTGAGGGCACACTTCTACGAATACTTTTTACCATGGCACTGATCCATTAAGGGCCAGAGTCCATGGAACTAAATACTTCACTCTGGGACTTATTTCCGAATGCTTACCTGGTTTCCAACACAGTCTTAGGTATACGTGCCCAGTATGATATCTATCTGTCAGGTATGTATGTATGTATGTATGTATGTATGTATGTATGTATGTATGTATGTATGTATGTTCGTTCTGTATGTATGTATGCATGCATATATGTATGTATCTATCTATGTATTTATCACCTATCTGTCTTCTATAATTTATCTATTTCACCTCAACCATCTATCCATCTCTTTATCTATCATCTATCATTATCATTATCTTACTGATATCTACCTATCAACCTATCATCTATCTAAAATTTTTACACAATTGAAAACTACTCGTTTTTCTTCTTTTCCCAGTTTTCTTCTGTTTTGTACCTCACAATGAGGCATTGTGTATATACTAACAATAAATTTCAAAATAAGAAATATGGTTTCCCAAAAAATATCCTATTAGCCTATGTGCTGTTGCCATGGTACCTAGTTCTCAGTATAAAACAAATGTGAGGATCACTCCAGAAGCTGTCTCCAACTCAGATCCTTTCTAGGTGTTTTCTCAGAAGCCTTAGATGAAATCAATGAAGAAGGTGTGACTTCCACACAGGTCATCTAGCCCATCTTCCAAAATGCTCTTTCTTCATTCCCTAACATCAGAAAAAGAATGGCCGCACCAAGCCTGTGATATTCCCAGATGATAAACGATGAGGCTTTGTTGTATGGGGCTTAGATACATATTCTAGCTCATAACCCAACTTAGGACAGTTGTGTGCTTTTTATTGCTATAATTTTATAGCTCGATTCAGTGCTGCAGAAAGGTTGTACTAATCTCTTGGGCATGAGAGAAAATTATTAGTTTTATGGTATCAAAAGGTTTGACTGATCTATCCTTAATCAAGAAAACAGTGGCCAGGGGTTAGAGGGATGGTTCTGTGGGTAAGAGCACTTAGCGTTCTTACAGAAGACCTGCATTTAGCTCTCAGTGACAGCATGGTAGCCCACAGCTGTCTGCTGTTCCACTTCTAGGGCATCTCATGACTTCCTCTGACATCCACTGACACCAGGCATACATGTGATACATATGTGTACATATGGGCAAAACACTCATACACATAAAAGTTTTTTAAAAAAGAGAAAGAAAGCAGGGACAGGCCAATTCATCCTGCACAGGGTAACTGCAGAAGGTGCCCAGGCCAACCCTGAGACACTATGAAGACGGAATGAGAGGCAGGAAAGACAGAAGAGAAGAGCTATTTGTGTGTTGTAGAGCGGCAGAACCAGAGTCATCAGGATGGTGTCTGGTGAGAGGGAAGGCTGAGGTGGAAGGAGGAACATGTTGCTACCCAGTGGCATCATAGGGTTGAGTGCAGCATCCTGAGGAGCCAGCATAGATGCAGATGTAGCCCTCAAATATGCTGCTAAGCCACTGGATCACCTTGGCTCTGAGCAGCGATGGAGGCCTGAATTGAAGAGTGGTTCATTGCCTGAACTGGACCTTTTTGAAGGACCACCGGGGTCTGTACTGCTGAGGGCCATATGTGGGTCAGTGATCCTGAGGTGGTTGGGGCAAGGTTGATGACGATGGTCTGTGCTCCAGCCTGAAGCCATGTTGATGTCTGTGGGCCATGCTGCCACTGGAGGCCACAGGATCTGAGTGGCCTGTGATGCTACCTGAGGCTCTGGTGAGACTGGGCCCTTGCTACTGCCAAGGGCCATGACTGGGTCTGAGGTCTTACAGTGGAGTGTATGTCCCTGGCTTCTGCTGCTGCTGCCTGCTGCCATTGGGGGTCATTGGAATGTCCAGGCCTGTGCTGCTGTGGAGGGCCATGACTGAGCAGAGGTCCTGCTGCAGCTGGGCTTTGTGTTGATGTCTGCGGCCCATGTTACCACCAACGCCATACAACAGGAAGCCATGAAGAGAACTCTTTAAAGGTGTGATAACATTGCTCTCCACGGTCGATAGATGGCTTTAGGAGGGGTTCGAAAATGCATCAAATCAGACTTGTTTGCTTTTGTTTTTCTGTTTTTCTCAGAGGTGAGGCCACAAGTGTGTGTGTGTGTGTGTGTGTGTGTGTGTGTGCGCGCGTGCGCGCACACGCGTGCACATGTGTGTTGGGGGTGTGGTAGACATGGAAAGGCAGGGAAATGAGAGTGTGATTGGGGCATATGATGTGAAAATTCTAAAGACTCAATAAAATTACTATGTTGGGGAAAAAGAAAAGAAAAAGAATGAAGACAGTAGCCATGCCGGAGCACTGTTCCCTGGACTTAGTGTCACGTTCCTCTCACTGCTATCCACTGTCTGTGCACCTGCTCCCACAGTGCTCTGTCCTCAGTAGAGCAAGAAGAGCAAGAAGAATGATCCTTTAAAAATGCCAGCAATGGCTTCCCATTTTCCTGTCTCCGACGCTAAGGGGTTTTACTCGCTCTGTGGCCTGTGTCATTGTTCCCATTCTGCTCAGTCTACTACACGTGCGGAAGATATCGCTGCTGATCTTCCCAGTGTGGGCACTAAGTACGCACGGAGCCTGAGGAGGACACATTGTAGGACCTGTTCATAGGCGTCAACACCTAGACCGGGGTTTATTACATCAGCAGTCCTCAGTCTTCCAAACTTCAAGCAGACCAGACTTTCTTACTTGTTTGTTTATTTAATTAATTAATTAATTTATTTATTTATTTATCTATCTTCTTGGTAAAACTACCAAGCCCCTATTTGGATGGCTGCCTTTTTTTTTCAATTGGCCTATTAGTCTTAATTATGCTTAGTTGTCTGATGCCCGTGTGCTATCAGATTCAAAGTTAGGAATCTAATCGAGACCTTACATTTGGGTAGCCGATATGGAAAAGTATAAGTTATGAATATGAATCAACTTGGTATAAAAGTGGAAAAGGAACCAATAGCTTGTTGCATTAAAAAGCACAGCAGCGACCTGGACTGTAGAAAGCAACCCAGTGGCATTCATTTTCCCTCATTTCAGTCTGTGCTCATTTGCAATTGAAGAGGAATTTCCATTCAGAAAGCTAATGCTATCTACAAGTAAGCTTTTATCCCCTCCCCCCAATTATGGTAGTAAGTGTAGTTTGAACAATACATCTTGATTGTAGCAAAATAGGAAGAATTTCATTAAAGCAGGAGGTCTGCTTAAATTTATCAGTGGCCCATTTTCTTATCTATGTTTACTGTAAATGCTTAAAGAAATAGACTGTACTAGAAATGTCCCAAATCACTAATGTGTCAATTTTAGTTTCTACTGTTATCAGCACATATTTTCTGATGATGACACACAATAGTCCTAAAATGCATTTTCACTGGATTAGTGAGGTTAAAATTAGCATAAACAAAATGCTATAAGATACAAAGAGTCAAATAACCTCTGATGGGTTTTCCTTATTTCTAACCCACTTCATTCTAAAAACAGTAAAGTAAAAACTAAGAACTTTTATTGACAACAGTTAAGGCTATGCTGTAGTCTGAACTGATGACGTCCTGTTAGAGACAGTCACAACAGCAATACTGTACTAGTGACAATCACAATAGCAGTACTCCAAGGTGTCTGAGTAGTAGTATCTTCGGTTTGAAGAACCAAAGTTACTTCATACTTCTGAAGAGTCTTGGTCCCATCCCAGTGATCACCACATTGCCCTAACTGGAGCTCTCTCTTTACTTTGAGCTACTTCCTGATTTCCTCTTCTGATGAGCCAGGCATGCGTGTCCTGATCATTTATTTGAAGAGATTTCGGGTTAAAGTTGGAGTGAGAGAATCAAGTGGTAGAAAAAATATTTCTACTTAGGAACTGTGAGCTCTGAGATAGCTGAACCTAGACCCAAGTTCTAGTATCTAAACCTCCCAAGACACAAAAAAGATCTTCCTGCCCCAGGAGGAATAAACTGGTGGCTAACACGGAGAAAGAAACTGAGCTGACAGGCCGATGGTGAGTGACTCAGTAGTTCATTTCCTGGTTCCAGCTACCTAACCTGTTCCTATTTAATGAATGAACAGTGATGTCCCATTGCTGCTTGAAGTAGTTTAGGCTGAGTTTAGCTTGACATTAAGAATCTTCATATATGACGGGACCATCTACTCATAAATTATATGCCTTTTGTGTACAAATAAGTTATTCCAAATGGAAGCAGCACACTGTCTAGTTTCTTCTTTCTTGAAATATCCAACAAAATTTTTTAGGAGAAAAAGTGTCAGATTGGAGATGTAGCTAAGTGGTGAAATGCTTGCTAGAATCTTGAAGTCATCCTTGAGGTTCTGGATTTGAGTACAACATTAAGACAGACAGACAGACAGACAGACAGAAACAAAGAAAGAAAGAAAGAAAGAAAGAAAGAAAGAAAGAAAGAAAGAAAGAGAGAAAGAAAGCAAACAAGCAAGCAAGCACGAAAATCCTGGAAATCCAGTAAAATATGTATGATGCTAAAATCATTTTTCTCTCAGAAAAGCAGCTCTAATATTTAGAAACCAAATTTATACCTAAGTTTCAAACTGTAACAAAAGAACTTGGATGGTATGTTTTTCATAATAGAATTTGATCTATTGCTTTTCTGCCTGTAGAATAAATGATGGAAAGTTTCCCTTATTTCCTATGCTAGAGAACAAACACATTTCTCCCCATTTACATGGAAGAAAGTCAAACAAAACCAGGAGCAGATCTTGACCTCTCTCTTCTTAGACTGTTTTAATGGCTCTTTGAGGATATGCAGTGTCTTGTGAGAAAGCCTAAGTTGTGCATATTTTATCTGTGTAAGAATAGATCCTAAAACTGTAAGTCACCAGCTAAAAATGACTGTGAAATGAATAAGCGACTAGAAGATTGACAGATCCCATGCAACTTATTTTCTTGGCACCTGGGACGGGGGTGTGACCCTTCATCCTGTTATCTCCAGCTGAACTCTTTCTCCAGTAGCATCCCTATCACATTCACTAATGCCACTAATGGACTTTAAAAATATTTAACATAAAGGCACTTAACATCTTGCTAGAGACAACACAAAAGCAAAGCCAAAAGCAACACACAAAAAGGGAGTAAAAGCAAGAACTGAAAGCAGTGGGGTTTTTTTGTTTTGTTTTGTTTTGTTTTTTGTTTTTTTTCTGTGAGTTTATTTACAGTTGCTGCGAGCTGGAAGGAAATACTGCATTGTGGGATTGATGGATGAGTGAGGGTTGGTGCCAGATGTTGACCATGGCAGGTGCATAATAAAAACACCCTTTGTGTTTATTTTTCCCTCAGAATTACAAGTATATGTGGAAATAGGGGAGACATCTGCCCAATCTTTCTCTCACTGACAGACCGCTGTAGCTTCTGGAACTTTCCTTTTTTATAAAATTGGGAGGTTTATTTTTGTGAGATTGTCAATGCTTTATCTGAATGTTTTTCACAAGCAAAACAGAAAATTGTAGGAGGTGCTTTTTATGTCATTTTACTTTACTGGGTGGCTGCACTGTCTTGCAATTCCTGACCATCTGTCTTTTGGTTCATGCGTCACAAAGATTGTTAAAAACAAAATTGATTGATTATAATTTCTGGCCTGAAAAATTATGTTTGCCAAGTCACTTCCTCTTTTCTCTCAGGTTGGCCTATGGCTACCATGGTTCAACAGTTAGGAGCCAAGTGCTGGTAGCTAGATTAAAGGATATCTCTAAAGTTGCATGGAAATGCCCTATATTTGGAATTGGAATCTTCAAGGAGGTCCTCACTGGTACACGCTATGCAAGTTGTGTGACTGGAGCTTAAAAGGTAGGACCATGTCAAAGACAGGCGGCCGCTGATCTGTAACAGGATGTGAACTCGGTTTATCCAGCAGAGAGAACGTTTGTGTTGCCATCTGTCTTAGAGCTTGGAGTGTGGGGCCAATGCAAAGCAGGGAGTCACTGGTCTCTTCAGGAAGACAGGCCTATGTCAGATTGAGACTGAGTCTGGCCATAGAGTGGGAAAGAACAGGAAAGACGTGGTCCTACTGAGAAAATGGGCTCAGGTCCAACAGGGAGCACACTGAGGTTTTGCCCATATTTTCAAGGCAATTAGTAATCAAACAGTCCCCGAAGTTTGATGTTATACTCCTTTTCTTTGACATCAAAATGTTACATATGGTCATATAACCCTTGTTTAAAGCAATTTTTTAATTTTGATGAATAATGAAAGTGAAGTGTTGGGACAATATCTATAGTGATTTGGAACCGTTAATTCTTCACCAGTGTATCATGTGGAAACCAGGAGAAAAGAGTATATGACCAGGGGCTACAGGATGAATAGGTCTTGAAGTTTCATATTTGTTCTTTCCCTATGTTGAAATCTGCTAAAAATTCCCTGTAATGGGGCCCTTGAGCTAAAACACAGATTTGGTCTTTGTGAGTCATGAATTCCATAATACATTCAGAAGGTCTGTGGTCAGACCTTTCATAAAGTATACATAGATATTAGCAAATCATCAGAAAAATTGTTTTAAAGAGAGGAGAAAATGAAATCTATTTACATATAAAAATACTTTCCACCTTTATGTCTTTCCTTGCAGAGGAAGTATAGACTTCCATCTTGCCTTTGAGGCTTTCTACCAAGTTTACTCTAGGCAAATTGAAATGTGACCTTCACACTTTAGGGTAGCTATTGATGTACTATTTCTTGGGAATATTTGTTCCTTTTCCTTTCTGATTGCAGAACAAACAATATTATTGCCTCTTTAACTACCACGAAGCCATAGGAAGGAAGAGAATTTCCTAGATATCTTAGTTAGGGTTTTATTGCTGTGAATAGACACCATGACCAAGGCAACTCTTATAAGGACAACATTTAATTGGAGCTGGCTTACAGGTTCAGAGGTTAAGTTCATTATCATCAAGGTGGTAACAAGGCAGCATCCAGGCAGGCATGGTGCAGGAGGAGCTGAGAGTTCTACATCTTCATCTGAAGGCTGCTAGCAGAATACTAGCTTCCAGGCAGCAAGGATGAGGGTCTTAAAGCCCATTCCCACAGTGACACACCTACTCCAACAGGGCCACACTTTTTAATAGTGCCACTCCCTGAGCTGAGCATATGTAAACCAGCCCACTAGGTTTGTGAAAATAATAGGAGACCTGAATAATTATTCTTTTTCTAGAAAGTTAAGAACAGAGCTGGGATTTAGGAAACTGTACTGGATTTGGCAATGGCCAGATTTGGCCTTATTTCCTGGCTGTAGCCCTTACTAGTGAGGTCAATGTGGGTAATAAATTTAATATCTTTGAAGGTCTGCATCATCATCATCTATAAAATGCAAGCTGGCAATATATCCATGACGTAGATGTGACCATACATGGTGATTTATGCAGTATGAATAGCTGGTCTGTTCAGTCATTGGGAGTAGCTGGCAGAAAACCATGTGTTAAGGGAGACTAAACACATCATTAGTGGAGTGTCAGCAGCTCTTCTACCCGAAGTATATGCACTGTCTTGTTTAACAGTCACAGTAACAGAATCAGTATCCCTATCTTGCATAAAGAAAAGTTGCTCAAGGTTATTGAGGTAGACATCGAGTAGGTTTAGTCAGTAGGCACTGTCTAGAGCCTGCTTAGTCCAGACTGACTTCCCTGGTTATTGTGACAGACATAAGTATGGTTGGACACATCTGACAAGTTTCAGCATTGAGGAGACAGTGGGTCACCGTGCAGCCCAGGCATACCTACAACATACAATATGATCTGGTCTAACTTCAAACTCATGACACTCCGATTACAAGCATGACCCACAACACTTGGCTTGATTTTGTGTTTCTATATATTTGATGTTGTTTCATATACAAGCTTTTCCTTGTTGTTAAGTCAGATATAATTTCCATCAGTGCTTTTTTTCTTTAAAAAAAAAAAGGTAACAAAACCAAACTTCTTTGAGGCCTATGAAGGCCTTGGGATTATGGCCTGACCACTAGCCAAAGAGTGAGAAACAAACACACTGGCAAGTTCAAGGGAGTAAAATGAAAGTGGATCAGGGTTATCATCAAAGGTAAGAGAGGAAGCCTAGTACAGTCCAGGGAAGCTGGTGGCTTTCTGAGGAGCCATCACTCAGTTAAGTTTGATAGATATTTTAAAACCAGCTTGACCTAGAAAGGAGAAGTCGTTCCCATCATACGTAAGAGAAAAAGCTAAAGATTGAAGGCAAAAAACGATGAGAGTGGGTGGGAAAAGAGGCTGCAGAACTGAGAGCAGTTAGGCTTTTACCAGATGTTCATAGATGTGACACAGAGGTGAGACCATGACAGACAGGACCCCCAGGACACAGACAGGCATAAGAACCCTCATGAGTAGCCCAACTCATAGCTAACAATTATATAGAAGAGGTCAACAATAGAAGAGCTAAGAAAGACTGAAGAGATTCTCCATCACGGAGAATGGAAAGGATTTATCTTTTGAGAGTCTTGTATTCTCCTTCCAACCCTTTCTTATCTATGTATGTGTTTTGTTTCTACAACACCATGGTCCAATGATAGGATTCTAGTTTTACAAGTAAATGAAATAAATTGTCACCTTTGCCTCATCTAGTGTTTTTCTTTGATGTTCAATCATTGTTTTGTGTCATTTTTGAAAATGCCTGTTCATATTTATCATCCCCTAATAAGTGCCATTCCCTACCAGGACTGGAGATCTGACTCATGAATGTAGAGGTCCTAGCTTTGCTAGTGGATTTTTCCTGAGGTAGAATAAAAATTCCAAATCCCATCTGAAATGTTCTGTATTGCTATCAGTAAGGCCTAGGAAAAACCTTGGAACCCTACTTAAAACCTGGAAAATCTACTTAAATCACATGAGGTGACACGAGAGGAATCTACTCTTGAAGAGAAAGTGAAAAAGGTAAAGTGGACCAATTTATGCTTATAGCTCATAGTCCTCATTTCCTTCATAATTAGGTAAAGGGGACTCTGCTGGATAGTTTTGTGTCACTTTGACACAAGTTAAAGTCATCTTGAGAAGAGGGAACCTCAATTTAGAAAATGCTTCATAAGACCAGGTTCTAGGCAAGCCTACAGGACGCTTTCTTAATTAACAGTTGATAGGGGAATGGTCAGCCTACTGCGGGTTGTGCTACCCCTGGGGTGGTGGTCCTTCATTCTGTAAGAAAGCAGACTGAGCAAGCCATGAGGAGCAAATCACTAAGCAGAACTGGTTTTTGCATCAGCTCCTGCCTTTAGGTTCCTGCCCTGTTAGAGTTCCTTCCTGTCCTGACTTCCTTCGATGACAAGCAGTGATATGGAAGTGTTAAGCAAATAAACTCTTTCCTCCCTAACTATTTTTGGTCATGGTGTTTCATGACAGCTACGGAAACCCCCAAAATAAGACGGGAACACGTCTCCGCAGCGTTCACTTCCACGTGGTAAACAAGTAGTTCTCAGGAAAAGGAAAAGGTACAGTTCCAACCAGCAATAAGTCAAACACAGGGATCCTGGATTGTCTGATGCATTCCAATGTCCAACCCCAGCCCCGAGGCAGTTGCTGTCAATGAGAAGTGCAGTTACATCTGGGCCATTAAAAGGTTACAACTAACTGAAAGCATCCTTTGGTGACACAGGTTGCAATGCTTAGGAAATCCTATCGAAGTCTACCCATGATTACTCAAGGTTAGTTGCTGTGTTTTTCCCGGTTCCCCATTGTCAAATGTGTGCTCTTTTTGTGATAAAGAAGCAGTGATTTCGAATGTAGCACACATCTAAGAACGTTATCTTACTTTGCTAGTTTCTAGACGGTGGTGAAAATTTCTTAGTTTATTATTTTATTTTATTTTTTTATTCTTGAAATCTTGCAGTATGCCTGTCACGGAATACCGACCCCCACAGAAGGACAAATGAGTGAGATGCAATCATTTGAAGTAATGAAACAAAAGGTAAGTGCTTGAGAAACTTGTTCTTATCCCAAACTTAGCGTTTCCCTACAAAATGTTTGAATTGGGCCTCTTGCGCATTAAGAATTTGGCTTATCGGTAATTATTATCCTGTTACCTCATATTTGGACAACCTAGTATTATGAATAAAATTAATTCGAGGCTGCAGAGCAAGCATGGCTGTTCAAACGCTTTTGAAATAATACCCTTTAGGACATATTTACTCCCAGGGGTTTAAAAATTCGTCTCGATGAACCAAACAACAATAATTTGACAGTGACGACATTATAAATCATGCACTTGAGGGTAATTCCCAGAGCTGTAGCAGTCAGGCCACTGTGATTGAAGCAGTGGATTGAATCTCTGCTGCCAGATGGCTGTTGAAATAGAATGGGCTTAGAGCTGTCAGCCACAGCTAGAGGCTCGAATGCAAAGGGTAGGCTAGCTTTTCAGAGCTGGAAAATGGTAAGCTAGGCGGATACTTAAAATACTTGCGTTGTCCTTACTGGCTCATGAAGGGTAAGGGAAAATGCTATTCATACCCATTCTGCCCGGGATACGGTGTGCAGTGAAGGTTTGCAGGCACCCGTCATGCAGCAGGATGCGATTGCTCACTTTTGTGTACTGTCTTTGGAAAGAGCCAGATCATAGTCCTTGAGCTGTTGTGAGATGTTTACACGGCTTTGTTCTGGTAGCTCACGAGCAACACACCCAGTGAGGACAGATTTCCATGCCTCCTCAGCTTTTTTAGTATGGGGTTTCTAAATTTCCTCTAATCACTGACCTCATTTTTCTGGTTACGCTGTATGTCACAATTGGTTTGGGGCAAAATTCCTTCAGATTTTCTATTCTCCGCCCGAAGAGCCTTGAAACAATATAATTCTTGATGGGACAAAGCTGTTTTCCATGTTTCTGTAAGTTCCGCTAGAGAATGCATCTGGAGCCGTTCAACCATGTGCGGTGTTTTTAAAACGCCAGAATGAGGGTTATCAGAAGAGCCCCTTGAGGAAGGAGAGATGACGTTTGCTGCGCTCCGTTAATATCAACTCAGGACGAATGTATCTGGCACCACATTTATCCTGATAAACACGATGAGAGGGAACAGTTTGTTTAAGCATCGGCGGCGTGTATTTACCGGTACATCTGTATATAGGCTGTCAGGCTGCATAAAAGAGGCCATAACAGAATACAGTTGCAGGCAGTGAGTTATGTAATGAGCTCAATCCAGTGAGAATCTGGCATCCAGACGCAGTTTTACTGAGGGCAGGAAGAGTCAGCTTATCCACTCAAGTTAGGGATCCATCTATTTCCTTTTGGTCACCGTTCATGAAATCACATTGTTATCTCCTTCAGCTGTTCAATGAGCCTCTGGAGAGAAGAAAGGAGAAAGAGAAAGGCCTCAGGCTAAAGACATTATGGCTGGGAAACTCACGGTTTTGATGCAGGTAAATTTCCTAAATAGAAAAGTGCCACAGAGTTTTGGGCCATTCAGAAATAAATATGCTGTTCCAACCCCGTGATATTTGCAAAGCCCCGTAGTATTATAACTCCTGTTCTCATAAATATAGGATAGTGGTCTTTTTAAAGGCCTAGAAAAAAAATCATCCCAATGAAGGTAATACCAAAAGCTAGTGACGCAGGGATTATTGAAGTCAAAGTGAGTAGGTTTTCAATCACTTCAGTTTCACAATTTGACACTATTACAGTTAATATATAGATGCCTGCCAGCACAGTTACCATTAAGAACCTATCAGTATTTCCATTATAAACCCCATTTTTCAGGGGTTAATAACTTGGTCATAAAAATTCACTGCAGGCTGAAATCAAGTCTTGAAAGGAAATAATTTTAATCCCGGCACAAGAGCTTGCTCTCGTGTTCCAGAGACGAAGATGGTCTGATGTCAGCAGACATAGATTACGTGTATCAGAGTGTTCCAAAGAAACAAAATCGATAGGCTATCTAGAAATACATAGAAGGATATTCATGATGAATTTACTCCTAGATTCTGAAGGCTATATATTATGTCTGCTGAATGGGGTCCAGGGAAACCAACAATATAGTTTCAGTCCTAAACCAATACCCTAGACTAAGAGGAGAAAATGGGGGTTGAATTTGGATGCCCGAGAGCCAGGAGCGTGGATGCCTACAGCTAGGAATGACACATACTCTAGTTTAAGCACGGAAAGGGACCTTGCCCATTCCTTCATCTTTTTCTTTAATTTTGGCCCCTTAGGAATTAGATGACACCTTACCCACAGTGGTTCCTATGAACTCTTTAACTCAGTCTACCAACTCAAATGGTGATCTGTCTGGAATACCCTCAGACATATATCCAGACATAAAAATTTGCCAGATAACCTGGCATCTTTAAGCCTAGTCAAGTTGACATTGAATGTTAAACAACATAATGTGCACAAACTTCTTTTCTAAAACATTTAGCACCAATCTTGGTCTTGTCAGGGATGGCAAACAATAAATCTGGTGGCATTTGCTTCTTGGTGTTTGTTTTCTTCCCCCTTTTCTCATATTCCAGTTCTTCTTTCTCTGCTTCTCAAAATCGATAATTTTTTCTGCATCATCATCTGGAGTGAATAAACATAGTAAACATAATAAACGTTTTAATTTTTCTAAGTGGAGAAAGAGCACAAGGTTCTATGTGTAAGGTCAGAGCTGTGTGTATGACTACATGGATGAGCTTATTTCTCCTGTTAGGATAATCTGTGCAGCACTAAAATATTATAAATAGAAACACTGCATGGTTATTTCTATAGGTTTGGAAAGCTATAATGTATAGCTCCAGTGAGGAAGCTGATCAAACTGTAGTCTATTTGAGTAACCAGCAGAATACCACAGACTTGTCTGATATTTCCCATATCCACAATGAGCAGTATAATCTGCTCCCTGTTGCTGTGATGAACACCATGACCAGAAGCAGCTTGGAGAGCAAGGGGGTTTATTTCAATGCATAGGTTATTATCAAGAGAAGCCAAGGAAGAAACTCAAGGAAAAAGATTGAGTAACCAAGAAGGAAGGTTGCTTACTTGCCTCCCCCCTCTGATTTGTTCTATTACCTGTCTTAGAGGCCAGGGCTTCCCGCTAGCAGAGACACTGCTCACCATTGACTGCGGCCTTCTCCATTGTCAATGAGCAATGAAGAAAATGCCCCACTGATTTGATGACAGGCCAATCCTACATGGACGATTCTTTGGGTGAGGTTCTCTTTTCCTAGGTGACTCCGGGTTTGCATCAAGTTGACAATTGAAGACAACTAGTCAGTAACTGTGGAATTATACTCATATGTATATACATACAAATATACATACATACATGTTACATGTCAAGTCATAGATGCAGAAAAAACTTTTAGAAGTACTTTTTCTTTTAAAATGCATCTTAAATTAAGATAGAGTGACACTACGTTCCCCTTCTCTGACCCCCATCCCCACCAACCCTTTCTCTGCCTTTTTAGTTGCAAATTAGTAACTCTTTTTTGATTATTATAATTACATAAATATGTATATGTATACAGAGATATAGAAATACACCCTACAGAGCCCATTTCGTTGCCTGTGTGTGTACGGCTTCAGGACTGACCACGATGTATTGGATAACCAGTGAGGGGTCTCATCTCTAGGAGAAGCCAATTGTTGCTCTCCCGGAAGGTTTTCATCTGAAGATGGGCCTCCATGATACTTTCCCTTTTTGACATTAATGTTATATATTAACATTGCGTCTGTCCTGGTCTTGTTTATGTGGCCATTTCTAATAGAGTGTCTTCTGGCTGTTATGATCTTTCAACCCTCTCTCCTGTGTTGTTCCCAAGGAAGAATTTCTATCATTAAACATTGTATTACCTGTAACATTTAAAATATAGTCTAGTATTTTAAAGAGCCTAGCTCACCCTCACTGAGCACATTTGGGTGTGGGTAAAGGATAATTTACTTTTCAACCTTTTCCCTCTCCCTGCAATTCTTCAATGCTTAAAGCTCTACTCCTGTGTTTGCTGTGTGAGAGGGAGTGTCAACCTCTTCGTCACAGCTCAGTAAACCAACTATTCAAAGGATTGTGCAGCTGCTTTTCAGGAGAGCTTACATAAGCTGAAAGAGAGAGAGAGAGAGAGAGAGAGAGAGAGAGAGAGAGAGAGAGAGAGAGAGAGAGAGCGAGCCACCAAATTTTAACTGTGGGAAACAAGAGCAGAATAATCTGAAACATTCTGGGAAATTTCAGTGATTTCCTTGGACAATTCTGGGATTAATGTCACATATCATCTGTCACATGTCATCAGGAGCACAAACATTCCACGTTCCTCCTTAGTCTTCCTATTGGTATGCTGAAAGTTTTGTATTATGTGTTGTGTGTGTGTATGTATGTGTTAAAGTTTTGTATGTGTGTTTGTGTGTGTGTGTGTGTGCATGTGTGCATATGTGCATGCCTGTGCAGAGGTGGATGTTTGGTGTCTTTCTCCCTTAGTCTTCCACCTTACGCTTTGAGACAGGAGCTCTCACTGAACCCAGAGCTCGTTTATGCTGCTAAGTGACTCACCCGCACCTCTAGGGTTTCTCTCATCCCTGCTTTCCCAGGCCTAGGACCACAGGTATTGTTTTCTTCAGGGATTGGAGATTAATCTTTGTGCTTGTTCAGCAAGGACTTTTCTGTGACACCTTTTAGCCTTTGACATGTGCACTGCTGCCTTCTCCCAGTACTTAGTCCTAACTTAGGATTTCCTTTGTGGCCTGTGTGATACGGCCACTTAGTGTTGGTCTCATAGGTCCTTTCTAGCTATCCCAGCTTCTTCAGGTGGCAGAGAGTCAGCTGTCCAATGGGCCTTGCTGCCCCTACCGATAATAGAGACTGTTCCAATTAGGGTTCCAACACAACCTCAGATTGTTAGCATTATCAACATTTGAGAGGTACCTCTTATGAGAACTTGCCATGAACTCCCTTTTAAGACTAAATAAATAGTGTGTAGTCATTCTTTTACTTTACTATTTAGTTTGGGATTTGAAATGCTTGCATTGTTTTCCTTCACAAATTTATAAGGCATAGTTTCATTTTCTCATGGTCTTTCTCTAAAAAGGTCACACACTGCTGAAAGCACAAAACACATTTTTCCTACCCGTGTTTTTTAGAAGAACTGTGGAAACATTTTCTTTCTTTCTTTTTTACACTTACACTAAACAATTGATTCTTTCTGGTTTCGAGCACAAGATTTTGTCTCTAAATTGAAAACATATTAATTGTGTGTGTGTGTGTGTGTGTGTGTGTGTGTGTTAACCAGTGTGTCAGTTCTCAGAGTATTGCTTTTTGGAGGTTAATGATGACAGATTAAAAGGCTTACTGTGTGGTTTCTGATAATGCCTGTTTTTCTGTTTTTGCAGATTGTCCCTTTTCACTGTGTGATATGACAAGAGAGAGAGAGAGAGAGAGAGAGAGAGAGAGAGAGAGAGAGAGAGAGAGAGAGATCTTTGTCTTTTGCAGTTAAAAGGACATCAGCTCTGTTGGTCTTAAGTCCCAACCCCAACCTTATTACCTCCTTTACATCTGCTCATCTCCCCATGGTCTCTATCTCCAAACACCAATCACAGCAGTGATCAGAACGTCAACTTATATGAGCTCTTCAGGACCACAACATCTTATCTGTAATGGAAATAATAGGTAAATTCCAATAATCTTAGTTTTTCAATTACCTGCTTGAACTACTCTTTTTAGAAGCCTAGATACATTGAGTTAAAATTAATCTCATTGGCATTAATATTAGAATGATAAGGTATGATAAAAGAACAGCTGAGAAAATCAATCTAAAGCCCCGAATGAAAGATGGGTAGACAGACAGATAGATAGGTAGATAGATAGATAGATATAGATAAGTAGATAGATAGGTAGGTAGATAGATATAGATAAGTAGATAAATAGGTAGGTAGGTAGATAGATATCAATATGCTATCTTTCATTACAAAGCAAGTTATAGGGTATAGCTAGAGAAAGCTCCTAAGAAGAATTTGTGTTTACTCTCCTACTGAAAGGTGATTGGGTCTTTACAAACTTTAGAGTGTAAGGTGAAGAATAGTTTACCATCAGGAAGGCATAAACTTAAGAATGAATATAAAACATGCATTACAGTGTAAAGAGCTGAGCTTGGGTATCAGAGAGGACATTTAAAGACTTCATACAACCAAGTGCTGTTGTTCAATATTCCCTAAGTGTCCACAGAACGCTGGTCCAGAATACAGAGCATACATGTGGCCTTTGTTCTTTCTAAGTCTGCAATCAAAGACTGTAAGTGCTTAGGTCTGACAGCTTGGCACTTTCAGAATTTCCCTAAATCACCTCGTGTTTTTCCAGGAGGCTGTCATGCTGACTGAAGCAGTGGGTTATGCGATTTGGGCTGAAGCACGCCACAAAGAGGCATTGATGTGCAGTTGAAACAAAAGCAAAACAAAACTTTCCCTCCCTTTGTTTCTTTTTTGCTTTGACTGCCTGGTGGGGACAGAATAATTTCGGAGCATCTGCAGGAGCCTCTAGCCATTTCAGAATACAAGGGGTTAGGAACAACTGATTTGAAAACCTTGATATTGAATACTTTTTGTGGCTTTGTTTGGGTGTCCTTACATGGCTTCTCTCTCTCTCTCTCTCTCTCTCTCTCTCTCTCTCTCTCTCTCTCCTTCCTTCCTTCCTTCCTTCCTTCCTTTCTTCCTTCCTTTCTTCAACTCTGGTGAAAGCAGACCTAGAAACACAATTTTATAGTTGTGTGTATGAATGTCAAAGACATACACAGGCCTTCCTATATACAACGCCATCCCACTCTGTGAAGTGGCCATGGTTTTAATTATACCATATCCAAACATATAAATGTCAGCTTTGATGAAAGGTGTACAGATATGAGCCTATCCTTTAAGAGCCTGAGTCAGGAGGATTGCCTGGAGTTTGAAGCCAGTCTGAGGAACACAGTAAGTTACAGACAAGCCTGGAGTAGAGTGATACCTGTGTCCAAAAATAATAGTACAATTTGCAATGCATTCATATAAGAGAATGTGATTCCCTATTTTGTGTAGTTTCTGGTCCAAAAGAAAAAAGGATAGCTGTCAAAATGTGCCTTTGTTTTTTATCTGGAGATTAAGTTTCTCCCTTGTGGACCTCTTTGGGGCCTGGTAGACTCTTCTGCACTTCCCTTGAGCTCTCTCCACCTCTCTCTTCTCCCATTAACCAAAAGAAAAGAGTGTTTGTTCCTGGTTCTCTGAAACCTGGTTATTAGTCAAGTGTGGTGTTATCTCTACTGAGGGAATGTATGTTTTTGGATTTATTCATAATTCTGAATAATCATCTTTATTTCTTTTCTAAAAGAAACCTTAAACATGAGCATAGAAAACAACTGTTTTAGAAGTCAGAGGAACTTTCCATTGCTGTCAAAATCATGGAGAAGACCACTTATCTTCTCTGAGAAGATTGGTATTCAAATTATTTATATAATGTTAGGAGTAGAACTATAAGGAAGGAACATGTCTGTATAGTATTTAGAAGGTCAAGAAGGTCAAACTAACATTTCCTGGTAGTTTATTATATGCCAGGCACCATGAAAGGAGTTTTACTGTTCATACTAAACTTGCCAGCAATGCTGTTTACCGTACAAGAAATAAAGCCTTAGAGGGCAAAGATTTCCAAAACCCTCTTGGCTAGGAAATGATGAAGGCAGGTCTCTCTGACTTGAGTGTTTATCATCCTGTGCAATACAGACAGCAGTTGTCAATATGCATTTGGAGGTATGACCGCATCTACTCGATTCAAAACTTGCTCTGAACATTGTGAATTACAGTGCCCAGCCCATGGGTGCTGTGTAGCTTTGCTGGGTTTGAGAAGGTAGAATGAAGATGAATTGCCTTTAGAAATATCTTTATTCATGGATGTGCTCAAAATGTTCAGGGTAAGGGGATGAAAAGTTTATTAGAGCAGAAAGGATATCTAAGAACTGCCTCATACCTGGCTGGCATGTTACTCTCCAACTGGCTTCTGAATATGAATATTTCTGCATTGTTTGGAAATCAGCCAGATGAAGTTGAGCTACATGATTTTATTGTTAAGCTGAAAAATCAGGACACTTCTAGACACTAGCAATTTGAAAGTATGGATGTCACATTGCTCTATACCCAGAACATGTTTGTCTGTTAGGGTTAATGAGGATGATTTTCTATTTACTCTGCGTTAGATTATTTTACAGTTTTGTTTAAGATTGTAATATAATACTTTACTGAAATGAAATAAAGAGAAAATTGGATGGTGAACTGAAACTCTTTAATAATAGTTTGCAAGATACTGAGTGACTTAGTGGCTTGTGAGGCAGGATCTTTTCATTTTTTTTTAAAGGGAAACATATAGATTATCTTGGGATATAAACAGTACTCATATCCGATTACCATCGTGCAAGGAATGCAAACAAATCTTATTTAACTCAACAAATATAGCAGTTATCTTGTTGAATCAAATATCTCTGTAGGAATCAGGACTAACCTGAAATCCCGTGTGTGTGTGTGTGTGTGTGTGTGTGTGTGTGTGTGTGTGTGCATGCATGCGCGTGTGTGTTAGACATACTATTTTTCTTCCATTCCAACAAAAGGTAAAAAATATGCAGATGTTTTCCTGAACTCTCTCAGAAGTTACCCTCTATCAGTGTGGTTAACAATAAATCTTGTGTCAATTTAAAATGTATTTTCTATGGACTTAACATTTTGGGAGGATTTTTTTTTTTTTGCTGACTCCCTTATAAGTTAGAAATAGTAATCTACAAGCCATTAAGAAATGTGTCGTTAACCAAATTATTCAGTCTGACGTGGATCTTCCATGGTTTGGCCTCTGTCCCTTTGCTCTTGAGTAGCCCTTTCTGCTTGTAACCATCCTGACCAGATGGAAGATGTGAGTAACATAAGACTTTACTGATTCTGTTCCTTACTGTGATGGTAAGAGCAAAACACAGGGAAATGGAGTGGTTACATGGTGCTTGGATTTATAAAGGTTTCTGAATGTATATAGAGAATTTCTAGAGATCAGAATGACTAATAAATCATGCATTTATTTCTTCTAGTTTAGAAGGCTGAGAGGTCGAGAGGCTGGGAGATCAAGAACAAGGTGCCCACGGAGCCTGTGTCTGAGCAGATTCTGCTCTGTGCTTTGTACGTGACGTCTTCTTATTTTATCCACACCTGGTTGAAGGGAGAGATAGCCCAATGGAGTGTCTTTTATGGTGGCACTGGCAAGATCTACTTGCATATGTATTATACATATATATATATATTATAATATAATATGTATCAACTTGAGGGGTAATATTTCAGCACATGAATTTTAGGAAAAAACTGAGAACATAGTAGGCTCATTTCTATTTACTATTTCTAATACCAGGTTGGCATAAACAAATTGAGGCATTTTAGAATACAATTTATAAAGCAGATCCATACCATCGTAAAAGTTGGAGCCTCTCATTTTTTTGAAAGTTATTTATTTTTGTTATCTTTAATCATGAACGACTTTGAAGTGGCCAAGTCACTTTAAAGAGAATCTTCAGTGCTTCGTGGAAAGTGATATTTATAGCAGCTTGAAACTGAATGAAAGCAAGCTTGGGAAGGAGAACATTGACCGACATTCAGGGTACCATGGCTGCATACTGTGTGACCCCCTTTCACAGCAGTCCTTACTGCTGTGGCATTCCAAAGGAGAAAGCAAGGCCTTCTTCATGAAAACAAAATTGAAATAAAACAAAAACCAACCCCCTCAGAAGATAGAAAAGAGACGCGTTTTGAGGAAATTGATTAATCTATAAGGCAAGTTAAGAAAGAACTCGAGAGAATAGAGGGTCCTCATCGATCTCCACTCTGAACAAAACAGCACAAATACTCCTGGGATCCATTGTCTGAAAAGAAAGGAATTATTTGGTACTTTTCAAACATTAAAACTGTTTATATGAAAGCAGACGTAGTGGCATAGATACACCCAGAACTTGGAAGGCTGACAAACACAATTATGAGTGTGGGGATAACCTGAGGTAAACATCAAGACCTTATCTCAAAAACAAAACAAAAATCTGAACATCACCCTGTGTATGTGAATTCTTAGTCAGTCAGCACAATGAAGGAACATGATGATTTAACTGGGCAGTGCACAGGCCCATTAGAAGTTGCCTGTGAGCACAAATTCTGCCCAGATAACCTGAATATTCTCAGAGCTTCTCTGTGATCTTATTGTAGTTCCATAAACCGTGGATGGCCATGATGCCAGGGGTGCTTCTCAGGGGTAGAATCCTGTACCATTACCACTGGGCTGCTACTGATTCTGGTGTCCCCCTTCCCTGGATATAAGTTCTTGATATTCTAGCCATGGGGATCCAGGTGACTGTATTTGTTTGAGGACAAAGAGATGCTGAAATAGAGAGTGAGTAACAGGAGAAAAGTGGAGAGGAGAGAGGGGCAGAGAGGAGAGGAAAAGGGAAGAGAAGAGCAAAGGGAAGAGAGAAAATAAGGGACCAGAGGACAAAAGGGAAAAAGAAGAGGGGAGGAAGTAAGAGGAGGAGAGGAGAGAGAGGGGAGGGGAGAGAAGAGGAGGAAGAGGAAGGAAAGGGAGAGAACAGGAGAGGAGAGTAGGAGAGGAGAGGAGAGGAGAGGATGGGGGGAATTTATTAGGGAGAAACAATCTGTGCTTGGATGCTCTTCTTGGACTCAGATCTGAATGTGTAGCCTTGTTCTCCAGAGCCCTCTAGGAGACAGAGCATCCTCAGCTCTACCCTGAACTGTATTTTACTGGTGCTGATGTATGGAGGTTATGGCTCTGTTTTGTTCATTAATTTACTATAAGGTATATGTTTGAGAAACATATGTTATTAATCAAGTAGTGTGCTAAGGTTCTGTAGAGGAGACAATCAAGAGACTACAACAAAGACAACAAATTCCTTTTCGCTGTGATGAACCAAGACATGAGAACTGCACATAGGCGATACTGGGAACAGGGGAATGGGCCAGGTAGAGACAGTGTTAAAGCCAGGCACATGATGACGCTGATAGTCTCAATATTCCAAACACTTCACAAGGCAGTGTGTCTCCTCTGCTTTCTCTAAACTCTCTTCCAGGGATCAATATTGGCGAATTGTCTGTTCTACTATGGAAGAGCTCAATAAATGGAGGCCCACAGATTTTAACAAGAAATGCTCTGTAGTATTTTTTCTACTCATTCATGAGCTAAAAATGACAGTGGACATTCAAATGTGGTGTTCAGTGAGACAATACATCAATGGCTTCAAAGAGGGATCTGCATTTACTCAAGGTATCCACAGTGGCCGATCCTGTGACCATTGGATGAAAAGTATTTCCATTTAAGAAAAACAAAAAGTTTTGTCTGAGGGAGGAGGCAGTTTACTATACGATGGGCACCTGTCTGGGCTTTGACAGTGTATTTGGACTTCTTTTGGGGAAATTTGAGTTTGTTCTCTATCCTGCAGTCTTTGAATGAGGTCCAGGACCATTCATGCCGTTAGAATCCTATTAGTAACTTTCTCAAGGGCTTGCAACTGAAGAGAGCAGCAGGTGGCAGGGAGGTACGCACTTGCTGTGTACAGTTGGTATGAAGCTTGCTAATGGGTTTTCTAGGCATCTCACATGGACAGCAGTAGCCGCCATGAGAAATTAATTACAACTTTACCTTTTTTTACTCATAACTTTTGCTATTAGTTGAACTATAAAAGGTTGAACAGTAAATTATCTTGCAGTTCTTGTGAGATAAAACTGTTTGTGCAGCAATATGAAGACAGAAAGCTAGAATGCAAGTTTGTGGTATTAGTAGAGGTATGGGTTTTCATATGTCTATCTACTAAGCCGGATATGGATTTCATGACAGAAAGTGAGCTTTTGTTACTTTCCAACCAACTATTATACCTATTAAAGTTTTCTTTTTCTTTTTCTTTTTTTTTAGAAAACAGCCTATGTGAATGTGAATATTATAATTACTAAGTCTGCAAACTTTACTAGATTATTATTAGAGATAATCAACATGAGGATCCGAGGAGCCAAGGAAATGAAAGAATTTCTAAACTATAAATAACATGTTAGAGTTCCGAAAAGTTACATGACCAACATATGGCTGTGCTGATCACCCGCTGTACTCTGGAAACAACTCTTGGTGCTTTAAAAAATAAAAAGTAAGCTGGTCAGTGATGCCACATGCTTTTAAGTGCAGCCTTGGGGAGGCAGAGGCAGGCAGATCGCTGTGAGTTCAAGGCCAACTTGGTCTATGGAGAGAGTTCCAGGACAACCAAAGCGACACAGAGAAATCCTGTCTCCCAAAACAAGCAAACTAACTAAAACCAAACCAACCAAAAGTTAAAAGAATAGCTGAAAGGTTTGATTTTTATTCTCAGGGTTTTTTTTATAGCCAAGGAAATTGATCCAACATTTATGTGGATAATGCTCATTCCAGAGTCAGTTCCATCAGGAGAACGAGATGTACAAGGTACACTGTATAGACTGATATATGGGAAGGCTGAAAAGACTGATATTCATTAAAAGAAGCTTAAAATCCTGTTCTAGGTTTATGCCTATTCATTTGTAAAATGTCCCCTTCTTCCATGTCACTTGTCACACTCCTTAGTCATCGGTTTAGCTGCTCTAGTTTCTCGGAGCTCTTTGGCCTGCCCTCACAGAACTCATCACCTCTGTATCTGGCTCCCATCCTGGAATAACACGCATTTTATTACCGAGAATATCCCATTATGTCAAATCAATAGAAGAATTATCATGTTGGAAGGGAGATGGACCTATGCTATAGTATGTCTCACTGCTTTCTGCCTCCCTGACTCTGGGCAAGTCACTTAACAGTCGTGAATCCTAGCAAGTCTTAGCTGTAAACGATAATGACGACATTATGAGCAGGAAATATAGTGTCTAAATATGTCCTGCATATAGGAAGCACTTCAGAAGTGACATCCATCGTTAATTTTTATGGGCGTGTTATCCCTATTAGATGGTCTTGTGCTCTCATTCTGTTCTTCTTCAGACAATGGAAGATGGCTTGAGGAGTGGGTACATAGGATGTACCTGATAAATATTTGAACCAGTAAGCACATAGGAAACAAAAAAAAAAAAAACCCGACAGAAATAAAAATATTTTGTGTAGGGAATGGTGTAGCAGAGTTGAAAGGGACAAGAAATTAGAAATCTCTGTGAGAAAGACTTGTCGGGCATGTTTACATGGATTGACTAATGAACTATAAGTTGGGCACATCTAGGTTCAATGGTAAGGAGTGTGTGAGAGTGTTTTGGGAGAGAATGCTATGCTAAAAAGTATGACCAATGGATATTCTTAGTAAACTAGATTCATATCTATGAACCCCCATGATGGTTAGTTTTAATGTGAATTTGTCAGTAATTAGAATCACCTGAAGAATTGCCCTGCTTGTCTCAGAGGGTGAGAGATGATCTACCACAGTGTAAACCATACCTTCTGGGAACAGCCTAGATAAACAGAGAGCCTGGCACAGGGAACATTGTTCTCCTGTCCATACCTTCAGATACCAAGTGGGTTTCCTATTTTAGCTGATGTCTCCACTGATCACAGAACCAGCATTTCCAGGCTTCATCACTGACCAAGGGCTAGGCATTTCTAGGAACATTTGGAGTTTGCAGCTCCAGGTTAGGACTTGGTGAGGCACCAGCCTCAGGGACTGAGTGAGTGCTGAGTGATGTGGGCTTGTGGTGTGAGACCATGACTGTGGGGTTTATTCTAACTGCGGGTGTACCAGCCTTCAGTACCACGGGGTTCTCTGCTCCTCAGGTGGCAGACACCTGGTACTACCGTTTTAACACAAACTGATTTAATAAATTCTTTTTATTATTCAGCTGTAGGTCCTGCTGCTCTAGAGAATGCTGACCTACTCAAACACTGACCACTTTAACATGTTATGTTTTTACTTGTTCATAAGAGGAACACGTCTGTATTCCTACACGGACATCCCAAGGTTTTGAAGAAAACTCACTCTCATATTGTGTATAGTGGTGTGGTGTGGAGATATTTTTGAGAAGGGAGGAGGACTGGAGAAAGGTTTCGTTTTGTAGCATAGGCTGGCCTTGAACTTGTAGTTATCCTTCTGCTTCACCTTTTCCAGTGCTAGGCTTAAAGGCAGAATCCCCTAAACTCAGCCTAGAGAAGACAGGGAAGATAGTCTATTCCGAGGGAACCTAAGAGTGTCTTAAAGATGGTGATTCATGACTTTAGAATAGCCATAAATCTTTGAGGAATGAGCAAATCAAAATTAGGAACATATGTCCCCCCTGCTCTTGGTATGGAACTTCCACGAGAGTCACCAGGAGTTAAGTGGAATGATGACAAGCCACATATGGCAGCAGATCTGTGCTAAATTAATAACAGTATGAGAACACAGTTAAACAGTGATAATCCCCTTGTTATCCAGTGTCTCTTCCCTTTCCAGCAACCTCACAGTACATCATTAAACACGCGAAAGACACTTGTTAATGGGGACAGCTGACATGCGGGGAGAAACCATGTGGCCTATCTTTTGAAACAAGCTGAAGAGGCTGATTCGGGCTTCATTCGTGGCAGAGTCATTTGGAGATCAAAAAAGAGGCTAAACCTGACTAGCTTGAGGCACTCCATCAGGCTCTGCCCCATGCTGTTGCCATAGCCACCCATCTCCTAGCAACAATGAATAGCATTTTCCGTGTCTCTACAGTGACAAAGCAGGAGAGTGAAAGGCATAGGCACGGTCACGATACACTAATAATCTCAGAGGTTATCTCACAAATTAAGTCCAATCCGAGGATCTGCATGAATGTTTGATTCCGTGATTATATTTTTCCTGCGGCGGTCTTTTGTCTTGGTTTAAAATAAGGCGGCAGCCTGACAGCCTGCTATTAAATATAAGATGACAAATATCATTACAAAGTGCACAGTAAAGTTAAACTTTATTTTAGATCACACAGAGAAACAATTATCTTTTTTGAATAACTGCTCGTCATCATCTAGAACTCTGGAGACAAATGACGGGTGGAAAGACTCAGCCTTGGATGTAGAAGGAATATTCTGTCGTGACACATCCAGGCTCAGACAAGCCCCACGAGCAGCCTTTGCAGTGAGCAATGGGTCTCAGCTGAGGTTACTATTCAAGAACAGAAAGGAAAATGAATAAAGAGAGAGGAAAGGCCATCTGCATCGTGCTTGTCCTTGTGACAAAGTGACAAATGGTGTGACTCATCTTAGAGGAGGGGGAGCTGTTTATTTCTAAATGTGCCATACTTGAAGCACGCTTTATTTGACTCTTCTGCCAGGAGAGTGCCACTGGAATGGCACCCTCGTTTTTTTAAAAAATGAATAGTAACTCTCAATCCTAGGTTGCTCTTACCAACCCTTGGACACCCCCCAAGAATGCAGAAGAGTTTAGATAGCCGGAGAGACAGAGACGGTGGACTGAGTGGCAATTCTCATTTAAAAATACAGTGGTGTATATTTCTTTACCGTCTCTGTAAAACACATGATCCATCTCCGGTTTAGAAATAAGAATCTCACTGTCACAGTTTGAATATTGCTTTCTTGATTTTTTTTTCTTTCTCTGAGAGCCTGGGCATTTGGTAAATGTCAATGAAAGATACACACAGTGAGAAGCCGCTTCAGGAATCACACTGAGAGATTTCACTGGAGGGTAAGCAGAGCATCCAAACAATGAGGTCTGCGGAATGGAATAAACAATTCCTTCACTTATGCAGGCCATTATCGTGTGTTTACACATTGCATGCAGTGTCGAGTTTAGCTGTGCTAACAGCTTTGTGAAAGGAAAACCCCCCCACCCCGAAATTAAATAATCAAAAGAGATAGGTGAACGCTGATTTTATGAAATAAACAGTGATTGAGGAGAGAAGAAAAACCAGCAGGACTCAGTAGGAAGCAAATTAATTCACATTGGAGGTTTACTCTCCTCAAGAAATTAAATTGCCCACTTCCTAATCAGTACAGTTCTTGTATGTTGTTTCTTTTTCATTCTTCCTAAATTTATTTCATGCTAGAGCTCTTTAATTTTTCACTCTATTGTTTTTTAAATTATAGTTTGAGACGCCAGTGCCTTGAGCGGCTCTGTGGAGTTCGGCTCTCAATTATTAACCATTCCTTTAATTTGATAAAAATAAAAATTATTTCTCAATGATTACATTTATCTGTTTCATCTGGCCCTGCTCCAGAGAATGATGTGAGAGGCCTCCATTAGGGTGGTGCTGCCTTTCTCGCCCCTGTGTTATTGGAATGATCGGTGACCCAGGCAATCGTGTGTGTTCCTGATAACTACTTTGTAATAACTGAAGGGAAACTGTGTCTTAGTGTCCTTTCATGGCGGATGGCTGCTCAGTCGCTGACTCTTTCTGTGTTCTCAGGCTGTAGCAAGCAGGAAAAAGCACAAAATGTTGTTCTTCCAGCTAATTCTGCACACAGAGAGAGATGTCAACACACATCAAAACTGCAACCGCGTTTGAGAAGACACGCGGAACTCTGCAAATGCCATCGCTGTTTGCAGAGCTCGAGCTGCAGAGATGTCGTATGCTTTTCAATCTGTTTTTTTTTAACTCTTCTGCTGTTTTAAAATAAACTGTGTAATTCTGGTTCTTGGCTTTTGAATGTGAGTTATGCCATCAATCTGTTGTGATTCATTCACTGAGTTATTTTAGGGCGGAATAGTTTGTCCTTTCTATAATAATCCTGTAGCATCACTTTTGCCTAGAGGAAGCTATCGTGCCTTTTGGAAGGCTGACAAGCAGAGAAGAAGTGAGTGCAACAATATGGGGTAAGCTCTGGACCTGAAAGCTGCTCTCCCACAGGTCTCTGGTGTGACAGTCTGACTGGCACCTGTATATTAACTCTGAGAACAAATGATGAGTGCAGCCTTCCAAGTATAAGGTGTTAGGACATTGCTGCCGCTGAGGGCTGAAGTCAGTAGTGTCTTGTACTCTAGAAGAGATGTGTGAAATCAGTCTTTGAGATGATTAGCACATCCTACCAGTCTCCCTCTACAAAGTATACCTGCATTAGGGATTTTGAAGAAAGGGGAGAGCATGACACATATTTCAAGCATTAATCACCACTTCTTGTAACCATCAGAAGACAAAAGGGCTCTGCTGAATATCGAAACAGTTGAATCAGTGCCAAACGTGCAAATTACCAAAGGCGATGGAGAGAAGCCATTGGCTTTTAATGGAAATTGAATCTTTTACAGCTAGCATGTTTTTGAAGATGTCTTAATAATGGAAAAGATCAGAGGCATCCTTACCGGATGAGATGAAGGTGACATAAAATTCCTGAGACAGAATGAACTTGACAGGACATTAGTCTTTGCAATGTCAGATCTCTGCTGCATTCAAGATCACCTGGCATTGAAAGGAGAACTTGAAAAAGGCCAAATAGATTAAAACAGTTTCAAAATAAGAGAACCAGATACTTTTAGATTGGATGTAAGACTGGTAAGATAACCATATCTGGCATCGATAATACACAGGTGGTGAATACCATAATGACATCCTATTCAGACTGGGCTCTAATAGGTGAAGGACAGACTGTGTCCCAACACCTAACATGTATCTTTAATAAATATAGTATGGGAAGTCTCATTTTTCTTTGTTTAATACATCATTAATTTATTTGTTTCTCTTCCACATAATTGTCTGAAGGAGAGGTTTCAGGAAGGCACAAGTCTTGTCTTTAAATGGGTTTCAGAGATACTGGGCCATTCTACCTTGTGGCTCAGCCATTAAAGCTTGGTGGTGGTGGTGGTGGTGGTGATGGTGGTGGTGATGGTGGTGATGGTGGTGGTGATGATAGTGATGGTGGTGATGATGATGGTGGTGGTTGTGGTGGTGGTGGTGATGGTGGTGGTGATGGTGGTGGTGGTGATGGTGGTGATGATGGTGGTGGTGGTGATGAGGATGATGACGGTGATGGTATTAAAGGTAATGAGGAATAAGCAGCTACTTCTTAGGGTAAGTAGCCCTGAAATAACTTAATACTATGTAAAGTAAGGCTTATGAAGCTAACCATCTAGAAAATGTATTGAATAGCTGAACAGGGCAACACATTATGAATTAGTCTGTTCTAGAAATTAGAACCCCAGTCTTTATAAGAGAGGCAAAAGACAGAATTATAAGATTCATTGACTTTTTTTTCATAATAGGTAGGAAATGTAAGCAATCTAAATGTAGGGTGGTGGGCTGTGAAAGGTACCCTGATTCCTGGTGGAGGTAGGATTCTCTGGGGACCCTAAAAGGGATCACAGGCACATTCTCAGTCTCCTAGGAGATCAGGACCTTCTCAAGTAGCTACAGCCCCCCCCCCACAATCCCCTGTAGAGAGGTTTGAGACAGATCAGTCACATAGGGCAACATCCCAAGCCCCTCTTCCACAGATGAGGACAGGAGCACAGGTCACATAGCCTCAAGACAGATCAGACATAGCAGGACCACGCCTCCAAATATGTAGATGAGGTCTTCCCAAGCTCTCAGGCCAAACCAATAGGAAGTACCTGCTGTCATAAACTGGCCCATCCAAAAACTGTTTAAGAATCCTATTCAGAAGGAAACTGGTGTGCAGGAAGTATTCCACTGTCTGAGAGCTTCTGTCATAAGAGCTGTAACACCGCCGTTTGGGGAAGAGATCTGCAATCCCTAAATTGCCTCCGGAAGCTCCCCTGCACCCTTCCCTAGCTAGTCAGCTTGGCCTGAGCAACTGAAGTGGCAAAGGCAGAAGGGAGCAGCACCGTCAGCAGAGGCACTGAAAGCAGTCTCCCCACCCCCACCTCCCACCCCCCCACCTCCCACCACCACCCCCTCTCCCTCCCAAACCCCCAACCCCCACCTCCCGCTTCCCCTGACTGAGTTCTCCCCTTTGCCTGAACTCGTGCAACTAGCTGGACCAGAGATCTCCGTGGAAAGCCACCAATAAGAAGCCCCACACCTAAATGTCTTCCAACTGATGAATGGATACTGATATGTATTTACTATTTAACTTTAAAAAATGAAGTCACAAAATAGGAAGGTAAATTGAATGAGGTAATCCAGGCCCAGAAAGACAAACATCACATCTTAGCGCTCATCTGGTCTCCTAGTTCCTGGTCTTTAGATATGAATATAGACTTGGAGTAACCGAAGAAACCAGGAACACCTTAAGCGTGCAATAGTGGCACACATATCTCGGGTGTAACCAACAGCTTTCCAATCGGATGTAAGACCCACTTAATAAGAGAAATCTCATGCCTGATATTGGAAGCCTGGCCCAAAAGTGAATTTATTGTCAAAGACCAGCTCTGCCATCCAGGCAAATTGAGATGGGATGTACAGTGTGTGTGGGAAGGTTGGGGTGGTGGCAAAAGCTGATCATTTCTGGCAATTAACTCTCTTGCTATTCTGGGGCCAAAGCTAATGGTTTCTGGCAATTGACTCCTGCTGATAACAGCAGGACATTAGAAAAAAACCATAACTACTTAGGGCTCTTTAATCTTTATCTCAGACCTCCTACCCCCCAGAGCCTATTACTTATTAACTCTTTTCTTTAGTCAGAGAGAAAAGGAAAAAAGTCTCTCTCTCTCTCTCTCTCTCTCTCTCTCTCTCTCTCTCTCAAGACTCTCTCTCTCACAAGAAAGGGGTACACTGAGCTTTTATCTTGCTTTCAGCTTTTTTTTTTTTTTTTAGCTTTTTAGACAAAAGTTCCCTATGTGAGGAAAAACTACTTCATAGGTAAAATGTTACACAGTGATATATATTTATATTACAATCCTTAAAAATATATTACTTTCGAAAGTATTAGAATATGTTCATATAGCATATATCTTGGATAAATACCCTACCAAAAGTGTATAAAACACATATCAGGAATGGTACACATTATTAAAATTGTCCTAGAAGAAAATAAAATGGATCAAAGTCTGAAAACATCTAGAAAATTTTATATAAGTTTCCAGAAGTATCAACACAAATATCTGCAGAAGCAAAACTTATAGAAAAATTGCCAGTGACATTGGTTTGTAAGCCCAGCGCTTAAAAAAGTATGCAGTAGGCATTTGTGATCTGTGTGTTGAGGAAAGTGATTTTGGGTTTCTGGTGATGTCTGAAAGGGAGGGCTGGATGTAGTTTTCTTTGTATTCCATAAAAGAATATGAGAGACCAAGAAGAGGATGGAACATGATACCAAAAGGCAAGACTGTCAGAGAAGCTGATGTCAACTGTAGGGAGAGGTTTTGATGCATTGATTGGGAATCTGTGTGTTAACACTGAAGTTCCTGTTCCCCAGTTGGTTCTTGATTGATCAATAAAGATGTTAGCAGCTAATGAGCTGGTGGAATAAGTGGGACTTCCAGTTTTCCTGAAGGAAGGCTAGTGGACACAGGGGAGATGGGATTCATCATGCTTGGGGTCAGGGGGAGGAGTCATCAGCTATGTGAGATCTCCGGTGGAGTGGACGTTAGCCACATCCCTGACTGGGCCTGGAGTGGCAGGTGGGATATTAGAAACATAATTAAGCTGAGGGCAGATTTAGGATGCTGAGCTAGGAGTGAAAAGAAGGATGTGAGATATCCAAGGAAGGCTTAGAAGAGCCCTACCATTGAGCTAAAACATATAAAAAATAAGCTTGTGTGTGTGTGTGTGTGTGTGTGTTTCATCTGCAGATCCAAGGGAACCTGGGTGAGGCTGGTAGTACCCTTCGCCGAGAGCTTAAAGCAGGGTAGCAAAACCAACATATAATAATCAACATCAGAGATATGTATTTGTCAATACAAAGAAGATCAAACTAGACTGAGACAAAAGGCTGTGCTGTCCTCCCTTCTCACCAATTGATGTCAGGTGTCTCTAAGGTAAGACTAATGCTTATGCCTGCTTTGTTTTTCCATCCACTGTAAAGGAACCCAACTGGGAGCTACATTGTCCTCAGATTCGCTAAAGAAAATTGGAACATAGAAATGAACCTATTTTCCAGCAATGCATATCAGTGCTTATTCAATCAGAGAAGTAGCCTCTCCTTCACAAGAGAGCCATGGTATGGCAAACATATGAGGTACTGGTGCTGGCTATGAGTTCATACTAGAGAATAGAGAAGATCAGAAATAGCTTTTCCCCCCCTATTTTAGATTGAAATGTCATCATCTTTAAAACTAGGGCTTTAGGGCTGCAAACTGAGGTAAAGAAATTCTGAACCTGTGTCTTTGGATTTAGATTTGTTTTTTAATATTGGCATTTTTGCAAGCTACTTTGCCTGGACCTCTGGTTTCCACTAGGAGAATACATTATGAAGATTCTATATGAAGATTTAACTTAACATACTGGAAAATGTAAAACATGTGATTTCACATCTTTTATTCAATTATTTTGCATATGGGTATGTTCATATGCAGGACCAATGTCAACAGTGGGTTTCTTCCTAAATCTACCTCTAACTTATTTTTTGAGATAGGTTCTTTTCTGAACCTGGAGCTCACAGATATGGCTGGACTAGCTGGACAGCAGGTACTGGGGGTACTGCTGTCTCTACTTCTTCAGTGGTAGGACGCTGAGCACACACAACTGGTATATGTGGGCTATGGAGATCTGAACTTAGGTTCTCCTGCTTGCAAGACAAACACTTTACTGAATCATCTCTGCTTTCTGATCACATTCTTGTAGACTTGATATTTTTATGGGAGTGATGCAGATTTGTACCACAACAAACAACAAACAAAAAACCTTGAAATGCACGTAAAGTTTTTCAGATTTTCATTTTAAAAAGTGCACTCCTATCTATATGTATATCATGTAGCAATGCTCTCCAACATACAACCTTCTGTTCTTGGGAAAGTTAGTTAAGACAGGAGATTCTCCTAAAGGCAGAGGAAACATTTAATACTGCAGAGAAGCACTTTAAGGTCAGGGAGTAAGGAGCTCCAAGCTTTTGGAAGTCTCTGAACCTGAGCAGGGTCTTTCCTGTCCCAAGTATATATAAGTATATAAAAATAGTAATATATACCCCAGTGGAGTGATGGGGTCATCACCCACCTTCAAAGTTTTTGACCTAGAATTTTTCCTGTCTAAAAGAAATACAAAGACAAAAATGGACCAGAGACTGAAGGAAAGGCCATCTAGTGACTGACCCAACTTGGGATCCATCCCATGTGTGGACACTAAACCCTGACTCTATTACTGATGCTATGTTGTGCTTGCAGACAAGAGCCTAGCATGGCTTTCCTCTGAGAAGGCACTAACAGAAGCTGACTGAGACAGATGAAGATACTTACAGCTAAGCTGAGGTTGAACTGAGGTCACGGAACCCTATAGAAGAATTAGGAGAAGGACTGAAGGAGCTGAAGGGGATGACAACCCCATAGGAAGACCAACATTGTCAACTAACCTGGACTCCTGGGAGCTTCTAGATACTAAACTACTGACCTAAGAGCATACACAGGTTGGTCTGAGGCTCAGGCACATATGTAGCAGATGACTGACTGCCTTGTTTGGCCTCAGTAGGAGAGGATGCACCTTGTCCAGTAGAGACTTGATGCTCCAGGGATGGGGGAATGCCCTGGTGGTGGGGGCGGGGGGGACACCCTCTCAGAGGTGAAGGAGAGGGGATATGGGGTGAAGGACTCTGAGAGGGGGACAGGAGGGGGGGATGTAAATAAACAAAGCAATTAATTTAAAAAATTAATAGAAACAAGAGAACAGAGATATTATCAGGTAAGTTGAGCCACCTAAAAGAGGCTCAGATCAGCTGAATCACCTGAAAGACACACAGACCAACCGAGCTGCTTGAAAACCCGGATCTCCAAGCTATTTGACTGCCCGCAGGTACACTGTGCACTGAGTGTCAAGCCTTTACAAGCTATCAGCCATCCCAAGGCGGGTGATGCAGCTGACTTGGAGTAATTTTTTTTCTCCTATAAGTAACCCCAATACAACTCATTGGTTCACCAAGCTGGGCTTTAGTTGTATCCTTACGATAATCTCTTATCATTTCCCTCTCTGTGAGGAGTTGACATTTGTTCCCATCTCCACAGAAATAGTGTCACACAGCAGTATGCTACACAGTGAAATATATTATATAGCTTCTTTTCATTTTTGATATTGTAACTACACTATTTCTCCCTTCTTTCCTCCCTCCAAACTCTTCCAATGGTTCTTATTTTAATTCCGTGTTTAACGGGCAGAACTCATATGCTTGTTTGTGACTCTGGAGCTTAATGCAACACTAATGTATTTAAGACAGAACAAAAAGACTTCACTCTTGTGCTTTTTTACAGTCAGACCACCAAAGGCTAGGAGGACATCCAGGGTCTAGGCTGCTGCCTGGGGTCATATTTATGTTTGAAGGTTGTGCAGAAATGGCCCCACCCCGAAGCCTGGGCATCATGGGAAAGATGAACCTAAAGGCGTGAGAGCAGGAGAACCTGGCCTCCCCTTTGTCTGTTGTGGTACCCTGGAGAAGTCCCTAACACAGCCCAGGAAGCACAGTAGGTCTGGCCCGCGTTAAGCCAACCCAGAGGATATGAGCACACGAAAGCTGACTTTCTTGTCTGTCATGTGGCAGTGTTGGCAGTGCAGAGATCCCACCACCCCCACCCCTTGCCACCTTCTGCAGACAGGAGAGCTGGTTTTAGGGTTATGGGAGTGGAAGAGCTGGCTCTGCCTCTCACTGACTGTAAAACTTGGGAGAATGAATCCTGCACCTCACCTGGGCAGCACAGTAGAGCTGGCCCTGCTGTTGTGGGTGGTGATGAGCTGGCCTGAGGGGATAAGAGCAGAAGAACTGCCCCTGCCCCTTGCCAGCTATAGCATTGGATGGGATAGCACCCCCTAGTGGTATGGGTAAGGAAGAGTAGGTGGGCTGGCCAGCTCAGATAGCACCCAGACCCTGTTCCATGGCTTTGAGTTGACCCTCTCCAACATCTCTCCTATCAATGAACTGCTCGAGCATGTGAAGGGACAAGTCCTACAAATCCAAAACAACAGGATCTCCATGACACAGGGCAACAACAGGATATCTGAGAGGAGTCCCAGTGAGGATCCAGTATTGATAGTGTAACAGAATCCAGAGACTTGGAACCAGAGCAATGATTCATTGCAATGAACTTCATTGCAAGCAAAGAAGTGTGGACAAAAGGTTATATTGTGGGACATACTGTGAGACACCACAGCTTCCACGAGATGGTTTTCTCCTCCTCTTCCTCTACCTCTTCCTCTTCTTCCTCCTCCTCCTCCTCTACCTCTTCCTCTTCTTCCTCCTCTTCCTCCTCTTCCTCCTCCTCTTCCTTTTCTAGGGTTCCAACGGTGGAGGGTGAGTACAGGGGGATGGGGAGATGAATGATATTGGGATGCATGATGTGAAATTCACAAAGAACCAACGAGAAGATAAATAAAGAAAAGTCTCTGAGGCACAAAAGTATCTAAGAGAGAAAATGAAGAGGCTGATAATCGACTTTACAGAAACCTTCCAAGTTTTCCCCTGGAGGAAAAGCCTAGACTTTGAGGTCCTCTCAGAGACGCTTGCTTTGACAGCTCTATCTGGAGATCCAGATTTTATCAAGGCTTCAAAAACCAAACAGCTGGAGGTGAGAAAAACCTTTCACAGTTCTTCAAAGGTAAACCGAGTTAAAGGGATCCTTTCAAAGTGCAGCACACGACACTGCAGAGACTTCCTATTCAGGGAGAGGAGGCACCATAAATGATGTTGGTAAGAGGCCAGAGCTGCAGGACACAGGTATCACAGGTGCAACCCCAGCACTTGTATGTTGTGCTTGTGGAAATGTGGCTCTGTTTCTTCATCCAGAAACTGAGGTTGTCACACTACTGATCTTATGAGATTGTTTAGGAATTAAAAAATAGGATTCTAGGAACTCTATGTAGCATTTTATTACCTGACAAAATAGGTCTCAAACCAAAATAGGAGAGATATAGAAGAACATTATATATTATTTAAGGGAAAAAAATCTACCTGGAGCAGTGGTTCTCAATCTTCCTAAATGCAGACACCCTTTAATACAGTTCCTCATACTACAGTAACCCCCAATGTAGCATTATTTTATTGCTTCTTCATAACTACAATTTCACTACTGTTATGAATCACAGTGTAAATATCTGTGTTTTCTGATGGCCATAGGTGATCCTTGTAAAAGCATTGTTTGACCACCAAGAGGATTAAGACCCACAGGTTGAGAACCTCTGACTTAGAGGCTATTACAATTGTAAACACCTATGCACCCAACACAAGGTTACTGAAGTTCATAAAAGAAACACTACTAAAACTAAAATTATATATTGATGGGACCCCACTTTTACCAATAGACGCTATACAGACAAAAATGAAATAGCAAAATGCTTGAGCTATATCATAAACCTAATAGATATTTACAGAATATTTTGCCCAAACGTAAATGAATAACTTCTCAGCACCCTATGAGATTTTCTTCCGAATTGGTCACATATTTGGACACAAATATCAATAAATACAAGAGAATAGAAGGAATACTCTGCATCTGAACACCACAGGTTCAAGTAAAATATAAAAATACCCAAAACAACAGAAACAGCAAAAAGCTTACAAACTCATGGAAACTGAAGATCTTACTATTGGATGAAAAATTTATCAAGACAGAAATTAAGAAAGAAACTAAACACTTTTTATAATTGAATGAAAACAAAAACATACCATATCCAAACTTATAGCACAAAATGAAAGCAGTTAAGTCCATAGCTTTGAGAGCCTA
Organism: Rattus rattus; assembly: GCF_011064425.1. NCBI lineage: Eukaryota > Metazoa > Chordata > Mammalia > Rodentia > Muridae > Rattus > Rattus rattus. Next base: position 168,346,795 of record NC_046157.1, on the reverse strand, counting down.
TGAGAGAGAGAGAGAGAGAGAGAGAGAGAGAGAGCCAGCCTCATATTAGCATCTTAATACCACATCTAAAAGCTCTAGAATGAAAAGAAGTCACACCCGAAAGGAATAGGTAGCAAGAGATAATCGAACCCAGGCCTGAAATCAAAATAGAAACAATAAACAAAAATATGTAAAGAATCAATGAAATAAAGTGTTGATTCTTTGAGAAAAGTCAGTAAGCTCAACAAACGCTTAGCCAAATTAACTAAAATTCAGTAAGAGAAGATCCACATTAAAAAAACTAAAGACAAAAAGCAGAGCATCACAACAAATATAGAATCCCAGAAAACCATAAGGACATACTTTTAAAATCTTATATTCTACCAAACTGGAAAAATTAAACAAAATGTAAAATTTTATTGATATATACTACCTACTTAAGTTAAATCAAGATCATATCAGAAAGAAATTGAAGATAATGTCAAAACATGGAAAGAGTCCCCATTCTTGTGGATTGATAGGATTAATGTAGTCAAAATGACCACTCTACTACTAAAAATCAATGTATAGATGCATCAGAACCCCAGCACAATTCTACACAGAACGTGAAGGCCGATTTTTCAGAATCCTATAAGAACACAAATGGCCCAGGATAGCGAAAACACTCCTGAATGATAAAAGAACTACTGGAGGTATCAACACCTCTGATCACAACACCTCTGATCACAAATCGTACCACAGAGATATAATGATAAGAACAACATGGTATTGTCATAAAACAGAGGTGTTAATCTATGGAGCTGAGTCAAAAGACCCAGTCATGATTATACACACCTTTAAGACACCCGGTTTTTCAAAATAATCAAGCAAGAAATAAACACTGGGAAAAGAGCAGTGTCTTCAGGTGGTTCAACTGATGGCTGCATGTGGAATTCAAATGGGTCTGTACTTAGCACCCAGCACAAAAGTCAACTCTAAATGGATCAAAGGCCTCAATGTAGGCTAGGTATAGTGAATCTGATAGAAGCAAAAGTGAAGGTCTTGATCTCATTGTATCAGAAAAGACTTTCTGAACAGAGTACTTATAGAGCAGACACTAAGACTAAAACCAATCATTTATAAATGGGACTTCATGAAACTGAAGAGTTTCTCTAAGAATTGGAAGAATTCTAAGATTATCCTCCTCCTCTTCCTCCTCCTCCTCCTCCCCCGCTTCCTCCTTCTTCTACCTAACCTGGATATGAACAAAAAATTGACCAATTAAAAATGAGGTACAAATCTAAATAGAGAATTCTCAAATGAAGAAACAAATGACTGAGAAACAGTTAAAGAAAGGTTCAGCATCCTTAGTCACTAGATAAATGTAAATCAAAACTATTTTGAGATTCCATGTTATTCCAGACAGAATTGTCAAGATCAACTCAACAAATGACAGCTCATCCCGGAGAGGATGTGGTGTAAGGGGAACATCCATCTATTGCTGGTGGGAGTGCAAACTTGTATAACCCCAATGAAAATCAGTGTTGCAGTTCCTCAGGAGCTGGAAATGGATTTACCCTGAGATTTAGTTGTACCACTTTTGGACATAGACCCAAAGAATGCTTTTTTTTTTTTTTTTTTTTATAGAGACATGCTTAACCACGTTCTTTGCTATTCCATTCATACTAAGCAGAGATTGGAAACTGCATAGATGGACCTCAACAGAAAAATGTAAAAGTAACTGCTATTCATTTGCACAATGAATTATTACTCAGCTGTTGAAAAAATTAAATTATGAATTGTCAGGTAAATGGATGGAACTAGAAAAAAATCATCCTCGGTGAGATGACTCAGGCTGTTAAAGACACATGTAGTATGTATTTATATGTGGATGTTAGCTGTTAAGTCTTCAATAAAGAGTCTATAGTCCATATAACCATAGATGTTAGGTGTAGAGTATGTGACTGGATGAGAGAGATAGATCACCCTAGAAAGGGGAGATATAATAGATCATGGGAGATGAGTGTGGGGGCTGGAATGGAAGGGTCAAAAAACAGAAGAATAGGAAGAAAATATGGGGAGGGACTGCTAAAACTAAGGATGATTTAAGTAGTTGAAATGAAAACTTAAGACAACATAATCTTCCAAACACACACACACACACACACACACACACACACACACACACACACACACACGTATATATATGGAGGAACCAAATAATGCAGGAAATGAAACCCCAACCATGCATCCCTCTTCATCAAGTGAAGCCCCCTGCTCTAGGAATAGGCTACAGCTAAGCTAGTTGTTGGCCAAAGGAGAGTCGTGGAAACCCACAAACAACTCCGTCTATTTTCAAGGCTATTATTGATTGCTCTCATCAAACTGATGTCAAGGCCTGACTGCCAAAGATAACACCTATACAATTTATTGATCATGGAGAAGTTGAGGTGATCCCTACTGAGGGCCTTCACTCCCGCTGACTAATATTCATAACACTAGAAGATACTCCACACGCTTCCAAATGAGAAAGGTAAACATTGGCCAAGCTAGAAACCCTTCAAGCCACAAAGATGTCCTTCCTGCAACATACACAAGTTCGACAATGGCACACAATTGTGGTGTAACCAACCCACATCTGATTGGATTTAAGGCTCACTCCATGAGGTAGAACCCATTTCCAACACTGCTCAAGTGGCCAAGAACTTGAGACTGAATTAGTCAGGGACCTGAGAGAAAACTAAGGTTTGCTAGAGGAACATATCAACAAAATGATTCTTAATGGCGCTTTTCTATGCTCAGAGATCAGGGTCTTGATCAGCCATCATTAGAGAAGCTCCTACCTGCAGTAGATGGAAACAGATACAGAGAACCACAACTGGACAATATGCAGACAATGGAAGGCCTTGGAACATTCAGTCCTAAATGTGTTGTCCCCATCAAACTCCATCCCCCTCCAGGGCTCAAGAAATCCCGTGGGAAAGGAAGTGTTTTTAAGAGTCAGAGAGGCTTTGGACACAAAGGGAACAAGGCCTCCTAAACACAGCAGGACTGATACACTTATAAATTCACAAAGACCATGGCAGCTCCCCCAAGGCCTGCACAGATGTGGGCCAGATGAGGTTCCAGTGCTGAGAGGGAACATGAAAACAAATCCCTTTCCTAACTCAGAAGCTATCTCCAAGAGATGACCACTCACAAAGGAAACATTTAGTTTTCCCCAGTTCTCATTGGGGTTATAGACCATTTGCTAAGGGCAGATCCTATACTTAGTATCAACACTTAGTGTCAATAATGGCTGAACATAAACAGAAGGAAGGTGTTCAGTTCAAAGGCCTTTTTCCAGTTTCGTGCTTTAATTTTTCATCAACCAATGTATTTAACTTTCCAGGATTTGGTGAAAGTATCCCTCAGTGAGAGTATAGTTGTGGGTTACAATGTTGTGTGCTGTGCTCAGTAATACCTTATCATCCAAACTTTGCAATATATAATCTGTGCTTTGCTGTCAGAAGCTTTCAATTCTATGCTACTGCAATGATAGGAAATTATCTGCTCCTCTGGACAAGTCTAGAATAATTTTCTTGCCTTCAGTTTTGATAAAGTTTGATTGCGAATGGATATCCTGTTCAGTTGCATCTTGGAGTCCCACTTTCTTTTAACCCCTGTTGGTCTCTCCAAGGCCTGTGGCTCCCCAACTTAGACATTGTTTAGATAAATACTGGAGGGGTGATAATAATGTAAACAACCCTGAAACCAAATGCAAAACAGAGGAAACCAATAGCATTTTGTTAACAATGTGAAAGTACAACAAAAAATATCGACATTTCCATATGAAAACATTTTCACAACATAGAAACTCTTAGTGATTTCTTAATACACAAACCAACTCTATGTCAAGAATGAAACTGTGTGGCACTAGTAAAATTGCTCAGTGGTTAAGAGTGCTTGCTGCTTGCTGTGGTTTCAAGGAGAATGGCCTCTGTAGGTTTGAATGCTTCGTTTCCAGTTTTTGAAACTGTTTGGGAAGGACGAGAAGGTGTGGACTTTATGGAGGAGATCTGTTACCGGAGGTGGGGTTTGACGTTTCAAAAATCCATACACTTCACGGTGTCTCTTTTTCTGTCTTGTGTTTGTGGATCAAGATGTGAGCTCTCAGCTACTGTTCCAGCACAACGCTTGCATGTCTCCTGCCATGTTCTGCACAATGATGGCCATGGTCTAATCCCGTGTCCTTAAAAGCATCTTTCTAAGTTGTCATGGAATTAGAAAAGATGCTAAGATACTGCTCTTCCAGAGGGCTGGAGTTGGTTCCTAACACCCATGACAGGAGGACCACAGTGGTTTGTAAATCAGCTCTACAGGATTCAGCACACTATCTGGATTCCAGCGGACTGCCATTTAGGTGCACATACACACACACACACACACACACACACACACACTCACTCACACACACACCCCACACACACACCCCACACACACACACACACACACACACACACACACCACACACACACACCCCACACACACACACACACACACACACACACACCACACACCACACACACACCCACACACACACCCCCACCCACACACACACACACACTCCCACACACACACACACACACACACACCACACCACACACACCCCACACACACACACACACACACACACACACACACACACACACACACACAAGTACATACATGATGATAGCTGTTCTTCTATCTTTGCCCCACCAGCATATCTCTTATTTCATAACAACCTTTAAAGAACCAAGCTCAAGCTATGAGATTCTCTGGCTTTGTTTCTCACCCCATTTCTTCAAAATAATTTTGCTGAAGCTGTTTTCAAACAAGACTTGTTAAAAATTCTTTTCCTCTTCCTACCTTAAGAGCCTGTTCTGCATCATTAGTGGAGAGAATTTACAGGAAATCTAGAGACAACAGTTCTACAGTCAGGCAGTCTCTTCCTTTTTGTGTGTTTCCAGAGCTTCAAATTATAAATAATGTCAGTATCCTCTTTTAAAACTTTGAAAATTTCATGATTTCAAAAGGTCATGTAGTTACCGAGGGCACTTTTCTAGTAACCTCCACTCACAAAACACACATTAATCAAACTAAAATTGCATTCCTGAGATACAGTTTGTTCATTTATTAAGAAAACACTAAAAGTCTCTTTTGTAGAGATAGGAGACCAAGAAATATCTGGAATACTTTCAATGTCAATCAGATAATAAACACTAAATATAGGTAGAGTAATACAGAAGTTTACATCTTGCGAAGAAGCTAATCCAGGACCTTGTGCCTACACTTTGATCTATTTTCTTTTCCTTTCTTTCTATTTCTTTAAACTGTTGAGATTATAATTTAATAACATTTCTCTCTTCCATGTCCTAAATTGTGAATTGGCTCTTAAAATTTTGTACGTCTTATAAAATTAAAAAAAAAATTAAGCAAATTAATGATGTATATTTTGGAATGTATTTAAAAAAAACAAACAAAACAAAAACTTGCATGCTCATGGTGCCAGCAAGATAGCTCAGCAGGTAAAGAGTTTGCCACCGATCCTGGCAACCTGAGTTTGAGCCCAGGGACCTCCACAGTAGAAGGTGAACGCCAGCTCCTCCGCGTTGTCCTCTGACCTCTACATGTGTACCACGTCCTTCACGCCTTGCCCCATAAAATGAATTTGAAAATATTAGCTGACCTAACCTAGCCTCATCTTTGGTCTAGAAAGAATGCCCTGTATTCCAGAGTGGCTTCCAACTCTGTGTTGCTGTGATTCAATGTCTGAGTGCTGGGATTCCATGCAGGTACCACCATACACATTTCCTACCATGCTGAGAAGCTAATCCAGGTCTTTGTGCATGCACTTGATCAACTAAGCATTACTCTAGATCCTTTGAACTATTTTCTTTCTTTCTTTCTTTTTATTTTAACTTTTGAGATTGTAGTTTAGTAAACACATTTCTCTCTTCTCTTTCCTCCCTCAAACCCCTCCAATATACTCCTCCCCATTCTTCTTCAAACTCGTGGGCTCTTTTTCCATAGATTATTATTTCATGCATCTACATACACACACACACACACACACACACACACACACACACACGTATATATATGTATATATATACAAACACATATATATTTATATATGTACTCAAATGTAACCTGTTGATTCATTACTTGTCTGTATGTTTTCAGGGTTGACAGTTTGGCAGTGAACAACCAATTTATATACTCTTCCTTGGGGGAAGCCCACCTCTCTCTGAGCTTTATTCTGTTGCCTGTAATTCTTTCTGTAGGGTTGATGTCTCATGGGCTTTTCCCATAAAACCACCTCAGCAAGAGGGATAACATATCTTATACTGGACACCTAGCTAACTACTCAGTGCTAATAAGGTAGAATCCACCTTCCCTAATTTATTTAAATAGCACAAACCCTAACAATAATCTATAAACATTTGTCCTATACCCACAGATTAATATGGTCCTCACCCCTCATCGAGGTACTTTTCTTTACAACATAGGGAAACCATTACAGAAAACCACAAACAATTACAATGCAGAGTTGTAGAGTCGGGTCCCAATGGGTACATCTAGAAAACACTCTTACTTGTGAGGCTCAGGGACTATTGTGGAAGAGGATGCAGAAAGATTGTAAGACTCAGAGAATCTGGGAGTTTGACGTGAGATTATGGCTCCTAGTAACATCAGAAACTACACCCATAGAATCTCTCCATGGCCACTCAGAGGCGAGCTGGACAAAGATGTTTCCAATGAACATGTCAAACTATTTCTGATGGATGAAGACACCATGCAGAAGTGGAAACTTTAAGGGTTCTTTGGAGAAAGTCAGTTGTGTTGGATGGTGTTTTGCTGGGGCAAACACATGAAGGAATGCTTCGTTAAGATGGACCCAGGTGTGAAAGGCTAAGGGAGATTCATGAAGGAATGCTTCACTGAAGCACACACAGGAGAGAGGATGTTATGCTAAAGTAAGCGTGTAAAAGGGTGTGTGATAAAGGATTCTTTGCTAACACCGGGCGTGAATCGGTCTGCCTCACACTGTGTAGTTAAGCTGCATTTGTTGGGACTCCATAGAGGGAAATGCACCAAAAGCCCTCCTGGTGCTGTGCTGCAGTTTCTTGCTGCTTCTTCCAACTTGGCTGATTGGCAGGGTGATGTCAGCAGAGACAGATGCACGCAATGAGGGAAGACACATGCTGAGGCAAGACCCGTAGAGGACACATGATCTTTGGAGGGTATAAATAGAACAGGAAGAACAGTAACAGAGGTTAAGCTTGGCTTGCTTATAGAACTAGCTGTGCAACACTTGTGGGTCTCTCATCTTTGCTAATCTTTGCTTCCCTGAGAGAGGCATGGCAGAGATCTCTTGGTATTACTGCCAGTCCCTCCTGCTGACTCAAGCCAAAGCTGAGGCCTGGCTGTCTCTGCTAGGCCATGTCATCGTTGTTGCTAACCCAACTCTACCAAACTCAAGTGCTAATGGATCTGTGAAGTGTTTGTGAGTAGATCGAGCTGTCACAGCCTGCTAACCTGTCAACTGAACTGCTGATTTCCAGGCAACACAGATGGGAGTTCCTCCAAACAACTTTCTAAACAGGTCCACTTTCCCCATATTCTTTCTTTCCCACTACCTCTGGTGGGTAGTGAGCTATAAGAGAGGTTAAAGTGTTTAAGATCCATCATCAAAAAGGTGAGTAAAAAGAATAAAGTTTCACCATGCTTAGAGTTACTTGGGCATGTCAACCCATTTTCTGATGGAAGACTACTCCATGCTTAGAGTTACCTGGGCACGGCTTCATGAAGTAGCAAACTCAGCAAGCTTTATGGACAGGGCTTTAGATTGACTTTATAGAGTAGACATGCTTCACTTTCTCAAAGGCCAAGTCAAATGTGGAGTGTTGTTCTTAGGATTGTAAATGTAGGTCGGGAGAGATGTGTGAGCCAAGCTTTTCTCTTTCCTGTATTCTTCTTTATCATCACCTGTGGTTTGACACCATAGCAGCATATTATCTTTTCTAGAGGAAGTTTTGTCTACATTCTATCTTTTCTCTCAACTTCACCAAGGGAGACTTCTACCTTACCCGCCTCACCCAACTCACTTTTTCCATTACTGCTTAGGGTTCTTAATTCTGATATGTGTCAAGCACAAATATTTAATGGGAAGGAATAAAAATGTTAAATGCTGCTGTTCCTTCCATTTCCTGATTAATTTTAGTCATTTCTCTTTCTTCTCATAAGCTGTAAAATTTTGATTGGTTGTGGTTTTCGGGAATAGTCTACCTCTGTTGCATACAGACATTTCCTTAATTAAGGGTGGCGAATACACTTAGTTATGGGTATAAGGGCAAATGTTTATAGGTTGTTGCTACAGATTATGCTATTTTGAGCTTCAGGAAAGGTTGCAGAAGAGGGTGCAGAAAGATTGTAAGAGTTAGAGCATCAAGGAGTTCACTGTAAGATTGTGTCTCCTAGTCATATTAGAAGTTACACCCATCAAGTTTCACCAACATGATTGCCTAAGTATGAGACGAACGAGAATGACACCAATGCACACACTGAACTGGATGGGGGAAAGCCCACAAAGCTGGAACCCTACCCAAAGAATTATAAGCAATGAAGGAAAACTGGGAGCCAGAGAGATGGCCTTCCCCTGGGAGCACACCAATTGGTTGTGCAGTATGAAATGGTCATCCTTGAAAACATGCATATGAGTAACATTATACAGACTCAAAAGTTTATATTTAGGAATGCATATATAGGAATGTAACATACACACATCCATGAATTTGAAGGAAAGTGGAGGTTAGAGGTATGTGGTAGTTTTTGGAGGAAGGAAAGAGAAGGGAAAATGTTGTAATTATATTAACTCAAAAACTAAAATAAAACCCAATAAAATGGTCATCGAAGGCAACTATTACATAATAACCAATAACTGATGAACTTTGACTCATGACTACAAGAATACTCATTTAGTTTTCAATATTTTCATTGCTTTGCAATAGATTACATTTCAATATCTTCAGTTATCCTATAATGAACATGTGAGGTACATCATAACGAATGTTAGTTCTGTCCTTGACTCTCTAGTATAAAGGTAATTTTGGTGACCTCATTCCATTTCACAGTCTCCTCGTTCATGGACAAATTTTGTGCGATGGATAGGTGGAATTCTGGCTGCTACTTCCCCATAGAAAATGAATCTCTTTGCTGTTTGGCGTGGAGGGCAGCATCGTATGTAGGTCAGTGTATGAAATTCTATATAAAGTTGGAAGAACAATGGAGGACCCACTGCCCAGCCACACTAGGTTTCAATGTTGTCTTCAAACAATATTTCTGATAAAAGTCTCACCACTTACAAGTGACGTTTTGATAAAGCAAGCTGGAAATAAACACTTTATCATTTCCCTGTGGTTATTTTGTACCAACCCACAGAGATGTATTCATTTTTATAAATCACTTGCAGATCTGAAAACCTTATGGCCTTCTCCAGGTTCTTCAGAAAATTACTCTTTCACAATACAAAAGCTATAACACAGCTTTTTATTCTTTCTGTAAGGCACTGTTTAAAAAAGTAATCTGCCACAATAATTCTTTTGTTGTTGTTGATTTTTGTTTTTAAATTTTTCATTTTATTTATCTACTTTACATCTTGTTCACAGCCCCTCCTTTGGGTCACCCCCTCCAATTACTCTTCCTGACTCGCCTTGTCATCTAAGAGTGTGGAGGCCACCCTGGGTGTCCCCCCACCCTGTCACATCAATTCTCTGCAGGACTAGCCACATTCTTTCCCACTGAGGACAGACAAATCAGTTCAGGTAAAATAGAATATCCCATAAATAGGCAACAGCTTTTGGGATAGGCCCTGTTCCAGTTGTTTGAGACTCTCATGAAGACCAAGCTGTACATCTGCTACGTCTGTGCAGGGAGGGATGAGATCCAGTCCATGTGTGCTCTTTGATTGGTAGTTCAATCTCTTGAAAGCCCCAAGGATCCAGGTGAGTTGACACTGTTGGTCTTCCTGTGGCGTTTCTATCTCCTTCAGGGCCTGAAACCCTTCCCCAAATACTTCCCCATTAGAGTTCCCAGGCTCCACCCACCGGATGTGGGACTCTGCATCACTCTGAGTCAGCTGCTGGGTGGAGATTCTCAGAGGGCAGCCTACCTAGACTCTTGTCTGCAAGCATACAAGAGCATCATGAGATGGGTCTCAAGTTGGGCCAGTTATTTGTTGGTCATTACCTCAGTCTCTGCTCCATCTTCTGGCCCTATATTTCTTAGAGACAGGAAAAATTTGGGGTAGAAAGTTTTCTGGGTAGCTTAGTGTCTCTGTTGCTCTACTGTAGCTCCTGTCTGACTGCAGGAGGAAGACTCTTTAGTTTCCATATCCCCAGTGCTGTGAGTCATAACTGAGGTTATCCCCATTGATTCTTGGGTGCCTCCCATATCCTAGGTCTCTATAATATCCTGGAGATGCCCTCTCCACATTTCCATACCCATCAGTTGCAGATTTCCATTCCTTCTCATGGCCATTTGGCTATCTTTCCTGTTGCTCCCCATACCTGATCCTGAATGCCCTATTCCCTTCCCCATTCCCTGTCCCACCCTCCTTTCATCTGCCTCTTATGATTATTTTATTCTCCCTTCTAAGTGAGATTCAAACATCATCGTTTGTGCCTTCCTTCTTGTTGAGCTTCTTTGGGTCTGTGGAGTGTAGCATGTGGAATACCCTGTATTTTGTGGTGAATATCCACTTGTAAGTGAGTACCTCATTTAGGATGATATTTTTCAAGATCTATTCATTTGCTCGCAAAATTCATGCTGTCTTTGTTTTTAATGCCCAAGTGATATTTCATTATGAAGATGTACCACATTTCCTTTATCCATTCTTCACTTGAGGGGCATCTAGGCTGTTTCCAGTCTCTAGCTATTATGAATAAAGCTGCTATGAACATAGTTGAGCAAGTGTCTTTGTGGGATGATGGAGGTTCTTTTGGATGTATGACCAGGTGGTATAATAGGTCTTGAAGTAGAACTATTCCCAGTTTTCTGAGAAACCACCAAATTGATTTTCAAAGTGGTTTTATAAGTTTGCCCTCCCACCAGCAATGGAGGAGTTGTTCCACATCCTTGCCAGCATGTGCAACTTGAGCTTTTGATCTTAGCAGTTCTGACTGGTATAAGATGAAATCTCAGAGTTGTTTCGATTTGCATTTCTCTAATGTATACTAAGGGCTTTGAACATTTCTTTAAGTGCTTCTCTGCCATTTGAGATTCCTCTGTTGAGAATTCTGCTTAACTCTGTGCCCCATTTTTTAATGTGGTTTTTTTTTAGTTGCTAGTATCATACTTCTTTATAAATTTTGGTTATTAGCCATCAGTCAGATGTAGGATTGGTGAAGATCTTTTCCAGATCTGTAGGTTTCTGTTTTGTCCTATTGACAGTGTTCTTTGCCTTACAGAAGATTTTCAGTTTCATGAGGACCCATTTATTGCTTGTTGATCTTATAGCCGGAGTCATTGCTGTTTTGTTAAGGAAGTTGTCTCCTATACTAAGGAGTTCTCCACTTTCTGTTCTGTTAGATTTAGTGTATCCAGTTTTATGTTGAGGTCTTTGATCCACTTGGACTTGAGTTTTGTAAAGGGTGATAAGTATGGATGTATTTACATTGTTTTACATGCAGACATCCCGTTAGACCAAGACCATTTTTTACAGAAGCTTTCTTTTTTCCATTATATAGTTTTGCATTCTTTGTGAGAAATCAAATGTCCATAGATATGTAGGTTTATTTGTAGATCTTCAATTTGATTCCATTGATCAACCTGTCTCTTCCTATTACAATACTGTGGCTTTGGTCCTTGGATGCTCCTGTTGTAGTAGGTATTAAGAAGAAGGTTAACCTCAATGGTCTGGGTTTGGCAGACCTCTGATGGATATTCTTTACCTGTATAGTGCTAGATTACTAGGTCTGCATGGTTCAGGATTCATGGATCTGTATGGTTCAGGATTCACAGGTCTGAATGGTTCAGGAGTCACAGGTCTGCATGGTTCAGGATCCACTTGTCTGATGAAGGTGGGCTGAAAGGTAGTGGGAGAATGGAAGTCTTCTGAGTATAACAGACTGTGCAGGGCAGCTGGGGATACCCCAGAGGACTGAGGGAACAGGGAAGGTGAATGCAGGAAGAGAAGCTAACCTGTATGGTTCATGATCCACAGTTCTGATGAAGGTGGGCTAAGAGGTGGCAGGAGAATGGAGGTCCTCCAGAAACAGACTGCTCAGGGGAGCCAGAGAGACCCCAGAGCCACAGTATTTTTAAAACAATGTAGGATTCAATTAGAATGTTGAACAAACTGTTTTGATATGTCTTGAACACTGACTTAATTTTTGGCACTATATAAGGACAGTTTTGCCACAAATTCTATGGGGCCTTTGACTTCTAGAGTTGTTTTGACCATACTTTTAGTTCCCATAACTTCTTAAATTTTCCAAGTCTAAAATTCATGGTATGGGCAATATATCAGTAGAAATAAATTTAATTTTTCTCTATATCCTACATCCTTGGAAGCAGATCTTAATTCAAGATATAGAAAGTTCTTGATTTCTTTGAAATTAGCCATTCCATTTTCTATATTCCTATGTCAATCAGGGAAAATATTGTCTCATTGACAGTGTTTATTTGATGAAGCTTTGTCAGTTAGATCTATGTATTTGTCAGCTCCAAGGAAGAGCTCCCTGGAGCTATAGTAAAGTTCTACTCATATGGAGTGTAGCAGGAATATGGACCACCACTTCACAGGGGCCACTCTGAGAACTGATGGACTGAGAGCGAAAGTTTGGCATGGCACTAAGTGTGCACATGGATAGCCTAGATTTGGAAGAGAAGGAGTGATTGATAGTAAGAAGACCTTCAAGTGGGTCTCAAAGAGATTTAATATATGGATGCATAGATTCAGCCATCAATTAACTCACTAGATAAATATTATTTATATGTTACCACATGGAAAAAAGTATCAACAAAAGTTTAACCTGTTACAACTTCATTTTAAATTAAGAAGCCAGAGTTTTTAAAACACTGATCATCAAAGACTAAACTTTATATGCTATCTCCAAAGCAGGGCAGATCTAAATGTAGATTTAAACTTAAAGGATTTCTGTGCTAGCTATGCGTCTCTTTTCCTTAAGTCTTAATTTTTCTTTTTCTAACTGCCCTATGGATGACTATGGTTCTTAACTTGCCCTTTTCACTTCTTGTGATACACAGGACAGGAATTGAGTGGGTGACAAGGGAGGTTTTGAAGAGTGTGATGACACACAAGGAACAAAGTCAGATGATGAAGTTAGTGTTTAACACTGTTAGAAAGATGGGCAAATCATCAGGGAAATTTCTGCTCTCAGCTTTGATTCTAGGTAAGGAAGGAATCTATTCCGGGCATGGGTGAGATAATTGTTATGGAAGATTAGGACATTAGAGCATTGCCTTGTGCACTGTAGCATTCAATAATATTATATGCTTCAGTAAGCCGTGATTGAAAAATATTGTAACAGGAAGCCTAGCACTTGACACCTGGACTTAGGCAATAATTTGACTTGAAAGGCAGATGAATCAAGAAAGGAAGCGATTCCTTGGAATGGTGATGAATTTAACACTTGTTGGCTACATCTTTCAACTCTTTGCACTTGATTCTAGCTCACTACATTTTATTCCACCTTCATTAATTTAGTCTAAACTCTACTGGAAAGTGGAAGCTTGTAATGTTTGTCATACTGTAACCAACAAATACTGTGTCTTAGTTAGGGTTACTTTCACTGTGATGAAACACCACAACCAAAAGCAACTCAAGCAATAAAGGATTTATTTCACTCCATTCATAATCAAAAGATGCACAGGCAGGAACTCATGCGAGGCAGGAATCTGTAGGCAGGAGCTGATGCAGAGGCCTTGGGGGAGTGCTGTTTACTGACTTGATTCTTTCTTGGTGGTGGGAGGGGTCAGTGCACTAACTTATCTTTCACATTAGTTCCCACACCATGGGACTTCTAAGACTTTCACTGGTGTAGGCCATTGAAGTTTGGTTGGATTTATTTCCCATTCTCTAATGCATATATGTGCTACAAACAAGGCCAAAGTAGTTGCCACCTCCTTCTCACTTGGTCCAATAAGAGTAATGCTATCAATACAGTGGACCAGTGTGATATGTGAGAGAGACAGGTGACCAAGAACCTTTCAAACTAAGTTAAGACATAAGGCTCGAGTTTTAATATGTAAAGCTGTAAAGGTATACTGCTGGCCTTGCCAACTGAAAACACACTGCTTCTCCTGGTCCTTATGATCATGTCAAGAGAAAGGCATTTGCTAGATCTAGCTGCATCCCATATACCAGTAGGTATGCCTTCCCAAATATGGAGACCACTTCTGGTACAGAGTTGCAATTCAAATCACTTCTTGTTTGAGTTTTCAATAATCAGACAGATTTTCCACAATCCATCTGTCTTGTGCAATGGCCAGATAGGGGAGTTAAAGGGAGATGTGGTGGAAATTACCACCCATGTATCTTTCAAGTCCTTCATGGTGGTAATTCATGCAATTCTGAAATTCATCCAGGGATAGTTTTTGATTTAATAATTTTCCTTGCAGAGGGAAGTCTAAAGGCTTCCGCTTAGCCTTTCCAAACATAATAGTCCTCACTGTCCATTTCAGGGAACCAATATTGGAATTCTGCCAACTTCTAAGTACGTCTATCCTGACTACATTCTGAGACTAGGAAATCACTATGGAATAAGTTTGGGGACCCACTGAACTTACTGTAAGTCAGACTTCAGCCTAAACTCCATTAACCGCCTGACCTCCATAGGCCCCTGCTTTAACTGGAGGGCCACAGTGTTTCTTGGGGTCTTCTAGAATCAGTGTCAATTCAGATCCAGTATCCCTCAGAACCTGGAAATCAGATTGTTCTCTTTCTTCCAGTGTGAAGTTGCCTTTGTAAAAGGCCATAGGTTCCTCTGGGGAAAAACTAGAAACAATGCTAAGAGTATTTTAAAATAAGAGTAAAACTCTTATTTTACCAAGATCCTTCCTTAGGGAATCTGGTTCCCTTCATTCAAGGAGTTCTGGATCTGCAAACTGGTTTAAGTCTGGAAATTCATTCATGGGCTGAGATTCCCTAATGCCACAACCCAATAGAGCCTTTCTTTCATTTGAGATTTTTTTTCCTTATGCAGATCAAACATAAATGCAGTAGGCTTTTTATCTATGTCATGCCTGGAAACACCGTGACTGACTAGCCTTTACCAAAGGTCCATATAAGTCACGCTACCATAAAAATCACTTTGGCTGTTATGCCCATTAAGGGTCAGGTCATTATGGACATTGCTTTGCCCATGCTACCCATTAGAAAAAAATATGATCACGTTTCCTTTGGCAATTCAGGGCTGCCACTGAGATGTTGCTACTTTGAGACCCAATTAGAGCAATTTAATCTATCCACCTGATCAGCAGCAGCTCTGATCCTGAGGCCTAGCAAAAGGACAAGGGTAACAACAAAGTTCTTCGAAGTCTCATTATTTTTTTTTATCTTATAGGCTCGTTTCTCCAGTGTAGGGGAATGCCAGGGTGTGGAGGTGGGAGTGGGTGGGTAGGAATGGGAGCATCGTCATAGAAGCAGGGGAAGGGGAGAGGGTTTGGGAGAGGGGGGGAAAGGATAACATTTCAAATGTAAATACATAAAATATCCAAGAAAAATAAAATTAAAAAAGAGGGGGTTATTAATCTAGATTATCAAGGGGAAATTGGGTTGCTTCTTCACAAAGGAGGTAGAAAAATTATGTATATAGTACAAGAGATTCTTTATGGCATCTCTAGGAGCTACCATGTTCTGTGATTAAAGCCAGTGAGCAACTATAATAATCTGGCCCAGATAGGATGACAAGGAACACAGACCTTTCAGAAATGAAGGCATGAGTCACTCCTCCAGGAAAGGAGCCAAGACCTGCTGAGGTGTTTACTGAGGGTGGAGGAAATACTGAAGGGACAGTACAGGAAGGTAGTTATAAATTCCGGTTAAGGCCGGGTAACTAGGTGCAGGAATGAAGATTATAATTGACATGAGTATTTCTGTCATACCTTTTAAAGACCATATTTGTAAAGATGTTTTCTTTCCTCAACTTCTCTGTCATGCAATAAATCATCAATTTCTGATGCCTATGAGTTGTACACGGCATAGTTATATCATGTTAGGTACCATTATGACTTGGTTAAATATACAATGCACTTGTCATTGTCTATGAGGCATTTATGTCATTAGCAAAAACTAAGACATAGTTATTATTTTCATTTGGAGGTTAATCATGGCATAGGAGGTATGATCGTGTGTCAGCTTGACAAGGAGTAGATATTTTTTTAAAGTGAATTTAAATGCACTTTATTTTTAAACAAACCACATGACATGCTTTTTCTTAAAAAAAAAAAAATCAACGTCTCCACTCCAAATAAATCACGGTCAAAATCAAAGCTCAAGATGACATCAGTCCCATTTGTCGTAAGGCCTGGTGTTGTATGGATGGTAAGCGGCAGCCAATTATGGTGACAGGTGATAGATTCAATCTGTTAACATTTTTCCATCTCTAAGCCATCCTTAAAGAAAATCATGAATGGAGTCCCACCATCTTCACGGTACTCCAGGAGAGCAACCATACCATCTGGATTCGTGTTTTCACCAATAAAAGACTGATAGTTATTGAAATTAGCAAGCATGTGCTTAACTCGCTCCGCAGCTCCAGTCGTAAAAGGCTTTTCTCTTTCTGGTTTCTGTTCTTCAAGTTTGCCTTTGAGTGAATTCCTGTAGTCTTTGATGTACTTTTTGTAGGTGTCTTTTGTGAAGCTGGCTTCTTGTAAGTGATGGTTCATGACAATGGCCATGACTACTGTGCTTTCGGTACCTTGGTCCTCCAGACCTTCAGCGGAAGCATTTTTACCAGTGAGCGAATCATCAATGGCATCCGCTGTTCTACTGACCATCTTGCCCTCCACCTCCAGGCACAGCCCATCCGCGATCTCCTGGATTTTGTAGATGTTGGAGAACAGCTTGTCATGGCTGATGAGGTCCCGGTAGATGATCATAGTGACAGCTGGGGACAGGGGCGCCAGCCTGACAGCGAGGAGCAAGCACGAGCACGGTGGGAGAGCGGGCAGAAAAGGCGGCCTCGGGCGCTGCCCAACCTCATATCAAGGAGTAGATTTATGATGGCTATTTTTGGTTGTTAGCTTGACTACATCTGGAATTAACCAAAATACCAAGGCTGGAAAAGGATTAATAATAATAATAATAATAATAATAATAATAATAATAATAATAATAATAATAATAATGATGATGATGATGATGGTGGTGGTGGTGGTGGTGGTGGTGGTGGTGGTGGTGGTGGTGGTGGTGATGATGATGATATATTATTATTATATCATTTAAAGTGGGAAGACATACTTTTAATCTGGATTTTTGATGTGGGAAAGTACACTTTTTATTCAGATCTTTTGAGTTGGGAAGATTCACTTTTAATCTGGGCTCCACCTCTGGGTGGCAGTCTATATAAAAGACACGGAAGAAGGAAAGCTTTGCTTCCTTTATTCTTTTCTTTTTCTCACTCTGGCTGGCAAATCCATTCCTTCACTGAATGGATAAGGTCCAGCTGAGACACCTAGTCTTGTGGACTGAACAACCACTGGATTCTTGGCACCTCCCATTGGTAGACAGCCATTGTTACACAAGCTAGACCACAGCCTGCAAGCCACTCTAATAAATTCCCTCCAACATATAAACATTATATGTAATGGAATATATATATATGTATATATATATATATATATATATTAGTTCCATGACTAATTTATGCTAACAACAGTTTTCAGTCAGACATCTGTTTTAGTGCAGATCTTTTGAGAGACAGAAATTTTCTGTCAACAAGCAAGTTTGGGTAGCACTTGGGAGATATGTAGCTCTTTTGAACTTTGTCAACAGATTTAGAATCACTGCTGTTGTTCTCCTGCTTCATTTGGATAATAATCCAATCAAATGGGAGACAAAAGCCCAACCCAAACGCTGGTAGAACTGAACAACTGGAGGAAGCTAGCCTGCAAATCAGAATGGAGACCGGGGACAGTAGGAGCGCTCAGATTGTCTGTGATAGGGCTAAGCATTGAAAAATTCCAACTCTGGTCAACTAGATTTTATAAAGCCCAAGTCCATGATACAAGTCCAAAACATTTTTTTTTAGAAAGACTGGTAAAAGGAATTTAAAAAAAGAGACTGAAGATACGTGAGATTTAATTTATGCTCAGATTTCAAGACATGACTTTTCCCATGCTTGTGGAATTTTCTAAAAGCTTATGCTCAATTATGTAATTATCTTGTAGTGCACCAATAACAGTTAATATACTGACACCAGCATATGAATAAAAATCTGAAAAGCCTTAGATATTAAATTCAGAAGCTTTAAAATATGTGCAGGTGAGTAAAAATCTGCCCCTGACCTGCAAGTCTGCAGTTGAGACCTTTGGCTAAAACGATGCCAGGACTTTGGTTTCTTATTATCACATTATTCTATCGCTCCCCCCTGTACTGTGTAAGAGTGGTCTAGGCCTCTTAATGTTTAATTCTCTTATGACTGGGATTCAACCTTGTATGCCACTCCAGACTGATCCCTGGTTTTTAAATAATTCATCAAACTACTCGTCAAAGTTTTTCCATCCTGTAAGAAAGTTAAAAGCAGATGGACATAATTTTGTAACTTATGTTTAGTTCTTCAGGCGCTCACATGTATAAAACATTGCTAAAGAAAATGTTAATAGATGGAAAACACAAGTGTAATCGCATCTGATGCCTTTTATTTCTCCTGCTTTATAGACTGTAGTATAGTCACATCATTTTGCCTCCTTCTTTCCTTCCTTCCAAGCCTCCCATACATTCTTCCTTGATCACTTACAAATTCAGAGCCTTATTCCTCATTTATTCTTGATACACACACACACACACACATGTAGATGCATGCATTAGTAGTGAATGAAGAAAATATATAATCTATTTATGCATATATATTCATAAACACAACCTGCTCAGTCTGCATGATGTTTCTTGTATGTATGTTTTATGTATGAATGCATGCGCTGACCATTTGATACTGGATAATCAATTGGTGAGTTTTTCCCCGAGGAAGACTATTTCTCCCACTCTCCTTATTCCTTAGCTGCCTGCCATTCTTTGTGAAGGCTTGAGGCCTTATGGGATTTACCTCATGCACTTTGGCACGTCTATTGTCTCTGTTCAGGTCACATTTGGCCAGTCGTGTTGGTGAGACTTTATGGGCAAAGCTTCTGACATGACTAGGAGACATAATCTTCCAGCCAACTCTCTGAGCCTCTGTCTTGTACAATCTTCGCAACCCCCTTCTGCAACGTCCACTGACTGAGCCTGAGGTGCTGGAGTTGTTATGGAGATGTGTCCACTGGGGATGGGCTCCACAATTCTAAAGGGCTGAGGTACCTAATCTGTAGGTATTAGAGCAAATATTTAGGGTGTAGTTAGAGAGAATGCTGGTTTAGTGAAGTGATGGATATAGATTCCCCTCTAAGGTCTATGACTTCAATACCAGGCAACCCTTCCCTCTTCTTGAGTGAGTCTTAAGGCCAATAGATAGCTTCTGGTTATTTCTAAGGCATACGTGCCACAGATGTGCATTGAGGGTTACTGTGCCATGCTAGTTATTGTAGGATTCATAGGCATCACAGCTTGTACAGCATCTCTGGAACCATGAGAGATAGTTCTCAGGGAGGAAGATTCCTGTCAGTTCCACCTCAGAGGCCTCTGGAACTCGTGTCTGAAGCACAAGGTTTCTAGATCACCATGAAAGGCAACCAGAAGCGATAGTGATAGTCTGTAATGTTCTGGTAGGTTCTTGGATATCCAGACCCACAACTCAAAAGAGGGTTTCTCATGCCTCGAGTTGGGGTTTTTCTTAGGTGGTCTTTGGCTCTTACAGGAAACATTGGCAGCAACCATGAGAAAATTAAATTAAAATTGAGCCTGGCCTGGCTGTTCTCTGTGAGGGCCTACCAGTGCTGACTGAGACAGAAGCAGATACTCAACCATTGGACTGACCCTGTGGCTGAATTGGGGGAGGATTGAAGAAGCTGAAGGGGAGAGCAAACCCATAGGAAGACCAACAGTCTCAACTAACCCAGACCCCAGGGAGCTCCCAGAGACCATGCCACCAAACAGGAGCACACATGGGTCAGTCCAAGACCCCTGGGACACATGTAGCAGAAGTTGGCTTGGTCTGGACTCTGGGAGAAGATGCACAATCCTTGAGAGACTCGAGGGCCCCAGGGAAGAGAGAGGCCTGGTGGGGAGGGAAGCGCCCTCTCAGAGGCAAAGGGAAGGAGGAATGGGATTTGGAACACTGTGTGTATGTATGGGGGGGATGCCGAGGAGGGGCAACAACTGGAATGTAGCTAAAAAATAACTTGGGTTGGGGATTTAGCTCAGTGGTAGAAACTTAAAAATACAAAAATAAATTTAAACTACATATGCATATTTAAACTTATGTATGTTTTAGATTTGTCTTTCATAGGTAGATAGTAAGTGACTACTTATGGCTTTTTCACACATTTCTACTGATTTTTTTCACCCCCTCCACTCCCTGTTCCCTTTTTCCCTTTCCCCAATCAGATCAGTGTATCTGCTGCTCTTTCTCTGTCACTACGAACCCGGTTGCAGGAATGGTCCCTTTTTACTTTCCTTGTTTCTGCTGTAGTTCATGGGATGTCCTCACATCTGAAGATTTGAATTAGGAGCCTCCATCGAAAGAAAACATTCTAGACAGTTTGTTTCTCTGGATCTGGATAAACTCAGTCAATATGATCTTTTCTAATTTTATCCGTTTACCTTCCAAGTTCATAGTTTCATTTTTCTTCGCAGCTGAATAGTATTCCATCCTGTATTTGTACTGTATTTTCATTACCTATATGTCAACTGTAGGGCATTTATTTATTTATTTATTTATTATTTATTTATTTATTTTCCATTTTTTTGATCTGGTGATTTGAGTGGCAGTGACCATTCTTGAGCACATATCGATGGCGTAGGACATCGCATTCTTGGGCACATGCCAAGGACTGGTACAGCTGGGTCATTGGTAGATTTATTTGTAGTTTTTAAAGAATTCTTCATGCTAATTTTCATAGTGGCTGCATCAGTTTGCAATCCCAGCAACAGGAATTCCCTTTTCCCTACCATCACCAAAATGATTATTAGAGAAAATAGCGTGTTAAAATCAACTAAGATTAGTGTCATGATGTTAAATCAAGTAGTATGATTTTAATGAAATTAGGTATACCAGAATTTGATGTACATATGTTTATGGTAGTAATATCTTCTTGGTTAACTATTCCCTTGGTTAGAATGAAATGTTCAAGTTTGAGTGATATTAGAAAATCAGTGTCTGCTTACTTTCAGGTCTCATGTGATTGGAATACTTTTATCTCTCCTGTTACCGTAACATGGTAATTGCTTGTAAAGCTAAGACATGACCACATAGCAATAGTGCCATTATATTTTCCTATTCAATTTTAAAAAATCAGAAAATTTACTTGTCTACAGCACTTTTGGTTTTTCCTTTCTCTCTCCCTTCTTCCCCCCTCCTCCCTCCCTCCCTCCCTCCCTCTCTCTCTTCCTCTCTCTCTTTCTTACTTCTGTCCTCCCTCCTTCCCTCTGTCCTCTTCCCTCTCTTTTTTCTTTCAATATTTATCTATATGTGCAGGGGCATAGACAAAAGCAAACCAAGAAGCAAACAAACACAAAAGTTATGTTCGTATCAATGCCTTAAGATGCTTCTTATGTGTTATTTTGTATAGCTTTGCAGGTATAGAACGTGTATTTAAATATTTACTGTAGGTTGAGGTTTTGAGTTACTGTTTTGTATATGTTGAAAGTCAGTTGTTTATCTGGTTTCTTTTATTGTGTGTAGACACATAGGTTTTTGTTGTTGTTGTTTTCTTGTCACACTGATTACTGAGGAATCTGTCTTTCAGCCTATTGATATTTTTGGAGCACAATGTTAATGTAATTGTAAATGGCTTTGGTTGTGTGGCCTGAATTCTGCTGAATGCTGTCGGTGATTTTTGAAATAACCCCACTGTCTTGTCTGCTAAGGTCTTGTTCTGTGTTTTGAGATCAGGTATTGCGACATGTCCGTGTACATTTTTTTCGCCCTCAGAATATTTTTAAAGCTATTTAGGGGGTTTTCTTTTGTGAACATGTGAATATTTTAGATGCCTATTCTGTTCCTTTTCTATATATAATGGGTAGATATGAGCTATAATACATTTAAAATTGCTTTGGAAAATATTGACATTTTAAGCAGTATTTATTCTTCCAATCAATAAGATGTTTCTCACTAATGTCTTTTTGAATTTATTATATTAGTATCATAATTATCATTTTCATTTGTTTTTTAAATTGGATATTTTTATTTACATTTAAAATATTACTCCCTTTCCCTGTTTCCCCATCTATAAACCCCCCATTCCCTCCCACTCCCACTTCTATGAGGTGTTCCCCCCAACCACCCCTTTTCCTGCCCTGACATTCCCCTACACTGGGGGGTCCAGCCTTGGCAGGACCAAGGGCTTCTCCTCCCATGGGTGCACAACAAGGCCATCCTCTGCTACATATGCAGCTGGAGCCATGGGTCTGTCCATGTGTACTCTTTGGATGGTGGTTTAGTTCCTGGGAGTCTGGTTGGTTGATATTGTTGTTCTTATGGGGTTGCAAACCCCTTCAGCTCCTTCAGTCCTTTCTCTAACTCTTCCAATGGGGACCCCGTTCTCAAGTGAATGGTTTGCTGCTAGCATTCACCTTTGTATTTCTCAGGCTCTGGCTGAGCCTCTCAGGAGAGAGCTATGTCAGGGTCTTGGCAGCATGCACTTCTTGGCTTCATCAATATTGTCTGGGTTTGGTGGCTGTAGGTATATGGGCTGGATCCCCAGGTGGGGCAGGCTCTGAATGACTGTTCCTTCAGTCTCTGCTCCAAACTTTGCTCCATATCCCCTTCTATGAATATCCTCCCCCCATTTTTTTCTTTTCTTTTTTTCAGAGCTGGGGATCGAACCCAGGGCTTTGCGGTTGCTAGGCAAGAGCTCTACCACTGAGCTAAATCCCCAACCCCTATTTTTCCCCCTTTTAAGAAGGAACGAAGCACCTGCACTTTGGCTTCTTGAGCTTCATGTGGTCTGTGGATTGTATCTTGGGTAATCTGAGCTTTTGGGCTAATATCCACTTATCAATGAGTGCATATCATGTGTGTTTTGTGTGTGTGTGTGTGTGTGTGTGTGTGTTTGTGTGTGTGATTGGGTTGTCATTTTGAAGGTTGTTTATGTTCATGCCTAACTTTGTTCCTGTGCATTTTCATGCCTAATGTGAGTGGGGTTGCTTTTTTTGAATTCCTTTTGAGCAACTTAATAATTCGTATATAAAAACATGACTGATCTCACTTCCTAAAACCTGACAGAATTCATTGAATATATTTGTCAATTCTGTCCTATTTATGGGAGAGTTTGGTTTTTCTATATATATAAAATAATGTTATCTGCAAACAGGAATCATTTGATCTCTATCTTTCTTTTTTATGTGGATGCCTCTAATTTTCTTCAGTGTTTTTTATTACATTACCAATACAGAACTGAATATGGATGTTGAAAAATGGAAATATTTGTCTTCTCCTGACCTTAGAGAAAATGATTTCACTGTTTTCCATTCAATATGATGTTGGCTATGGATCTTGATTTAACTTTGTTTTTAATAGCTGAGTAGTACCCCATTGTGTAGATGTACTACATTTTCTGTATCCATTCCTCTGTTGAAGGGCATCTGGGTTCTTTCTTTCCAGCTTCTGGCTATTATAAATCAGGCTGCTATGAACATAGTTGTATCTTGGGTATTCTGAGCTTTTGGTCTAGTGTCCACTTAACAGTAAGTGCGTACCATGTGTTATTTATTTATTATTTATTTATTATTTATTTATTTATTTATTTCTGTGATTGAGTTACCTCACTCAGGATGATATTTTCTACTTCCATCCATTTGCTTATGAATTTCATGAAGTCATTGTTTTTGATAGCTGAATAGTACTCCATTGTGTAAATGTACCACATTTTCTGTATCCATTCTTCTGTTGAAGGGCATCTGGGTTCTTTCCAGCTTCTGGCTATTATGAACATAGTGGAGCATGTGTCCTTGTTATATGTTGGAGCATCTTTTGGGCATATGACCAGGAGAGGTATAGCTGGGTCCTCAGGTAGTTCAATGTCCAATATTCTGAGAATCCTCCAGACTGATTTCCAGAATGGTTGTACCAGCTTACAATTCCAACAACAATGGAGGAGTGTTCGTCTTTCTCCACATCCTCACCAGCATTTGTTGTCACCTGAGCTTTTTTTTTCATTAGATATATCTCTTTATTTACATTTCAAATGGCACTCCTTTTCCCAGTTTCCTGTCCATAAACCCCATCCCCACCCATTCCCCCATACGTGTGTTCCCCCATCCACCCCCCTTACCAGCCCCTTAACATTCCCCTGCACTAGGGATCCAACCTTGGCAGGACCAAGGGCTTCCCCTTCCCCTGGTTCCCCAACAAGGCTGTTCTCTGCTACGTATGCAGTTGGAGCCCTGGATCAATCCATGTATAGTCTTTCAGTAGTAGTTTAGTCCCTAGAAGCTCTGGTTTGTTGGCATTGTTGTTCTTATGGGGTTGCAAGTTCCTTCAGCTCTTTCAATCCTTCCCAAAGGGGATCCTGTTCTCAGTTCAGTGGTTTACTGCTAGCATTGATCTCTGTATTGGACGTGCTCTGGATATGACTCTCAGGAGAGATCTATATCCAGTCCCTTTCAGCATGCACTTTTTTTTTTTGATCTTAGCCATTCTGACTGGTATGAGATGGAATCTCAGGGTTATTTTAATTTGCATTTCCCTGATGACTACAGATGTTGAACATTTCTTTAGGTGCTTCTCAGCCATTTGATATTTCTCAGTTGAGAATTCTTTGTTTAGGTCTGTACCTCATTTTTAAATAGGGTTCTTTAATTCTCCGGATTCTAACTTCTTGAGTTCTTTGTATATATTGGATATTAGTCATCTATTGGATGTAGGATTGGTAAAGATCTTTTCCCAATCTGTTGGTTGCCGTTTTGTCCTAATGACAGTGTCCTTTGCCTTACAGAAGCTTTGCAATTTTATGAGGTCCCATTTGTCAATTCTTGATCTTAGAGAATAAGGCATTGTTGTTCTGCTCAGGAAATTTCCCCCAGTGTCCATGTATTTGGGGTTCTTCCTTCTTTTTCTTCTATTAGTTTGAATGTATCTGGTTTTATGTGGAGGTCCTTGATCCACTTGGATTTGAGCTTTGTGCAAGGGGATAAGAATGGATTGATTTGCATTCTTCTACATGCTGACTGCCAGTTGAACCAACACCATTTGTTGACAATGCTGTCTTTTTTTCCCACTGGATTATATTAGCTCCTTTGTCAAAGATCAAGTGACCAAATGTGTGTGGGTTCATTTTTCAGTCTTCAATTCTATCCCATTGATCTACCTGCCTATCTCTGTACCACCATACAGTTTTTATGCTCTGTAATAGAGCTTGAAATCAGGGATTGTGATTCCCCCAGAAGTTCTTTTATTGTTGAGGATAGTTTTTACTATCCTGGGCTTTTTGTTATTCCAAATGAATTTGCAAATTGCTCTTTCTAACTCTATGAATAATTGAGTTGGGATTTTGATGTGGATTGCAGTGGATTTGTAGATTGTCTTTGGCAAGCTGGCCATTTTTACAATATTAATTCTGCCAATCCATGAGCATGGAAGTTCTTTACATCTTCTGAGATCTTCATCAATTTCTTTCGTCAGAGACTTGTAGTTCTCATCATACAGATCTTTTTACTTGCTTGATTAGAGTCACACCAAGGTATTTTATAGTATTTGTGACTATTATGAAGGGTGTCGTTTCTCAGCCTGTTTATCCTGTGAGTAGAGGAAGGCTACTGATTTGAATTAATTTTACATCCAGCCACTTTGCTGTAGTTGTTTATCAAATTTAGGAGTGCTCTGGTGGAATTTTTCAGTCACTATCATATCATCTACAAATAGTGATATTTTGACTTCTTCTTTTTCCAATCTGTATCCCCTTGACCTCCTTTTGTTGTCTCATTACTCTGGCTAGGACTTCGAGTACTATATTGAATAAATAGGGAGAGAGTGGGCAGCCTTGTCTGTTCCTTGATTTTAGTGGAACAGTGACCTTTGCCTCAAGGTTCTCTCCGTTTAGTTTGATATTGGTTACTGGTTTGCTGCATATTGCTTTTGCTATGTTTAGGTATGGGCCTTGAATTCCTGATCTTTCCAAGACTTTTAACATAAAAGGGTGTTGAATTTTGTCAAATGCTTTTTCAGCATCTAATGAGATGATCATGTGGTTTTTTTTCTTAGAGTTTGTTTATATAGTGGATTTCATTGATAGATTTCCTTATGTTGAACCATCCCCACATCCCTGGGATGAAACCTACTTGATCAAGATGGATGATTGTTTTCATGTGTTTTTGGATTCAGTTTTTGAGAATTTTATTGAGTATTTTTGCATAAATATTCATAAGGGAAATTGGTCTGAAGTTCTCTTTGTTGGGTCTTTCTGTGGTTTAGGTATATGTGTAATTGTTGCTTCATAGAAGAAATTGGGTAGTGTTCCTTCTGTTTCTACTTTGGGAATAATTTGGACAGTATTGGTATGAGGTCTTCTATGAAGTTTTTATAGAATTCTGCACTAAACCCATCTGATTCTGGTCTCCTTTTGGTTGGGAGGATTTAAATTACTGTTTCTATTTAGGGATTATGGGACAGTTTAGATGGTTTATCTGATCCTGATTTTAAATTGTTACCTGGTGTCTGTCTCAAAAATTGTCCATTTCATCCAGATTTTCCAGTTTTGTTGAGTATAGGCTTTTGTTGCAGGATCTGATGATTCTTTGGTTTGTATTGTTATGTCACCCCTTCCCTTTCTGGTTTTATTAATTTGCATACTGTCTCTGTGCCCTCTGGTTAGTCTGGCTAAGAGTTTATCTATCTTGTTGATTTTCTCAAAGAACCAGCTCCTGGTTTTGTTTGATATTTTTGTTTTCTTTTTTGTTTCTACTTGGTTGATTTCAGCCATGAGTTTGATTATTTCATGCCATGTGCTCCTCTTGAGTGTATTTGCTTCTTTTTATTCTTGTGCTTTTATGTGTGCTGTCAAGCTGCTAGTGTATGTGAATACATGTATTACAATTCAGTTTGCATTCTACATTATCTGTCTTTATTTTAGTCTTTTAGTCAGTATGAGTCATCATGATTTTGAGATACTATATCCAGGAAGAGTAAATTAGGCAAAATAATTTCAAGTTGTTTTAGTCTGATGAAGCTAAGGGCTAGTATATATCCTAATGTGGAGTTAACTGAAGGAAAAACCTTTGGGAAAAATTACCAGGCTTATTAATCAATACAATTCCATCTAGCATGATACATAATATTTAGGATGTTTTTCTGCAGAAGAAATATACTTTACATTGAATTTTATTAAAGAAGGTCACTTAAACACCTTAACAGAAAACAATGTCTGTGGAAACCAGATAGCTAAAATGCAAGCAAAATTTGTGCAAAGCCAGCATGTTCTGAGATACATGGATACTTCTTTGGAGGGCAAGCTATTAAATTTAATTTGCAAAAGGGCAGAGAATGTTTATGAATCTTTTAGCACTCCAACAGTCTGATGTATGAGTGAGCCAAGTCATGCACACTTGCTCATTATCAAAGAATACCAGAAGAGCTTGGTAAAAGGTTACAGACAAACCACAAAGTTGGTTAGAGAAAAAAGACTTTCAGGAAGATTAATTGAATTGAGGTTATTTTGCCTGAAGCATGAAAAACTAAGGAGAATTTCATTTGCCATCCGTTTATATCATCATGGTTTTATAGCTTAATAACAATATATGCTTATACAAATGTTCGTATTGCACAGAAATGTACCTGCCCAGAGTGAAGAGTACTTGTTAACCCCAGCCATGGCCTTCACTAGCAGCTGATTAAGTAAATGTATATATCCTTTGATACCTTCCCTACACAGTTTTAAAAATACTAAGTATGCTCTTAATTAATAGTGATTATTCAAGTTCCAAACTTATTAAGTTACCAGAGAGGAGAGTGGTAGAGAAAGGAGAAATGCCATATTAGCAGAAAGAGGAAAAAGTAATGCAGGAAACATAGAAAACATTTTGAAGATTTCTCTCTAGAACACTGAGTCTCTAAGATTAGGAAGAAAGCTTGAATATGGAGGGGAAGGTAGGAGTCTGTGCTAATCTGGAAATGTTATCTGAAGGAAAACATTTAGGTAGCCAGACCCACACATGAATCCATTGAGTGCCTCTTTGGGAGTGGAAATTCGCCTATTTCTTTTGGATAGAAGCAATAAAAATTGTTGGGAGTGATGCCCTTAAAACCCTCCATTATTGATGTTAATTATATAGTTAGAGTTAAGTATGACTGGATTCATGGAAAATCCCTAGTCAGCTGCAGAAGACTAATACAAATCTGGTGGTCAGGATGAATGATGATATGATAAAGTTGTGACCTTGGTGAGAAGTACATCTGATGTCAAGATGTCCAATGTGATGACCTGTAACCTTTCTGAAAAACCAACATCCTGTTGACATCAACTGACCACAGGAGTACTGTGTCCTTGGCCTATATAAATGTTTCACACTTCCCTCCTCCCTCTGTTACCCCTGTTATGGTATAAATTCAGCCTTGGGAAAAAATAAAATTGTTGCCTTGATCAGACTCTTGTCTTGGCATCATTCTTCTCGTCTCTTGTCCCCCATTCTCTTCCAGGTACCCTCAGCACCCTTGTTGACAAAAAATGATGTAATTTGAAGTCTTTGAAAGAAGAGATAGAGGAAGTTTGTATGAGTTTATTCCCTCCAGTTCCTATACTAGTCACAACATGTTAAGAAAACATGGTAAAAGATGCTTCAACATACAACAAAGACACATGCTCCACTATGTTCATAGCAGTCTGATTTATAATACCCAGAAGCTGGAAAAAACCCAGATGTCCTTCAACAGAGGAATGGATACAGAAAATGTGGTACATCTACACAATGGAGTACTAATGAGCATCAAAAACAATGACTTCATGAAATTCTTAGGCAAATGGATGGAACTAGAAAATATCATCCTGAGTGAGGTAACCCAATCACAGAAAAACATACATGGTATGCACTCACTGACAAGTGGATATTAGCCCAAAAGCTCGAATTACCCAAGATACAATCCACGGACCACATTAAGATCAAGAAGGATGACCAAAGTGAGGATGCTTCACTCCTTCTTAAAAGGGGGAACAAAAATATTCATAGGAGGGGTATGGAGGCAAAATCTGGAGTATAGACTGAAGGAATGACCAATCAGAGCTTGCCCCACATACATGGTGTATATAGCCCATGTATATACATCCACCAAAACCAGATAAGATCAATGAAGCTGAGAAGTGCATGCTGACAGGAGCCAGATATAGTTGTCTCCTGAGAGGCTCAGCCAGAATATTTAAAATACAGAGTTGAATGATAGCAGCAAACCATTGAACTGAGAACTGGATCCCCATTGGAGGAATTAAAGAAAGGATTGAAAGAACTGAAGGGGTTTGCAACCCTGTGAGAACAACAATGCCAACCAACCAGAGCTCCCAGGGACTAAACCAC
Source organism: Rattus rattus (assembly GCF_011064425.1). Classification (NCBI taxonomy): domain Eukaryota; kingdom Metazoa; phylum Chordata; class Mammalia; order Rodentia; family Muridae; genus Rattus; species Rattus rattus. The sequence goes on along the minus strand of NC_046157.1, from coordinate 168,316,974 downwards.
TACCCAAAGACTATACATGGACTGACCCATGGCTCCAGCTGCATATGTAGCAGAGGATGGCCTTGTTGGGCATCAATGGAAGGAGAAGCCCTTGGTCCTGACAAGACTGGATCCCCCACTGTAGGGAAATGTTGGGGGTGGGAAGGAAGGGGGTGGTTGGGGAGGGGAATACCTATATAGAAGAAGGGGAGGGGGATTAGATAGGGGTCTTATGTCTAGGAAACTGTGAAAGTGAATAACATTTCTAATGTAAATAAAGAAATCCAATACAAGAAAAAAAGAAAGGTCAAATTAAAAAACAAACAAACAAACAAACAAACAAAACCAAGAACAACAACAGCAGCAGCAGCAGCAACAACAACAACAACAACAAAGAATCCATGGTGACCGCCAAGAAACCATGGGACAACATTTGATTGAGAATGTTTGAGACAGAAAGATTGGAGGCAAGAGAGCATGACTTGACAGCATCACTGAGCTCTAATGCCTGAACTGTGTATGTCTAAGTATCTTTATGATATGACAACACATCTTACTATTTATGATTGTCCTTAGTTCCTACTTCTAGTTCCTGAAAGTTTTCCTAAGAGAAACGACGTTAAAGTTTCTTCTATTACCTGCTTTGATTTGACTGTTTGAATTGACTCTACATCTGGCTTCCAAATATAGACCCAAGAAACCTATCAAGTTGAAATCTTGTTAGGGAATGAGGGGGGTTCTTTTATTTTTAATATTCTACTATGCAAAAGGCACACAATGAATGATGAAATAAAATAAAAGGTGTTTTAGAAACTTAGTCTGGAGTCAGAAAAAGCCAAATTGGGTCTTGTGCCCAAAAAATTGTATCACGAGGGCTAGAGAAACCATTCATTGGTTACAATTCCAAATCCACGTTTGGCATGAGCTATGTCCGCGGGTGGCTCACATCTGTAACTCCTGTGACTTCAGGGAACCTCGTACCTTCTTCTTCCCTCTTCAGGCACATCCATTTAGCATGCTCACATTGCCTCTCACACACATATCATTATAAATGAAAAACAATGTTTAAGAAAAATTATATTTTGAAGTAAGATAAAATCAGCTGAACAGGAAACCCAAGTTCGCTGGCTTTGGACCCACTGTAGCACAATAGTTAACAGGGTGGGTTTGTGGACTGTCTGTGTTTGACTGATGTCATTGTCTAGGTAGGAGTTAGAGGAGAATTCACCTCCTCACATGCCATCTTTACGTACCACATGTAAAATGCACAGCAGGAACGTACCCATTCTAGGGTATTTTCACAAATATTAAAAATTATACATATATTCATATATATAATTTCATAAAAGTGCCTGATTATTTATAAATCGTCAGCTTACCACCTATGAGGCTCTTTCTTTAGAATCCTGTCCCATGAATAGTGCTCATTAACATAATTTATTAATTAATTTATTCTCCCCCAAATTTCCTTTCAGTATTGTTGGAGGAACTTCAAACATATCCACATACATTTTATTGCTGTTCTCTTATTTTTCAACAATCTCAATACTTCCATAAAATATTTCATCTGTCTTCTATTCATGTATTTGTTTAAATATCACAAAATTTATAAAAAGAATTCTGAATAAACTGTTTGAGGCAATTGAGCTTGAACTAAATATAGTATAGCTTACAGGGAGCTGCAGGGACTCTAGGAACAGTACACTCAAACAAAATTTTGATAAGAAAGCAAGGCATCAATAATCAAGTCTGAGGACTCTGATGGTTAAGAGCTACTGTCAACTTGATGAGGTCTACCACCCCGTGAGAGCCCGGGAACATATTGTGTGGGGATTTACTTGACTAGGTTGATTGATGTGGCAGAATTCACACACTGTAGGTGGTGCCATTCCCTGTGCTTGGGTCTGCGACTGAATCCAAAGGGAATAGGAAATGAGAGTAGCACTCATCACTCCCTTCTTCTGGACCAGGATGCAACAGGACCAACTGATTCAAGCTCCCTCTCCTGTGACTTCCCTTGCATAATGGACTGTAATATGAAACTGTGACCAAAATATACCCTTTATCCTTTAAACTGCGTTTGTCACAGTAGTTTATCATAGCAATAGGAAAAGTAACCAAACCAGAAAACTACTATCAAGACCCAGGGTCACGGTGATAAACTTGACTGTGTAATCCAAAGATCTTTGGAAATGATTTGTTGGAAGAATGTGGAAACATTTGGAACTTGGGGTTATAAAAGCCCTTGGTTGATATCAGTAGGGTTTAATAGGCCATTTTGGTGGGATCTTGGAAGACAAAAATGCCAAGAGAGACAAGGACAGGGGGCATATGGCTCATGAATTCAGAGGAGGAACTTACAGTCTCTCAGAATAGGGCCCATTCACTTGCTTTGTTGGCAAAAAAAATTTGGTTTTATTCTTCTGTGTCTTGGGAATTTGAGTGACATTGAATTTAAATGTAATGGATTAATGAACTTTGGCAAGGAAACTTCAACACAATAGGAACTGTAATTATTAAAGAAATTGGCACCATCAAAGAGATTATTTCTTATACGATATTGAAATAATAGGAAAGGTGTCTTCAAGGTGAAACCCAGGCACTGGAACTTTTGTTTTTTGTGAAGACCCAAACTCAAGTTTTGGAACAACGCCTGAACTCGAGGGGTCCCTTGAAGTCAGGCAACTGCTTACTAAAGAGCGTCTTCAGGGTGAACGCATAGAAGTTGCTACAGATATTGTTCAAGGTGGGCAGGCTGCATATCAAGCTGGCAGAAATCAGCAGAACTCCATGTGCTGCTGGCTTTATAGGCATGGGAGAAGCAATTGAGAGAGCAGGGAGCTTCCCATGTGTGTGTCTTCTTACTCCTAAGAGGCAGGTTTTCAGACTGCTAACTCTGTCTGCTCTTCTCTCAGCATTTGAGGTTTCTCCAGTACTTCCAGTATAAAGTGTTTTGCACCTTTAATTCTATAACCGTAAGAGAAAATGAACCTGATCAAGACTCCTAGACAACGAGGACTAGAGGAGGTGCTACAGACACGGAATAGGGCCATCCTAACAGAGAGGCTATATGTACTCTGAGTCAGAGTTGAAGGAACAGCTCTACCCAAGCCCTGTGAAGCCCAGTAAGTTTGACTAGACATCCCTCATTGCAGAAATGGACCTTCAGCATCTGATTTTTCCTACTAGATATTGGTCTTACTTTAGCCTGATCATTCCTTGTAACGCTCAGATTCTTCCATTATGGAATGAGAATCTCTGTGCCACTTATGCTGGAAGGGTTAACTTGAATTTAAGAGAGCTCTCCACGATTTCCAAATAAGATGTAGACGTTGGGCTATTAAACGGCTGGAACTGTTAAAGACAATATGGAGACTCGTGAAGATGTGTTGTACATTACATGAACTGATAATGAGACGTCGAGGAGACGGGGGTGGAAACTTATGATTTAAAGTGATGTGTTTAGCTGTTCATTTGGCAAGGGGTGGAGCTGTGGTGGTTAATCTCAGTTGTCATTTTTATCACCTGAGAGAAGAGGGATTACTCTGATTAGATTAATTGAAGCAGGAAGGCCCTCCCACTGCGAGAGGCACCTGGGTGGTATCCTAGAGACGGGAAAGTGTAAAGTAACATTTGTTCACTGTTTCTCAGCTGTGGATACAAATATGAACAATTGCCTTAAGCCTGACTACTATGACTTCTCCGCTATTATGGTCTGTGATGCGGAACTTTGAGCCCAAATGAATGCTTTCTTGCTTACATCGCTTCTGTTAAGTTAGGTTAGCATAGCAATGGGAAAAGCAACTAAGGATGAATCCTGCCTCTGTGCCCTAAATGTCTGCTTCGGGGGTTCCCCCCCTCAACTCTTCCTACCTACATGCTTAGAGTTGCAACAATTGTCCTCCAGGTTTAGAATGACAGACTAGTTTTGCCTAGACTCAGGGAATAGATCAGGTGAATATTAGAGTAGACAGAAGAAATGCTACCTTATACGGAACGATCCATGTCCTTGAAAAGGGATAGAACAAAGAGGGGAAAAAGAGACATGAAAACATTTGTAGTAAAATTTTATAGTTACTTGATAAAAATTTCAAAGGGCTTTTTCTAAGTGAGTTGCTTGTGAGGTTTTTATTAAACTTGAATTATAAGACAAGGTAGTCTCATAAAATCTACATGTGCATAAAGTAATTTATATGTGTTAATATAGAACACATCTGTGGTCTGGGACATGAATTATGTAACTTAGAGGTAGTCATACTAGTCCCACTCGCTGAGATGTACTAAGCAGTGGAGCGTACTGGGCATTTTGCTAACCCTATGATACACTAATCAGAACCATAGGACAAATGTCTTGGGCATAATTCCATTATAGAGGACTCTGTTTCATGGTGAGGAACCAGCTTAGCTCTTCACAGGACTCTTTCCTCTTGCTCAACTGCTTTCCTTGATTTTGATCCCTGATCCTCAAAAGAGCTTTCTGTCAGGGACCCTTGGTGGATTTCTACCCTGGCCTGAGTCTCAGGTAGGAAGTTCTCAATATCCCTCATGTCTTCCATTATGACATCACCAGATATACTCTTAGTCATGAAACAGCCCACCTCCTACAGGAGCCCGTCTCCTACTTACTTCCACTTCCTGGAGACTCTGATTCTTAGTATAAATCCTAGTTCCCCTAGATTTCCCCCATAAGCCCCCTCTCAGCATTTCCACCTTGGAGACCATCTCAAATCTTTAATGCCACCCACCTACCCATCTACACAAGAATTCTCTGCCAGGGACTCCACAGGTACTACACTTGCATGGGATCCAGATAAGGCAACAGACACCAAAGAACAGAAATAACACCCACTCAACTAAACAAGACCAGATACCAACATCAAGAAACACCTCAAATATAATGTCCAGATATCTAGATCTCAGCCCAAAAATATAATCACGTACAACCAAGGCAATATGCCTCCTTATAAAGGCTGTAATTCTGTTACAGTAGGCACTAAAAAATGTAATACAGCTGAAACGCAAGACAAGGTCTTCAGAATAGCATTTATGAATATCTTCAAGGACCTTGTCTTAGAGTTTTTATTATTTTGACAAACACTGTGATGGAAAAGCAAGTTGGGGAGGAAAGGGTTTATTCAACTTAGAGGTCCAAACTGCTGTTCATCACTGAAGGAAGTCAGAACAGAAATTCAAATGGGTCAGGAACCTGGAGGCAAGAGCTGATGTAGAATCCACAGAGGAGGGCTGCTTACAAATTTGCCCTCGCTGGCTTGCTCATCCTGCCTTTTTTATACAACCCAGGACTACCACCCACAATAGGCTGGGACCTCCCCTATTGATCACTAATTGAGAAAAATGTCCCCACATCAGGATCTCATGCCCACATTTCCTCAACTGAGACTCCTTTCTCTATGTGAGCTTGCATCAAATTGACACACAAAACCAGCCAGTGTAGACCTTAAAGAGTGAATAAATATATCCCTCAATGAAGTCTGTGAAAACATAAACAAGTTGAATAAAGTAATACAAAAATTCAAGCCATGAAAGTAGAACTTAACAAGGCAATCACTAATGAAAACACACACTGCATGGTGATATTTGCAGGCATATGGATGGAACTAGAAAAAGATCTTGAGTGAGGTAACTCAGACACAGAAAGGCAAGCATGGTTTGTGTTCACTTAAGTGGATATGAGCTGTTAAGTAAAGGATAATTGTGCTACAATACCCAGACCCAGAGATGATAAGTAACAAGGAGGGCTCAAGGAGGGACACGTGAATCTCCTTGGGAAGAGGAAATAGATTTCTCAGCTGTACTGGAGGCAGGTGGGGATTTGATCAGGAGGAATCATTTGGGGGTGGTGGTGGAGGCAGAGAGTATGTGGGGAGATGACTGGAACTGAGCGACAAGCTAGAAACCCAGGGCAATAGAAACTCCTTGGAATCTATGAGGATGACACTAGCTGAGATTCCTAGTAATGGAGGATACAGAGCCTGAATCATTCATTCTCTGTCACCAGGCAAGGATTCCAGTGGAAGGACTGAGATACTAACTCAGCCGCAAAACCTCAGACCTACAATTTGTCCTGCCTGCAAGATGTACCGGGGTAAAGTTGGCACAGAATGGTGTGACTGGCCAACAAACGACTGGTCTAAAGTGGAAACCTAAGGGTCCGTTGCAAAGTCAGTTGTGTTAGATGATGTTCTGCTAAAGCAGACACATGAAGAAATGTTTTACTGAAGCAAACACAGGTAAAAGGATGTTCTACTAAAGCAACCACGTGAAGGACATGTGAGGGAGGATTCTTTGATAACAACACATTGCATAGTTGGGTTCCATTTGTTAGGACTCCATAGAGAGAAATGAATGCCCCTCCCACCTCCCAAAAAGAATCTGGTGGTATGCCAAGGATTCTTGCCACTTCTGCAGACTCCGACCCATTGTCAGAGTGATGTCAGGTGAGATAGATTATAGGCTGAGGCAAGACACATGGTGAGGCAAGGCCTGTGGAGGACAGGTAGTGTTTGAAGGGAGTATAAATAGGACACAACAGAGTGTGACAGGAGCTTGAGGTTTGGCTTGGAAAGCTTGGTTTGCTGGTAGAGCTGGATGTGCTCCAGTCTAGCAGCTTGTTAGCCTCACATCTTCACTGATCTTCACCTCACAGAGAACTTTTCCTGGCGTTCCTATTGGCCCTATTTGTTCCTGCTGACATGAGTCAATGTGGCTGAGGCCTGACTGTTCCTGGTAGGTCATGCCACTGCTGCTGCTGTCCTGGCACCACCAAATTGGACCTCTGGTGTATCCCTGGACTCATTGTAAGTGGATCAATCTACTGCTGCTGTCCTGTGAACCGAATTGTTGATTTCCTGACAACACAGATGGGATTTGCTCAAAAGAATAATTTCTAAACAGGTCCTTTTCCCTTTATCATTTCTTTCCACTACCTCTGGTAGGTGGTTGGACAGAAGGGAAGATAAAGCATTAAGAACCATTATTAAAATAGGTTTTGAAAAAGAATTAAAGTTACACTGGTCCAACTTGAGATTCAGGCCGTGAGAAGGAACCCACACCTGACAATGCCTGAATGGCCAGCAAACGGAGACTAGACATCCAGGAGACCTAGGAAAGAAGCAAACACAACTGGCAAAAGAAATGTTAAAGAAGTTATTTTTAATAACACTTTGCTCTGTTTATAGACAGAAGTCTAACATTATCACCATCAGAGAGGTTTCATGCAGTAACTGATGGAAATACATCATTATGAAAAATAGAAATAGAAAAATAGGGTAGGAGAGGAAATCCCAGTCAAAGGCACAAAAAACGTTTTAAACAAAATCATAGAGGAAAATTTTCTCAATCCAAAGAAGAAGGTGTCTGCCAAGATATAAGAATCATACAGAATACTTAATAGGGACAAAAAAGAAAATTTCCACAACACAGAATTAAAAAAAAAAGAATAAAAGAACCTTGTATAGAACAAAGATGTTAAAGTTGCAAAAGAAAAGCACCAAGTATCATATAATTCAGTCCATATAGTTAAGTGCTCACAGAGTGCCTAATGCTCTCTGCTCCTCGCTGTTCCAGAGATAGACCATCTTCTTGTGCAGTGCCAGCCTTGTCCTATAGACAGGATAGTGAAAGTTGGAGTAAGTGGATTTGGCTGTACTGGGCACCTGGTTCCCAGGGCTAACTTCTCATATGTATTTGGCAAAGTGGATATTGCTGCCATCAGTGACTCCCCATGGTCTACATATTCCAGTATGACTCTACCTATGCCAAGCTCAATGCACAATCAAGGCTGAAAATGGGAAACTTGTCATCAACGGGAAGCCCATCACCATCTTCCAGGATCGAGATCCTGCTAACATCAAATGGGGCGATGCTGGTGCTGAGTATGTCATGGAGTCTACTAGCATCTTCACCACCATGGAGAAGGCTGGGACCCACATGAAGGGTGGGGCCAAAGGGTCATCATCTGTGTCCCTTCTGAAGATGCCTCCATGTTTGTGCTGGGTGGGAACCATGAGAAGTATGCCCAACTGCTCAAGGTTGTCAGCAATGCATCTTGTATCACCAGCTGCTTAGACCCCCCTGGTCAAAATAATTCATGACGACTTTGACCAGGAGATTTTAACAGTAGTTTCCAGTTCTCCACCTTTAATACTGGGGCTGGCATTGCTTTCAATGACAACTTCATAAGGCTCATTTCTGGTATGACAATGAATATGGTTACATCAAAAGGGTGGTAGAGCTCATGGTCTACATAGCCTAGAAGGAGTAAGAAACCACCCCAAGAAGGACACTGAGAAAAAGATAGAGGCCCTCATTTGCTGATGAGTCTCTGTCCTACTCTGCCTTGAACACTGAGCATCTCTTTCACAATTTCCATCTCAGACCCCCATAATAATGGTAGGGGCCTAGGGAGCCCTACTCTCTTGAATACCATAAATAAAGTTTGATGCATTACCCCCCCCCAAAGAGAATAACACCCAACTTCTCAGTGGTAACTCTGAAAGCTAGGAGGACCTGGATGGGATGTTCTAAAAACTCTGAGAAACCACGGATGCCAGATCATACTACTCTATCGGGCAAAAGTATCAACACAATCAACTGTGAAGGAAAAATATTCCATAATAAAACCAAACTTAAGCAAGTTTTATTTACCAATCCATTTCTACAGAAGACACTAAAAAGAAATCTTCAGTCTACATAAGTTAAGTGATATAAAACACAAGGAATAAATAATTTCATACCAATAAATGGAGAGTGGGCGATATACATCATAACAACAAAGTATGAGGAATCAAGTAACACTTTTCATCGATAACTCTCAAAATCAATATTCTCAATTATCCCATAAAAAGACACAGGATAACAGATTAGAAAACAAGATCCATCTTCCTGTTGCACACAAACATTCATGATCAAAGATAGACATCAGCACATGGTAATGAATGGAAAAAGATATTCCAAGCAAATGAACCCAAGAAGCAGGCAGGTAGTCATTTTAATATTTGACAAAATAGACTTACAATAAAACAAACCAGAAGTTATAAATAAGGATACTACCTACTTGTCAAAGGGAAAAATGCATCAAAATATATTGCAATTTTAAACAGTTATGCACCAGATACAAAGGCATCCATTTTCATAAAAGAAACATTGCTACAGCTAAAATCCTATAATGACCCTCACTCACTGAATGGGTGACTTCAGGTTGACCGTCAAGACCAAACTAAACAGAATACTGTAATCAAATAGTCTCACAATTCAGCTCAACAGAAATTTATAGGACACCACTCAAAAACAAACGAATATACTTTCTTCTAAACTGCTCATTGAACATTTTCCAATTTTGACCACACATTTGGAAACAAAGGAAATCATCCTATACAAGAAACTGAAGAATATATCCTCTATCCTCTCTCACCCCAGGGATAAAAGATGGATACCAACAACAGTGACAATCAATGTTCTATGATTTCTCCCTCAACTAAAAATAAAAGGAATCAAATAACACTGTTCATTGATTACTCTTGATTTTTACTTTCTTTCTGACACCTGTAGAACAGGTTCTTGAAGTTCAATCTGCCTCTGTATTACATGTATTCATGTGTTCTGTGCATTCATGTGTTCTATATATTCATGTGTCCATGCATTTCATGTATTCTAATATTCCATGTACTGCATGTATTCATGTGTTCCATGTATTCAAGTATTCGTGTGCTCCATGAAAACTCTGGATATATCTATTCTAGTGAACTATTCCCTTTACAATTCTAAGAGGATGGGTGATAATTCTGGGAGATTCCATATGTTTTGATGTTAACATCACACTGAAATACCAAAACTTATGTCTTTTTAATTGGATATTTTTTATTTACATTTTAGATGTTATTCCCTTTCCCTGTTTCCCGGACATATCCTATCCCTCTCCCCATCTTCTATAAGGGTGTTCCCCTCCCCAAGCACCACCCCTTCCTGTCCCCTGACATTGGGGTTTTCCAGCCTTGGCAGGATGAAGGGCTTCTCCTTCCATTGTTGCCCAGCATATGCAGCTGGAGCCATGGGTCTGTCCATGTGTACTCTTTGGATGGTGGTTTAGTCCCTGGGATCTCTGGTTGGTTGAACAGAGATCTTGTTGCTTTTATGGGGTTGCAAAGTCCTTCAGCTCTTTCAGTCCTTTCTCTAATTCCTCCAACGGGGATCCCATTCTCAGTTCAATGGTTTGCTACTAGCATTCGCCTCCGTATTTGACATGTTCTGGCTGTGCCTCTCAGGACTTATGTTTTAGTCATTTCTTTATTACTTACTAACTAAAACATTCTTATAAAATTAGAGAAAGGATTGAAAGTGCTGAAGGGGCTTGCAACTCCATTAGAACAACAATTCCAACCAATCAGAGCTCCCAGGGACTAAACCACTATCCAGAGATTATACATGGACAGACCCATGGCTACAGCTACATATATAGCAGAGGATGGCCTGGTTGGGCACCAATGGAAGGATAAACCTTTGGTCCGGCCAAGGCTGAACCCCCCAGTGTAGGGAAATGTCTGGTGGGGAGACGGGAAGAAGGGGTGGTTGGGGAGAGGAGCACCCTTATAGAAGAAGGGGAGGGGGATGGCATAGGGAGCTTATGTCTGGGCAAGCAGGAAAGGGAATAACATTTGAAATGTAAATAAAAAATATCCAATAAAAATTAATAATTTAAAAAATCCTTATAAAATCAGAATTAATATCACTTTATTATATATATTCATTATATGTTATTATTTGAGTATATAAGAGTCATCAACATTATAATTTCAGCTACTATGAAATAAACAGATTTAATATGCTCTCAAAAATAAATTGAACAGCCAATGATTATGAGAAAATTAATCCATACATTGTATGATGGTACAGGCAAGCACTTAGATTTTGTGATTTAACCCCAAGACACTAATTCATAATATTACCATGTTTGATGGGAATACTTGATTAAAATTAAATGAATGAAAGGAAAATGGAAAAGTTGTAAAGTGTATGTGAAGAATTATCATATTACACAGGTATTAAAAGCTGATGCCTTTGACTTTTAGAATATTATTAAAAAATTCACTCCTGAGATGTATGAAATATTCTTAGCCATTCCAGTCATTAATATTTCAAGGAGAATCTGTTATGTATGAAGAATGTATTTTGAAAGAAATTAGAACATATTTTGGGCAGAAATGTTTTCTTGTCAAATAGGCATGGAAAATCCTCAAGACTTGATAACTCTTCCACATACCACTTTAGTTTTGGGTTGTTCTGATTATTAAATTTATTTGGTATTTCTTTCATAGAACCTTAGTGATTCTTTGAAAATATTTAGTGGAAAGATTGAATATCTTTATTAAAATTTTTCAGAGTTTTTATTGTCACAAACATAATATAGATAGCCTAGGAGAACTTGACATGAATGGATTCTTAAGTTCATTGAGCATGGAATTTTTTTTTCTTGGAGAATATTCTGGCACATTTTATCGAATAAATTTGTAGGGAGCCCTGTTTGAAAATGCTATCCAAACAAACAATAAGGAAGAGAACTCTCTGACTTTAAAATGAACTATACAGTGCATTTAAAAGCTAGATGCAGGGGTCGTATTATTTCCCATATCCTTGTACTATCTAGACCATGCCACGTTTGTGTGGATTATTAAGATCTGGTTTTGAATTTACCTTTTTCTTGGAAGTAAAGCACAAGTGAATGATAAACAAAAACAAAAACAAACAAACCAAACTAGTTGCTTATTCTTGTGAAATATTTTTCCATTCTTTTATTACTGAAAATACTTTTTTCATGCAATATATTCAAATTATGGTTTCCTCTCCCTCAACTTCTCTGAGGCTCTCACCTCTTCTCCCACTCCAATTCACACTTCTTTCATTAGAAAACACAAATGCATCTAAATGATAATAATAATAATAATAATAATAATAATAATAATAATAAAGGTAAGATAAGACAAAAATCAACAAACCAAACAAACAGGACAAAATAAACAAGAAAAAGAGCCAACCCCTACCCCCCCAAAATCATGAGAAACACATGTAGACACAGAGACACTCATGATCATACATGCAGAAATGCTACAAAATAACAAGACTGGAAGTTTTAATATAAACACAGAGTACCTGTAAGAGCAAAAATCAATTTTCTTGACAAAATATTATGAGGCTAAGACCCTTGAAGGAAGCCCTTGAATTTGTTTTGTGTGTTAGCTGGGTGTGGGGCCTGCCCTTAAGAGTGGTTTTTGTACCCAGTGAGACTTCGCCAAAGAGAACTAATTTTTTTTTTTGGTGGTTATTAATTGGTAATAGCTTTGGGTTTAGGGCTAGGGGCATGTGTTATTTCCTTTCTCAGCACTGGGGACCCCTGCTGGCACAGGCTCTTGTGCATGCTGCCACAGACTATTGCTGCCACAGACTATAAGTGCCCCAGGTCCCAAAGTTTAGAGAGCCTTCTCCTTGGTGTTGTCTCCAGTTTGCTTGCCTCTTCTTTCTTAGGTTTCCTGACCTCTGAGAGGAGAGATTTGATGGAGACATCTCATTTAGAACTTATTGTTCTGAGCACTCTCCCTACTGTAACAGAGCCCTGGACATTAGTAGGCTCTCAGACCCTCGCACAACTGACTTTATGACGGGAGTACTATTCAGGACATAAAACGCTACACCACCTGCCAAGATGAAAACAAAGCCCCAATCCATCAAAGTCCTTAGTTCTGGGAAAATCTCTAAATGTACTGTACTAACCTTGCTTTTTTTGGCTTCTGTAGTTCTGTTTCTGGCTAACTGTTCTTGTTAACTGAAGTATGTCAATCCAGAATGTGGTTGTTGTGTTTAAAAGCTCACCCCGAGAAAGGCTTGGCACTACTCTGGGATCCTGAACAATTATAGTCACTGGCCAGCTAATAAACACTTTGTATTGGCTTGAACTAGTATCTGAGTAGCCTTCTCTGGTGATAGCCCACAACATTCTCTGCATATTGTCTGGCTGTGTGTCTCTATAATTGTTCCCATCTGTTACAGGAAGAAACGTCTTTGACAATGGCCGAGCAAGACACTGGTGTATGCATGTAGCAGACGTTATTAGGAGTCATTTTATAGATATATGACTCTAGCAAAACAGAAGTGTGCTTGATTTTCTCCTAAGTCTCTTCTAAAATTCAGTCTCAGGTTCTTGGCCCCCAGAGCAGTGTTGGGATGGACTCCATCTCATGGTGTGGGTCTTGGTTACTCTCACAAGTGTGTGCTATTATAGCCCATCTTGCAGGCAGATCATCCTTGGAGATCAAAGAGTTTGTAGCTGTTTTGATGTTTTACTTCCTTTGGTAGCATGCAGAGGCCCTCCTAGTACCATAAACAGTAGTTAGTAGATGAAGGCTCTAGGTAGCCATGGCTTAACTTCTCCCTGTGTTGACTGACAGGTTCCTTGAAGGAAGATGTTTAGCATATAACTCTGGGAGACTTAGGATACTGTACTGTTTGTCATCATAGTCATGTAGCATTATGCCATAAAGACTCCCTAAGATGACCAAGTTAGAAGAGTGCTTTATCTTCCTTACAGTATATTGACTTTGTTGTGGTTTCTAATTAGATTAATAATCACATGAGTGTAAATGGGACATTTTCTTTTTCATAACTTGCTCCCTGAAGAGGATTGCATTTTTGAAAGTGTTTGACTTGACCTTTAGGTTGTAATTTATTTCTTGTCAAGCAAAAGTAAAGAGTAAATTATGTAATATAGATAAAATCATGAGAAGGCAATGTAGTTTGTGACTCTGTCCAGTGAGAAGTAAGCCGATTGGTTTTTATATGGTTTTATACAGTGTTGTGTATTCCCCTTAGCCCCTCTCCCTCAGGGATATTAGTATCATATGGAAACCTCACAGGCTCAAATCTGACCTGCAAAGGACCCACACTGCGATGGAATGGGGTTGTATGTTATACATTTAAAAAAAATGCAGAGGGTGATTTGATAATGTGAAGTTTCATCTTTGTTTTTACTTCTGTACTTCATCTTACCAGATAAACATGTTGCTGACTGACTAATCACAAAACTTAAAAATACTCAAGTGTGTTTTCCCAGACCTCGTTGACATACTTATGTTAATGGATTGTTTATAGACTTAACCAGACACTAGGATCACAGCTCCATTGCGTTCCAACTGAATTTTAGAAAAACATTTCAAACTTATAGTTTTACTTTTGATTAACATGTAGTAATGTCTCATTCTTTGGGGCTGCAGTGTGACATTTGATTATGTGTGTGTATTTCTGTCTCTGTGTGTTTGTATGTGTGTGTTTGTGTGTGTAAGTATGTAAAATGACCTTACAGGGTCATTGGTATGCTTCTCACTTCAAACATTTATCATTCCCTTTGTAGGGTAGACATCCAGAGTCTTACCTCTTAATTCTTTTGAAATACTCAAGTAACTGTGGGCCTGCCACAGTCTTCCTGCTGAGAACAGGAAGCTGTTTTTCTTTTTTTTTCTCCTAGTGAGATGCCCTCTCCAGTAATACAGTTCACATATTCCCTTGGCTCACTTATATCTATCTTATTTTTGCTTTGTTAAGATTAAACTTTTCAGTTTTCAAATGTGGATACATACAATATATATTTCTCTGTGTTTGACCTATTTCACTTAAGGTAAAGCTATGTATGTTGTTAAGAATGACTGCTTTCATTCTTTTTTATGACTGAATAGTATTCCATTGAATACAGATAGCAGCTTTTGTTTATTGATTCAGTTTGTTGATTGAATTCGCACCTTGGCTATTGTGAACAAGGCTGCAATATAGGAGCAAATGCAGGTGGATCTTCAATAGTTCAAATCTTTTACTATGATCTGGTATTAATTTTATTACTATTTTTTTATGTATTGAAATGGCCATGTGGTTCTTTTTTTACAGTTAGTTCAGATATTCAATAATAGTAGTTTTCTAATGAAAATCATTCTTATATTAATAGGATAAATTCAACATGAGTTTTAGAATTTTACATTGCTAGTGCTTATGTCTATATATCTATATATGTATATATTATATGTATTTATATGTGTGTATGTCTTTATATATATGTATCTGTGTGCTAATATATGTGTTGCGTAATGTCTGTTCTCTCTCTCATATATATATATATATATATATATATATATATATATGTCTTTATATGTGATTGTTCAATGACTGCTGCTACCTGCACTGTCTTTCTTAGCGATCCCTTATTTTTCATCCAGGAAGTAGCATGGAATGGAATTGATATTACATATAGTGATAATGACAATTCAGAAACAGTCTTTAGAATAAAGATGTTATAGGAGTGACTATGGTTCATAATTTGGGTGATTATTATTATATATCTATTAAATATGGATAGTTATTTTAAATGTAAAACATTTCAGAAACAGAAAACAATTCAGAGCTGGTGTATACCCAAAGGGAGGAAGGAGAAAAGTGATGAATGGATTAGAATCAGTGGATTCTAATCCAGCTGTGCTACTCAATAAAAGTCTGAGTTTAGGACAGCTGAGATTCCGTTCATTCAATTCACTGATACAACGAAGGGCTTGTACATCACAGGTTAACAACTTTAAGCAGAGCAGTTGTTACTAGTAAGGCCTGGTAATGGTCTATTTAGGTGGGATGAGGCACTTTTTTTAAAGGTATCACTGTAAAACCTTTCCTCAGGCTCCATCACCTACTTCTACTTCCTAGGACTTCCTGCCTCTCACAGAGGATGCATCTGTAATTGGATGGCTACTGACACGTTTGTATTAGCTAGTCAGTCATGCTTTTTCTCAGTATAAACCTAAACTTGTCAGTGCATTTTCCCTTGTCTATGTTGAACTGAGATAACCCACAGCCTGACTGAATCTTGCCCATTATCCCGTGACAGTTGCTCCTGAGCATAAGCGACACAAATAGTTCCATGGAGGAGATTTGGAGATTTGTGCAGTCTAAGGAAATAACAATCTGCCAGTCAGTGCCTCTCTGTGGTCGGGACTCTGTTTTACCTTTCATTCTCTCATGGTTTAATTGGTAACTACATTAGCAACAACCTTCAATAGTAGGATTGCCTCCACGGCTCTCGCCACCTCTTTCTGTTCTCCCTGTAACTAGGTACCTTGATTGAGTTTAAAATGGAGAGGAGTCAGTTATATCGGAAAAGATAAGACTTTTTAAGGTCCCTATAAGCATAGACATTCAAAATCATTCATAAGAATCTCCTTTTAACATTATGGTGATCGATGAATTGCAGAAGCAATTGATTTCTTTTCTACTTTTAAGTAATTGGCTTTCTATTTTCTTCATAAAAGAAGTAAGGAAGTCAGGCATGGACATACACACCAGTGCTCTGGAGGCAGAAGTGTTTTTTTTAAAAAAGAAACAAAGAATCCTTCAAATCATGAAGCCATGTAAAATTGCATAAGCCTAAAATGTTAGGATATCAGAACCCCAGTGCTGTCACAAAGGAGTAAGTGGGATGCACACCCTCACTTTATATCATGTAAATACCTTAGCATATGTCACAGCTGTCACAACTATTGTACCTGGTTTACAGATGTTGCTAATGAGTATCCCAATAAAGAGGACCATGAGTTAAATTATAATGATAATAACATCAAATCTCTTAATTAAAAAGCAAATCACAAATTTAAATAACACAATTAAATATCAATAAAATAATAATCATACTATAATTAAAATTTAACAGTAATATTTATTAACTGAAAATAAAATTCTGCCCGCTATTATAAAAGACGTGTCTGAGATTTGAAGGACTAAGGGTAAGGTAGCCAGAGTTATTCTGAGAGTAAGAATAATTATTGAAATGTGTACGTTATATGTACATGATCATTTTAAGGAACCAAGCATTGACTTTTACCAGTATGAGAAGCCAGGGCCGAGAAGAAAGCTCAGTTGACCTTAGAGGTGTCCAGCAACATCCTTTCATCACACATTTAATAAAGTTGGTAAGTTTCTTTCAAAGTACCAGGAACAAACAGTTTTAAAATTAGGTCCAAGTGCCAGGTGTTAACACAGTGAACATTTATGGTTGTATTATCAGTGCCAGCCGTATCTCTTCCTGTTTTAATCAAACACACCACTTAACCTACTTGTGGGGCCTCATTCTCTCCACACTTATCCCAGAACATAACACCCTGCTTACCCAAGAAGGACACACAGTAAACCTTGGAAGGTATGTAATATCAGTGTTCCTATTTAAGGAATGGCATGTAAGGATCTGCTATGGGAAGTAGCAGTTTGAGGACAAGCTGTGTCAAGAGCATGTCACACACACACACACACACACACACACACACACACACACACACACACGCCTTTTAGAGTAAGAACTAAACATGTCACAGACTTGTCAGACAGGAAGCAGGATGAGTTTTTGCTACAGTGATAAGAAAATCCATCACTAGGTATTTTTGGCACAAGACTGTTAAATGTCTCAGGCTCTTAACTGCTTATCCAATCGATGTCACTTATGACACCAGTGGTAATTTGAGTGGAGTGACATGAAGAGTTAGTAGACCAGCAATTCATTTCTCTTTCTCTATTACACAGCCTTACATGGTAACAATTTTGTCTCCCATTTACCGAGACTCAAAGGTGCGTGGCATTCTTGTTTCCATCGTCTTCAGTTTCAACCCCCGCCTCAGCATTAACCCACAAGGACAGCTCTTAAGAATGACAAGGCTATGAAATTTCACCTAGTGACTATGAGATTATCTCAAGCAGTTGAACAATCCCATGGCCTATAAATATTATAAAGAGGAAAATAAATGATGTTGGTCTGAGGATATTTTGGCTTTGATTACAATTATTGTGTGAATTCATATCAATACACAATACCATATTGATAGGTCATGTGCCGCGTGTGTTTCAGATGGATAATTTTAAAATGTGTATGTGTTGTGTTGGTGCACACCTTCAATCCTAACATTCAGGAATAGAAACAGGAAGATCTCTGTGTAAGTTCTACAGAGCAAATGCCAGGCTAGTCAGAGTTACATGTTGATGAGGCACTTTCTCAAAACGGAACAAAGAAACAAATGAGCACATATATGTCTCCGCAGAAAATTCTTAAGGAATTGAAGAGAGGTTCCGTTTTATTCACCATGAAGTTTGACCACACACAGTCGGGTGCTCAGTCAATGAAAGAAGCATCAGGTCTTCTTAAAATAAAGTTGCATGCATGCTCACCATGCAAAAAGCCACAAAGTCATTATATCAACTAACGACATAGAAAGATCCAGGTGTTTTATTATTTTTTAGTTGATGAATGATGAGATAGATGCCTAAGGAGGGAAGGAATATGCTTGGTCTCATTGAGAGGGGCAAAGACTCAAACCTGTGTAGTATTTAAAGTGGATATTTCCAGTTACAACGGATGTGAAACAAAACACAAGACAGAAAATAGCATGTTTTCCTAAGCAAAAAGTGTGTAGTCGTAAAGGAAATTGCTAGTTTGTGAGCTAACAAAATGAAAACACAAACATAGAGACAGGGTTTGGGAACACCAAGTCTTTGTTTATATGTCTTTGAAAGCATATGAAGCTGAGATTAGAATGTTGGGAACTTGGTCCTTTTAGTATTTGATCATTCTGAGACAATGAGAGACTTAAAGTTATTCAGTTAAAGTTATTTTTCTATAGACCACAGGCCTGCGCACAACATTCTGCTAACTGACAATGTGAATCTGGAAAGCATGGGCTGAGTCATACCTGAGTGGTCTGGAGTATCCTCTGAGACGGCAGGGTGAGTCAGCCTGGGAAAAAGTCATGCGCTGGGTTTTATTAATGGGAACTTTGTCATTATAATTCTAATCAAAAGATTTAAAAGGAGAAATGGGAACATTTCAGGCTTTACTTTGTCTTACAGCCTTTAGAGTCTTCTCTCGGGGCAGACAAAGGAGAGAGCTATTCAAGAGATATTGTCTTTTATTTTGTTTCTCCAAGGAGCACTGTGAGAGGAGAGTTTAAGAGCAAGAAAAGATCACTCAAGGTCAACCCAGGAAAGAGAAGAAATGGAGTGGGCAAGTAAGGCAGGAAGGAAAGGAATTCACAAAGTTTGCTATTACTTGAGTTACTACCCTAGTAAACTAGTGTGTTCCCATCCACTTCTTGATTGAATTGGGCATGCTGAACTTTCACTTATGACGGAGGAGGAAAGTGTTTTCAGTGAGTGGCCTTGGGCAGGAAGAAATCCTGAGGATTATGGGTAGACTCAGTGCAGACTACTAATAAGGAAGCAAAAATAGTCACACTGAACAATGACTAGAGGACTTTGAAAATTGCAGAAAAATTTTATAACCAATTCCTGGCCTGAGCTTCATTTTTCCAATCATCCAATGAAACGAGAACACACATTCTCATTCTTACATTAGAGACAAAGAACTTGAGACACAGAGATTTTGGTACCTTTCTCAGGGCCACACAGATTAGAAATAATACAGCTGGAGCAACAGATAGATTTTAGATAAAAGACAATGAGATTTTCTCCTATGGCATGCATAATTTTGTGGTCTTAGGTACTTCTGATATGTTTGCCAAGACATTGGGGTGTCTAGAAATAAAATCTTCAGTGAGGGCTATGAGCCCTATCTTCACGTTGGAAAGAAGCACAGATAAATGATAAATTGAGGAGTAGCTTTTATAGGCATTCGGCACAGATGTAAAGATAACAAAGGTAGAGGAAGAAATTAGAAGAGAAAGAAAAGGACAGGGAGGCAAGTGTTATAAACATGGATGGACACTTCCTGATCCTCTTCTTTTTCTTCTTTAATGACTTCGGTTACAAATGTCAGATAATGAACTCACGGTCAACTGAAGTTGACTCTGTCATTTTCTATGGGGACCTGAATAGTGAACCCTCTGTTTAGTGCTCTCTGATTGGGCCCCTGGCACAGCCTGAGTGTATTAATTCAATTTTTGTATAATGCTGTGTCTCTATTAAGATTCTACTTTCAAGCAGCGTATGCCATAACTGCTGTGAGATTTTGAAGACTATTTATTCGTTTTAGTAGTGATATGACATACTAATTGCATAGACCCACGAGTTATATTTGAAAATTTTATGTGCCTTTTCTGCTGTTTTTCATCTTAGGGGTCTTCGAATAAGCCCATCCAATGTGCTCCCTTCTGTGGAGGATTATGATATTAGGGCAGTACTCAGATCTTGGCACAGAATATGGGGCTATAAGACAAATTATTATCTTTATAAGCCAGGCTATTTGTCTTGAAGGAAGATTCTCTAAATTCTTTTGTTTTTCTCTGTTGCCATACGAACAACAGGCTTCCTTATTGTTCGCTGTTAATAAGCTGTCATATTCACAGCTAAATTGGAGATTGTAGTCTGCATCACCATGGAGATTAGATTCAGCCTAAAGGATGCTGCAATAAAAGGAATCCTTCCTTAACTTCAAACAATTAAGTAAAATAAATAAAAACCTATCTCTCTCTGGAGTATTTTTGAGATGAAAAGGGGCAGAAACATTTAATGGTCTTCCAAGATGATCCCTTGCTTGGACCTGGGCTAGAGACCCAGGCTGGCCTAGGTCTGAAACTTGAGATCCTCCCTCCTCTTCCTACTTACTGGGATGGTGATGGTGTGCACTACCACACTTGGCTCTCTCTCCAATGATTCTAAACTGTCCCTTTCTTAGACTTCTGCTGTAATCTAGGACTAGATAGTTTTATTCCACTTAGACAGACTGCTCTCTCTACATCATGGCTTCCCCCTTCAGTCTACCTATTGATATCGGCCACGTGAATTTTACCAGAATGCATACCACATCTCACCCTTTTTTTCCTCCATCTTTATTAACTTGGGTATTTCTTATTTACATTCCAAATGTTATTCCCTTTCCCGGTTCCAGGCCAACATCCCCCTAGCCCCTCCCCATCCCATTCTATAAGGGTGTTCCCCTCCCCATCCTTCTCCATTACTGCCCACCTCCCAACAATCCCGTTCACTGGGGGTTCAGCCTTGGCAGGGTCAAGGACTTCCCCTTCCACTGGTGCCCCTACTAGGCTATTCATTGCTACCTATGAGGTTGGAGCCCAGGGTCAGTCCATGTATAGTCTTTGGGTAGTGGCTTAGTCCCTGGAAGCTCTGGTTGCTTGGCATTGTTGTTCATATGGGGTCTCAAGACCCTTGGGCTCTTTCAGTCCTTTCTCTGATTCCTTCAATGGGGGTCTCGTTCTCAGTTCAGTGGTTTGCTGCTGGCATTTGCCTATGTATTTGCCATATTCTGGCTGTGTCTCTCAGGAGAGATAAACATCCGGTTCCTGTCAGCCTGAATCTCTTTGCTTCATCCATCTTATCTAGTTTGGTGGTTGTATATATATGGGCCACATGTGGGGCAGGCTGTGAATGGGTGTTCCTTCTGCCTCTGTTCTAAACTTTGCCTCCTTATCTCTTCATAAGGGTATTCTTGTTCCCCTTTAAAGAAGGAGTGAAGCATTCTCATTTTGGTCATCCTTCTTGAGTTTCATTTGTTCTGTGCATCTATGGCAATTCAAGCATTTGGGCTAATATCCACTTATCAATGAGTGCATACCATGTATATTTGTCTGTGATGATAATTGTCATTATCACTCAGGATGATATTTTCCAGTTCCATCCATTTGCCTATGAATTTCATGAAGTCATTGTTTTTAATAGCTGAGTAATATTCCATTGCATAGATGTACCACATTTTCTGTATCCATTCCTCTGTTGAAGGGCATCTGGGTTCTTTCCAGCTTCTGGCTATTATAAATAAGGCTGCTATGAACATAGTGGATGCATGTGTGTCTGTGTTGTATGTTGGAGCATCTTTTGGGTATATGCCCAAGAGAAGTATAGCTAGGTCCTCAGGTAGTTCAATGTCCAATTTTCTGAGGAACCTCCAGACTAATTTCCAGAATGGTTGTACAGTCTGCAATCCCACTAACAATGGAGGAGTGTTCCTCTTTCTCCACATCCTTGCCAGCATTTGCTGTCACAGGAGTTTTTGAACTTAGCCATTCTGACTGGTGTGAGGTGGAATCTCAGGGTTGTTTTGATTTGCATTTCCCTTATGACAAAAGATGTTGAACATTTCTTTAGGTGCTTCTCAGCCATTCAATATTCCTCAGCTGTGAATTCTTTGTTTAGCTCTGAACCCCACTTTTTAATAGGGTTATTTGTCTCCCTGCAGTCTAACTTCATGAGTTCTTTGTATATTTTAGATAGAAGCCCTTTATCAGTTGTAGGATTGGTAAAGATCTTTTCCCAATCTGTTGGTTGCCGTTTTGTCCTAACAACAGTGTCCTTTGCCTTACAGAAGCTTTGTAGCTTTATGAGATCCCATTTGTCGATTCTTCCTCTTAGACCATAAGTCATTGGTGTATTGTTTAGGAAATTTTCTCCAGTGCCCATGTGTTCAAGACTCTACCCTACTTTTTCTTCTATTAGTTTGAGTATATCTGGTTTGATGTGGAGGTCCTTGATCCACTTGGACTTAAGCTTTGTAAAGGGTGATAAGAATGGATCGATCTGCAATCTTCTACATGCTGACCTCCACTTGAACCAGCACAATTTGCTGAAAATGCTATCTTTTTCCCATTTGATGGTTTTGGCTCCCTTTTCAAAAATCAAGTGATCATAGGTGTGTGGGTTCATTTCTGGGTCTTCAATTCTATTCCACTGGTCTATCTGTCTGTCTCTGTACCAATAACATACAGGTATTTTTTTAATCACTATTGCTCTGTAATACTGCTTAAGTTCAGGGATAGTGATTCCTCTGGAAGTCCTTTTATTGTTGAGGATAGTTTTAGCTATCCTGAGTTTTTTGTTGTTCCAGATGAATTTGCAAACTGTTCTGTCTAATTCTGTGAAGAATTGGGTTAGAATTTTGATGGGGATGCATTCAATCTGTAGATTGCTTTTGGTAAAATGGCCATTTTTACTATATTAATCCTGCCAATACATGAGCATGGGAGATCTTTCCATCTTCTGAGATCTTCTTCAAATTCTTTTTTCAGAGACTTGAAGTTCTTATCATACAGATCTTTCACATGCTTGGTTAAAGTCACACCGAGGTATTTTGTATTATTTGGGTCTATTATGAAGGGTGTCATTTCCCTAATTTCTTTCTCAGCTTGTTTCTCTTTTGTGTAGATGAAGGCTACTGATTTACTTGAGTTAATTTTATATCCAGCCACTTTGCTGATGGTTTTTCATCAGGTTTAGTAGTTCTCTGGTGGAACTTTTGGGATCACTTAAGTACACTATCATATCATGTGCAAATAGTGATCTTTTGATTTCTTCCCTTCCAATTTGTATCCCTTTGATGTCCTTTCACTGTCTGATTGCTCTGGCTAAGACTTTGAGAACTATATTGAATAAGTAGGGAGAGAGTGGGCAGCCTTGTCTAGTCCCTGATTTTAGTGGGATTGCTTCAAGTCTCTCCATTTAGTTTAATGTTAGTTTACCACCATGAGGTGGTGAAAAGAAGGTATATCCTTTTGTTTTAGGATAGAATGTTCTATAAATATGTTAAGTCCATTTGGTTCATAACTTCTGTTAGTCTGTCTATATCTCTGTTTAATTTCTGTTCCCATGATCTGTCCATTGATGAGAGTGGGGTGTTGAAATCTCCTACTATTATTGTGTGAGTTGCAATATGTGCTTTGAGCTTTAGTAAGGTTTCTTTATGTAGGTATGTGCCCTTGTATTTGGAGCATAGATATTTAGGATTGAGAGTTCATCTTGGTGGATTTTTTTTGATTAATATGAAGTGTCCTTCCTTATCTCTTTTGATGACTTTTGGTTGAAAGTCGATTTTATTTCATAGTAGAATGGCTATTCCAGCTTGCTTCTTCAGGCCATTTGTTTGGAAAGTTGTTTTCTGTCGCGTGCCCAATGTCCCGCCAGCAAGAACGACGCGCGGCAACAGGATTCTTCTGCAAGCAAGCCTTTACTGTGTTACAGCTCTTCTTAGTGTTACAGCTCTTCTTAGTGTTACAGCTCTTCTTAGTGTTACAGCTCTTCTGAACAGGGACCCTGAGCAGCAAAATCGCTGATAACAACAGTATGCTAATTATCTCTCAGGGATTGGTGGGGCTTGATCAGTTGTCCTCCAGTGAAAGGCGGAGAATGAATCCCTCATTAGCATTTAACGGTCAACTGACACCTTCATAAACCGCACATGTGCAGTTGCTGTTCACCACTAGAGGGAGCCCTAGCAATGGAACAAGCCTTGTTTAAGTCTTTATATCCAGGCAAAGTTGATGTCGGGCCATCTTTGTTTCGCCGCTGTCCGCCTTCTACAGTTTTCCAGCCTTTTACTCTGAGGTAGTGTCTGTCTTTGTCTCTGAGGTGTGTTTCCTATAGGCAGCAAAATGCTGGGTCCACATTGCATATCCAGTTTGTTGATCTGTCTTTTTATTGGGGAATTGAGTCCATTGATGTTGAGAGATATTAAGGAATAGTGATTGTTGCTTCCTGTTATCTTCGTATTTGGAGGTGAGATTACGTTTGTGTGCTTGTCTTCTCTTTGTTTTGTTGCAAAATGATTAGTTTCTTGCTTTTTCTAGGGTGTAGCTTGCCTCCTTATGTTGGGCTTTACCATTTATTATCCTTTGTAGTGCTGGATTTGTAGAAAGATATTGTGTAAATTTGGTTTTGTCATGGAATATCTTGGTTTCTCCATCTATGTTAATTGAGAGTTTTGCTGGATACAGTAACCTGGGCTGGCATTTGTTTTCTCTTAGGGTCTGTATGATATATGTCCAGGATCTTCTGACTTTCATAGACTCTGGTGAGAAGTCTGGTATAATTCTGATAGGTCTGCCTTTATATGTTGCTTGACTTTTTTCCTTACTGCTTTTAATATTCTTTTTTTTTTGTTTTGTGCATTTGGTGTTTTGACTATTATGTGATGGGAGGAGTTTCTTTTCTGGTCCAATCTATTTGGAGTTTTGTAGGCTTCTTGTATGTTTATGGGCATCTCTTTCTTTAGGTTAGGGAAGTTTTCTTCTATGATTTTGTTGAAGATATTTACTGGTCCTTTGAGTTGGGCGTCTTCACTCTCTTTTGTACCTAGTATCCTTAGGTTTGATCTTCTCATTGAGTCCTGGATTTCCTATATGTTTTGGGCCAGTAGCTTTTTCCATTTTATATTATCTTTGACAGTTGTGGTGATGATTTTTATGGAATCTTCTGCTCCTGAAATTCTCTCTTCTATCTCTTGTTTTCTGTTGGTGATGCTTGCATCTACAGCTTCTTGTTTCTTCCTTTGGTTTGTTTATATCCAGGGTTGTCTCCCTTTGTGCTTACTTTATTGTTTCTATTTCCATTTTCAATTCCTTCACCTGTTTGATTGTGTTTTCCTGTAATTCTTTCAGGTAGTTTTGTGTTTCCTCTCTAAGGGCTTCTACTTGTTTACTTGTGTTTTCCTGCATTTCTCTAAGGGAGTTCTTTATGTCGTTCTTAAAGTCCTCCATCATCATGATCAAATGTGATTTTTAAATCTAGATCTTACTTTTCTGGTGTGTTTTGATATTCAGTGTTTGCTTTGGTGGGAGAATTGGGTTCCGATGATGCCATGTAGTCTTGGTTTCTCTTGCTTGGGTTCCTGCCCTTGCCTCTGGTCATCAGGTTGTCTCTGGTGTTACCTTGTTTTGTAATTTCTGACAGTTCCTTGGCATTCCTGTAGGCCTGTGTGTCAGGAGTGCTGTAGACCTGTTTTCCTGTTTTCTTTCAGCCAGTTATGGGAATAGAGTGTTCTGTTCTCAGGTGTCTAGTCGCTCCTATCCACTCTCTTACAGCTGTCTGCATGGGCGGGGATCTGAAGGGCCTGCCCCTACTTCTCCTAGGTCCCTGTGCACAGGGGTTCCTGATGGCACTAGGTCTTTTCCTCTTGAGTCAGAAATGTGGGCAGAGAGTGGTCTCCTCTGGTTTCCCAGATGTGTCTGACCCTCTGAAGGTCTAGCTCTCCCTCACATGGGATTTGGGTGCTAGGAGCTGTGTAAATGAGTCTGCTTAGATCTGGGCACAGTCTGGACCGCAGGGCTCCTGTAGCTTGACTGCTTCAATCTTACAGTGCCCTGAGGCACTATACAGTTTCCTCTTGGGCCAAAGATGTGGGCAAAGGTGAGTAGAAGTGGCAGTCTCTCCTGCCCTGCAGTCTCAGGATTGCCCACACTTCTGGGCGATTAGCTCAGATCACCGGGTTTGGGAACAGGGAGTTGTGGGCCAGGATCCCACATCTCACCTTTTAATTGTTCTACATCTTTGGAAATTTTCCTGTCAGGGCTTTAGTTCATCAACAAGTCTTTTTAAGGCCTCTGCAATGGATATCCCTACTTCATGCCTTCATTCTGGCTTTATCTTCTGGAAGGTCTTTCCTCTCCATCTGTCTGACTGGGTATAGCTGGCACATCCAAGTTTTAAAGAAATCGCTCCTTTTTCTCAGTGCCTTTTCTAGCATACTCAAGCCAATACATTTTGTTTATGTGAGTATTTACCACAGCTATCAGTTTGTGCACAATAAAGATCAGATGGGCCTATCGTCCTTCTGACACTGATCTCTGCCTTTTCTGTGACTTACGTTCTAAACATTTTTCTTCTCTCAAGGGTTAAGGAGACAATGTTCCTTTCCACCCTTTCCAACCGTAGCACATAATTAGCAATGATAACAGCTTTGCCATATTTATTCTACATAATAAATGGATAATAGATGATTTTGAGAGGTATGCATTAGATATAAATAAATTCTTGCTTCATAGAGCGCATCTGTAAATGTTGTTGCTTATATGCTCAACAGAAACACGTGAAAAGGCATTTTGAACTCTAATAGTTGCAGCCTGTTGCGAGGACTATAAATACATGAGGAAGGCTCTTGAAGACTGAGATAGTTTAATGGGACAAACTGTTCCTACTTGATTATGTAAACCCATGAAATCGGTGTCCTGTTTGTACTTGTCGACTCCTCCATATCAGTAGTTCTTTATTTCTCACACTGCTTGGAAGGGAACAAAGGAAAACTTATGCCCCATGAATTGAGCTTTCAGATTTTGACTGGTTTTGATCCCTGGTATTTTGCCTGCTCTGACATGTCATGGCTTGTATTTATTCCGATGACGAATACACTTTAAACCTGATCTATATCCCCCGATTTCAGAGTGGATGATCAATATTGGACCTAACGATTAAACATGTTTGGTTTCCCATCTCTAATTGCACACGGAATGCAGACACTCATTTATTATCTGTCTTCTGTAGCCTGGATTCCAAGTGCACTGTGTGTTTTGGATCCAAATCATGTTTTCTTTCTTTCTAGTTTCTTTATCTTTGTGAAGTAGAAATGTTTGAATGGCAAATAAAACAGAAATTTTAAGAGTTCCCATGAACTATGACAGGATTGAGTTGACAGATGAATAAGTACTATTTGCCTGGAGAGCTTGTTCATGAAGCTTGGCATAAGGGTGACACTTAAGGAAGAAGAATCTTCTCTCTCTGTGTAGTGTTTTCTACTGCTTGTTCCTATTAAAAACAGTGTCTAGAAGCCAAACCTTCACTAAGGAATCTAATTTGAGAATTATAAACTGAACAGAGCAAAGCACACCTTCTATTTCAAATGGAATTAGCTATTGGCACCAGGGAGGGCACAGAGGGAAACAATTTTAATCAGGAGCTCAGAGTGAATCAGCTCCAGAGTGATATTGCACATCAACAGACTAAACAACAGGGAAACGGACAGTGCTGCCTAAATGTGGGCGAGAAAATGTTTGCAAAGACTAAGCAGAAGGCTGTGCTATGGGAGGTTCAGCTAGCCAGACTACAGAAGACTTTCCCTCCTACCCTCCTATTCTATTGGAGGGAGAGGTGGGAGGCGCTGTTTCCTGCAGCCCCCACCTTCCTCTTCTCTTTTGCAAGCATTGACTGATAGCCTCTCACATCTCGTTTCCCTCCATTTGGTTTATATGCAACAAGGTGACTGTTTCAGGGAGCTGCATGAGTTAGTGTGTTTATTTGTTAGAACCGATGAGCCTTGACCTCATAAAAACTGTGTTGGAATGATACAAACATAACCGTTTTCAAATCCAGCAATTTTACAGCCAATTAAAGTACTCTTTAGAGAAAACCTTGTGCATCTTACCAAACTAGAAGATTCAGTGTGTTCATTGATTGCAAATTCCCTCTTTTGTTCTATTTTGTTGTTGTTGTAAGGCTTAGGAGAATGGCCTGGCCACTAGTATATCAACAAACAAATATTATAGGCAGGTACTCTATTGTGTTTTTGATTTCATGATTGCTTAGACATCTTTCCTTCTTCCTTACCACAGTGTTTCAGTAATTAGTTGCTTACTTTCAGAAATGCACATTTCAACTCACTCCTTAAATCCAGTGAGGAGAAATGCAAGCTAAAGTGACACGTTGTTTCTGACACACTAATTAAATTGACTTTTGAAAAGATGGCTTGCATGTGTATCTGTTTAGCATGTTTCATTGAAACCATCATGGTAGTATGTAATTTTAATGTAAAAGAGCCCTCTTTGCAGGGAATCCAGCCTGCTGCTGAATCTTTAAATTTTCAGTGTCTGTTGTCATGGCAACCAGAATTGATTCTGGTACCCACTGTGTTCAACATAAATTAATTTAAAGACATAGCATTTGAAAGAGTTTAGTCAATTTTAACTATGTATCTGGCAAGGCCTTAGATTTCAATGCTATCTTATGTTTAAAATGTCATCATATGCGTTGCTTTTGTGCTAATTAGACATATTTGTGGAGTTCAGTGTCTTAAATGTGTTTTTTTTTTTTTTTAAAATGCTGGAAAACTGGTTCCTGAGTTGCTTGTGAGATGCTAGGTTTTAATAATGTAAAGGGTATTTCTTCTTTGAAAATACTGCAATGCTGCTCTCTGTCTTTCCAGAGTATACTGACATTATGTAGATAGATGGGCTTGCTATTACCCAAATAAATCCTCATTTTGCATGGGTTGGAAAAAGATCTCTCAGGACTGTAGTGTGGTAGTCATCTCAGGAGAAGGAACCTGGCTCTATTTCGTTACTTTTGATGCTTAATCAGTTCCTAGTAGGCGGAGGAAATGGATTTTCTCATTAAATAATTTTAACCCTCTTGACATGATTTTTGCTGTAACCTTTGGTGGCTTCAGGAATGCAATCCATGCGCTGCTCGCTGTTGGGTGAGGGCTGAAGGTGTCTGTGTTTCCTCTTCTGACCTAGGCAGCCGTTCCAGAAGTAGCTGCCGTGTTTGTTCAATGAGCAGTGTATGGCTCGCTCTACAGTTATTAAAGTGACTGTATGAATGAAAGCAGATTGCAAAGTGCGGCAGATATTGAAGCTTAAGGAATAGAGTAGAACATTTAAAAAAATTTAGCAGTGTGTGTGTGTGTGTGTGTGTGCATGCGAGTGTGCATGTGTGTGCATGCATGCGTGCATGCGTGTGTGCAATGTGCGACTACAGGCCATGACACAGGTGTGGAGGTTAAAGGAGAACTTTAGGGAATCCATTTTTTTCTTCCCAACACTTGGGCAATGGGGATTGAACTCAGATTAACAAGCTTGCCAGAAATTGATGTTACCCCATGAGCAATACTACCAGACTGAGAGTGGTGATTTTTAATAATACATTTGTGTTTGATAGTCAAAAATATTTCTAATATTTTCTTGCAACTTTGCCTAATAAGAGGTACTATGTCTTATTTCTGGAGAATGACTCTCAATGCCTTATGTCGTGTTTTCTGGCCTCAACAAATATTATGGTTACTACATAGAAAATCAATCATGTTTTAAAATTATCTTCCTATCAAAAATGAAATGATAGTTTTCTGTGACATGGCTCCAGTTTCTCTGGACCATCTCTGACTCGAAGATATCTGAATCATCACCTTCGCCTTGGGATTTACAATGAGAAATGAGCTTGTGGAAGTCCACTTTCATTTCTTTTGAAGTTCGAAAGAGCTCTGTCCATGAAATATTTAGAATCACAGCTACACACGTAAAACTAAGCGGCTGCATCAGCCTATGAGGTTAATCTGAATGAACTGTCTTCTGCTGTGATATATTGATAGAAGGTAGAACAGAACATTTAAGTAGCAACTGAGATTGACCATGGCTCTGTGTGACTCATGCCAGCCCACCAGACAGTGGCACTGATGATACAGCCAGACCCAGCATAACTTCACTGCTCCTGTGGTATTAGTTCTGAGACATACATATATATATATTCAAAATTAGAAAGTGTAAGACATTTCTTTATTCGAATTAAATCTATGAACTCTAATGAGTAGGATATTACCTCTTAGGTTAAATCTTTTCTGTAATTGCTAGATGTAAATTTGAAAATTTATTACTATATTCACTTGAAAACATGTTTTTATATAAGCATAAGAGATACTCCAACATAATTAAACAATTGTCTCATAATTAAAACAATCATAATTTAATGTGGCAATTTCACCCTTGTGGTGTGAAATATGTATAAAAAAGGCACAATCCCATGCTAGTGCTGGACACTCTCTGGCCCCAGCAGTTTCACCGCCTCTATGGCTAGCCCCATACAGTGACCACCCATGTTGCGGTTCTCATGCTATGGATCTGCATAGAGACAGCAATCCACAGACCCTTATAATAAGTTTGTTATGGACATTATCTATACCACTTATGAAGACCAGAGGATATGATGGGTAAATTTAAGAAAAGAATACATGAGTTCCTATTTTCTCCAAGTGTTCATACTTCTACCCTGTGAATCTTAAATTTGATTTGGTGACAGCTTCAGGGGAATGTGGAAAAGGGAAGTCACTTTTCATAAAGAATATTGCAAACCTTCTGACCACAGCTGTACCTTTCGTTAGTCTGAAAATTCCACAGTCGTCAGCGGACCATCAAATGATCCTGGAGTGGAGGCAGACCTTACACTCGGTCCACCCTAAGCAGTCACAGGTGTGGTAGAATATTCAGTAACAGTAACACTGTTGAAAAGACCACAGTTGGTTCTTCCTCCCCCTCCCTCTTCTCTCCCTTCATTTTTCATCAGCCTTCCTGCAATCTGTGCATCTAAAGAAAGGTTGGAATTTGCTAGAGAAAGAATGCAAAGACAGATACCAGTCCATTTATTCCCTGACAAATAAGATTAAAAAGTAACACAATAGTCAGTCAACCGCTTTAAGATGGATTTCTCCAAATTTTCTGTCTTCTCTCTACTCTTAGTTGCTCAGTATTAGGGTTGCAGGACATCGTGGATCACATTCAAAGGATTCCCCTTCTGCCTTTGACAATGAAGTCACATGGTGAACTTTAATTTGGAAATGGGGGTGAACCTGAATTACACAAAGTGTAAATATATAGTTTCCTGGCCTGGGACTTAGGCTCTTGATTGCAGATTGTGTTCTCTGGGCTACATTCCAGAGGGGTGTGAGATAGGGCAGAGGGTTCCTGTAGGATTAAGGGTAAATGGGGAAAGAAACTGGATGAGAAGAAAGGGGTCTTGCTGTTCTCTGTTGAGAACTCAGAAGCATGGTTCCTTCTATGGTTACACTAGTCAAACTGCTCTGCTCTCTTCAAGGAGTCTGTTTAGGCTTCCAGGACTATGAGTATTAGTTGAGTTGCCCACTCTGTTTTAGTAGCAGAAGCTAGACCAGAACCAGTGTATCTGAAAGATGTGGGAGGCACAATAAGGGTCAATAAGATTTGGAGCTAAGGTTAGACACCAATTAACCTCTGTGTACTCATAAGAGACTTGATTCCCATTGATTACAGTTGATGGGCGCCAACAGTTACCTTGCAGAATCCAGTCATCACCTCTGGAACAACATTGCACGTGGTTATCACAGAACTATTTATAATTTCAGATTCTAGTGAACTGAAATCAGAAGAGGTGTACATGTATTCATGACACATACACACAAATTTGCCCCATTTTCCCCTCCAGTTTTCCATGAGATTCCACTTACTATGTGATATCTACATCGTGCATTGCTGTCCCAAGTTCAGCGGGGTCACTGTTTATTATTTTTCTGTTATCTTTTACCTGTGCTTTACTTTCTTTGATGACCTTCAAGCTCCCTTCTGTTTTTCTTTATTTATCAATCCACAATAGATATCATCCAATTCAATTTTATTTTGTATTTTTCACAATATTCATTTAAGTAAGATCTCCACCATCTTGAGACATTCCTCCATCCTTTTAAATAGTCTTTTCTTAAATAGTACCTAGTCTTAAATAGTATCTTTTCTTTCGAAAATTTCTTCATATTATTAAAGGTATTTTTGAATCTACCTATTAATCCTAACGTCTTGTTTGTATTTTCTCTATTAATGATAATTTTTCTCTTGACTCATAATTGTATTTTCCCAAATTGTTTATATGTCAAAATTAAAGATTTTGTATGGGTTTCTTACAAAGTTTTTAGGTCCAATTACTTCCTTTGAAGGATATATTTTTTCTGCACCAGATATCTAAATTATTTATAAATTATATAGACTTGACTTTTTGCCCTTTATTCTAAAATATTTTACTTTTGGGATGTTAATGAAAACCCTGATGTAGTTATTAACCATTTTGGTTTGACAGAATCCTAATTCTTAAATCTAGAGTTCCCTCTACAAGTTCCCTCTCCCTACTCTTGGGCATTTCATCTAAGGTGCCCCCGTTCAGTACTGAGAGTCTCTGAGCTCCCAAACCTCTGTTACATTCTACAGGGTGCCCCCACCTCCTACCTCCCGAGATTGCCCGTTTTCATTCTTTCTACTGGCCTTTAGGGCTTCAATCCTGTTCTCCCTATCCAATACTTGATCATGTTCTCCTCTTCCCCTCCCTGTCCCCTTTCCCACTGAGTTCCCTCTCTCCCTCCTCTCCTCCTGTGATTGCATTCTTCTTCCTCCCAATTGGGATTGAGGCATTCTCACTTGGGCCCTTTTGGCTTGTTGACCTTCTTGAGTTCTGTGGATTGTATCCTGGGTATTCTGTATTATTATTTTTCTTGCTAATATCCATGTATTAGTGAATACATATCATATATTTCTGTTGGGTCACAGTTACTTCACTCAGGATACATTTTCAGTTCTATCCATTTGCCTGCAAAACTCATGATGTCCTTGTTCTTAATAGCTGAGTAGTATTCCATGCGTAAATGAACCACATTTTTTGTGTCCATTTTTCTGTTGTGGAACATCTGGGTTGTTTCCAGCTTCTGGTTATCATAAATAAGGCCATTATGAAAGTAGTGGAACATGTGCCTCTGTGGCATGGTGGGGCATCTTTTGGGTATATGTCCAAGGGGGCATCAAGTGGAGGGATGGAGTTGCTATCTAAAGTCAAAAACTCTGACCCAGAATTGTTCCTGTCTGAAATAACTGCAGGGACAAAAATGGAGACAAGCCTGAGGTAAAGGTTCAGTGGCAGGTCCAAATTGGGATTCAGCTCAAGGGGAGCCCCCAAGGCCTGACACTACAACTGATGCTATGGTGTGCTTACAAAAGACTGCCCTCTGAAAGGCCCAACAAGCAGCTGAAAGAGTCAGATGCAGATACTTACACTCAACCAATGGACAGAAGCTGGTGACCCTTGTGGTTGAGTTAGGGAAAAGCTGGAGGAAGCTGAGGAAGAGGGTGACCCTATAGGAAGACCAGCAGTCTCAGCTAACCTGGACCCCTGAGATCTCTCCAACACTGAGCCACCAACCAGGCAGCACACACCAGCTGATATGAGGCCCCCATCACGTATATGGCAGAGGACTGCTGGGTCTGGACTCAGTTAGAGAAGATGCACCTAACCCTCAGGAGACTGGAGGTTCCAGGGAGTTGGGAGATCTGATGGAGTGGGGGTAAGGGGGGTGGGAACATCCTCTTGGAGACAGGATCGGGGTGGGGGAGGAAGAATGGGATGTGGAACTGTCAGTGTTGACTGGGAAGGGGATAAAGTCTGCAGTGTAAAAAAAGATTAAAAGTATAAGTAAAAAATAAGCATGCATACAATGTAAAAGAAAAAGAAGAATCTATTTACAATTAAAAGAGAAAAAAGGAAAAAAAATAGAGTCCCCTGTAGCCCACCTTTAAAGTGTCTGTTTCCTTAGACAAGGCTACTTATAGCATAGTATCCTCCCAAAATCCTAAACTCTGACAAGTCTTTCAGTTTCCATTTAGAGTTTTTCACTTGTGTATCACCCCATCCCTGTAATTTTCCACAACTCAGTAGTAGCTCTCCGTTCTTCTTAAACTCCTTAAGCTAAAATCACTTTGGTTGAATTTTATTCACCCTAGGAGTTATACTGGTGAGTGCTATGGGAGGAAAATGTTAACAATATGTATTTCTACCAACACAGGTCCATTATTTGAGAAATTAATTCTCTTTCAGCTTGTGCTAATTTTTCCTCATTTTCATACCTTTAAAGATTGGTATTTCCTACAGGAACAATTCTGGGTCAGAGATTTTGACTGTGGGATGGCAACCCCATCCTTCCACTCAGTGCCCTGTCTTTCTACTGGAGATGAACTCTGCAAGTTCCTTCTGCCCACTGTTGGGCATATCACCTAAGGTCCCTCCCTTTAAGTCCTGAAATTCTCTTACCTCCCAGGTCTCTGGTACAGTCTAGAGGATTCCCCCACAGTCAACTCACTCCAAAGCTGCTTATTTCCATTCATTCTGCTGCCTTCAGGGCTTCTCTTCTATTTTTTCCCCACCAATACCTGGTAATGTTCCCCCTTTTCCCTCTCCCACTCCCTTCTCCCACTAGGTCCCTCCCTCCCACTGCACCCCACCATGATTGTTTTCTTCTCCCTCCCAAGTGGATTGAAGCATCCTCACTTGGGCTCTTCTATTTGTTAACCTTCTTGAGTTCTCTATATTTTATCCTGGTATTCTATATTTTTTTAGTTACTATCCACTTATTAGTAAGTACATATGATGCATGTCCTTTTGCGTCTGAGTTACCTCACTTAAATTGATATTTTCTGGAACTACGAGTACAAAAATGGAAAGGAAACTGAGGGAAGGTCTGTCCAATGACCTGCCCAACTTGATCCATCTCAAGGAGATTCCAAGACATGACACTTACGATACTTATGCTATGGTGTTCTTACAGACAGGAGCCTAGCATGGCTGCCATCTGAGAGGCCCAATAAGCAGCTGACTGAGACAGAAGCAGATACTTACACCCAACCAAGGGACTGAAGTTGGGGACTCCTGTGGTTGAATTAGGGAAAGACTGGAAGAAGCTGAGGGGGACGGTGACCCCATAGGAAGACCAGCATTCTCAACTAACCCAGACCCCTGAGATCTCTCAGACACCGAGTCACCAACCAGACAACCTACACTAGCTTGTCTGAGGTCCCTGCCACATATATAACAGAGGAATGCCTGGTCTGGCCTCAGTGGGAGAAAATGCGCCAGACCCTTGAGAGACTTGTGGCTCCAGGGAATGGGGAGGCTTGGCAGGGGTAGAGGGTATAGAGGTGGTGGGGACATTTTTTTTTTTTTTTTTTGGAAACAGGAGGAGGAGAAATGGGATGAGTCACTGTGGGAAGGTGGACCAGGAACAGGGGTAACAATTGGACTGTAAAAAAAAAAGTAATAATAGTAATAGTAATAATAATAAAAGGTTAATATTTCCTATCAGTGATCATAACTATTACAACAAAGAACTGGTTTGAAACAAGCTACCAGGTCAGTATTTAAAAAGCTGACTACCTAAAGTGCTGACAAATGGCACTGTAGAGGCCAAGGGAAACTAGTTGGGGAGTAAGTTTAAAGCATAAACCCAACAGTGGCTTCACAGACTTTGTCAAGTAGGTTGACATTTGTTCTAAGCATTATAAAGGCATGAGGATATTTTCAGCCTTGAGTTATTTGCATGTTTAAAAGTAAGACTCTGGTTCTTTGAGAAAATCAACAAGATAGATAAACCCTTAGCTAGACTAACCAGAGGTCACAGAGAGTGTATCCAAATTAAGAAAATCAGAAATGAAAAGGGAGACATAACCATAGAATCTGAAGAAATTTTAAAAAAATCATCAAATCCCACTACAAAAGGCTATATTCAACAAAACTGGAAAATCTGGAGGAATTGAACAATTTTCTAGACAGATCCCAGGAACCAAAGTTAAGTCAGGAACAAATAAATCATCTAAACAACCCTATAACTCCTAAAGAAATAGAAGCAGTTGTTAAAAGTCTCCCAACCAAAAAGAGCCCAGGTCTAGATGGGTTTAGTGCAGAATTCTATCAGACCTTCATAGAAGACCTCATACCAATATTATCCAAACTATTCCACAAAATTGAAACAGATGGAGCACTACCGAATTCCTTCTATGAAGCCACAATTACTCTTATACCTTAACCACACAAAGACCCAACAAAGAAAGAGAACTTCAGACCAATTTCCCTTATGAATATTGACGCAAAAATACTCAATAAAATTCTTGCAAACTGAATCCAAGGACATATCAAAATGATCATCCATCATGATCAAGTAGGCATCATCCCAGGCATGCAGGGATGGTTCAATATACGGAAAACCATCAACGTGATCCATTATATAAACAAACTGAAAGAACAAAACCACATGATCATTTCATTAGATACTGAGAAAGCATTTGACAAAATTCAACACCCCTTCATGATAAAAGTCCTGGAAAGAATAGGAATTCAAGGCCCATACCTAAACATAGTAAAAGCCATATACAGCAAACCAGTAGCTAACATTAAACCAAATGGAGAGAAACTTGAAGCAATCCCACTAAAATCAGGGACTAGACAAGGCTGCCCACTCTCTCCCTACTTATTCAATATAGTTCTTGAAGTTCTAGCCAGAGCAATCAGACAATAAAAGGAGATCAAGGGGTTACAGATTGGAAAAGAAGAATCACTATTTGCACATGATATGATAGTGTACTTTAGCGACCCCAAAAGTTCCACCAGAGAACTACTTAACCTGGTAAACAACTTCAGCAAAGTGGCTGGGTATAAAATTAACTCAAACAAATCAGTAGCCTTCCTCTACTCAAAGGATAAACAGGCTGAAAAATAAATTAGGGAAATGACACCCTTCACAATAATCCCAAATAATATAAAATATCTTGGTGTGACTTTAACCAAGCAAGTTAAAGATCTGTATGACAAGAACTTCAAATCTCTGAAGAAAGAAATTGAGGGAGATCTCAGAAGTTGGAAAGATCTTTCATGCTCATGGATTGGCAGGATTAATATAATAAAGATGGCCATGTCGCCAAAAGCAATCTACAGATTCAATGCAATCCCCATCACAATTCTTACTCAATTCTTTATAGAGATAAAATGAGCAATTTGCAAATTCATTTGGAATAACAAAAACCCAGGATAGCGAAAACTATACTAAACAATAAAAGAACTTCTAGGGGAACCACCATCCCTGACTTCAAGCAGTATTACAGAGCAATAGTCATAAAAACTGTATGTATTAATACAGAGACAGGCAGGTAGATCAGTGGAACAGAATTGAAGACCCGGAAATGAACCCACACACCTATAGCCACTTGATCTTTGACAAAGGAGCTAAAACCATCCAATGGAAGAAAGATAGCATTTTCAACAAATGTGCTGGTTCAACTAGAGGTCAGCATGTAGAAGAATGCAAATTGATCCATTCTTATCAGCATGTACAAACCTTAAGCCCAAGTGTATCAAGGACCTCTATATCAAACCAGATACACTCAAACCAATGGGGGAAACAGTGGGGAAGAGTGTCGAACACATGGGCACTAGAGAAAATTTCCTGAACAAAACACCAATGGCTTATGCTCTAAGATCAAGAATCGACAAATGGGACCTCATAAAACTGCAAAGCTTTTATAAAGCAAAAGACACTGTCATTAGGACAAAACAGCAACCAACAGATTGGGAAAAGGTGTTTACCAATCTTACATCTGATAGAGGGCTAATTCCAAAATATACAAAGAACTCAAGAAGTTAGACTCCAGAGAGCCAAATAACCCTATTAAAAATGGGGTACAGAGCTAAACAAAACATTCTCAGCTGAGGATTATTGAATGGCCAAAAAGCACCTAAAGAAATGTTCAACATCCCTAGTCATCCAGGAAATGCAAATCAAAACAACTCTGAGATTCTACCTCACACCAGTCAGAATGGCTTAGATAAAAAAACTCAGGTAACAGCAGATGCTGGAGAGGATGTAGAGAAAGAGGAACACTCCTCCATTATTGGTGGGATTGCAGACTGGTACAACCATTCTGGAAATCAGCCTGGAGTTTTCTCAGAAAGTTGGACATTGCACTACCTGAGGACCCAGCTATACCTCTCTTGAACATATACCCAAAAGATGCTCCAACATACAACAAAGACACGTGCTCCACTATGTTCATAGCAGCTTTATTTATAATAGACAGAAGCTGGAAAGAACCCAGATGCCCTTCAACAGAGGAATGGATTTAAAAAATGTGGTACATCTACACAATGGAGTACTACTCAGCTATCAAAAACAATGACTTCATGAAATTCATAGGAAAATGGAATGAACTAGAAAATATCATCCTGAGTGAGGTTACTCAGTCACAGAAAAACACACTTGGTATACACTCATTGATACGTGGATATTAGCCAAAAATCTGAAATTACCCAAGATACAATCCACAGAGCACAGGAAGCTCAAGAAGAAGGATGACCAAAATGCAGATGCTTCCACTCCTTCTTAAAAGTCAGAAAAATATTCATAGGAGGGGATATGGAAGCAAAGTTTGGAGCAGTGACCCAAGGAATGGCCATTCAGAGCCTGACACACATGTGGCTCATATATATATATATATGTATATATATATATATATATGTCATGATGTCATTGTTTTTGATAGCTGAGTAGTATATATATATACCAAAACTAGATAAGATTGATGAAGCTAAAAAATGCACAGGGAAAGGGACTGGATATAGATCTCTCCTGAGAGACACATACAGAGCACGTCCAATACAGAGGTCAATGTTAGCAGTGAATCACCAAACTGAGAATAGGACCCCCTTAGGGGGAATTAGAGGAAGGATTGAAAGAGTTGAAGGAGCTTGCAACCCCATAAAAACAACAATGCCAACCAACCAGAGCTTCCAGGGACTAAACCACTAGAGAAAGACTGTACATGGACTGACCCAGGGCTCCAACTGCATATGTAGCAGAGAATAGCCTTGTTGGGGTACCAGTGGAAGGGAAAGCCCTTGGTCTTGTCAAGGTTGGACCCCCAGTACAGGGGAATATGGGGGAGGGCATTAAGGGGTATGTATAGGGGGAATACCCATGTGGGTGAGGGGAAGGGGAGGGAGTGGGGGCTTATGGACAGAAAAATGGGAAGGGGAATAACCTTTGAAATGTAAGTAAAGAAATATATAATAAAAAAAGTAAGCCCTACTAGAGTTCTACTTGAAAATACAATAAACTGTAACCTTGGCAATTCTGTATGGAAATACTACATTATTGTATTAGGATAGTGTATAATAAGCACAATATGTATGCCTAAGGCAATAACAGATGACATAACAAAACTCCACAGTGGAAAGTGGTACAGGCAATGATGCTTACAAACTTTTTTCTCATTGTTGACTTAAGAGAAAGGAAAACTTGAACGATAATTGAAGTGGAAATTTCTGGTTTCTTTGGAAACTCAGTTGTGTCATTTGATGTTTTTGTAGAAGTTGCCTTGTGAGAGGGCATGTGGTGTTTTCCTGAAGCAGACACATGAGAGTGCTTGTGATGTTTTGCTAGAGTAGTTACTTGGGAGGATGCACAACATGAGGAATGAATGTGAACGGAACCCACTAAACAGAGGATGCTCTTGCATTGCTATACCACGCAATGCTTCACTGGTCTTTGCTGGTCTTCCCTGGTCTTCACTAGCTGTGCAACGCTTGACTGATCTTTGCTGGTCTTCACTTTATAGAGACAAATGTGCCAAAAACTTCACAGAACTAATTCTAAACAGGGCCACAAACCCATTTTCCTAAACCTTCTTTCATCCGTACCTCTCGTTAGTGGGCTAAAAGGGAGGTTGAAGCCTTCAACAACTATACATATAGTAGGTTTAGAAAAATCCAAGCCTACAGGTAATTGCTTTCAAAGGTGAAAAACATCTTCTGACCGGAGTATATTTTCCTAGACTCTTTGTTTGTTCAATACCTTCTAGCTATTGTTCAAGGTGCTAAGACTAAAGAGGAAGAGTATATTCTTTTCAAGAAGCATAGACAAGTCTATACTGTTTTGACATTTCATCTCTATTTGCTCCTAAATAAATTAGAGACTTTCTCAATGAGACCTGCTCATTGAACACCTCACTAACATCCTTTGCAAGTACTGATCAAAATTTAACACAAAATATAGAAAACATTACACT
This sequence comes from Rattus rattus, assembly GCF_011064425.1. Lineage (NCBI taxonomy): Eukaryota > Metazoa > Chordata > Mammalia > Rodentia > Muridae > Rattus > Rattus rattus. The sequence goes on along the minus strand of NC_046157.1, from coordinate 168,276,586 downwards.
GTAGAAAGAATTCTTCAAGCCTTAGATACAGAATGGCAGTGAATTCTTTTAAATCTGAGCTCTGCTCCGAGTAACTCAATTACCATATTTATGAGAACAGAGATTATTTCTGACTGTATGGACTATTTTACTTTTTTCTCCGACAGAATGATGTGGTAGGGTTGTAGTCTCACTATAGAAACTATAAAAATGATTTGAGTAAAAATAAACTGGGGTGTCAATTTCAGAATGAAAGCAAACTGATGCTTGTGGGTGCCTGTAGCTCAGAAGCCACCCGTCATGAAATAAAACCAAAGGAATATTTACAGATCCATTGCATGCAAATCTGCCCCCTTGCTTTGTCAGGAGTCTTGCTAAAATATTCTTATTTGAAAGCTAGCCTTTGGCTTAGTTCTAAATAAACAGTGCATATCCATGTGGGAGAAATGAGGAGGAACCGTAGCATCTGGTAAGGCTTTAAAAATAACTTCCTACTTATGTAACTAAGATTCCACCAAAGATCAATGGGACTTTTTTTTTTGGCTGAGACATAAGGAAATAGTTCCTTTGGAAGCTGTTAATTCATGTAGTTGTTTTATTTCAAAAGAAAATCAAATTCTTACCCAAGAAGCAGATGCTAACAGACCATGGCCCAAGAGTCATAATTCTAGTTTATGGAGATCTGAGTTTGTGTTCTCAGGTTCATTTACTATATTTAAGAGCTTTCTGTTTTTAATTACTTCTTTGTTGATCTCATACCATGGAGTTCTTCTAGTCCGCACAAAGCATCAACTTAAGCAGAGTGGGCAGGCTTGCATTTACAGTCACGCTAGACCACTTAGCTATAAGACAGAATGGTGCCTTGTAGCTTAGAGTTTTCTGGATGGTGATATTACCTGTGATGTTATAAGCTTCTGCAATAAAACACAACTTTATTGCTTTACCAATTAAGCCCAGCCCTGCTCCAGAAATATAATGTTATAGAACTGTCTTTTGCTTCTTGTATCTTAGTTGAAACACATCCCAACTCCGCAGCGGCAGCTAAGTGTCTCCAATCACCACACACTTTTCTACACTCAAACTGTCACATAAAAGAACACACAACACAATAACCTTTGGCCAAATTGATAAGATATAATTACCCACCTAAACATACAAAGCCCAGTACCATCTGTCCCTTAAGAACATTAATAACAACCTGTAAATACACAGAGTGGAATCTTAACATCAGCTTCCATTGTTGTCCCTCGGCTCCTCTCCCTGTGCCTCTTGTCTCTTCTCTTTCTGTTCCAGTCTCTTCCTCTTCCTTCAAACTTTTCTCCCGCCCATCCTTCCTTCTCTTCCACTGACAGGCCTCCTTCTATCTTGTACCTGCCTCACCTGTGACATCATCCCACATTTCACCCTTTCTATCTAATTAAAAAATTTTCTCTCAAATATAAGCCGAGCACAACTATTATCATTTTGTAATTAAAAGCATAAAATATATCTAACACCTAGTCCAACACTTTATCAGTTAAACAGAACATTTAGTTATAGTTTAGAACATTCCAGCTTAAGAAAGGCCTAAAGTCTATATTATATCTTGGCTAGATTGTATACTATCTGATAACTAATAAAATATGCATTTTCAGAGTTAAACAGCCTGATAGGCTATGATTATTTTAGCCCCATCAGAAATCTGAGAATGACCAAATATCTATACACATAGGAAGTCTAACACAGCTTCCAGAACTGAGAGGTTGTAGAGACAAATCTCCACTAGCACAGTCCTCTATTAGCAACATGTGAACACAAGTCTTCAGCCTTCTGGCCCAAAATCAACTGACAGACTGTTGAAATGCAGATTTTGAAGGGCTGATCATCCTGTCTTGGCAGGGTTTATCAGTCAACTATTCTGCATAATTTGTTCTTTTCTGGACAGTATTAGTCTGCAGATGAAACAGGCAGTTTTGTCCAGTGGCTGCCTAGCCACAAAGTATTGCCTCACCTGGAGGTAGAGATGTTCAAATTCTTCATTAAATCCACCAAATGGGGAACTGTTAGGAGCAGATATGTCTTAACAAAAGATAAATAAGTTCAAATGTCAAATTGTGTGGATTTCTGACGTTTTTGAAAACCATCTATCTATATAAGACAATCTGGACTGTTGTCTTTATATCTTAATATTATCTTGAAAGTACTCTCACAAAGTCAGAGCTATGAATTTGCTATTTGGCCCTTAACTCACATGTGTAATCAACTCAGAAGTTTGTAATGGTATCAATAGAAGGACTGGCTCTAAACCCTGTACTTTTAAAGTTATTTGACAAATAAATTCTATACCAAAGCAATGATTTTAGCTTATTTACCAAATGAGATTATGACTGTACAACTCAATCTAGTTAATTCCTTCTGTTAAATTACAACCAATTTTAAATTCTTCATAAAAACAACTTTAGAATAACTGCTTTTAGTCCCCCAAAAGTCCAGGGAATTGGGGCGACAACTCCTCCATAACTTCTTTAAGCTATGCATGGGCATTGAGATATCCTTGGGGGTAGGAGGTAGGAAGAATGAAGCAAATGCTGTAGCCGATGTGTCCTGACTGGACCCAGCTGAAAGCCCTTGAGAAGTAGGCACACTCTGTAAAATACAACTCTCAAGGAAAAAATTTAGAATAGAGATATCTTTTTGTTTGATTCTCCTGAATCAAGTTTTTCAGGCAGTCTACCTCTATCAAATCTGATCAGTATGACTCTGTGAGGTTTCCAGAGCCTAATCACACTTTTTAAAAACACAAAGACAAAATCTTTCTCCAAAAATACTGTGTTCCTTAGTCTGTAATCAGAAAAGTTTGTATCTTGCACTCTCTCCCAGAGTAATAATATAACCATAAAACTCAAAGTTACACCCATTATGAAGATTAAATAATTTTTTAAAAAGGAAGTAAGCTAAACAATGAGCAGGCTTTTGTACTCTATGATATCAGGAAATGAACCCAAAATTTCTGTGGAGCCCACATTTAGAGAATCCGAGCTTTCTGTTGTGGTAAATATCAAAAGTAACCACAAACCCTCAATAGTCAGCATCAACGAGGCATATGGCCTTTAGCAGGGTAATTCATAAAACAAACTAAACACCTTCTATCAATTCTAATACTAATAAGCAACATATCAAACCAGGACTTTAGCCCAAAATATATCTATCTGTTAAGCTCTCTACCCGGAGCCACAGATTTTTATTTAACCTTAATAACTTGTAAATATCACAATTCTCTACTTGTAGTCAATGACTAATTTTTCCGTAAGTTCTGAACCATGGATGAAAATCTCCATGTCATTCGGGTAATCTCTGTACTCTCCTTAAAACAAACTTAAATACTTTCTATCAATTCTAAAACCAATAAGCAACTTAAAACTCAGGACTTTAGCCCAAAATATATCCATCTGTTAAGCTCTCTACCCGGAGCCACAGACTTTTTCTTTAACCTTAATAACTTCTATATTGTTTGTCTGCATTCACTCTGCCTGGTGTTACAGACATTTATCACAAATCTCTACTTGGAGTTAGTGACTAATTTTTCCCTAAGTTCTGAACCGTGGGTGAAAATCACCATGTGATTTAGGTAATCTCTTTACTCTCTTCTTTCTAAAATCAAACTTAATCACCTTTTAATAATATCTGTCATTAAGAAGTGGCTTGTCTAACTAGGACTTCAGCTCTGGAAAACTGTTGGCTTGCTCAAACAGCTTTCTTTTAGAATCCAGGATCACTAAGGAAAGCATTATGGGCTGGGACCACATCAATCATGAATTAAGAAAACATACAGGGTTGCCTAAAACCCAATCTTATGGAAGCATTTTTCCAGTTGCAGTTCTCTTCTCTTAGATGACTTTAACTTGTGTCAGGTTGACATAAAACTATCAAGTACAGGTATTAAGAAATCTGAAAAGTGATAGGACAAGCAGTTAAGAACACTGGCAGTGGACTGAAGACAGCACTCAGTGGTACTGTGTCTTCCTAGGAAGTGAATGTGCTAAAATCCTGACAAGGACTTGGAAATCTACCTTCCTCCTTCTCTATTCACCTCTCTCTCACCCTCAGGTCTCTCCATCACATACTTTCTGAATAAAGTTTCAACAATACGAGTTTATCTTTGGTTCTGGTTGTTCATGATGCTGCGAATGTTTAATGCCTGTGGATGAAAGTGATGGAGGAACACAGGCCTAGTTAAGGCAGTGATGCGTAATCATCCAGGAGTAAGGCTAGTGGGTCTGATTTTGTCAGAATCCCTCCACATCCTGAAAACTTTGATAGACGTAAATTGATTATTTGTTAGCCATCTATGAACTTACAATGCGATTGCTATTTAGAAAAGTACACCTTTCTGTTTTACCCTCCCTGTGATCATCTAATGCTTGCTCTCAAAGCTGATCTCCAGACCTTCATATCAATGTCTTCTATTTCTGGTGATTGGCAGAGCCTTAGCCCTAGTGGATTTAATCTGCATTCTCCATTTTAGTTTCTTTGTGCAAAGAAAAATTGGAAGCATAATTCATTCTTTCTTCGCATCTAATTGTTTTTATATTATCTCTTCCTGTTGAAAATCTGACATCATAACATACAGTTTTCAAAGCAGAATCCAATTTAACTCATTCACACAATGGCATTTCTTTCTGTTTATTTTATTCATCCATAAATCATCGATAGTGTGTTCTCCTAGAGTCAGTGTTGAGACTCATCAATGCTATTTGCATACGGTTTGAAAAACTCTGTTTCCCTAGGCATTGTAGCAGAGGCAAAGCTTGGCTTGCTGTAAAGAGGTCCTTGGGGAGGCTATCAGACTTTCCAGAGGAACATTCTTTTGTAGGAAAAAGTGATATGTCAGAAGCACTAGCGTCCGGGACCTTAGCATCACTTGTACATATTAGAATGGTGATGGAATGAAATAAGTTTGTCAGAAAGAATTGGGTCATGAGGGGTTCAAACACATCTTCTGAACTAAAAAGAGACAAGGGTCAGCAAAATGGATCACTGGGTGAAAGTGCTTGTTTTGTAAGCCTGGCCACTTGTGTTTGATACCCAAAATCCAAGGTGGTAGAAGATAGCTAACTGACTTCTGAAATTTATCTACTGGCCCCATGTACATCATAGTATGTGTGTGTGTTTGTGTACATAGACACACACAATGCTGCTGTTGCTGCTGCTGCTAATGATGATAAACAGTGTTTTAGTATAATTGCCCCCCCCTTGAAAGTAGGTATGAAAACACAGAATTGTGTGTCTTGACAATTTGTCCCTAGTTAATGACATTGTTTTGAATGACATTGTTTTGAGAGGTTAAGGAATATTTTTGATGTGGAATCTAATGTGCAACCCCAGACCCTAGGTGTAGGCTAAATCTGTTTTGTTTTGTTTTGTCTTGTGCCGTATGAACAAACTGTCCTATTGGAGATCTCCTTCAGCCAGAGACTAAGCCACTTCAACCACTGAACCTTCCCTACACTGGTGAACTGTGTCCCATGAGCCTTGAGCCAAACATGTCTTTCTACATTTAGGTGCTTCTAGACATTCTTTCAGAGTTATGAGACAAGTGCCTAATACAAAGGTGTATCTCAACCTTTACCTAGAATGAAAATCACTTGGGAACTTATTAGACTATAATCTTTAAGTCATAATATTTTATTTATTGAATATTTCACACATGAAAGCATGCACATGGATCTGACAATAGCATCTAGAGGTTGTAGTCCAACTGGAGAACTGGGATTTTAATAAGTTCCCAGGTGGTGTGGAAGCTGAGATCTATGGAACACACTAAGTGGATTGCTGAAAAACACTTGCAGTTTGAATAAGATTTTCACTCACAGGCGCATAGGTTTGAATGCTTAGTCACTAGGGAGTGGAGTTGAGCTGTTTCAAAGGATTGCAAGGATTAAGAAATGTGGCCTTGATAAAGAAAACTTGCCACTTGGGTGGGTTTTGAGGTTTCAAAAACCCATGCCAACCCTACCTCACCCCCTCCTGCCTATGCATCAGAATGTAGCTCTTAAGCTACTGTACCAGCACCATAGAATAGATTAAGCCTCTAAAATTGGACAGCGCCCCTGTCCCAATTAAATGTTTTCCTTTTTGAGTTGCCATGGTCATAATGCCTTTTCACAGCAACAGAACAGTGGCTAAGTAAACAGTGCATGTGAAGATAGAATTATGTATTAATTACTATCTACTGGGAGACACTTCTCTGATGTAGGTGGAGTGAAACACTGCTCTGTGGATAGCACTGTCATAGGAGTAATTGTATTGCCATGGCACTGTCAGTTATGGGCTCTATCTCATAGAGTGAACTTTACATTCAACCTGAAAGTGATTGGTTATTCCCATGATCTTTGTGACAGGGTTGCACCAGAGTGTCTTGCTGGCAGGCCACTGTTGTAGGTCACGGAGTTTGTAGCTTGGTGATATTGATGGTTGCCTCTCTACTACACAATAGTGTGCAAAGTATCCTACAGTGTTACTGGGTGTATCATCCACATATCAGGACAGGCCAAATGCCCAGGAGGACTTGGCCTGTCCAAAATAAACTGAATGGTATTTTTCTGGTGGACACGGGTTTCTTTGTGCTTTGGCATTGTTGTCTGATTAGTCTTTTACTTGTTTTGTTTTTGGGGGGGTGTTTTTTGTTTCTGTTTCTTTTCTTTTTCTTGGAGTGTATTTTTGAAAGAAAGAGAAAAGTACCATAAAGGTGGGTGGGTAGGGAGATAGGATCTAGGAGAAGTTGGGGGAGGAGAAAATGCAATCAAAATATGTCATATCCAAAAAATAAAATATATATATATATATGGACTTATGCCCTCCTCCTGCCAGATGTTCAGATGAAAACTTCTGAGCTCAGGACATTACCATTCTAACAAATTCCCAGGTTACGTTGGTACTGTTGGTATCTGGGCCACACTTTGACAACCATTGATAAAAATCAAAAGGCCAGGGTTACTGTTCCTTCATTGTTGGGAGTCTATGGAGTTTCTGCACAGGTGCTCGAGAACAAGTGGTCTGGGGACAGTCCAAGAAAAAGACGTGCCCCAAATGGTATCAGGATATCAAAGTTCTGGCAGGTCCCTAGAGATGATGAATTTTATTTGAATCTCAAATAGCACAATGACTTAACTTATCTCTAAGTCATAAATTTTAAAACAGGGAAATTGCGGTGTCCCAGGCATGGATGGCTATGTATAAGGTAGTCTTCCCGGTGGGTACTCCCAGATGCATGGAAGTAGATAAAAGGCTGAGTGATGCTTTCTTCTCATCAGTGAGGGTGCTAATGCAGTGGTCTGAGGACAAACTCACTTTTCTTAGGCCCTCTGAGTAAAGGAAAGGAAGGCAGGCATTTGGCTATAAAATTGTAATGAGAATAGTTATGCTTGACACACTCCCAAAGGACCTCACTTTCTATTCTGAAGTGGAATATCTGCCTTTACCTCCTTTGACCAAAATACCAAGGCTGAAGAATTTCCAGTGCCTCTGGAGAATGACTTTTAGAATACTTCAAAGCATAGCTCCCCTTTCAGACGTGTCTGTTCATAGGAATTCAGTTCAGTACTAGCAACAAATGTCTCCAAGGATACGCTGGCTGAATCCTCCATTGGAATAAAACTCTGAAAGATAGGGATAGTCCAGAAATAAGGTTTGGAGTCTCCCTTTCAGGAATACACTTAATCTGAATCATATGTTGGCAAGCTCCAGGTGTCCCCTGTTATTCTGAATGATTATCTCTAAGTAGACGTCTTCTTTCTTCCCTCTCAACTCCTGTTTCTCCTAGATTGAGCACTGTGGCTAACCTTATAGATGGCTTTGTTCTTGTTTCTTTAGGAGACACAAAGGTAGAAGAAAACGTAAACAACACTCAAGCATCCCACCCACCGAGGTTCTCACCAGGTTTGACTTCTCTTCCCTTCAACCAAGTGCTTTTCTCATGTGTGAAAGTTAAGAAGGCAGCTCAATGCTTGTGAACAAATTCTTTCTCTTCATTGGAAGTAGCTCAAGGATACTTATGTCTTATTGACTGTATGTCAGTGACCTCATATATGAAGAGCACACATAGCATAAGCAGCTTATGGAAGAAGATATAATTATAATATTATCCCACACGGAAATTTCTTTTCCTTCAGGATACAGAGCGCACATGACAACTGTAGCTTAGATGTTTCTGCTTGAAATCATTGATTAAAACTGTTCCCTGAACTGAGACTTCATGCTGAACTGAGATTTGGAATTTAGGATCTGGAAAGTTAATATTATGCTTCATAAAGCATGCCCAGAAAAATATTTTTAATCCAGTATTAAAGCATCAAAATAACAACAGTCAGATTTTTGGTTCATTACCCCTTGGAAGGTAGTAAATTTGAACAATATGACATTGAACTCTCTTTTTAATGATTGAAAATGAGTAAAATATATTTAGATAAATCAAAGGACAGAGTAATACAATTTGCACTTAAAACATGGTTTGCAGTGAGGCATGGTGATGTGATCTTGTAATACTAGAACTCTGAAGACTGAAGTAGTTGAGCTGTGAGTTTGAGACCAGGCAGGGCCTTAGTGAGCTCAAGGCCACACCTTGAAGTAAAGTGAAGCCCTGTCTCAAAAACAAAGAGCCAAATCTAAACAAACACACAGTATAGTTTTGTTCAACAACTATCAGTTAGAAACATCTCTTATATTCTAGCTATTGGTAAGTCAAGATGAATAAAACACGATTCCTATTCTTAGTTAATCCTAGGTAAGTGGTTAGAGGGAAAGACATAAATAATCAAGGAGAAAACAGGAGGCTGGGAGTGTGGAAAATTCTGAGTCCATAGACCTTTACAATCTGGATTCTTTGTTCTTGCTTTAATTTTGTAGCTTTGAGTAATTACTTTGCTTCAACTTGTTTTCTTATTTTGAGACCAGCCACACTGGCTATGACCTTGGATCGGTTTGCCTCCACTTTCTAAGCGCTAAGAGGATAGACATCTGCCTCCCCAACCTTCTGTCTTCTCTAACACAAAGTAGACGTTCAGACTAAAAATATGAACAAACATATTTTTATGTTTGGAAGTTCACTTAACAGTATACAAGATGTGATTATAGGCTGTGAAAATAGTATTTTTAAAGGTATAGTGGATAGGAACTTTAAGACCTGATAGAGGTATAAGTCACAGTGTCAGTTGTGTTTGGTAGAATCTTGTTGCTGTTAAAAATGCCCATGGCAAGCAGCATACATCAGAGGTCCTCCACCTGTGAGTCTTAACCATCAGAAAACATATATTTCCCATGGTTTTAGGAACTCTCAACCTATAAATTTATTTTTGCTGCTACTTCATAACTATAGGTTTTGCAGTTGAGCAGTGTCTTGGTTTCTAAGACCATCAGAAATATGTGCTTTCCAATGGTAAATACCACAGGTTGAGAACCACTGGCATATAGAGAGAAAACATTGTGTTTCACAGTTTGGATGTTTCAACTCATGAGCACTTGTCCCAGTGACTTCGGATGTTTTGTAGCACATCATGGCAGGGAGGCATGACAGAAGAAACTTCTCACCTCAAAGCTAGAAAGGAAAAGAGGAAGCAGTAAAGAACAAGATGTTACAACTCTCATCGGTCACACTCCCGATGACCTGAAGGCTTCTCATTAGATCCAACCTTTCAAAGACCCCACTCCCTCCCTGTAACCAAGTTGGAGCAAGCTGTTTATAAGTGGACGTTTCTGGAGTAATCCAGATCCCAAATAAGAACATTTGGGTCATTCTGTGGCAAATAATCGAAGATGATTTTGGAAATGAGGCAGCCCATTCCTTAGGAACTTCGATTACATTTGGATACAAAGTTTGGAGTCCAGAGAAAGACAATCGGCTTTTGGAAGAACGAATTTTCTTTTGTTTCCATAATAAATGACTTCAAAATAAGGCCATTATAACTAAATACCTTGTTTCTTACTTCTCTTAAATTTTCTTTGATGAGTTTTATGTTTTCTTATGGAATTAATGTTTGGAGATAATGGAAGTCCTGTGATGTCACACTACATATATCACCTGCTCAAGATGATCTGGGCTTCTTCTTTGCCAAGAGAAAGCACATGCCAACCACCCAAGAATAACCACCACTATACCACAATCTATCTACCTCCTAAAGACCATATGTTCCCCATGGTAGACTGAGTGATTGAACAAGCTGTTAATAATGGACCTGCAGGGAGTATTCCACGTCCCCCATGTAGACAGTTCCATTATGGGGTCACTTTTGTGAAAAGTAATTTGATATGAATCTGGAAAAGCATCAGGGCACATTTCTTAAGAACTTACTAAACCCCTCCAATTGATGTGATGACCAACCCTAACGACTTGGATCATTAATCGACTACCGTTGGATAGGATGGGGGAAAGAGCAACTTGGATTCATGGCTGGTTGGAGTGCAAATTAGTATACCTATTATTAGAAGTCGGTATGGAGGTTCCTTAAAATCTTAAAACTAGAACTTATATATGACCCAACTATACTGGTCCTTAGTACATGGACACTGTTTCTTACCACACAGACCTAGGCACACCCATGTTTATTGCCACTCTATGCACAATAGCCAGGAAGTACAACCAGCCTAGATATTTATCCACAGATGAATGGATAATTTAAATGGAGCATCATATAGCCCTGGGATATTATTTAGCCATGAAGAAACTTGAATCATGAAATTTACAGAAAAATGATGTATCTAGAAGGTATAATATTAAGCAAGGTCACACAGGTTGAGAAAGACAAAATCCACATGTTCTCAGTCATACCCTAATCCTATCCTATAACACACACACACACACACACACACACACACACACACACACACACACACAAATTTTGGGCAAAGTCTAAAAATATAGAAATAAGACCAATGGATTGTATGTAATGTTAGGTGAAGAGATCAAAGGAGCACCATGGGCATGAAAGAAAAAAGAAATCTGGGAGAGCTTGTATTAGGGACTACTGGGGGTAGGGGAGTAGGAAAGAATCAGAAAAAAAACATTTTGTTAGCCAATTAAAGTAAAAAATTATTAGAAGAATTGGGCCATTGCAATTACTTAGTCCCAGTGCATTTTATTTGAAGGTTCGGTTTTAAACTACTTAATATAAACTCCAAATTAATATAAATGTCCATTGTTCTATGACACAGCAAATGTGGTTCTTTCATTCTGAGTAATTATATGCTAAGGAGTTTTTTTTTTGAGTGGGTTCTGCATCTTTCCATTTCCACAGAGTAGCACTTAGTAAATGTTTATTGAAAGAGATAGCTAACACAGAAAATCAACACAACACAGTGATTAGATGTGGGCAGATGGAGAAAGAGTCAACGATGTTTCCAAAGTGCTGTTAACATGTGCCATCTCTTAGAGAGATGGGAAAAACAGAAGAGAATATTTTCAGTGAGAACATAACCATTTCAAGTCTAGACATGTTGACTTTGAGGTTTCTGAGATGTGGAAATAAAAATGTCAAATTCTTTGCTCAGTGATAGAAGGCTTCAGATACCAGATTCATGAGGAGTGATCAGAAATATTACTTTCTTTTATTTTGAATACTTTTCTTTGAGACTGGGTTTTGCTATTCAAGCCCAGGCTGCCCTCAAACTTGTGAATCTTCTTCCCCAGCTTCCAGACTATGGTGACTGAAGTATACACCACCAAATCTAGCTGGAATATCTTTTGTGTTTGTATTACTAGCTTTTTAAAGAACCTCTATAGAGATGTTCATAGTAGGCACACCAGTCTATACGCCCATGAGCAATGAATAAGAGTTCTCATTTCCCCATAGCTTCACAGCACCTCTTATACCACCCCAGGACATGGCGATGACGCTAGAGGCTTCCAGGGTTTTGACATTCCTCTTGGTTGCCCTCCAGAACTAAACAATAAGATTCTATTGCTAGAGATGCCAGTCATTTTGAATGAAGGCCATAGAGAAATTGATTTGGAAGAGAGGTGGAAACTTCTTGGCTGGCTAGCTTCCACGTGCCAAAAGGAACCATACCTTTCCTGGAGAGAAAGGTATCAATGATTTTAGCCAGTTGTGACTCCAATGCTAACCTGCCTAGGCACTTTGTGCCCATTGGTGCAATAGTTTCACAAATTTAAGGGAAAAACAATCTCTTTTTGAATTGAATGTGAGGCCTACTTCAAGGAAAGGAATGCATGTTAACAGTGAAAGGTCTTAGGCCCTCCAGGGGAACTCACTACTGTCTATATAAATTGACACAGAGGCAAACTCCATTCTAATTATTATGCCTATACACATGGACAAATACTTCTCCCAACCTTAATCAGAGAAGCGTTTTTAAAAAAGTATCACAGAGAATGCAGAATTTGTGGCTGCTGAAGGTGTTAAGAATAAGTTACATTTATGTGCTCATCTTAAAGGGGATATTTATGCAACCTCCTCTTAGGCTTGAGGAACATTATGGAAGATTGGGCAGAAATAATATAAAAGATGGATGACAGAGAGAAGGGCTACAAAATGCCATTTCCAGGGTACATCATAACCAACGCAGAGATAACCCCACAGCAGCCACAGTTGTCCGCACTGGGTCTACACAAGACGGGATCTTCCATCAATCAGTCGTGGATTCTGACTGAACTATGGGCTACTAAGGGATTCTGGGAATGGATGGTCATGTTCTTCAGCTCTGTGCTCACCAGGTTGCAACGGAAATGCCCCATACAGGTAGTGAGTTTCAAAACTAAAACCAAACCAAAAAAGATAGAAGTATAGAAAAGGAACTTTAGGGAGGAGGGAGAATTACAAGGGTGGGAGAAAGCTAAGAGAGGGTATATATTGAGCATAAACAGAGCATATCATATACATGTATGAAATTGTCAAATTCAATCAATAAAAAATAAATAAGAATGAAAACATACAAAATAAAGGACTTGGCTATTATCTTGTGGGTATAAATCAATTTATCCTCATAAGTTACTATAATTCATGATTTCTCCTATTTCACAACTTAAGTATCTTAAGTTTATCTTCTCACTTTCTACACAGGTTCTCTGATGTCATCTATGAAGAAGGATCTCATTATTTTGAGCCTTTTTGATAAACTTAAAAATTTAGCCTAAGATTATAAGATTATTCATTGAACAAAAGCATAGCCAAGCCAGGAAAAAAATCTCTCTTCCTCCCTAGGAGGAGTGGTCTCAGATGAAGATATGGCGTCTTTCATCCTGTGTGCAACCCTCCTCATCAGCTGCTTCCCTTAGCTCCTACATAACCATTTCCAGGGCTCTCGGTGTTTTGTAAAGTGCTGAAATTCCGCAGGCACAGAAGGTGCAATGTCCTTTCTTATATTACAATGAACTTCTTTAAACCTACAGAAAGCATGCAATACTAAATGTGGGTCACTTTTCCAGAGTTTGGTGGGTCTTAGACAAAAATATAGATTCTGTTATTAATTTTCTGACCTCGATTAAACCATATAACATATTTAAATCTTGAGAATCTCACCTGTGACTAAGGACATGCTTACCAGATTGTGTTAGGTGGGAAAAACAATTTACCTGTCATACCGTACCCCAGATACTGAGGAGCTTCAGTAAATGGTGACTGCTATTGCCAAACAAAGGAAAATGGCCAAGTCCTGTAAATGTCAGGACCAGAGGCTGCTGTAGATCTATTGCACTCTCATAATCTATTAAATGTGATTTCAGGTATTGGGGACATTTGCTCTATCATAACATTCTATTAAAACTCTGTTAAAAATGACCCCACCGAATCTCAAATGACTTTACTCATTTACTTGATCTTTAAATACAATTTTCTCATTGAGTATTAACTGGGGGATCCATTCCACGCAGCAAAATCTGTCATCCCTCTGGCTGGAGAGGCTCACAGGTGACTCTTAATCCATGGCTCCTGGCTGCAGCCGATTGACCATGAGACTCCTCTCCACACTTGCCTCCAGAAACGTGGGTATCCTTTCTCCAGGGTCTGGTAAGAACAGTTGTTTTTCTCAAGGCATCTTTCAACGTTGTCATAACATCTAAAGCAGACAGAGAGTCTCAAGAAACCCACAGAAAAGCCCTTGTTTTGGAGAGGACATGAGTAAAGGAAAACAGAAAAGCCATTACAACCCACCATGGAGGAAAGAATTCATGTTTGTATTTTACTGTTATATGTTCCAAACTGTCATTTAGAAACTATAAGATAAAAGTAATACAAAATATAATAAATTGTAAATAACTTAATAAATAAATAAAACCAGATATTTGAAAAACAGTAAAACAAGAAAAGCCCCCCTCCATTTCTTTTTTTTTCAAGATCGTGGTGATCTAACGAATGCTCTAGAGATAAACTTTTCTGTCCTGTTACACAGCACTACCGGCTTATACAGTTTATAAAGATATAATTTTGTTTATTGTCCCTGAAAAATTTCATAAGATTTTCTTACCGATATTCCGAGTCTATCTTAGAACCCTGCCTCATATATGACAATAGCTGCTATCGTCCTCAACTTCTTCACATTCTTTCCCTTAGCACCCAGAGCTTCCTTGGGTCCCAGTGAGGTAATCTGGTCATCTTCCATACCACAGAATCAGAGTGGAGAGTGGGAAGAACAGAGGATGGTTTACTGAGGCTTACCTCAGAGAACTTATGTCTGGCCAGAGAGCAAGCTTTGTTAAAAGCCTTCTCCTGCAAAGGAAGGGATTCTGAAACCTTTCTTCTTCAAATTCCCAAATGCACTATATTATATTATTATATTATATTACATTTCTGTCTTTATATTTGTATTATGAGACAGGATTTTATATAACCCAGGTTAATTATTCTTGCTTATAAATTAAATTAGAACTAAATATATATTTGTGCTATAGTTTTGTTTTTTGATTCTCTCTTCTCTTATGGGAAAAATGAGAGCAGTTTTAGTTTTTGATTCTTATCACATTGCACAAAGCTCAAGTCCAAGTGGATCAAGGACATCCACATAAAACCAGATATGCTAAATCTAATAGAAGAGAAAGTGGAAAAGAGACTCAAACACATTGGCACAGGAGAAAGTTTCCTGAGCAGAACACCAATGGCTCAGGCTCTAAGATCGACAATCGACAGATGGCACCTCATAAAATTTTAAAGCTTATGTAAGGCAAAGGACACTGTCAATAGGACAAAACGACAACCTACAGATTAGAAATAGATCTTTACCAATCCTACATCAGATAGAGGGCAAATATACAATATATACAAAGAACTCAAGAAGTTAGACTCTGGAGAACCAAATAACCCTATTAAAAATGGGGTACAGAGCTAAACAAAGAATTCTCCACTGAGGAATGCCAAATGGCTGAGAAGCACTTAAAGAAATGTTCAATATTCTTAGTCATCCAGGAAATACAAATCAAAACAACCCTGAAATTCTGCCTTAGACCAATCAGAATGGCTAAGACTAGACATAATTTTAATCTCTATCTTTTAAGACTATAAAAAGATGAATGGAGAACTAATATAATCACACACATTCCAGCATTCAGGAAGTAGAGGTTGGAGGACCAGGAATTTGGTGCATTCATTGTTTAGAGAGTAAGTCTGAAACCAGCCTGGGCTAGTTGTGACCCTGTCTTTTTTTTAGTTTAATTTTATTTTTATTGGATATTTTATGTATTTGCATTTCAAATGTCATCCCCTTTCCTCCTCTTCTATCCCCCCTCACCCTGCTTCTATGAAGATGCTCCCATGCCCACCCTGTTTTAAACTTCCCTTCTCCCCCAGAAAAATGAGAAAAGAGTCTCTTCAGTCTTCATTTTGTGTCCTCTGACCCTTTAGTGTCTTGAAAGATGGCCTTCTCTCTGTTTCTCTTCCATTTGTTCTTCTGAGATCTGTTTCTTGGATCTTGTTCCTACCATTTTACTAATGTACTTCATAGAGCAAACTGATGCTGTTTTAGTCATATTTGAAAGCTTTTATATTCTCCTGCACTTAGATTCACTGCCCAATCAAATCATCTAGCCCAAATGTCTCTGACGTAACCTCTTTTCCTCCCAGCGCCTTGAGGTCCTGATTCACTTACTTCTCTCCCAGCGGCCATTGGACATTCTTTTAAGATTCTCCTGTAGCCTGAACCCAGGCTGTCCATAAGCAGAGAAAACTTTAAATACCAGTGATGTCTGACCCACCCCAAGAGGCTCTGTTTAATTTCTCTGGGATGTGATCCAAGTATTGGGAGTTTTTATTAATAGCTCCCAAGGTGAATTTTAGCATTCAGCTAAGATTGAGAACTGTCTTCAACTGTAACTTGGATTTCAGTAAAGTTTATCATTTTCCCTGAAGTGCAAAACTGGCTGAAGTTCTCATCCTGTGGGAGCATCTAGGTTCTCATAAAATAACTATGGTTTCTGAGCGGTGGCATCCTTTTTTTAATCATTGTTTCTGGTCTCATCATTTTCTATCTCTTGAATGTCACCTCTCCACTCACCTCATCCACCCACCTCTTCTCTGTACACCTAGAAATAATACTTGCCAGTTTTCTTGTTGCCTACCTGAAACAAACACATAAATCTTTTTTTTTAATGGTGGCCCATATTACTGAAGATTGGAGCTCAATTTGAAAGAAAAGAAGATGTAAGGAATTTCTCTTTACATCCTAACTTCCTGTGCTATGCTTGGGTGAAAAGACCTGATGCGTTAGCCTTCATTATCTTCATGTGTTGTGCAAAATACTTTAGGTTTCTATTTCTTTCAGCTCACCTTTTAGTAACAACCTTCTTTTCTTCATATAAAAATATGGACTTTTGTAGTTCATGAGTTAAAATTTCCTGATAAAACTACAATCCTTCATGTATCTTGATCCCTCCACATCCTAGAAGATAAATGCTCTTACATTCAGCTCTGCCTCAGAAGTTCCATTTTTGTTTTCCCTGTCATACATTTTTTGCTGGGCTGTATGTGTGCTGGGCTGTTGGGGTGCATTGCCAGCATGGCTCTCAGGAGAGGCAGAGCACAGTCTGTAATGGGGTCCTCAGTCCGTGTTTTCCAGGGTGGGAAACAGTGGAGTCTGGGATGCGTGCTGGCATAGCACTGGGAGTTGAGAACAGGCTTCCGGGTCCATCTTTCCCTCAAGGCATGTCTAGCAGGAAGGGGAAGGTAACCCGGAGCCTGGGGAGGAACCACATTTGGTTCTAAGTGAGAGTTTGGAGGGGCTAGAAGAGAGAAGGCCTTCTTCCAGAGATTTAGGTATGACTCTTTACAATGAAACCCACCACCCCATCCCTGTGGCTGTCCTTGATGGCTCTTAATTGTTCGAACCACTTTATTTGATGGTGAATGTGAATGCATACATCTTACTCAAAGTGAACCAGGGATTAAATACCCTTTTCTAAAAAGGAACACCCTGGAAGGGAATGCTCATTGGCTGAACACTCTGGACTTATCTAGATACATGCTAATCAGGTTTTTATGCTATGTAACTGATTACCATTGTCCTCTCAGTAGGGTATCTATCCTGGCTGCATGTTTCAGAGTAACTAGAGTTAGGCAGGGACCTGGCCCCATTTCTCCCGTTCTCAGTTTTGAGTTTCACAGGGTTTGAGCTCGCTCAGCCTTGCCAGTTCTTCTGTCTGATGGAATAATTCATTTGCTCCTCACATTTTCAATTGTCAATTACTTTGTTAAGAAAGAGTCTAAGATGTTCCTGAAGACTCTTGAAGTTTCTCAGTCGAGCACTAATCTATGTATTGACGTGAAAGAAATTTACAGAAGTAATTAAGATTCTGAACACTCTTATAGAGAGATTAGCCTAGAATTATCCCTATGGATTTCATGAGCCCTGAAAAGCAGAGATCAGTAGAACAGAAAAATTGACCAAACTAAGTTATTGAATGTCACAGGCAAGATCCCAACCACCATCCAGATGCACTGAAGTTGGCTCTCTTCCTTAGAAAATGACCTTTAGATGCTGGCCTGAGCCTAGCTCTGTGTGAAGTTGTAGCTACAGAAAACTGACTCCAGCTGATTCCTATTCTGGTCTAGGGGCAGAGTTGCAGAACTATGTCTAGTAGCCTGGGGAAGATGGTGCCTTAGAGGAGTATCAAAAGGCTTTCTGGAAGACATGACCTTCAGTTCCAATAAGACTATACCATCTCACAACTCTGTGTTCATTGAAATAAACTGAGCAGGTGAACGAACAGGGAAGGAAATATCAGGAAAGGAAGAGTTTCAGGGCTTAGGAGGCCTGTGTTACTCTACAGCACAGGAAGCCAAAATCTCTGTGGATTATAGTAAGGAGCATAGAGACAACTCCAGGATGGTCCAGAAAAGAAAAGGATTCTCAAGGAAATGCTTGAGTAAGACCTGATGTTTCTAGGCATAGTCATACCTTCCATTTGTTAAACATACTCTTCTGGCCACACCCTGTGCTAGACAACAGGGATTCAGAAGTACATGAACTCAATCTTCCCATGGCGTAGACCAGAAGATCATAGACAAATACTTTCTGACTATGCTCAGAGTTGCTAAGGAGATGTTCTACATCTCTGCAAGCTCCTATTTCTAAGCCCCTGCCCTACTGCTTCTATGTTAATTTTGTACTCTAGATCTGCCTGGGATTATGATGCTAATAAACCCAGCATGCATCTAGGTTTAAAGCCTAAACTGAGAGGAGGGATTTTACTGTGACTCTGTTATGAGTATTGGGTGCTAGAATCATTTCCATTCCCAGATTTGAGCCTTATACAGAAAAGACTACTTGATCTTAGTGACTCTTGGATAATGTCTGCATTTTTGTCCTTCCTAGATAAAAAGGTGTGGATAGGACAAGTAAATCAGATGGTTCTTGTGATACAAGATGGCAGGTCTGGTTGATGGTCCATCTCCTGCCATAAAATGTTTGAAGAGAGGAAGAATAGAAAATGGTGACCAAAACAGGCCACTGTGCTTGTGTCAACCTACTGAATGCTGCACGAGGATTACTAGAAATGTCTTATGTCAGCCAGGTAGAAAACACAGTCCTAAAGTTCCAGTACTCAGAACTGGGGAGAAGGAAGAAATGGAATTCAAACAGAAATAGCATGCATAAAGGTAGGTAATCTCATTCTACTTCTTGACCAATTCCCTAGTCATCCCTAGCTTTGTAACAGGACATCCTCTTTTCTCTCTGCCTCCATTTCCAGGGGACTCCAAAGATGCAGATCTGTGGCACATCCTGCGTTTCTCTCTCCCTCCTTTTGATCCTCTTAGACCTCTTCCTTGTATGCCATTTTTATTACTTCCTATCATCTACCAGTACAATCTCTACCACACCAGGTAGGATCTCAGAGTTGGTGTGATGGTCATCTTTCATTCTCAACTGGACACAACCTAGACTCATTGAATGAAGAAAGAATCAGTGAGCAATTGCCAAGGCCAGATTGTCCTGTAGTCCTGAGACTGTCTTAATTTGCTTGGTTGATGCATGAAGATCCAGCTTAGTGTGGGTAGCATCATTGCCAAGGCCAGGGATACAGAAATCTGAGTAGAGAAATAGGGCCGAGCACAAGCAAGCAAGTAAACAAGCAGTTCTACATTCATTTACTTCTGCTTTTCCTGGGTATATGATGTAATTAGCTGTTTGATGTGTTCATGCCTGGATTTCCTTAAAATGATGAACTGTAACCTTTGTAATTCTAAGTTTGTTTGGGCAGAGCCCAGAAAGACTGGACCAAAATAAATACAAATATCTATATGGTGAACAATAAATCCATACCTCTCTGCCCTCTGCAACTAAAGAGGTCATTATTCATGTTCCAGCTGGCTCTTTACTCTATAGCATATGTGTCCTCTCTTCTAGGACAACTCTATTTTTTTTTCTTTCAGGTTTCTTGGTTCGTGTACCATGGTACTAGTATTTACAATATTCTGGAGTTCCATTTACTTTATTTGCAGGTGTCATAATATATATTCAAAACCAAAAGGCAATTAAGAGAATGTATTGATAACAAGTAGAGTTCAAGGCCTAGCAATGATTCAGTATCTGCTGAGATGGCTCCTAAAACTAGACCCAAATTGAAGAAAATAATACCATAAGATCTAGGAAACTACAGGACTCAAGTAAAACAAACAAACAAGAATGAATAGATATCTAGGACTATGACTGTTAATCATCAAAATAAATAGGGGTTTGAAGCTACTGGATAGTTACCTCTGATGGAGTGGGAAGTTCAATGGAATCAACTGACCACAGAACACAATGGGTTGTTTTCTATGAACAGTAAAAAAATAATCTTCAGGCTCTTGTTTTGTATCCAGATAAGCTGTAAATCAAAAGTGATGCAGATGTGTGATGTTTCAGACACTCCAAGCCTGAAAGGGTCTACATTGCATACATACCTTAGTGAGCTTCGCAAAATGGAAAATGAGAAAAAAAAAGCAAGAGATAAAACAATGAGCATGGAAATTGATAAAAATCAACTCTGGTGATTTTTAAATCTGGTGAATTTATGTCTGTGCAGGTAAAATATGAGTCTAGGTCTCTCTTTTAAAAGTTCTACCCGGGGATCCATCCTGCCTGTAGACACCAAACTGTTCTGTTGCTAAGAGACGCTTGCTGTCAGGAACCTGGTGTGGCTGTTCCTTGGGTGGCGTCCAGCCAGCAACAGACCAATGCAGATGTGGATGCTTGGAGACAGCCATCAGATTAAGCTTAGAGACCCTGGTGGGGGAGCTGGGGGAAGAACTGACAGAGCAGAGGGAGATTGCAGTCCCATAGGAAGGACAACCTCAGCTGGCCAAAACACCATGTGCTCCCAGGGACTAGACCACCAACCAAGGAGTGTGCAGGGAGGGATCCATAGTCCCAGATACATATGTAGCTAGATTGGCCTTGTCTGACATCAATGGGAGGGGAGGCCCTTGGTCCTCTGGAGGTTTGATTCCACAGCTTAGGGGGATGCTGGAGGGGTGGGGCAGGAGAGGGTGAGGGAGCACCCTCATAGAAGCAAAGGGGAGGGAGGAGAGGATGACGGATGTGGGGTGGGAGGTTTGTGCAAGCGTAACCGGGAAGTGGGATATCATTTGAGATGTAAACGAATGGAATGATTACTAAAATAATAGTTCCTGTTAATGATATTTTAAGTGGAATAATAACATGGGAGGTAGAATTAAAGTACTACCAGTTTCCAGTCTAAATGACCATCAGGATGTGAAATAATGAGAATTTGTGTGGTAGTTTATAGTTAATTGCATCTTATAACTTAAGATAGAAGATTACATGATGGCAAACACTACTGTAAAGAATACAGAATACTTTGTCAAAGCAGCCACAGCACAAGATTAAGAAGGAAATTAGCTAGTGCATACTGTGTAGTGGTACTAGGGGAGGCTTGGGATGAAGTATTAAAAGCTCAAGATCAGCATGAGCTATGGCGAGGGCCTGTTTCAAACACCAACAAATGTGGATATAGTTCAGTGGTAGGATGCTTGCCTCTCCTGTGCATAGCTCTAGTCTTGGTTTCCAGACTCCTCCCAAGAAAGCAAATGAACAAAACCAAAACGATAAAAAACAAGTGAACAACACACTAAGAATCACAAAATAAGAAGCAAGACATATGTGAAAATGTGTCTTAAATGGTAATGATATAAGTAATTTCAATTTCTTAATAGATGGCAGATGAAATTTTTTAAAGTCCAGCTTTTTGGTACCTATGAGCACAAGCAGTCTTGCAATATAAAAAAAATAGTATGTAAAATGAAAGGGAGTACTGGAGACAGTAACATCATTGATGATATTTCACAATACAGTGAGCAGCTCGCCCATCGAGTATGTTTTCTCATTCACAATGGACACAGTATAGCCTTAAAACATGTATGAAACCTAAACAGATATTAAGATAGTTGAACATGCAAATTCATAATGGCACAGCCAAATGGCATATTCTACCAGAAGTCGTTAACTCCTTGATGTGATAGAGCAAACCATTACTGATGCTGTGTATTAGAACTTTCTGTGTGCTCTTTCACAGTATCTTCAGTTCTTGGGATGCTAACCTGTAATTGTTTGCAGTTGTGAAGGACCAAAAACACTCGGAAAACTGATGACCTGTTACATTGCATTTGTGAGCAAGAATAGAGACAGAAAATCATTATATTTGCAAATACTTTCAAGATATTTAAATGAGTATAAACTTTCTTACTATAACTTGGCAAAGGTTTTAAAAAGCATCTTGAAACTTTGCATATATTCTTATTCAGTAACTATAATTTTAAAAAGTTTTGTTAACAATATAATTCTGTAAACCATATATAAATATTCATAAGGGTGCCCATCATGGAGCTATGTGTATGAGAAAATAGCCTAAATATCATGAAGAAATGGAGTTGGTTAAAATTCATTTCTAATAGTATGTGGAATTCGCTCAGTTTCTACTTGATAGTTTTAGCAAGTACAGTATAGACTTGGAAAGATGTTGACTTATAGGTTTGAATATTTCTTCTAAGAATATGGTCTAGAATCAAGGAGTAATAGACCAGATTAGAAATAAAGGAGATGTAAAGTTTTATGATCCAGACCTACTGTATAAGAATTCTAGTATCAGAAAAATGTTCAATGTATACTGTTTAACGGAAAAGGTAGAATTACCCAGGAATACACATTTTTGGAAAAATTATCTTTAAGCTGTAATCATATTGACATATAGAAAGATAAAGATATTAGTCTGGGTGTTAAAATTAGTTACTTTATTTTCAATTTAAATCATGTTGTGTTATTCTTTTCCATGATGAGTTATATTAATATTACAGATAGAAATTAAGATTTGTGTACCGTGACAGGCATGGCTTTAAGGATTAACTTGACTAGGACAATAAGGGAAGGAATAAAGGCCAAGACACAGACACTTGGACAGAAAAGCTGGTGTCAGGTAAGCAGTACAGTCAGATGGAGACACACCAGCAGGAGCCAAGACTCAGTCTATTTTACACGTTTGAATTAAGGAAGAGGCTTTCTTATATAAGGAAGTGGGTTAGCTAATCTTGGTAGGTCTTTAAAGGTGTGTATTTCCAGGTTTCAGTCAGCCAGGATAAAGAGACTGTCCCCAATACTTTCAGGACACCCTGCCGCATTTCCACAAAGACTACTAGAAGGCTTTACCACACTCTTGGGGTTCTTGATGTGGCCATGCTCCTCCTGTGTCAACAATACATATGTATTCAGTACTTCATCCCCTTCCTATGTTTGAACTTCATATTTAAACTTCAACATTTGAGACTCTATCCAGACTCTGAATCAATTTCTCTTTTAACTTCTTCATGCATTTGGGGCTACCCTCATGGCATACGTTAAAATTTGATATTTGCTAGGGTACTCTGTGTATGTGCATTTTTCTCAACAAGACTAGAATTTCTGAAGGGCAGTGATTCATGTGACTCAACACCACTCGGTTTCTTTTAATAGATGCTGTGACCTACTTTGTTGAGTTGAACTGAATTAACTCTTGGAACACTCTTTCATCTAATTCCAACTGCAATAAATCCATATAGCCTGTGCTCAAATACTAGGTCAGTAATTGGAAACTGAATGCAAAGGGTGATAAAATGTTGAGGCTTCATTGAATTCCAACCTGGTGTTAGTCTTTCTTCAATGACTTTCACTCTGGGCAAGCAAAGGTAGATATTTTACTTCCGCTAGAGTTTGATAAGATGGATATTTTCACTAAGGTAGAATACTTAGGTGGTAATTTTCCAATTTTTCTGTCGCAGGGGAAGCATTCATCTTTTCAAAGGCCCTTGAAGTTGGCAGATATAGATGATTTTCATCTCTGAACCCCATAGCTATGATGTGTCATTGTTGAGAAAAAATGAACTGGAAATAACTGCTTCTACAGACAAAATATTCAGTGGTTCAGAAAAGCAGCTCCCTAATCTCCTATCTTTATCTATCTCTTCAGGAGTAATTTGTGATAGAAGGAATGTGAAAGAGAAGGGACTGGGAAGAATTTGGGGACATTCATACTAGAGACAGTAATTTGAGCCTTCAAAAGAGGCCTGGAGTTGAAACTAGAAGTATCATTATGTCCAGGAGAATGAAGCAAAATACACTTGACAGTGATTTTTTTAAGCTTAAATAATTATGTAACAACAAATTTTTACGCATAAGTCCATTTTGCACAAAGTTCCCTTATTCCTTGCCTTGCTTAACCAAACCATTTAAGGGAGGAAATATGCCTTCTTATTAATGATCTTCAAAGGATAAAATCACATACATTTCTGGGTAAACAATTTCTGAGCTAAACAATGCTTGCTTTAAACAATTTATATATATATACATTTATAAATAAATATATATAAATATTATAAATATTATATATATGTATATAATCTGATAGAAAATTGAATCCCATGCCCCTTTGTTCTATGCTTCATAGATGGAATATTATTGATCTCAGTTCTCAGTATTATAACATTCTTTGTATATGGCCACTGGCACCAGCACAGGAGTTGTAATTACTCGGGGAATGTCAATAGGAGATTTAGGTGCCTCTAGTCTTTTCCCTTACTCAGGGGTTGTTCAGGTAATCATTTGGTTGACAGCCTCATGAAATAGGATGATTTAAATTTATGCAAATATAGTACCAACAAAATTAATGTGTTATCCCAGTTTCTTTTCATCATAATAAATCCTACACTTTCTTATCCATTATAAATAACCTCGTCCATTATTTTGTTACAACATTATTTCTAAGTCTTTAGACAAGAAATAAGAGATTCTCTTGGTAGAAAATACTTGATCAAATCAACTGTACAAATATCATAATGTACATAAGAAAATTGAAGGTCTCAGGGTTTTGAGTGATTGAAGGAGCTAAGGGAGAGCACAGGGCCTCTAGCCTATGGCCTCGGGCTTTTAGCATCTCCTTATTACATCATTCAGCTCTGTCTCTCCTGATGAACAGCGGTTTTTCAGTTAGAGATGCTTACTCCTTAGGGCTTAAGTTCGTTTTGCCCTAAATCTAATTCGTTGACCTGTGTTGACTCAGGTCTATCTGAGTATCTGTTCCTAGCTAGTAACAAAAGTCAAGCAGTTGAAAGCAAGAGCTTAGAACTTTTTGTAAATGTAAATTTGATAAAGTAAATATATTTGCTGAATCCAGTAAAGAGCAATTCGAGCTTATGATTGTGTGTGTATGTGTGTATGTGTGTGTGAGTGTGTGTGTGTATGTGTTTGTGCTGTGTGCGTGTGTATGTGTGCGTGTGTATGTGTGCATGTGTGTGTGTGCGTATGTGTGCATGTGTGTGTGTGTGTGTACGGGTATATGTGTGTGTGTCTGTGTGTGTATATGTGTACGTGTGTATGGGTGTGTGTTTGTGTACGTGTGTATGTGTGTGTGTTTGTGTACGTGTGTGTACGTGTGTGTGTGTGTGGTGTGTGTGTGTGTGTGTGTTTGATTTTTTAAATCTTATCTAGCATTTTGTTTTTACTCTACTTTACAGATGGATTGGTATTAATCAGACTAGACATACAGACCGCAGATGGACTGAGAATCTCTGCTCCAAGTGGGGCACTGATGTCACCAATGACTGAATGGGACATTTGATAGAATTAGTTGCTTACAATCATACAAAAGCAATTAAAAGGAGTGAAATTGAGATATATTATAGTTGAAGCTGGACGTCTTATATGGGTACTTTAGGGAAACTAAAATAGGTAAAGTTCCTTAACATAGGCACCAATCCATGGTGCCTGCTAATTCATCCTGTTCATCAAGTTCTTTAAGAATGTGAATGTTTTTACCAAGGTCAAGAAATCTTTCAGGAAATCATAGCACATAGGACAACTATTAAATACACCACTTTTACATATTTTCACCATACTTTTAAAATATAGGTCTAAATATATGATTCAGTGTCTTAATTTTAAATTTCGAAGCATGTTAGTGTATCTCTCTACTGACTAGTCAGCTTCATTCTGGTCCCCAGTCAAATGCCATCATCATTGTGAAAAGTCTTACTCTGGGCTTTCTTTCAACTCTGGATGCAACAATAATAACTTTTCATTACCAAGTCTCTCTCTCTCTCTCTCTCTCTCTCTCTCTCTCTCTCTCTCTCTCTCCCCCTCCCCCTCTCTCCCCCTTTCTCCTCTCTCCCACAGCAGAAATCCTCAAGTCTGTCTGAACACATTATCAGTCAGAGCTAAATATTTCTGAGGATTTCTTCCAGGCTTGATAATGATAACTACCCTATCAGACAGAAAAACCTTTTATTAACTCATAGTACAATAAAGGCATACTCCCAGAAACATCATCAAACACAGCTCAAATGCATGTAAGAAAACTGAGCAGTGAGTAATAGCTCTTTGTAAAGCTATGCATGGCTATAAGTACCAAGAGATGTATTTAGAGAACTCGTTGCCCCAGTCAGGATGTCAAGCTTTGGTTTATATACAGCAACTGATGGGGGCTGATGGTTTTCCTTTCACTGTGAATACCCTGTTCTTGTTACTCTGATTATTACTATTACTACTATTATTTACATATTCACTTTACATCCCATTCACTGCTTCCCTCCTGGTCACTTCTCCCACAATCCTTCCTGGCCCCCTCTCTCCAATCCCCATCTCCTCTGAGCAATTGGGTATCCTCCAACCTTGGAGCATCAAGTGTCTCTGAGGCTGGGCCCATCCTCTCCCACTGAGGACAGACAAGGCAGCCCAGCTAGAAGAGCATATTCCATGAACAGCCAACATCTCTTGGGATAGCCACTGCTCCAGTTGTTTGGGACCCACATGGAAACCAAATTGCACATCTGCTATATATGTGCAGGGAGGCCTGGATCCAACCCATGTATGTTCTTTGACTGATGGCTCAGACTCTGAGAGCTCCAAGGATCTAGGGTAGTTGATTCTGTTGGTCTTGCTGTGTGGTTCCAATTCCCCTAGGAATCCTTCCTCCTATTCTTCCATAAGAGTCTCCAAACTCCATCCACTGTCTGGCTGTGGGTGTCTGCATGAGTCAGTTGCTGCATGGAGCCTCTTAGAGGGCAGCCGTGCTGGACTCTTGTCTGGAAGCATAACAGAGTGGCATTAACAGTGTTAGGGGTTGACGGTTCCCTGTGGGATGGACCTTAAGTTGTGCCAGACACTGCTTGGCCTTTTTCTCAGTTTCTGCTCCATCTCCCATCCCTGCATTTTTTGTAGACTGGATACATTTTAGGTTGAACGATTTTGTGGGTGGGTTGGTGTCCCTATTTCTCCATTGGAGTTACTGGTTGGCTAAAGGAGGTGGCCTTTTCAGGTTCCACATTCCCAATGCTGTGAGTCACAGCTAAGGATTCTTGGGCACCTCCCTTTTGCCATATCTGATTTTAACAAAGGCCCAACAACACTTTTTCAGTCAAGTTGATTCTGAAATTTTCACTGTCCGTGCACTTATGGGGCTGTGTGTTTATTTCAATAGTTCTCGAACTTTATAGACTCTTTTAGTTTATATATTTGCATGTCAGAACTTCCCAATGAGCAACTGTCTTGTGTACATACTTGTATTCTCAGCACCTGGTATGCAATTATAACCCTAGTGTTTGCTGAAAAGAAGGATATCTCCAGTTCATATGAATTATAAAACTCCCCATCTGGACTCAACTGGTCATATTTACTCATTAATTATAAAATGTATATGAGACTGGAGTACATGTATCTGCCCACTAGCAGGTGCATTCTCTAAACCAGAGGAAGAACTCCACCATTGATATTAGGAAGGGAATGATATCACAGTATTGAGGTGGCTCTCACCTTCCCTATACAGCATCCACTACTTAGCGTGATGGCAAATGATAAGACTTGGGAAGAAAAGAACAAGTGAGGTACCATGTTATCTATAATGATAGGAGTTAATGTGTGAAAGCTGAGGTGAAACGAAGCCATCGCCATCATACTGAAGGTATTGGCAGAGGCTTGTGAAGATGCTAGACAGAAGTATAACATGATATTTTTCTTTTGAGTGAGTTGAGTTGCAAAGGTAGATTTTGGGTGTGAGGGGACTGGAAGATGAGTGGGATTGGGGCACATGACGTGAAATTCACAAAGAATAAAAAATTAAATAAAAACGAAGTAATGCCCTTGGAAGACAAAAGGTCTCCAAGACTGGAAGTTCCAAAAAGATGTCCCTTCATGATGCTGAAGTGATGCTGGGGTGGAAAACCACGCCTACTTGAGTTTTGACTCAAGTAGAATTAAGGTGATGGTCAGATTTGGATTGCGGATGAAGAAATCCCTTGCGGAGCGAAAATGCTTGGATCAAGCAGAGTTGGTTTGGAGAAAAGTGCTGAGTTGAGAAAGTTATGGTTTGCAAGAAGATAAAGGTTATGTATTTAAAAGTCACCATCCCAATGAGAGACAGGCCAATGAGAGACACCACAAACAAAGAAAGAAACAAACAAAAAGAACTAAACGAATGCAAACAATGTATATGGTATTGAAGATACGACAAATTACAAACACACACACACAAACCACACAAACACAGAACACACACACACATACACACACACAGTGAGAGAGAGAGAGAGAGAGAAAGAGACAGAGAGACAGAGAGAGAGAGAGAGAGAGAGAGAGAGAGAGAGAGAGAGAGAGAGAGAGTAAAGTTTAGGGTAAAGTTTAACATTTTGAAGACAGAGGATTTCACTGTTTAACTGCAAATGTTTAAGAATATTGATTTAAACCAAACCTTGCACAAAAATATTTTTAAAATAATTTAAATCTCTGCCAAAAAGAATTCTGAAGAATGCTGTGATATAAATCAATATTCTGCCCAGTAGACTAAAGTTGTTGTTGATCTCAGAGAGTTAGAAAGCGAGGAGTGAAGGTGAGAGCAGATGAGAATAATTAAAACAATTAATAATCACTAATCTACTGAGCTGAATATGCAGAAACTAATTCCATGCTATTATTTTCACTGATATGAGAGATATTGAATTTGCAATGCTGAAATCAATGACGATATACCCTTATACAATCTGCTTCCAGACAGATTTAAATTAAAATAAAAAATTGCTAATGTACATGGTGGATCTTGAGTTTGTTAAGTGGTTCATTAACACATCTACCTTTTGCCACGTGACATGACTCCAAAGGCAAACTGGGTAGAAAGCTTGCCTTAGCTCAGAGAGGAGCTTATGAAAGGAGAGCTCACTGATCTACAGGGCTACTGATTCCTTGGATAATCCAGCATTTTCTGCTTGCTCCCTTTCCTTTAGTGCTGAGTTCTCTTTCTTTTGAGGGTCTGTTCTGAGGAGCAGGCTCAGAGAGACACACCCACATGTGAGGCTCTGCTGATGCCTCCATCACAATTAGGAATTCCAATTCACATGGGAAATCTATCTATCTCGTTGCAACAGAAAGAACAGTTAACTCAGTTCTTCTGCTGTCCGTGTTCTGCAGAGTGTAGCATCCTGTCCTCTGTGGAGCATAAAAACTTCCTGCCTCACTCTGAGGAAGGAGGCTTTATCCTTCCTCTCCTACAAAAACCTGACAAGGGTATGCTCTAGCAACACACCTTTGACTCACGGGTTGCAGAGCTGGACTAAAGAACTCTAAACATCTTGCCAAAGTGCAATGGAGGGTGGGGGTGTGTGTGTCGTCTAAGACAATGTTATGCCTCATGAAAATGTATAAAGAGAAATTTTGGCTCGAAATGAAGGAACAAGACTGTGACTCCATGTTTGCAATGTGCTATTGATTTCAAAGTTAAGCAAGTCATCTTTCTTAATCCTCCTACGACATGAAAATAATAAGGTTTATACCTACAGTTCTGTGGAAACATAATGAGATGCTATGTGAACAATTACGTGGCAAACATCATTGTCCTAGAAGGTTAAAGTGTCACAGAAGGAGTGGGGTAGACGTCCAGTGAGCTCTTAACTCACAGCTGTTACTCGTTCCTTCTTTATTTGATACCCGCCAACTGGTGTTTCCTCAAAAGTCTTCAGAATTGAAGCTCTGTGAGAATCTATGCTGTATTCTGTTCTGTATCTTATTATTAATTGTTATTTTATGTTTAAAGCAGTCCCTAGAACATAATTAAGCCATCAATAAGCTTTGAAAAATTTTGCTGATTTCATGTGTTTTGGGGAGAGTAATGATTTGGGGTTGTATGGAAGAAATATGGGATGATTGTTCCAAACGTGACTTTACTAGGATTAGTATAATAAACAAAGGATTCCTAACTGCTAGGCCTCTCCTAAGACTCAACAGATGATTAGGTAGCCTGTGAAACTGCCCCAGCTTGAGACAGACTTGGGTGTTTTGAGTTTCTTTGCTCTTCATTGTTATTTGGGCAGTAATTCTCTTACTAGAGACACTGATAGATGTCTTTTCACGTTTCTGTAGTCCTGGTCACTCACAGGTCAGCAGACTGAGAGGAGGAAGTGCTCCCAAATTGGAGCTACTTTGAAAGTGCAAGTAGGGCTGGAGAGTTGGCCTAGGCATACAGACATTTGTCCCCAAACCTGCAGACCTGATATTGATCATCAGAACCCACACCTTAGATGGAGAGAACAACCCTACCCATTCTGAACTCCACATTCTGAACTCCCTGAGGCCTGTGTACATATACACATAAAAAGTAAAATATTTAAACTGCAGTGAAGGAAGTAACTGGACAGGGACTTGTGGAGAACACAGCTTCTCTTGTGTTTCACTGTTACCAGAGATCTGCAGTAGGAGGGGAAAAAAATCCCAACACTATTTCAAAGCAGAAAGACTTCGTTCTTAAATCTAGTAGGAACTTCATATAGAGCCCAGTGCAGTGGGAACAGAGCTCTTTACTATTAATCTCTGGAAAGTTATATTTACCACATGGCATCCTATGATCTGTCTGGTAAGTAGGTAAGCGCAGAGACAATGAGAGCTTTGGTGTTCAACTTCATAAGTGGTCACACACGGAGGAGGACAGACTTGGGAGAAGGAAGAGAGACTGGGAAGACAAGTTGGAAGCAGCTCCTTGTTGAATGGAAAAGATTATGGGTCCAAGAAGCTCCACATAATGATTACAAAAAGGGGGAAGGAGTGTGTGTGTGTGTGTGTGTGTGTGTGTGTGTGTGTGTGTGTGTGTGTGTGTGTGTGTGTGTGAAGTGATCAGAATTGCTTCTTTATTTTACGGCAGGTCCCTAGCACTCACGGATTTTTGGTGTGTATGTATATGAGGAGCACACGGTCTTATATCGAGGTCCCAGTCTTGGATTGTAAGTCAGGATCACCTTGAGCTCAAAAATCCTCCCGATTCAGACTCACACGCACTGGTTGCTAAGTTTGCCTCCTGCTCAGATGCAGATTCTGGTTTTTTCTTGAGACATTGTCTGTGTGTTCGGAAGACCCAGTTTAGGTTAGTGTCGTCCAGAATACTGCCATTTAAAAATTGTATTTGAAAATTGCCATTTACTAAGCAGATGTGTTTCGACTTCATGGCAGTTAATTAATACGTAATGGCACAGTGGGCAAATGCAGTCACCATCAGAGCTGACCACCCAAGTTCCATCCAGAGAGCCTATGTGGAGGACATGAAGGACAAAGCAAACCCTCCAAGTTGTCATCTGACTTCCATACACACACCATGGCATGCGCACACTCTCCCCTCCTCTCAAATTAGTGAGAAATAGACTTCAAAATCAAACATTTCTTTAGATTAACATCTGCACAATGTATTTATAAAGTCTATTATTTCCAAAATACACACACACACACACACACACACACACACACACACACACACACCAAACTAATAAATAATCTGAAGATATTTAGGGCTTGAGAAAGAAATTAGTATAGCATCAGCTGAGAGAAAAAGATTCAAGCATTCCCTAATAATCAAATACCTTTACTTGTAAGTCAAAACTTGTATAGAGAGCTCGTCTTGATCTAACATCATACCCAGAAAAGTATTCTTGAGTCAAAATTTCTTGAACAAGTATTTCAGTGATCTTCAGTTTTCCTCTCCCATCATCAAGTTTGCGTGTTTACGGTATGAGAGGCTGAAAAAAGTTCCGCTGTTGAAACAATTTTCAGGACAGTTGCATAGGCGTGAGAATAAGCAAAAGCATTGCTCTCTTGTGTGAGGATGGTTTATTATTATCTGGAGATGAAAAACCAAAACAAAAGAAAAAGAAAAGAAACAAGAGATATAAAGGAGAGGTACAGGAGTATCTGCTAGGTGACATACTGTGTGTTGGGGCAGTCAGAGGGATGCTGAGAGGCTCTTGAGTTGTGGGGAGGACAGCTGCTCCTGCAGTCAAGGCATCATCATTATTGATTATCATATTCATTTTCAAACCATCTGTTGCCGAATACGGGCACTTGTAGCCCCCTTCTCTCTTGTAGCCCCAGTGTGCGTCTTGCACATATTTAATTTTCAGTGTACTTCAAAGGAAGGAGCAGCTTGCACAGATGGATGATGCTGGAACAAAGAAAAGACATTAGACCGTTCTGCTGATGGTTCTTTTGTCTAAGACAAGATTATTCATTCATATTAAACTACTTTAAGTACTTGGCTGCTGGATGGCAACTAGGGTTTAAAATACTAAATACTGCCATCTGGCGGTGCAAAACCATCACAGGTATTTCTACAATTTTATTTTCCCCTTCTCTTGTTAGTATGTGCAATGGTGCAATTATTTCAGATGAACTGTCTGATATAATCAGTAAGCAAGAGGAAAAGTATATATTTAAGACACAAATAGCCATTTTGGAGCTGGTCTCACCAGATCCAATTATTCAGTAACAGAATTTTCAATTCAAATTATGTTTGCCCGTGAGGATGGTTAAGAAAATATGCAAAGCCAAGGAGTCAGTTTCATCTTAGGCAATTATGCAAAGCAATTTCTTGGTATTTGAGGCTATCATTTATACCATAGTCACAAATAAATGAGACCCACCTGTGGAATCAAGGGCTGGTCCTGTGGATTAAAAAAAAAAAACCCACTTCCTGATTAGCTATGCTTTGATTGATTCAGCATAAACTTTTCTAACCTCTGGAATTTATTTGTGCTGAAAGTGTAGAAGCCTAGACTTTCTGCTTCCCCCCGCCCCTGCATTTTCTTTGCAGGAGACTTTGAATTTAACAGGGTTAAAACTGGTAACCAATATCATCAGATGCCTGTATTATTTCTCTGCATCGTCTCTTCCTCCTATCTAGCTTTTCTATTTTATAAAGACTAAGGTACATTTCAAGAGAGGTTATCAAATGTGAAGTGTTTCCAGGCAAGAGACCTAGTCCCTGTATCTTTTGATTTCAGTGAAGGTTGGCCTTCTCCAGGGGAACAGAGTACACATCTGGCTAAAAACAATGTTTGATAAATTTTGAATTAGATCAAACTTAAGAATTCTTTCCTTATAACCCTTGTAAGAAGAGGTTTTAACCTTAATGAAATCCCTACAGTGCTAATCAGCTGCACTACCTCCTAGCTAAAATATTTTAATGGATTCATGATTAAGAATTTCTTTATAGGTTTATTCAGAATCTGATCGTTATACATCCCTCCTGGATAATCTTTCCTCACTTGCTCATTCATTTCTCTGCACCAAAACATATCAACACACACACACACACACACACACACACACAGACACACACACACACACACACACACACCCACCCACACATTCTCTCTCACACACACACTCACACACACAACTCTCTCTCTCTCTCACACACACACACACACACACATACACACACCCTCCCACCCACACACACATTCTCTTACACACACTCACACACAACTCTCTCTCTTTGTCTCTCTCTCTTTGTCTCTCTCTCTTTGTCTCTCTCTCTTTGTCTCTCTCTCTCTCTCTCTCTCTCTCTCTCACACACACACACACACTCACACACACACCCTCCCACCCACACACACACAGACAGACATAATACTCGACATACACAAGACTTTCACAGTCTGGAGACCACCACATTCTGCAGCCTTTGATGATGTTCTATTCTCTCTGGCTGTACAAGACAAGAGGTTTACTGGTTCCCAGCTCTAGAGGTTTAGGAATGTGGTACTGGTTTCTGCTCAGCCCTGGGCTTGGCTTTGGTAAAGACCTGGGCTGGATGCTGTCCCAGTAGAGCCATGTAATCAAAGGAGGGTGTCACACAGTGAAATGAGAAGCTTGAGAGAGATGCTAGGTTCTGTCTTCCCCTCATACAGCTTATTTGGTGAAACCAAGTGGGGTTCATGATCCCTTTAATACTGTCTCAGTTAGGACCTAGTTTTCACAACACGAATTTTGTGGGATAGGTTTAAGCCATGTCCATATCT
Source organism: Rattus rattus (assembly GCF_011064425.1). Lineage (NCBI taxonomy): Eukaryota > Metazoa > Chordata > Mammalia > Rodentia > Muridae > Rattus > Rattus rattus. The sequence continues at coordinate 168,242,342 of NC_046157.1, read as the reverse complement.
AAATGAGAGGACTGACTCGAATTCCTATACATTTCCCTAATGACCTCTCATAATCTAAAAAATTTTGCTCCAAAACTACTTTCAGAATAAGTCGGTTCCTGAAGCTTTCTATGCGAGAATTCTCTCTGAGAACCTCATAAAGACTCTAGATACTTTACCCCAACAGCTTTTCTTGGACCTTTTATTATACCAGTGTCTTATGAGAGCAGAGACTGGAGACTACACTTTTAAACGTAGTTCATTATTATTCTAAGTTATAATGGACTCCAAGTGTTGGTTGAAATTACTGTTCCAAGCATCCATGACAGATAGATGATTTTGATAACCAAGCTGCAATATACAACCTCCTTTACTTACTAAGGGCTCCAACCCACTCCTATCTCTTCCTAGTCACTCATTAGGGACAGGCAAAAGATGGAGTTCTTATCAATGTGATGTAATGGGAGAAGGTATGTGATACTTTCTTGCTATTTTTTGTTTCTTTTGCCACTCCTGTTTCTACCAGTGTAGACTGGTGACAACTGACCCAATGTCCTTCAATTTAGAGATATAAAGTAATGGTGGCATGGCAGCTTTGACAGCTGGGCCATGCAGAGATGTGGAGACCGGAGCTGCCAGCCCACACTGCTCTGGATTGTCTTGTCACAGAAACACAATCCTGTCATTCAAGCCACTGTGTTCCAACTGTTTCTCATAACAATTTTGTCTGCATTCTGTTATGTTTTCAAAAACAAACCCTATTCTGTGGCATTAAAACTTCATTCTTTCAGGTCCCCCTCCAATTAAAGCCCCCTTTTACTTCTCCCACTTTATACTTTATATCAACTCTGTTCTGCTATTTTTCCCTAGCATCCAGGTTATGGTTCATTTTATTTCTCTAGTTTCTATGGTTACTCCAGGTACAGATAAGCATCTAAAGATTTAGACCTGGGAATCACAGATGAGAGAGAGCCTGTCAATGTGACATTCGTTTATCTGGGTTACCTAAAAGAACCCCTTCTAATTTCATCCATTTACTTGTAAATTTCATAATTTCATTTTCATTACAGCAAAACGGTATTCCATAATGTATTTGGACCACATTCTCTTTTTACACACTGACTTCTACAGTGGTTGTATCAGTTTGTGTTCTTATCAATTAAATGAGACTCCCCTTTCCTCATATCTCATCCAGCATATATTATCAATTTTTTTCTTGATCGTGCCATTCTGACCTGGGTGAGTTAATTCTTAAACTGGTCTTAATTTGCATTTCCTTAATTGCTAAAGCTAACGAACAGCTTTTATGTTTTTTCTTAGTCATTTTTAATTTTTCCATTGAGAGTTCCCTGTTCAGATTCACAGTCCACAGTAATTTAGTTGGGTGGTTGGTTTTATTGATGCTTTAGTTCTTTGAGATTTTATATAGTCAGGATATTAATCCTATGTTAGATGTTTAGCCAAAACAATTCTCTACTATTGGGGGTTTCTTCTTCACTCAATTATCTTGTTAGCTATATAAAGCATCTTTAATTCTATTGTCTTGTCAGTTGTTAGTCCTTATTCCTGGACAAATGAAGTCTTTTCCAGAAAGTCCTTTCATAAACTATATTTTGTAGGGTCCTGTCTATATTTTCTGTAACAGTTTTAGCATTTCACATTTCAAATTGAGCACCTTGATACACTTGGAGTTAGTTTTTGTGTAGAATGTGGTATGTGGGTTGAATTTCATTCTTCTGCACATGAATATCCAATTTCTCATGCAACATTTGTTGAAAATGTCTTTCCTCCAGTATATGGTTTTGAACTCTTTTTCACATAGGAAGTGGCTCTAATTATGTATACTTATTGATACTTTTGTTTCATTCATATGGTCTATATGTCTGTTTTTGTGCCAGTAGCCCTTTGTGTTTTGTTATCATAGCTCCCTTTGAGTTGGTCAGGATAGTCCAACAGATTCCCCAAACATTACAGATAATTGCTGTTGTCTTTGGTTCCATCCCGAGGTTGAAAGTAAGTCCTTATTGCTGTCCACATCACTTATTTTAGACATAAGATTCAGAAGATTCAATTGGATCTGAACTAAAATTCTTCCTCCTAAGGTCTCATTTTCAAAGTACCAACCAGATGTTATCATGCAAACTGTTCAAGCAGGGGAGAAATAAACAGTGTTCCTTAACTGTGATATGTACCACAATAATGACTAGCATAGGCTGATACCCCAAAGATTTAATACTAGTACTCATATCTTTGTGGTAACCAACAGCTGTTTAATTAACATTTAAACCCTGTGGTGGTTTAAATAGAAATGTCCCCTATATGATTATGTATTTGAATGCTGGGTTCATAGTTCTTGGACTTTTGGGAAGGATTAAGAGGCGTGGCCTTGTTGGAGGAGGTATGATCTGGGGTTGGGCTTAGGTTTCAATGGGCTATTGTAGCCTCAGTGTCTCTCTTTCTGCCTCCAACCTGTGCCCTGGTAGTAAAGGTCCCAGAAGAACTCTGCTTGCCTGTGTGTCACCATTCTCTCTGCAATAGTGGCATGAACTAAACGTCTAATATCATAATAAGCTTCTATTATATGTCATAATGCAAGACCCCCTCATGAAATTCATTCCTTTATATGAGATGCTGTGGTTATGATGTCTCTTATCAGCAATAGAACATTAAGACAGGCCTATTCAATAGGAAGAAAATCATTCCTGGTACTAGAAACCTATTCAACTGTCTGGGTTAGTGAGGTCATGTATCTCAGAGGGTAACTTCCTGCTACAACATTAGTAAATGGGCAGAGTTCCTAACTTCATTGTAAACTGGTCCTATATACAATATTAGTCTTTCTGAATCTGACTGTTTATCATACCTTTCTTCTTAAGTTCAATTATATTTATGCAAATGACAAAATTTCATTTCCTTTTGTGGCTGATTACATTTTACATACCTTAGTTCCATTATTGTTTACCTATTGATAATTATCTTTGTTCCTCATTTGGGGTCCCATGACCAGCATTGCAGCAAAAAAGGGACAGCAGATATCTCTTTGATATACTGACTTTGTTTTCTTAGAAGATATACTTAGATGTGGGATGATTAGATAATTTGGCAACTCTAACTTTAGTTTTTTGAGACTGAGCGAATCTACATTCCCGTCAACAAAAACATAAGTGGGTTTCTCTTCGGTTCTTTACTGAATTTAGTTTTTTTTTTTTGTATCAACTAAAGCTCTTTTTAAGTGAAATGCTTGAGATAAATTTTTGATGCTAGAACGCTGGTAAGGATGAGTAGAGAAGAAGAACTGTAAAACCATATGGGCCTTTTATTAGTATACTTGCTTGGGCATCTTCTGTTCAAATTATTTTATAGCTGTGCTCATGACAAACAGGAGAACATATCAAGCCTCTCCACTGCCTAAGAGTCTAAGGAAAAAACAGTACAAAAAGTCAAGAAGGTCCAATAATCATATCTGTGAAAATTAGTAGATGTCACAAATATTTTATAAAAAGAAATAATTCAACCTATTTTCAATACACTTATATGAAAATAATTATAAATAAGTGTGCATTCTTGTTCTGTTTTAAGATTCCTCATTGGCATTAACCCTAGAATGAGCAAGCTCCTAGGAAATTATTGAGTACTGAGAGTCACTGTAGTGATTATTTTCTATACTCTTGACAAGATTGAGATATTCTAAAGGCATTAATGAGGCAACATTTGGGTTTGTCTGTGAAGAAAATTCCAGGGATCTTTATTTGTGGAGGGAGGAGTGACCCTGAATGTACCATGCCACAGCTGAGGGCTGAGACAGAATAAAAGTGGGAAAGGGGAAGCTGGCTGAGCATGACAACTAAGTTCTTTCTGCTTCCTGTTCAGACTGCTGGATCAAGTCACCCCTGCCATGGTACCTACCTTACATGATACACACCATTCTCTCCAACTCTCAGCCTAAGGAAACCCTTCTGCTGTTAGGTTCTTCTTGACTAAATATTGGTTACAGTGATAGGGAAAGTAAACAGAACAGTCATGTTGTTACCCATAAGAACTTTAGATAAATTTCCCTAGGAAATCTAATTAGTATGTGTAAAATGGCTCAACAGACTGAACAATAATAGTTGATATTGTTTGATTTGCTATGTAAAGACTAGTAATAAAATGCGATGGCCTAGGTATAGTTCCATATTCTTCCCAAAATGTGGTTAGCATGCTTATTGATAAAGTATACTAAGGTTGGACTAAGATAAACACTGCCTTAGGGCAGTAAGGGAAATATCTCACCAGCTATTTAAAGACATTGAAATGAGACCTGAGGGAGGAAGATTGCTCCTTACTCACTTATGTGAAGACTGACTTTCCTAGTGATTGACAAACTATAACAGGGATTAAATACAGCCACGTCTAATCCACTCTTCTGGGTCATTATTTATGTTATGTCAATAGAGTTCCTCTTTCACCAATTTCTTTCATAAGCTCTAGTTAAATTTAAGAAAAACATCACTCACTTATCCACCTAGAATGGCAATTTTCTGCCTCATTAAGAAATAACTTCTAATTTGTTTTGGACGGTTCTTCATCTTTCCCAAACTTTACATTGTTCTCCTAATTTTCATTGAGAGTTATCACATCTTTTTTTTAGGAAAAGGAAATTATTTAATCATTTCTTTTCAGTAATCTGCAATTTGAAATTATGTGTTAGCCAGAATATAATTGCTAATTTTAATTTAGGTAATCATTTTCTTTCTAGTGAAAAGAGAAATATTTTATCATTTCTTTCACTACTCTGTAACCTGCAATTATATGTCATCCAGAATTTAATTGCTTCTCAATGAGGTAGCATATTTCTTTTTCTAAAGAATCTGTTGATTTTCTTTCTGTTGTAATCGCAGAACTGCATAAGTAGAGATGCATAGAACTTTCACTGCATCAGTTATACATGGATATGATAGGTTATGTCAGCAGCCTCACTACGATAGTTAAACCATTAGCACCTTCTGGGGGTCCTATGACATTTGCACACAACTTTTTAGGTGATGTTGACACCAATTTAGCAATAGACATTTTCTACTCTCCATAAAAATGAAATAAAAATATCTCACAATTTATAATTAAGTAACAAATTGGTATTTAATAACTACAAAATATCCTGCTAAGATAAGCTAGATTCTCCCCAAACATATAAGCTTCTTGTTGATTTAGAAAAAGGAACCAGTGAATAAACTGAAACTTGGTAAAAATTTCCTTAATATTGAACCAATAATCATGCTGAGTGTATCTCAGAAACCCTGATATATTTAGGATATTACTGTTCTCAGAAATTACTAGCATTGGTGAAGAAAAACAGTAAGAAATATATAAACAACACACAACCAACTGTGATAAAAAATGGGACAGTAAATAACTGACATTGTGAGAGAATGTGATACAGTCATATGAAAAGTTATAACACATACACAGCTCTCTGATATTAATATTAATAGTTAATTTAATGGTAACAAAAATATTTACATTTCAGGGCCCTTGTAGATTGTAGAATTTCATGATATTTAACAGATGTTCTAAAATAGGTTAGGACTCAGTCTCATCATCTCTAGTTTATGACATACTTAGAAATTGTACTTAGCAAGTTTCTTTCTGCTTATCTGTTCTAGGGGTAAAGCTAGCACATGGTACTTGATCTTCCTGCAAGGACCTGGGTTGACCATCTCAGCTACTCAAATGATGCAGGTCATTCTGCAAAAATATGACTTAATTGCTTCATCTACTCAGAAGATGCAGAGGGTTCCATTTTACTCATGACAGAAACCTGTCTCTGATCCTCTTGAGAACTCTCACACTTGGACCAGAATCTCATCTTCCTCATTGGATACTCCTTCTTCCTGAAATCAGAGACTATCCTCTCTTTGAGAAAAATACAATAGATAAACCCATAGCCAGACTAATCAGAGAGTACAGAGACAGTATCTAAATTAACAAAATCAGAAATGAAAAGAGAGACATAACAACAGAATTTGAGGAAATTATGTTCAACAAAACTGGAAAATTTAGAGGAAATGGACAATTTTCTAGACAAATATCAGGCACCAAAGTTAAATCAGGAACAGATAAGTTATCTAAATAACTCCACAACTCCTAAAGAAATAGAAGCAGTTTTTAAAAGTCTCCCAACCAAAAGAAGCCCAGGACCAGATGGGTTCAGTGCAGAATTCTATCAGATATTCATAGAAGACCTCATACCAATACTATCCAAACTATTCCACAAAATAGAAACACACAAAGCACTAACAAATTCCTTCTATGAGCCAAAATTACACTTCTACCTAAAACACATAAAGATCCAACAAAGAAAGAGAACTTCAGACCAATTTCCCTTATGAATATTGATGCAATAATACTCAATAAAATTCTCACAAACTGAATCCAAGAACACATGAAAACAATCATCCACCATGATCAAGTAGGCTTCATCCCAGGGTTTCAGGGACGGTTCAATATATGGAAATCCATCAACATAAGCCACTATATAAACAAACTCTGAGAAAAAAACCACATGATAACTTTATTAGATGCTGAGAAAGCATTTGACAAAAACTCAATACCCCCTCATGTTAAAAGCCTTGGAAAGATCAGGAATTCAAGGCCCATATCTAAGCATAGTAAAAGCGATATACAGCAAACCAGTAGCTAACATTAACCTAAATGGAGAGAAATTTGAAGCAATCCCACTAATATAAGGGACCAGACAAGGCTGCCAACTCTGTCCTCCTTATTCAATATAGTACTCAAAGTCCTAGCCACAGCAATCAGACAATGAAAGGAGGTAAAAATCATACAAATTGAAAAAGAAGGGGTAAAAATATCACTATTTGCAGGTAATATGATAATATACTTAAGTGACCCCAAAAGTTCCACCAGAGAACTACTAAACCTGATAAACAATTTTCGCAAAGTGGCTGGGTATAAAATTAACTCAACTAAATCAGTAGCCTTCCTCTACTCAAAAAGGATAAACAGGCTGAGAAAGAAATTAGGGAAATGACACTCTTCACAATTGTCCGAAATAATATAAAATACTTCAGTGTGACTTTAACCAAGCAAGTGAAAGATCTGTATGACAAAAACTTCAAGTCCCTAAAGAAAGAAATTGAAGAAAATCCCAGAAAATGGAAAGACCTCCCATGCTCATGGATTGGCAGTATTAATATAGACAAAAATTGCCATTTTGCCAAAAGCAATCTACAGATTCAATGCAATCCCCATCAAAATTCCAACTCAATTCTTCATAAAGATAGAAAGCAAAATTTGCAAATTCATTTGGAATAACAAAAAACCCAGGATAGCTAAAACCATTCTTAACAATAAAAGAACTTCTTGGGAAATCACCATCCCTCACCTCAAGTAGTATTACAGAGCAGTAGTGATAAAAATTGTATGGTATTGGTACAGAAACAGGTAGATAGGTCGGTGGAATAGAATTGAAGACCCAGAGATGAACCCACACACCTACGGTCACTTGATCTTTGACAAAGGAGCAAAAACCATTCAATGGAAAAAATGTAGCATTTTCAACAAATGGTGGTGGTTCAACTGGAGGTCAGCATGTAGAAGAATGCAAATCAATCTACTCTTATCACCCTGTACAAAGCTTAAGTTCAAGTGAATCAAGGACCTCCACATCAAACCAGATACACTCAAACTAATAGAAGAAAAAGTGGAGAAGAGTCTCAAACACATAGGCACTGGGGAAACTTTTCTGAGCAGAACATCAATGGCTTATGCTCTATGATCAAGAATCGACAAATGGAACCTCCTAAAACTGCAAAGTTTCTGTAAGGGAAAGAACACTGTCATTTGGACAAAATGGCAACCAACAGATTGAGAAAAGATCTTTACCAACCCTACATCTGATAGAGTGCTAATATCCAGTATGTACAAAGAACTCAAGGAAGTTAGACTGCAGAGAATTAAATAACCCTATTAAAAATGGGGTACAGAGCTAAACAAAGGAATATTGAATGGCTGAGAAGTAACTAAGGAAATGTTCAACATTCTTAGTCATCAGGGAAATGCAAATCAAAACAACCCTGGTCAGTCAGAATGGCTAAGATCAAAATCTCAGGTGACAGCAGATGCTGGTGAGGATGTGGAGAAAGAGGAACACTCTTCCATTGTTGCTGGGTTTGCAAACTGGTACAACCACTCTGGAAATCAGTCTGGAGGTTCCTCAGTAATTTGGACATTGCACTACCTGAGGACTCAGCTATTCCTCTCCTGAGCATATACCTAAAAGATGCTCCAACATACAACAAAGACACATGCTCCACTGTGTTCATAGCAACCTTATTTATAATAGCCAGAAGCCCTTCAACATGTGGAATGGGTACAGAAAATATGGTACATCTACCCAATGGATACTACTCAGCTATCAAAAACAGTGACTTCATAAAATTCATAGTTCATTCATAATTCATTCATCCGAATGGATGGAACTAGAAAATACCATCCTGAGTGAGGTAACCCAATCATAGAAAAACACACATGGTATGCACTCCCTGATAAGTGGATATTATTCCAAAACCTGGACTTACCCAAGATACAATGCATAGGCCACATGAAGCCCATGAAGAAGGATGACCAAAGTGGGGATGCTTTCGTCCTTTTTAAAAGGGGGACTTAAAAGTCTTCATAGGAGGAGATATGAGGATAAAGTGTAAGTTTGGTTTTGTCTTCGAATATATGAGTTTCTTCATCTATGTTAATTGAGAGTTTTGCTGAGTATAGTAGCCAGGGCTAGCATTTGTGTTCTCATAGGGTCTGTATGACATCTGCCCAATATCTTCTGGCTTTCATTTTTTTGGTGAGAAGTCTGGTGTAATTTTGATCAGTTTGCCTTTATATGTTACTTGACTGTTTTTATTGCTTTTAATATTCTTTCTTTGTTTTGTGCATTTGGTATTTCAATTATTATGTGACAGAAGAATTTTCTCTTCTTGTCCAGTCTAATTGGAATTCTGTAGCCTTCTTGCTTATGAACTCTATCTTTAGATTAGAGAAGTTTTCATCTATAATTTCATTTAAAACATTTACTGGCCCTTTAGTTTAGAATCTTCCCTCTCTTCTTTTTTTATATTAATTTTTTTCTTTTCTTTTTTTCAGATTTGGGGACCGAACCCAGGGCCTTGCGCTTGCTAGACAAGTGCTCTACCACTGAGCCAAATCCCCAAACCCTCTTCCCTCTCTTCTATACTTATTATCCTTGGGTTTGGTCTTCTCATTGTGTCCTATATTTCTTTTATGTTTTGGGTTAGAGGCTTTTTGCATTTTCGCATTTTTGTATACTGTTATGTCAATGTTTTCTATGGAATCTTCTGCCCCTAAGATTTTCTCTTCTATCTCTTGTATTCTGTTGGTGATGCTTGCATCTATGACTCCTGATCTCTTCCCCAGGTTTTCTATCTCCAGGATTGTCTCCCTTTGTTCCTTCTTTAGTCTTTCTATTTCCATTTTTAAATCCTGGATGATCTTGTTCAATTCCTACACCTGTTTGGGTGTGTTTTCCTGTAATTCTTCAAGGGATTTTTGTGTTTCTTCTTTAAGGGCTTCTACTTATTTACCTGTGTTTTCCTGTATTTCTTTAAGGGACTTATTTATGTCCTTCCTAATGTTCTCTATCATCATCATGAGATATGATCTCAAATTCAAATCTTGCTTTTCTGGCGCAATGTGGTATTCAGGACTTTCTGTAGTGGGAGAACTTTGTTCTGATGATGCCAAGTAGCTTTTTCTGTTACTTTTCTTCTTCTTGCCTTTTTCCACCTGGTTGTCTCTAGTGCTACCTGCCCTTGCTATTTCTGATTAGAGTCTGTGTCCCCTGTGATCAAGATTGTGTTAGAACTTCTCAGAGACCAGCTGTCTCTGTGACCACATGGTTCTGGGATCTTGGGATTGTGATCCTGAGATCTTGTGTGTCAGAGCTCCTTGGAGTCAAGGCTTCTTAGAGTGCTGCAGGAGTGAGTAAATAGCCAGAGCCCTGTGTTTGCTCCAGGCACTGCTGCAAGCTGGAAGGATCCTGTGCCTCTGGCTGGGTGGAGTTATGTGTTTCCCTGGTTCCTGTGGATGTCCCAATATACTAGGTGTTGGGAAAGATTTTGTGGCCCTAACTGGATGCGGAGCCAGTGTCCGAGGGCTGCTCAGGGAACTGGTTCAGACTGGACAGGCTAAAATTTCCTTTCTTAATCATCCATTCATCCATCCATCCATCCATCCATCCATCCATCCATCCATCCATCCATCCATCCATCCATCCATCCATCCAATTCTTTCAGCTATGTCATAAACATCACTTTTTTTAGATATCCTGTGATAAATTATATATATATATATACATATATATAATATATGAATAAAAATAGGCACACTAATTATTCCTTTTGTCTATTCAGGACTTTGCTTTTTATCTTGATACTTAGCATATGTTCCTGTAAAAGATGTAAATAATTCCATCAAACATTTATTGACGGGAACACATACTGACTCCATATCTGCTGAGCGTCCATTGAATGAGTCTGTAAGTTATCCACAAACTTGATTTATTTACTCCATTTCCTATTGTAGGTTTTGGTGGAAGCATGATAGCAGATTGCATAAGAAGATAAATGTTCAAACAGAGATGTAAACTCTGTCTGCTTCCGTCAATATTATTTTCAGGCCACATTTAGAAGACGTAGAAGAAATAATGAGAGACAACTCATTTTCACTTTCCATTGGGGCAGTTCCAGCCTAGTAGGGTTGCCTTGCATAAAGATAAATTTTCTTTGAGTTGCATATGGGTGACTCACAATTCTGGAGATATGCAAATTATCAACTCTACCTTTGAAATAGGATTACTCTTACCAGGAAAATAAGCAGATATTTCCTAAAGCACTTGGACAGGTATCTGTACAAACACCATTATCTGACTGTGTCATTGACTTAAGCATCTGTCAGAAGGGAGAGTTATGTTCCTGTTCTTTGCTTTTGACAATTAATCACACCTCTCCATCCTTTCTTACTGCTCAGCCTATTGCTTCTTTGAGAACTTAGTGCCAGAGAGTTCAGTGACTCTGATATTAGCCCCCAAAGATACTACAACTACAGCATTATTTTGAGTCCTCTGAGATGAAGAGACACTTCACTACAACAGAGGTTGGAACTTTTTCAGTTATTTCTGGAAAGACTATATAGAGCCAGCCACTTATCCCAGGACAATAATGACCAATGATGTCCTCTCAGTAAAGATGAAAAGCACAATATGCTCTAGATACGATCTGAACATTCTTTATCACTCTGGTCTATGTTTAAAATGTGTCTGTTATAAGAAAACATCTTTACCACATGAAATCCTCATAGAGATCAAGTGTCTCAGTACAATAGCTTTGAGATAATGTGTGTGTCCGTGTCTTTAATTTTGAGTAGAGAGATGTTCAGCTTTCATGTGTATTTGGGCTTTCTGTTGTTTTTGTTGTTATTGAAGACCGGCCTTAGTCCATGGTGATCTGATGGGATGCATGGGATTATTTCAATCTTCTTGTATCTGATGAGGTCCATTTTGTGTCCAATTGTATGGTCAATTAAGGAGAAGGTACTATGATGTGCTGAGAAGAAGATACATTCTTTTATTTTAGGGTGAAATTTTCTATACAATATTTGTTAAATACATTTGGTTCATAACTTCTGTTAGTTTCACTGTGTGTCTGTTTAGTTTCTGTTTCCATGATCTGTCTACTGGTGAGAGTGGGATGTTGAAGTCTCCCACAATTATTTTGTAAGGTTCAGTGTGTGATTTGAGCTTTAGTAATGTTTCCTTTACATATTTGGGTTCCCTCAAATTTGGGGCATAGATGTTCAGAATTGAGAGTTCATCTTGGTAATTTTTTTTCCTTTGGTGAGCTTGAAGTGTCCTTCCTCATCTTTTTTGATAACTTTAGGTTGAAAGTCAATTTTATTGGATATTAGAATGGCTACTCCAGCTTGTTTCTTGGGACGTTTTCCTTGGAAATATTTTCCAGCCGTGAGTATCTGCCTCTGTTTTTGGTCAGCTGCTGGGTAAAGCCTGAAAGTGGACAAATATGCTAGGCTCCTGTCTGTGTATCTAGGATGACAGACATAAACAAACCTCAATGAGAAAGGAAGACACATGTGTTTCTTTCCTTAAGAGTATTCGGGTCTGAACTGTGAGTGGCGAATTGATGAATGGGGATCCCATCCATGTCTACATGGGCCATGTTTAAGGATGCTCTTGTGCTTAGTTCTGTATGTACCGGGATTCCTTGGAGACCACTGTGAAGTCAACTTTGATGGATGCGCCAGTCAGCCACGTCTCCATGGAGCTCTATGCGTGAATGGAGGGAAAAGCTACTACCATGACGGAACGTGGAGTGGTTCACAGGGACTTTGATGCTTTTCAGTTGCTCTAACATTTGTCACAACTAAACATCATATAAAGACTCTGATGGCAGCTATATCTGTCACTGATGGTCTGGATACATAGGTGCCCACTGTGTCATAGGGACATAAATGAATACAGTAGCAACCCCTGACAATTTGGGTGGAGGGATGCCAAGCTGTTTTCAGATGATCAATAGGGACACATTGCAGGCCTACCTTCTTCAAATGCCTTGGAGCCTCAGGCTGTGTTTGTATCTGTCAGACAAGTTCTCTTTCCATGTCCCTGAATGCTTCAGATTTTTCTCCTTTTTTAAACTGAAAACCAGTGTGCCCTCTGCTGGATCATCAGAAAATGGATACCGAACCTTGATAAGTCTGTCCTTTGGTCAAATAGCAGTAACATTTCTGAGTACCCATAACACAAAGGGTGGTATGCAGGTGGGGAAGGCCTGAATGAGGTGACAGAGGGAAAATATGACCAAAACTATTATATAAAAGAAAATTTGGTTTATCAACTGTGAACATGTTTTGAGGGTTATGTCAGTATTTCAGAAACCCATGCAAGAAAGAACTTTTCTTAGAAAAGTTATCCCAATCCATCCTTCTCATGTCTTTTCTTGGACTTTTGTTGAAAAGGAACTTAAAATAGTTTGATGATATAAACAGACAGAATAATTTTATTTTTTATTTTCTTTTATTGGATATTTTCTTTATTTACATTTCAAATGTTATCCCATTTCCAGGTTCCCCCTCCACAAATCCCTCATCCCACTCCCCCTCTCCCTGCTTCTATGAGCGTGCTCCCCCCATACCTGCACACTCCCCCTCACCTCTCTGCCCTGGCATTCTCCTATACTAGGGCAGCAAGCCTTCCCAGGACCAAAGGCCTCTCTCCCCACTGATGCCAGACAAGGCCATCATCTGTTACATGTGCAGCTGGAGCCATGGGTCTGTCCATGTGCACTATTTGATTAGTGGTTTAGTCCCCTGGGAGGTCTGGTTTGTTGATATTGTTCTTCCTATGGGGTTGCAAACTCCTTCAGCTCCTTCAATCCTTTCTCTAACTCCTCTATTGGCGACCCTGTTCTCAGCCTAATGGTTGGCCATGAGCATCCACTTCTGTATTTGTCAGGCTCTGGCAGATCCTCTCAGGAGACAGCTATATCAGGCTCCTGTCAGTGTGCATGTCTTTGCATCCACAATAGTGTCTAGGTTTGGTAACTGTATATGGAATGGACCGCCAGGTGGGACAGTCTCTGGATGGCCTTTTCTTCAGTCTCTGCTCCACACTTTATTTTTGTATTTCCTCCTGTGAGTATTTTGTTCTCTCTTCCAAGGACTGAAGCATCTACACTTTGTTCTTCCTTCTTGAGCTTCATGTGGTCTGTAAATTGTATCTTGGTCATTCTGAACTTTTGGGCTAATATCCACTTATTAGTGAGTGCATACTATGTGTGTTCTTTTGTGACTGGGTTACCTCACTCAGGATGATATTTTTCTAGGCTCATCCATTTACCTAAGAGTTTCATGAAGTCATTGTTTCAAATAGCTGAGTAGTACTCCATTGTGTAAATGTACCACATTTTCTGTATTTATTTCTGTTAAAGGACACCTGGATTCTTTCCAGCTTCTGGCTATTATAAATAAGGCTGCTATGAACACAGTGGAGCACGTGCACAGATACAATTTTTAACCTTCCCGTTTGACAGGAGGATCAGAGAGCTTTAGAGAGATGTTGATTTGCTCCTGAGCACTGTAATTTGGTGATTGAAATAATCCCTGTTTGTCCTGGGCAGTGACTTGTAGAACTGGCAGCTTTGGCCATGACTATCCAAAATGCTGACCCTCTGGGTAGTGTTAAGCAATGGAGGGCGTCAGACCTGCAGCACTGAGGAACTTCTGTTCAGTCACTTAGCTCCACCAGGCAGCAGTGTCCTCACCATGAACTTCTAGAAAGCAGCTTTTACTACTTACATCATCAGGATGTGGCAAGGTATGGGGACGTAATGTCCTTTGACTTCCTTTGTGAGAAGAACTTTGTAACACATAAGATTATTTAAAACAAAGCCTTCTCTATTAGAAGACATGAAACAGGACAAAACCTTGCCTAAGCTACAGTCCAAAGAGAGGAGATTGTGGTGTAACTACACAGGAAGAATGGGAGTACTGCCCCTAGGAAGCAGTTTGGTGTTTGTATACAGCATTGGACCAGACATGTGCATATTTACAATCAGATGAACGCTTATGCTTCTCCTGTAGTTTAGGTAACTATGCTTAAAATACATAGTTGTTTTCTTGTCTCAATAGGGCACAGGAAATATCTTTTGAAAAGGTTGTTTGCATTTTTAATTTTTAACTAATTTAAGGCATTGATAAACATTACATACAAGACTTTACTATGCAATGGAAAAGAAAAGTATGCTATGGAAAAGAAGCAAAACATAAACTAAAAAGAAAGCAAAGCATTTGCTAATGTGCTAGGGATACTTGGGGAATCCCTATGGTAGAAAACATAAGGACTATATCCAGCATTTCAAACGCCATGTGCATAAACTAGATGAGAAGCAATTCAGCCCTGGAATAGTCGTGACCACAATGGAATAACGTCATGATCTTGGCCGTTACTGATCTTTAGGGACTGGTGCTGTTAGGAAACAGAAACAAAAGGCTTCCCTATCAGTTGGGGTGACCATTCTGAACACAGAATGAAAATAATTCCCAAGTGGCAGCATGTCTGAAACAAAAAATGTATGAACACGTGATAAGTGCATATCCAGACTCAAGAATGGTTTCCAAAAACCTACACCAATGACTTTTCCCTCCCAAGACCAGCATTCATGTGGGAGGTGATCGCATTCTGACCATCGTAGTCTCTTCAGTCTCATTAGCAAATTACGAACATGCTACATGCTTTATTCATGCATATGTTCTTCTACCTGCTTTGTAGAAGAGGTTTTCCTCGACGTCCTTACATCTAATTTTAGACTTCAGCTGCAAATTGCAGACTATTTACTCACCAATTCCACTTATTTTCCTAAAATCAGCACTAATGTATCCAGTACTGTGCACGCCATTAAAATATATAAAAAACTTCTTGTACTAAGGTTACCTGAAAATAATGAATTCTTAAGGTATTCAAAAAGTCTTCTTATAATTGTACTAGAGAAAACTTTACTCATTTTCTTAATTAATGGAGGCTTTCATGTCTTTACTTACTAGAGATAAGACACACATTTTACGTAAATAAATAAGAATGTATCAGTAATTATATCAGAGGGACTAGGGAGACGGGAGAAAATATATAAAGTTAATGCCACATAAAAGCACTATGATTTGGTAAGTAAAATGCATAGTGATCATGGAAGACACTGGCATCTGGCTCTGACCCTCATATACCTACAAACAGAAATTCACATGTACTGTCTCGGGCACACACGCAGATACCTGTGCTCAAACATATTGCAGCATGCAACAGACACACAAAGACACACACACACACACACACACTCACACACACACACACACACACTCACACACACTCACACACACACACACACTCACACACTTAATTAACTTGGAGAATTAGTTTACCTATAATTATACCAGTCTATAGAATAAGAATTTACATTTTGTGCTTTTAGTCTTTTGTTTTTATTTGTATATTCTCATACTGTCAGACTCAAAAATAGGGGAACGTTTATAACACAGGCACCGCACTTTACTGACTGTTGTATGTGCAGGGCTTGGTTTTGTGTCTGGTACATGCTGGATGAGGAATATATGCGCGGTTGAATAAAGGATCTGTGGCCAAGGAACTACAAATCATTTTGTTCCCCATTCATTTTGATATTGTTCTACTCAGCTTCCCATTCCAGTGGCAAAATACCCAAGAGAGAGGGCAACGTAAACTGAAGGAATGTATATTTTGTCTCCTAGTTTCCAAGGTTTCAATCCAGTCAGTTGGCTCCATTGTTTGTCAGCCTGGATTAAGAGAGAACATCATTCAGGTACAACAGTGGGAGCCCCCAAATAGCTTCCCTCATGATGTGTTAGTGATCCCATGAGTCCTGAAGGCGCTGTTTGACCAAATTCTTATGCTTGGGCAACCTGGACTGATCCTTCACTGCCCTTCATGGATTCTTGCTTCGCATCTTTTGTTATACTTTTGTTTCTTCCACCTCTCTCTGAAAGCTAGAGCTGGGATGACAAAAAGCTAGTATAAACAAGAATGAAATTTATGAAAGTTTCCTGGAAAAACAGTTCTGCAGAAACTTGAGTCTTTCCTAAGAACTTATTACTTAACTTATTATTATTTAGAGATTTTGATTGTGCAAGTCTACAACAAGCCTTGGTACCTTCCTGAAGGCAACAGTAAGTGGTTTTAGGAACCCCGATGTTCCTCTGTTTTTTTTTTTTAAACAGAATTATAATAAAGGTAGAAATCGTATTGAAACAAGGGTTCTTCACAAAGAGGAAGGCATCCTGGCTCAGTGAACTGCCTTCTTGAATAGACTTGTCAGCTAAGAACTTTACTGATAGACCGTCCTTGCTTAAGCAAAGGGGCTGAACATGAACATTATTATAAGAATCAAAGGAAAATGACAGTGGTCTTATGCCCAATATAATAGAAATACAGAGGAAGGAAAGGAAGAGTTAACTAAGGGTTAGAGATTGATTTTGTACAAAGCCAGGCTTGATACAATAGGTAGTAGGAAATAACTTTTTATCTATCGATCTTATGCCAAACCGAAACAAAATCAAATTCCAATAAAGTCATCCTGTCTAGCATTTCTGCAATTGCAAGTGTTTACCCATCTGAAGGCAGAAGATACTGAGTTTAAAGAAAATTGATTTTATCATAATGCTAATTTTCAGTTCTTATAAAATTTCCGTTTGCTTGCTTTGCTCCTCCTTCAATAATCTTATGTAATCAAGGAAGACTTTAGGAGAAGACATATTTTGAAAAGCTGTATAATCAATGAATACAATTCCTGAGTAAATGACTTTATATATAAATAAAGCCTGAAAGAGACAAAAGTCAGAGTAGGAAAAGCCATCCTGAGATGTGCTTCCCCTCTGTCCTGTCTCTCATGAAATGAATGAATGATGTTTCCTGTCTGATCCTTCCTTCCCTTCGCCCCTCTGGCATCCACCCTTCTTCAGACCCTGTCCTCAGCTGAGGCTGTTCTCGGGCAGTGCGTATGAAGCAGAGGTACCCTTGAGGTCATGACCCCAGTAACCTATGCCACTTAACAAGACCTCACAATCTTAGATACTCTACCAGTACCTAGTAATGCCACCAGCTGTCACCGATCCTTTGACATATAGCATACATTAAGATATAAACCATACCTTATACTAAACAAAAGAGTAAAAATAAACAAAAAATGTTAATTCAGAAGTGAGGAGGTCCCTGCTTTCATGGAATTGTTTCAATTTACCACTTTCCCCGGTCAGCATCTAGGACTTCCCCACGTTACAAAGTGCTTCCTGCTTACTCTACCATCTATCGAAATAGCAGTATTTAGAAAGGTGTTTATTTCACTTCACTTAGTCATACCTTTGTCTTTTTCTACCACAAAATTATCAACAGCTATCGTGAAAGATTTAAAATGAAGTCAAAATGTCTACATAAGAAAAAGTTAAAATCTCCTATTTGTAATTGTTTTTAACTCAACAGTGCCTCCCTTCCTGTTTCCACGCTAGATGGAGCCATTTGCTTAGGCTGGGTTTAGGAAAGTTGAGAAAGGGTTAAACTAGGTTTCAAAATGGCAAGATCACTCTCTGCTTTCAGAGGCAGCCCAGGAAAACTCAGGAGACTTCATTCACATCCAGACCGGGGCTTTGCTACGCTATAATTTTATACATCCTAATAGCTGGTGCATCTCTGTCTATTTATTTAATGTGTGTCTGTTTTGTGAGGGTATGTACCTGTTCCTGCGGGTGAGAGCATTTATGGATGCAAGTACATGTTCACAGGCATGGTCAAGGATGTCTTTCCATAGTCAGTCTTCACCTTTGTGGTTTGAGACAGAGTCTCTCACTCACCCGAATGCTAATAGTTGGCCACCGAATTTTAGGAATGTGCCCATCCCTGACTCACTCCCCAAACCCCAGCTCCAGCATCAGCAGTGCAAACTCGGGTTATGAACGCAAGCCATAGTTGACTTTTTTTGATTAGGTGCTGAGGATGCTAACTCAGGTCTCCTTGTTGCACAGCAGGGAGCTTTCCAAATGGGACATCACTTTAGACCATCTTCAGTCTGCTTTCTTAATTACTAATAAGAGCAAACATGTTTTTAAATGTGCTACCTAGCTCAGTTTATATTGTATTTGCCAAACTACCCATCAAAAATTTTTGTTTATTACATATTGGTATGTTCCTTAATGTCAAGTTGTACACATTATTTATATTACTATTATGCATAGAAGTTCTAGTCTGTTATGCTTATACAAAGTTAATAAAATCATAAGTGTACACAAAGATCAATATTTATGTATTTGTAACAGTTTTACTTATATGCATCCAAACTGAGAGCTGCATATCACCTGGAGTGCAGATAAACTCTGCTTCACTCACAGCATGGAACAATAACGGCGGAGGAAAGGAAGGAACATCACTAAACAGGATGAATCTGCAAAGTGCAATGCTGACCAGAAGATTGGTCACAGAAGACAGCATGCTATAAGATGGTCATGGCATTTGTGAAAACTATAAAGACTTCAGGAGTTTGACTAGACTTAGGGAGAAATGATTTAATGAAACAGGACAAAGATAAACTTTTGAGGGAGACTAAAGTGTCATATAGCTGATTTGTAATAATTACACAATTGTACATATCCGGGTTAGTTAATACCACCTTAAGTTATTTGGGAAAAGAAATGTCAATTAAGAAAATGCTCCATTGAGTTGCATGTAAATTAGTCAGCAGGGCCCTTTCTTAATTAATGATTGATGCAGGAGTGTTGCACTGTGAAGAGAGGGGAAGATTTACTCTTGGTATGTGGTTCTGGGTGCAACTGAGAAAGTTATGAACAGCATACCAATCCTCTATAGTCCATTCTGCAGTTCCTTTTTCCCGGGTTCCTGCCTTGAGATCCTGACCAACTGTAACTGTAAAAGTCAAATAAAGTTCTTCCTCAATTTGCTTTTGGTAAAGGCATTTCATCACAGCAGCAGATAGCAAACTAAAACAGCAAGCCTGTGAGAAGTAATTAACTATATATCTAAAAAGGATGACATTGTTCAAGTTCATTGTTGATGTATTATAGGAACTTAATTATTTCATATCAAATATTTTGGTATTAAACTAATCCAATATACACAAATTTACTTTTTGTCTTTCTTCTACGTTAAAGATGTGGATTGATTTGATTTCTTTCTAATAAAATTGTATTCATGTGAGAGGCTCAATTACATATATGTGCAAGGAATAATAATGTTTCCTTTCATGATGAATTTCTCAAAGACTATGAAAAAAACATGTTGACTTGTACAAACGATCTACCCATACATCTCATTATTTCATAATGGGACACTTTTCGTACATCTTGACACATGGCCATGATCAAGCAGAACATATGTAGATACCATTCTCTTTGGTGTACAGGCAAAGACTGTTTAATTATCAAATATTAAAAATCAAATGAGTTATTAGACAAAGAACAATCCAAGCTATAATGCATACACAAGCATGTATATGGATATGTGTAAGTTACATATTTCTTGAAAGCTATATGAAAATATCAGTACTTGGATATTATATGATAAGTAGAGTTCTTTTTTTTAAATTTTGTATTATTTTATTTCTTTTCTCAAGTCAAATGATCCTTAGTAGATAATGGTGCTGAAATGGTACTTTCCTTTCATTTTGTATACTTCTTTTTTAAAATTTTATTTATTTATTTTATTGGGTATTTCTTATTTACATTTCAAATGTTATTCCCTTTCCAGGTTTCCTGTCCATAAGCCCCATAGCCCCTCCCCTTCCCCTTCTTCTATAAGGGTGTTCCCCTCCCCATCCTACCTCCCTCAACGCCCCCTTCCGATAATCCCCTACAACCAAGGGCCTTGGTAGAACCAAGGGCCTCTCCCATTAGTGCCCAGCAAGGCCATCCTTTGCTACCTATGCAGTTGGAGCCATGGGTCAGTCCATGTACAGTCTTTGGGTAGTGGTTTAGTCCCTGGAAGCTCTGGTTGGTTGGCATTGTTGTTCATAAGGGGTTGCAAACCCCTTCAGCTCTTTCAATCCTTTCTTTAATTCCTCCAATGGGGGTCCCGTTCTCAGTTCAGTGATTTGCTGCTAGCATTTGGCTCTGTATTTGACATGTTCGGGCTCTGTCTCTCAGGAGACATCTATATCCGGTTCCTTACAGCATGCATATCTTAGCTTCATCCATCTTATCTAGTTTTGGTGGCTTTATGTATGTGTGTGTGTGTGTGTGTGTGTGTGTGTGTGTGTGTGTATGCCACATGTGGGGCAGGCTCTGAATAGCCGTTCCTTTAGTCTCTGCTCTAAACTTTGTCTTCCTATCCCCTCCTATGAATATTTTTGTTCCCCTTTTTAAGAAGGAGCGAAGCATCTACAGTTTGGTCATCCTTCTTGAGTTTCATGTGGTCCATGGATTGCATCACGGGTAATTCGAGCTTTTGGGCTAATATCCAATTATCAGTGAGTGCATACCATGTATGTTTTTCTCTGATTGGGTTACACATTCAGGTTGATATTTTCTAGCTCATTCCATTTGCCTATGAATTTCATGAAGTCATTGTTTTTGATAGCGGTGTAGTACTCCATTGTATAGATGTACCATATTTTCTGTATCTATTCCTCTGTTGAAGGGCATATGGGTTCTTTCCAGCTTCTGACTATTATAAATAAGGCTGCTATGAACATAGTGGAGCATGTGTCTGTGTTATATGTTGAAGAATTTTTGGGTATATGCCCAGGAGAGGTATATCTGGTTTCTCAGGTAGTAGAATGTTCAATTTTATGAGGAACTTCCAGACTGATTTCCAGAGAGGTTGTACCAATCTGTAATCCCACCAAAAATGCAGGAGTATTCCTCTTTCTCCATACCCTCTCCAGCATCTGCTGTCACCTGAGTTTTTTATCTTAGTCATTCTGACTGGTGTGAGGTGGAATCTCAGGGTTTTAATTTGCATTTCCCTGATGACTAAGGATGCTGAGCATTTCTTCAGGTACGTCTCAGTCATTTGATATTCCTCAGCTGTGAATTCTTTGTTTAGCTCTGTATTGCATTTTTAATAAGGTTATTTGGCTCTCTGGAGTCTAACTTCTGGAAGTTTTTGTATATTTTGGATATTAGCCCTCCGTCCGATGTAGGATCAGTAAAGATCTTTTCCCAATCTGTTGGTGGCTGTTTTGTCCTAATGACAATGTCCTTTGCCTTACAGAAGCTTTGCAGTTTTATGAGGTCCCATTTGTCGATTCTTGATCTTAGAGCATAAGCCATTGGTGTTCTGCTCAGAAAAGTTTCCCCAGTGCCTATGTGTTTGAGACTCTTCTCCACTTTTTCTTCTATTAGTTTGAGTGTATCTGGTTTGATGTGGAGGTCCTTGATCCACTTGGACTTAAGCTTTGTACAGGGTGATAAGAGTGGATTGATTTACATTCTTCTACATGCTGACCTCCAGTTGAACCACCACCATTTGTTGAAAATGCTATCTTTTTTCCATTGGATAGTTTTTGCTCCTTTGTCAAAGATCAAGTGACCATAGGTGTGTGGGTTCATCTCTGGGTCTTCAATTCTATTCCACCGACCCATCTGCCTGTCTCTGTACTAATACCATACAGTTTTTACACTATTGCTTTGTAATACTGTTTGAGGTCAGGGATGATGATTCCCCCAAAAGTTCTTTTATTGTTGAGAAAAGTTTTAGCTATCCTGGGTTTTTGTCATTTCTATCTCTATGAAGAATTGAGTTGGCATTTTGATGGGGGTTGCATTGAATCTGTAGATGGCTTTTGGCAAAAAGGTCATTTTTGACTATATTAATCTTGCCAATCATGAGCATGGAAGATCTTCCCATTCTCTGAGTTCTGCTTCGATTTCTTTCTTTAGGGACTTGAAGTTTTTGTCATACACATCTTTTACTTGCTTGGTTAAAGTGACACCAAGGTACTTTACATTATTTGGGACTATTATGATGAGTATCATTTCACTAATTTCTGTCTCAGCCTGTTTTTCCTTGGAGTTGAGCAAGGCTACTATTTGTTTGAGCTAATTTTATACCCAGCCACATTGCTGATGTTATCAGACTTAGTAGTTCTCTGGTGGAACTTTTGGAGTCACTTAAGTATTCTATAATATCATTTGAAAATAGTGGTATTTTGACTTCTTCCTTTCCAATTTGTATCCCTTTGACCTCCTTTTGTTGTCTGATTGCTCTGGCTAGGACTTCGAGAACTATTGAATAATGAGGGACAAAGTGGGCAGCCTTGTCTAGTAGTGGGATTGCTTCAAATTTCTCTGCGTTTAGTTTAATATTAGCTACTAGTTTGTTGTATATGGCTTTTACTATGTTTAGGTATGGGCCTTGACTTCCTGTACTTTACAGGACTTTTATCATGAAGGGGTGTTGAATTTTATCAAATGCTTTCTCAGCATCTAATGAAATGATCATGTAGTTTAACCTTTGTTTGTTTATATAGTGGATTATGTTGATGGACTTCCATATATTGAACCATCCCTGAATCCCTCGAATGAAGCCTACTTGGTCATGATGGATGATTGTTTTGAAGTGTTTTTGGATTAGGTTTGCAAAAATTTTATTGAGTATTTTCTCATCGACATTTATAAGGGAAATTTTTCTGAAGTGCTCTTTGTTTATTGGGTCTTTGTGTGGTTTCGGTATAAGAGTAATTGTGGCTTCACAGAAGGAATTTGTTAGTGCTCCATTCTGTTTTTATTTTGTGGAATAGTTGGGACAGTATTGGTATGAGGTCTTCTATGAAGGTCTGTTAGAATTCTGCAGTAAACCCATCTGGTCCTGGGTTCCTTTTGGTTTAGAGACTTTTAATAACTGCTTCTATTTCTTTAGGAGTTACGAGGTTGTTTAGATAATTTATCTGATCCTGATTTAACTTTAGTATCTGGTATTTAGAAAATTGTCCATTTCTTCAAGATTTTCAAGTTTTGAAAATATATGCTTTTGTAGTAGGATCTGATGATCTTTTGAATTTCCTCAGATTCTGTTGTGATGTCTCCCTTTTCATTTCTGATTTTGTTAATTTGGACTCCCTCTCTGTGCCCTCTGGTTAGTCTGGCTATGGGTTTATCCATCGTGTTGACTTTTTCAAAGAACCAACTCCTGGTTTTGTTGATTCTTTTTATAGTCCTTTTTGTTTCACCTTGGTTGATTTTAGCCCTGAGTTTATTTCCTGCCTTTTTCTTCTCTTGGGCATATTTGCTTCTTTTTGTTCTAGAGCTTTTAGGTGTGCTGTCAAGATGTTGACATATGCTCTCTCCTGTTTCTTTCTGCAGGAACTCAGAGCTATGAGTTTTCCTCTTAGCACCACTTCATTGTGTCCCATAAGTTGGGTATGTTTTATCTTCATTTTCATTAAATTCTGAGAAGTCTTTATTTCTTTATTTCCTCTTTGACCAAGTTATCATTGAGTAGAGTGTTGTTCAACTTCCATGTATATATGGGTCTTCTGTTGTTTTTGCTGTTATTAAAGACCAGCCTTAGTCCTTGGTGATCTGATAGGATTCATGGGATTATTTCTATCTTCCTGTATCTGCTGAGGTATGTTTTGTGACTGATTATATGGTCATTTTTGGAAAAGGTACCATGAGGTGCTGATAAGAAGGTATATCTTTTTGTTTTAGGATGGAATATTCTACAAATATGTTAAGTCCATTTGGTTCATGACTTCTGTTAGTTTCTCTATGTCTCTGTATAATTTCTGTTTCCATGATCTGTCCATCGATGAGAGTGGGGTGTTGAAATCTCCTATATTACTGTGTGAGGTACAATGTGTGGTTTGAGCTTTAGTAAGGTTTCTTTATGAATGTAAGTGCCCTTGTATTTGGAGCATAGATATTTAGAATTGATTATTCATCTTGGTGGATTTTTACCTTTGATGAATAGGAAGTGTCCTTCCTTATCTTTTTTGATGACTTTTGGTTGAAAATTGATTTTATTCATTATTAGAATGGCTACTCCAGCTTACTTCTTCAGACCATTTGCTTGGAAAATGGTTTTCCAGCCTTTTACTCTGAGGTAGTGTCTGCTTTGTCTCTGAGGAGTGTTTCCTGTAGGGGGCAAAATGCTGCGTCCTCTTTACATATACAGTTAGTCTATGTCATTTTATTGTGGAATCGAGTCCATTGATGTTGATATATATTACAGAATAGTGATTGTTGCTTCCTGTTATTTTCCTATTTAGAGGTGGGATTATGTTTGTGTGTCAATCTTCTTTTGGTTTTGTTGCAAGGAGATTGCTTTCTTGCTTTTTCTATGGTGTAGTTTACTTCCTTGTGTTGGGCTTTTCCATCTGTTACCCTTTGGCTGGATTTGTAGAAAGATATTGTGTAAATTTGGTTTTGTCATGGAATATCTGGGTTCTCCCTCATGTTAATTGAGAGTTTTGCTGGTTATATTAGCCTGGGTTGGCATTTGCTTTCTCCTAGGGTCTGTATGACATGTGTCCAGGATCTTCTGGCTTTCATAGTCTCTGGTGAGAAATCTGGTGTAATTCTGGTAGGTCTACCTTTATATGTTACGTGATCTTTTCCCTTACTGCTTTTAATACTTTCTTTGTTTTGTGTATTTGGTGTTTTGATTATTATGTGACAGGAGGAATTTCTTTTCTGTTCCAATCTATTTAGAATTCTGTAGGCTTCTTGTATGTTTATGGACATCTCTTTCATTAGGTTAGGGACGTTTTCTTCACTAATTTTGAAGATATTTACTAGTCCTTTAAGTTGGGGGTCTTCACTTTCTTCTATACATATTATCCTTAGGTTTGATCTTCTCATTGTGTCCTGGATCTCCTGGGTGTTTTGGGCTAGGAGCTTTTTCTGTTTTACAATATATTTGACAGTTGTGTTGATGTTTTCTTTGTTATCTATTCCTTCTGAGATTCTCTCTTCTATCTCTTGTATTCTGTTGGTGATGCTTGCATCTATGACTCCTGATCTCTTCCCTAGGTTTTCTATCTCCATGGTTGTCTCCCTTTGTGCTTTCTTTATTGTTTCTATTTCCATTTTTAACCCCTGGATTTTTCAATTCCTTTTCCCATTTGGTTGTGTTTTCCTGTAATTCTTTAAGGGATTTTTGTGTTTTCTCTTTAAGGGCTTCTACTTGTTTACTTGTGTTGTCCTGTATTTCCTTAAGGGAGTTATTTATGACCTCCTTAAAGTCCTCCATCATCATGATAAAGTGTGATTTTAAATCTAGATCTTGCTTTTTCAGTGTGTTTGGATATCCTGTTTTTGCTTTGGTGGGAGAACTGGGCTCTAGTGATGCCAAGTATTCTTGGTTTCTGTTCCTTGCTTTCCTGGGCTTGCCTCTCCCCATCAGGTTGTCTCTGGTGTTAGATTATCTTGCTGTTTCTGAAGGTGGCTTGACTCTCCTGTAGGCCTGTGTGTCAGCTGTCCTGTAGACCTGTTTTCCTGTTTTCTTTCAGTGGTTTCTGGGAATAACGTGTTCTCCTCTCAGGCTTGTAGCCATTCCTGGTGACTGGCTTTTAGCTCTTGGCAAGGGCAGGAATCAGAAGGGTCCTGCTCCTGAGTGCTCCAAGTGCTTGTGCCCAGGGGGCAGAGATGACACTAGACATTTTCTTCTTGGGTTGGGAATGTGGGCAGAGAGTAGTCTCCTTTGGTTTCTCAGGAGTGTTTGCACTTCTGAGGGTCCAGCTCTCCCCCCTACCCCACAGGATTTGTGTGCAGGGAGCTGTTTGACCAGTTCAGTTCAGTTCTGGGCACAGACCTGGACTGTAGGTTCCTGCAGTTGACTGCTCCTATGTTCCTGTGTCCAGAGGCACTATGCAGTTTCCTTTTGGGCCAGGGATATAGGCAAAGGTGGGCAGAAGTGGCAGTCTGTTCTGCAGTCTCAGGATTGTCCACACTTCTGGGTGTTCAGCTCTTTCTCCCATGGAATTTGGGAGCAGGGAGCTGTGGGATGGGATCAGATCAGTTCAGGGCACAGCCAGAAACTGTCTTGTCCCAAAGGACTTCTGCCTTTGTGTGTCCTGAGTCCACCAGGCAGGTCACTTGGAGCAGACAAGTTGGTTTTACCTCTGCTCTCAGGCATGAAGGCACTCCTGGAGGCTGGCTTTCTGATAAGTAGAGTTCTAATGTTAACGTTATGAATCAGTATTATACATAATTTTCCTTTGAACATGCTAGCTAGAAACTTTTACAAGTATTTCAGCTAGGGTAGCTAGATGAAGTTTTTTTAAAGGATGACATCCAGTATATCTGAAGTAAATATTTTATTGTTGTCAATCGGAACTTTTGATGTGAGATGCATTAACTTATAACATCCAGAGCTGTATCAATAAACTCTCACCTACATGATTATCTGAATATGAAATGAACAAGGACACCAGTGACAGACATGACCAAGTGGATGGGGAAAGATACACAAAGTCAAACCATAAAAAAGAGCGCCAAGAAACCAAAGAATGTTGAGTATAGGAGAATAGTCTTTTTCAGAGTAAAGGTCAAAAGTTGGTTTTATGTGGATGTCTTTGATCCACTTGGACTTGAGCTTTGTATAAGGAGATAAGAATGGGTTGATTTACATTTTTTTCTAAATGCTGACATCCATAAAATGAGCACCATTTGTTGAAAATGCTGTCTTTTTTCCATTGGATGATTTTAGCTCCTTTGTCAAAAATCCAGTGAACACAGGTGTGTTGGTACATTTCTGGGTCTTCAATTCTATTCCATTGATCTACCTGCCTGTTTCTCTACCAATACCATGAAGTGGTTTTTTTGTTTGTTTGTTTGTTTGTTTTTATCACAATTGGTCTTTAATACAACTTGAGATCAGGGATAGTGATTCCCCCAGAAGGTCTTTTATTGTTGAGAATAGTTTCACTATCTTGGTTATTTTCTTACTGCAAATGAAAGACTGACCTGTAATGATTTCATGGAATGAAGACTCTCAGAGTACTAAAATGCCATACCAGGGTACAGTACATAGTAAAACTATCAATCAACATAAATGGGGAAACTAAAATATTCCAGGACAAAACCCAGTTCAAACAATAACTTTCCACCAATCCAGCTCAACAGAGAATCCAAGAAGACAATCTCCAACAGAGGGAATGTGCCTACACCATAGAAAAGACAAGATATCAAGCATCTCACAAAAAAGTCAAAAGGAGAGAACCACAAGCACAGAGAACCAATTACAAAACAAACATAACTGGAACCAACAGTTAACTGTCTTTAATATCTCTCAATATTAATGTACTCAACTCACCTACAAAAAGATGTAAGCTAACAGACTGGATAAGCAAACAAGATTCAGTTTTCGCTGCATACAAAAAACACACCTCACTAACAAAGACAGCTATTATTTTAGAGTAAAAAGGTGGAAAAAGGTCTTCCAAAGAAATATTGCCATAAAACAAGCTGGAGTTACCATCCTAATATCCTTCTGAATAGACTTTCAACCAAAAGTTATCAATCATAATGAAAAAGGACACTTCATATTCATCAAAGGGAAATCCACCAAGAGAAAATCTAAATTCTGAACATTTATACTCCAAATGCAAGGGCACCCACATTCATAAAATACCTTTAATAAAGCTTAATACACGCATTGATCCTGACACAATAACAGTGGGAGAGTTCAACACACCACTCTTACCAATGGATAGGTCATTGAAACAAACTAAAAAGAGACACAGAAAAACTAATAAAGGTTATGAACCTAATGGATTTAACAGATATCTACAAAATATTTCACCCTAAAACAAAAGAATACACCTTCTCAGCACTTTATGGTACCTCCTCTAAAACTGACCATATAATTGGTCACCAAACAACTCCCAGTAGTAACAAGAAGATTGAAATAATCCCATGCATCCTAGGAGATCACCATGCTCTAAAACTGGTCTTTAACAACAGCAAAAACAAACGAAAGCCAACCTCCACACTAAAACTGAGTAAGTTTCTACTCAATAACTTGGTAAGGGAAGAAATAAAGAAATTAAAGATTTCCTGTAATTTAATGAAAAGGTTGACATATCAAACCCAACCTTACATGAGACAATGAAAGCAGTGCTAAGGGGAAAATTCATAGCCCTAAGTGCATTGGTAAAGAAGTTGGAGAGATCATACACTCGTAATTTAAGAGCACACCTGAGAGCTCTAGAACAAAAGGAAGCACCCAAGAGGAGGAGACAGCAGGAAATAACTCAAGCTCATGGTTGAAATCATACAAATAGAAGCAGCACAAAGAATCAACAAAACAAAAGCTGTTTCTTTGAGAAAATCAAGATATATAAACCCTTGTCAAACTAACTAAAGGGCCCAGAGGCAATATTCAAATTCATAAAATCATAAATGAAAAGGGATTCAAAACAACAGAAATAGAGGAAATTAAAAAAAAAAATCAGGGAAGTAGAGGCAGGACCCTTCCGTTTGCTGCCCTCACAGAGAGCTGAAACCCAGCCACCAAGAGCAACTACACACCTGAGTGCAGAGGTAAGGCCAACCTTTTTGCTCCAAGTGACCTGCCTGGTGGACTCAGGACACACAAAGGCAGAAGTCTTCTGGGACAGGGCACTTCTGGTTTTTGACTGTGGCCTGAACTTCTGTGATCCTGGCCCATAGCTCCTTGTTTCCATTCCCATGGGAGAGAGAGCTGAACACTCAGAAGTGTGGGCAATCCCGAGACTACCACTTCCACCCACCTTTGCCAGCATCCCTGGCCCAAGAGGAAACTGCAAATTGCCTCTGGACACAGGAGTATAGGAGCAGTCAAGCTGCAGGAGACCGGGGTCCTTCTCTGTGGCCATATCTGAGCTGAACCAGTTAAACAGCTCCCTGCACTCAAATCCAGTGGGGGGAGGGAGAACTAGACCCTCAGAAATATGTACACTCCTGTGAAACCAGAGGAGACTACTTTCTGCCCACATTCCAACTCAAGAGGAAAACGCTTAGTGCTATCTGTGCCCCCTGTGCACAGGGACCCAGGAGCAGTAGGGGCAGGACTCTTCTGGTTACTGCCCACACAGAGAGCTGAAAGCCAGCCACAAGGAGCAATTACACACCTGAGAGCAGAACACTCTGTTACCATAACTGGCTGAAAGAAAACAGGAAAATGGCTCTAGAGGAGTGCTGACACACAGGCACACGGGAAGGTTAAGCCACCATCAGAAACAGTAAAACAAGCTAACACCAGAGACAACCTGATGGTGAGAGGCAAGCACAGGAACCCAAGCAACAGAAACCAAGATAACTTGGCATCATCAGAGCCCAGTTCTCCCACCCAAGCAAACACTGGATATCCAAACACAGCAGAAAAGCAAGATCTAGATTTAAAATCATATTTTATCATGATGATGGAGGATTTTAAGAAGGTCATAAATAACTCCCTTAAGGAAATACAGGACAACACAAATAAACAAATAGAAGCCCTTAAAAGAGGAAATGCAAAAATCTCTTAAAGAACTACTAGATAAAACAACCAAACAGGAGAAGGAAGTGAACAAAACCATCCAGGAGTTAAAAATGGAAATAGAAACAATAAAGAAAGCACAAAGGGAGACAACCCTGAAGAAAGAAAACCTAGGGTAAAGATCAGGAGTCATATGTGAGCATCCCCAACAGAATACAAGAGATAGAAGAGAGAATCTCAGGAGCAGAAGATACCATAGAAAACATTGACACAACTGTCAAAGATAATGTAAAACAGATAAAGCTCCTAGCCCAAAACATACAGGAAATCCAGGACACAATGTGAAGAGTATACCTAAGGATAATAGGTACAGAAGAGAGTGAAGACTCTCAACTTAAAGGGCCAGTTAAATATCTTCAACAAGGGGTTGAGGATTTAGCTCAGTGGTAGAGCGCTTGCATAGGACCTGGGTTCGGTCCCCAGCTCCGGGGAAAAAAAAAAAAACCAGAAAATATCTTCAACAAAATAAAAGAAGAAACCTTCTCTAACCTAAAGAAAGAGATGCCTATAAAGATACAAAAATCCTACAGAACTCCAAATAGATTGGACCAGAAAAGAAATTCCTCCTGTCACATAATAGCCAAAACACCACATGCACAAAACAAAGAAAGATTATTAAAAGCAGAAAGGGAAAAATGTCAAGTAACATATAAAGGCAGACCTATCAGAATTACACCAGATTTCTTACCAGAGACTACGAAAGTCAGAAGACTGTCCAATGGAAAAAGATAGCACTTTCAACAAATGGTGCTGGTTCAACTGGAGGTCAGCATATAGAAGAATGCAAATTGATCCCTTCATATCACCCTGTATAAAGCTTAATTCAAAGGGGATTAAGGACATCCATATCAAACCAGATACACTCAAACAAATAGAAGAAAATGTCAGGAAGATTCTCAATCAAAAGGGCACTGGGGAAAATTTCCTGAAGAGAATACCAATGGTTTATGCTCTAAGATCATGAATCAACAAATTGGATCTTATAAAACTGCATAAAAAGCTTTTGTAGCAAAGGACACTGTCATTAGGACAAAACTGCAAGCAACAGATTAGGAAAAGATTTATACCAATTCTATATCCAAGAGAGGGCTAATATCCAAAGCATACAAAGAACTCATGAAGTTAGACTCCAGGGAGCCAAATAACCCTATTAATATTGGGGTACAGAGCTAAACAAAGAATTCACAGCTGAGGAATATCGAATGGCTGAGAAGCACCTATAGAAATGTTCAACATCCTTAGTCATCAGGGAAATGCAAATCAAAACTCTGAGATTACACCACACAATAGTCAGAATGGCTAAGTTCAAAAACTCAGGCGACAGCAGATGATGGCTAGGATCAGGAGATAGAGGAACACTCCTCCATTGTTGGTGGGATTGCAAACTGGTACAACCACTCTGGAAATAAGTCTGTAGGTTCCTCAGAAAATTGGATGTTGCACTACCTGAGGACCCAGCTATAACTCTCTTGGGAATATACCCAAAAGATGCCCCAACATATAAAAAAGACACATGCTCCACTATGTTCATAGCAACCTTATTCACAATAGCCAGAAGCTGGAAAGAACCCAGATGCCCTTCAACAGAGGAATGGATACAGAAAATGTGGTACATCTACACAATGGAATATTACTCAGCTATCAAAAACAATGACTTTATGAAATTCATAGGCAAATGGAATGAACTAGAAAATATCATCCTATGTAACCCAACCACAAGAAAAACACACATGGTATGCACTCATTCATAAGTGGATATTAGTCAAATGCTCGAATTACCCAATATGCAATGCACAGACCACACGAAACTCAAGAAGGATGACCAAAATGCAGATGCTTCACTCCTTCTTTAAAAAGGAAACAAATATATCCATGGGAGGAGATAGGGAGTCAAAGTTTAGAACAGAGGCTGAAGGAACAGCTATTCAGAGCCTGCCCCATATATGGCCCATACATATACAGCCACCAAAACTAGATAAGATAGGTGAAGCTAAGAAGTGCTGACAGGAACTGGATATAGATTTCTCCTGAGAGACACATCCAGAGCATGTCAAATACAGAGGTGAATGTTAGCAGCAAACCACTGAACTGAGAATGGGAGACCTGTTTGAGGAATTAGAGAAAGGACTTAAAGAGCTGAAGGGTCTTGCAACCCCGTATGAACAACAATGCCAACCAAGCAGAGCTTCCAGGGAGTCAACCACTACCCACAGACTATACATGGACTGACCCTGGGTTCCAACTGCATAAGTAGCAGTGAATAGCCTTTTTGGGGTAACAATCAAAGGGGAAGCCCTTGGTTCTGCCAAGGTTGGACACCCAGTGTAGGGGATTGATGTGGAGGGGAGTAATGGGGGGTGGATTAGGAGGGGCACAACCATATAGAAAGGGAGGGAGAGAGTTTAGGGGGCTGATGGATAGGAAACCAGGAAATGGAATAATATTTGAAATGTAAATAAGAAATGCTCAGTTTAATAAAAATGGAAAAAAATCAGATCTTACTACAAAACCTATAATTAATAAAACTGGAAAATCTAGATGAAATGAAATGAGTGATTTTTAGAGAAATACCACATACAAAAGTTAAATCAAGAGTTTGTTACCTATCTGAACAAGCCCATATCCCATAAGGAAATATAAGAAGTCATTAAAAATCTCCCAACCAATAAAGCCTGGGTCAGACAGATTTAGTGCAGAATTCTACCATGCCATCGAAAAAGATTTAATACCAATATTTCTCTCAAACTATTCCATAAAATAGAAACAGAAGGAACATTACCTAATTCATTCTATGAAGCCACAATTATTCTGAGATGTAAAATGCACAAGGACCTGTCCAAAAAAAAAGAGTCCTTCAGACTAATATCACTTATGAATATCGATGCAAAAATACTCAATAAAATTCTTGCAAATCAAATCCAGGAACACATCAAACCATCATTCACCTTGGTCAAGTAGGGTTCATCCCAGGGCTGCAAGGTTTGTTCCATATATGAAAATCCATTAATTCTCTATAATAAGTAAATTCAAAAAGATAAATCACATGGTCATCCCCTCATATGCAGAAAATACATTTGACAAAATACAACTTTCATGTTGAAAGTATTGGAGAGCAAGAATTCAAAGCCCATACCAAAACAATAAAAGCAACTGGAAACCAACAGGCAATACTAAATTAAATGGCGAGATACTTGAAGCAATCCCATTTAAGTTAAGGAAGAGACAAGGATGCTTACTCTCTACATATCTATTCTATATAATCCTCAATGTGCTAGCTAGAACAATAAAACAAGAAAAAGAGATCAAGAGGATATAAATTGGCAAAGAAGGACTAAAGGTATCACTACTTTCAGATGACATGATAGCATACCTAAATGACCTCAAAAATTCTACCAGAGAAATTCTCCACAGTATAAACAACTTCAGCAAAGTGGTCAGATATAAAATTAACTCAAATAAATCAGTAGCCTTCCTTTTTATAAATGATAAACAGACTGAGAAAAAATTAGGGAAATGACTCCCTTCACAAGAGCCTCAAATAATATAAAATATTAAATATTTATATAATATAAACTAATATAAAGATAAATAATATAAATATTATAATATTTATATAAGTATGAACATTATATTTTAAATAATATAAACATAAATATATAAATAATATAAATAAATAATTAGAAACAATAATAAAATAATATAAATATTAAACAAAATATAAAATATAGTATCTTGGGGTAACTCTAAACAAACAAGTGAAAGATCTGTTTGACATTAATTTCTAATCTCTCAAGAAAGAAATCAAAGCTCTCAGAAAATGGAGAGATTTCCCATGCTAATGGATTGGCAGAATTAACATAGTAGAAATGGCCATCCCACCAAAGGCAATCAACAGATTCAATGCAATCCCTACCAAGATCACAAGACAATTGTTCAAAGAGTGGAAAGATCTTGAAAGGACAACTATCAACTTCATATGAAAAAACAAAAATATAAATTAGGTAAAACAATCCTGAACAATAAAAGAACTGCTGGAGTTTCCACACACACACACACACACACACACACACACACACACAAAGCAATTCTCAAATTCAAATTGAAAGGCAAAAAACTCAGAATAGCGAAAATAATTGTAAACAATAAAAGATGGGCTGGGGGAATCACAATCCCTGACATCAAGCTTTACTACAGCAGTATTAATAAAACATGCAAGGAATTTAGTACAGTGTGGAATGATGTCATTACGCAGGTGAAAGCAGGTACAAGATAGAACCAGGAGTGTCATTGGATGATAAGGAAGGATGGGTGGGAGAAACGTTTGAGAGAATAGGAAGTGCCTGGTAGGGGAAAGCAGAGGAAGCTGTGGAGAGAACATGGAGTCTGATGTTAAGATTCTACTCTGTATATTTACAGTTGTTACGAATATTCTTAAGGGATGGATGTGTATGTCTAGGTGGGCAATTATATCTTATCAACTGGATCAGAGGTTATTGTGTTGTGTGTTCTTTTATGTAGGGATTCAAGTTTAAGAGACTGTGTGTCTGCTAGAGACACTGGGCGACCACAGAGTTGAGATGTGTGTTTCTGGCATGATGGCAGCCTGCCTTGGGAACTAGATGGGTAGAGAGATTGCTGCCAGGCTTGGAGAGAAGCCATAGCCAGTGTGATATGGGATGGAGAAGAGTGGGTTAGACGCTTTGCTGTTTGAGATGAGGATATCTACCAGGTGGTTGGACCTACTGGGGGTTAAAGATAGCCTTTTTTATTAATTTTATAGCAACAGATGGTAAGAGTTGAGAGAAAGTTTTATTTTCTAAGTAAGAGGGGGCCACTGCCATGTCGGTTAATGTGATGGTGCAAGGGCAGGAACCTTGAACAAAGGCTTGAGGGCTACAGGTCTCCTGCTGTGTGTTAAGTAGTGTCAACTCAGAGAGTTAGAGATTAAAGTTCCTTTTTAAAGAAAGTTATTTCAAATGCTTTTCAGTATACTTATATTCCTTCTACATGGGCTCCAGGGGAATTTTGGGTTGAAATCACAGTTAGACAAGTTACTTCTTAATGACAAGTATTATTAGAAGGTGATTTAAGTTTGTTTTTAAGAAGAGAGTACAGAGATTACCCAAATCATGTGGGGATTTTCACCCGTGTTTCAGAACTTAGATAGGAAGAATTAGTCACTGATTCCAAGTAGAGAATTGTGATATTTACAAGGTATTAAGGTTCAATAAAGATCTGAGGCTCCAGGTAGAGAGCTTAACAGATCAATATAAATTTTTGGTATTAAGGTTAAATAATTATCTGAGGCTCCGGGTAAAGAACTTGACAGATTGATATATTTTGGGCTAAAGTCCTAGTTTGATAAGTTGCCTATTGGTATTAGAATTGATAAAAGTTGTTCAATTTCTTTTATAAATTACCCTGCTAAAGGCCATAAGGCTCGTTGATGGTGAAGGTGTGTGTTGATTTTTGGTATTTACCACAACAGGAAGCTCAAATTCTCCTTTCTTCCCCTTAGTGTTTAGTCTGTTTATTGATTCCTTCATTTATATATTTATTTATGTTTATTTATTTAATCAATTTACATCCTGATTTTGCCCATCTCTTCTCTTCCCAATCCCATCTTTACAAATCCCTTTTCCCATTCTCCCATCCAGTTTTTTAATTTCTTGCATGTTTTAGACACCAACACATTTTCAAACAGCTGGCTGGCAAATACCTATATTCCCACTTAATATGCTGTCACTTCAGTCACTCAAGAGATTTCTTTGAAGTACAAAAGCTTTTAAATTTCATTATGTACCATTCGCTGAATGTTTTCCTAATTTCTTTGTAGAAGGTCCTTACTTGCGCCTAAATCAGAGAACGAGTTTCAAAATTTGAGGTTTGATATTAAGATTATCAATACATTTGGAAATATGTGATGTGTGGGGATGAGGCAAAAGAATAAACTTTCATCAGGCTACCTATGGTTACCCAGCTTTCCGAAAGACCACTGTTAAGGATGTAGCCTTTTATCCAATTTATGTTTTCAGTTATTAAGTATGAGGACTTATATCTGGATCCTCAAATCCATTCAACTAATAAAGCACTAATAGTTATCTCTTTTTTTTTTGCACCATGACATTTTTATTACCGTGGTTCTCTAATGTAACTTTGAACAAGGAATCGTGACACCTCTAGCCCTCTGTTACCATCAGTCATTTTGATTATCTTTTCACTTTGGATTTTCTGCACAAATTTTAAGGTTTAATATATTTCCATGCAGATTTGAATTGTATTTTGAGGAGATTTTCAGGGAATACATACAATTTTTTTGGTAGAAAGCCACATGTACAATATTAATCTTACAAACTGTTATGCAGTAGTAGAGATCTTTTCATCTTCTGGTGTTCCATACTTTAGAGTTTTAAAGTTTTCATGATAGACCTATTTCATTTTCTTGGTTTATTTCAAGGTTTGTGTGTTTGTTTGCTGTAAGAAGTTACAATGTTTTCCTGATTTCTTTCCTGTGTATCTTTGTTCTACAGATAAACAGTGGATTTGGAGTTGCTAATTTGTAAACTCCACTTTGGTGAATATGATTATCAGCTCTAAGAATTACTTGCAGTCCTTGACATTTAAAATCAAATTCTCTACAAGTAGGAATGCTGTGACCTCTCCCTTTCCTATTTGAATATCTCTTACTGCCTCCTTATGTTATTGCTTTAGAACGTCACACACTGCAGCTCTACACTAAATACAAGTGGTGACAGGAAGCATGCTTGTCTGTATCCCGACCTTCCAGGGAGTGCTTCAAGCTCTTCTGCATTTCATATGATACTAGTTACATGTCATGGACAGCCTCTATTGTTGTGAGATAAGGTCATTCAAGTGTTGTTGTGGTGAAAGGTTGTTAATAAAATGTTGATAAAATTCCAATTTTTATCAAAGACACTTTTTGTGTTAAAAGAAGTGATAAAATGATTTTTGTTCTGGTATACTTTTATGCCATAAATTACATTAATTTATTTATTTATTGGAGCCATCTCTGAATTGATCTATGAAATGAAGCCTATTTAAGATGGATGATTGTTCTTTTGTATGTTTTATTACATATTTTATTTGGAGAAGGTACCATGATTGTCTGAGAAGAAGTCGTATCATATGATTTAGGTTGAAATGTTCTATAAATGTCTGTTAATTCCATGTTGTTCATTACTTCTGTTAGTTTCTCTATTTGTCTGTTTAATTTCTGTTTTCATGATCTGTCCATTGTTAAGAGTGGGGTGTTGAAAGCTCCTATTACTATTGTGTGAGGTGCAATGTGTTATTTGAGATTTAGTGAGGTTTCTTTTATAAATGTAGGTGCCCTTTCATTTGGAGCATAGATATTTAGCATTGAGAGTACGTCTTGGTGGATTTTTCCTTTGATGAATATGAAGTGTCCTTCCTTATCTTTTTTGATGAATTTTGGTTGAAACTTTATTTTATTCCCTTTTAGAACGGCTTCTCCAGCTTGTTTCTTCATACCAGTTGCTTGAATTTGTTTTCCAGTTTTAGGTAGTGTCTGTCTTTTTCTCTAAGTTGTGTTTCCCGTATGTAGCAAAATGCTGGATCCTCTTTATGTATCCACTCTGTTAGTCTATGTCTTTTTATTGTAGAATTGACCATTGATATTAAGAGATATTAAGGAATAGTGATTGTTGCTTCCTGTAATTTCCATTGTTAGAGGTGGAATTATGTTTGTGTGTCTCCTCCTTTGGTTTCATTGCAAGATTACTTTTTTGCTTTTTCTAGGGTGTAGTTTCCCTCCTTGTTTCCTTCCATTTATTTTCCTTTGTAGGGCTGGATTTGTAGAAAGATATTATGTAAGTTTGGTTTTGTCATGGAATATCTTGGTTTCTCCATCTATGTTAATTGAGAGTTTTTCTGGATATAGTAGCCTGGCCTGGCATTTGTGCTCTCTTAGGGTCTGTAGTGGATCTTAGTGTTCTGCCCGGGATCTTCTGGCTTTCTGGTGAGAAGTCTGGTATAGCTCTTATAGGTCTGTTTTTATATGTTACTTGACCTTTTTCCCTTACTGCTTTTAATATTCTTTCTTTGTTTTGTGCATTTGGTGTTTTGACTATTATGTGACAGGAGGAGTTTCTTTTCTGGTCCAATCTATTTGGAGTTCTGTATGCTTCTTGAATATTTATGAGTATCTCTTCTTTAAGTTAGGGAAGATTTCTTCTATATTTTTGTTGAAGATATTTACTGGCTCTTTAATTTGGGAGTCTTCATTCTCTCTATATCTATTATCCTTAGGTTTGATTTAGGTATTTCTCAGCCATTTGAGATTCCTCTGTTGTAATTTCTCAGTTTAGTTATATACCCCAATTTTATTGGATTATTTGGGGGGATTTTTTGGTTGTTTCCTACTTGAATTCTTTGTATATTTTGAATATTAGCCCCTCTATCAAATGTGGGTTAGTGAAGACTTTTTTTCCGCAATCTGTTGGTTGCCGATTTGCCCTGTTTACTATGTCCTTTGCCTTTAAGAAATTTCCAGTTTCATTAGGTCCCATTTATCAATTACTTAGCAATTGGAAGTCTGTTTAGGATATTTCCCCCTGTGCCAATGAGTTCAAAGTTCTTTACTACTTTCTCTTCTATTAGACTCAGTTTTATGTTGATGTACTTGATCCACTCGGATTGCAAAGTGGCAAATATGGGTCTATTTTAATGTTTCTACAGAAACTCGTTCTCTGATTTAGGCGCAAGTAAGGACCTTCTACAAAGAAATTAGGAAAACATTCAGCGAATGGCACATAATGAAATTTAAAAGCTTTTGTACTTCAAAGAAATCTCTTGAGTGACTGAAGTGACAGCATATTAAGTGGGAATATAGGTATTTGCCAGCCAGCTGTTTGAAAATGTGTTGGTGTCTAAAACATGCAAGAAATTAAAAAACTGGATGGGAGAATGGGAAAAGGGATTTGTAAAGATGGGATTGGGAAGAGAAGAGATGGGCAAAATCAGGATGTAAATTGATTAAATAAATAAACATAAATAAATATATAAATGAAGGAATCAATAAACAGACTAAACACTAAGGGGAAAAATCAATGTAGGCTAAGGAATGTAACAGAATAAGAAGAAGAAACTCATGTAACTAAGAAGTATTTATAGAAGTGTTCAGTGTCCTGAGCCATCAGGGAATTGCAAATTAAAACTACTTAATGATGTCATCTGATCTTAACACACTCAAAATAGAAGATAACAAATACTAGCAAAGATATGAGAAACTGACAAATCTCATAAAATCTGGTAGCAGTTTACAAATTAGTGCAAACACTATGGAAATCTGTGTGGTGGTTCATCAGAAAGCCAGGTGTAAATCCACCATGTTTCCTGGGCTTATACCCCAAGGACTCAATATGCTACAACAGAGACACATACGCTGTCATGCACATTGATGCTTTATTCATAATAACTAAGGCAAGGAATGTGTAGATGTCTATCAGCTGATTAATAGCTGGCAAAATGTAATTTCATTCAATTATAAAACTATGAAATGGGGAGATAAAGAGATGGATATGGAAAACGGAGTGAGGTAACAAAACCCAGAAAGGCAATCATCACGTTGTCAAGCACGCGCGCGCGCGCACACACACACACACACACA
Source organism: Rattus rattus (assembly GCF_011064425.1). Lineage (NCBI taxonomy): Eukaryota > Metazoa > Chordata > Mammalia > Rodentia > Muridae > Rattus > Rattus rattus. The sequence continues at coordinate 168,202,629 of NC_046157.1, read as the reverse complement.
CGCACACACACACACACACACACACTCACACATACACACACACTCACGACTAGATGTGCATGCCTCTGCCTTCAGTGCAGAGTCCCCAGTACTGGGAATAAAGGCCTGTGTCACCACTGCTTGGCATTTACAGGTGTTAGCTTCAAATATTGACTTGTGTGTTAACTTTGGAGTACCTGTAGACTCCAGGTAAGCAGAAAGGGTTCTTTGGTGGGGAGAGGGAAAAAAGACCCTAAGGAAGGAGGGAAGATGAGTAGAGAGGGAGATTTAAGTGTGAATAGGGTTGGTAGGGTATGAGAGAGGATAATGGCTTGGATAACTAACTGTAAAGGCTTTATGTGCCTTTAATAGGTCTCCATATGGCTTTCTCAAATATTCTTCTATATCCTTTATTTCTTTTTCATTTGTCCTGTATGTATCAGTCTATGTATTTATGTATCTATCTATTTATGTGTCTATGTATCTATCATCTATATATCTATGTATTTATCTAACTACCTATACATCTATTTCTCTATTTATTGTCTATCCATCTACCTATTGGTATTCATATAAGATTTTAAGTGGAGTTGCTGTACATTATGCTCAGTAAGCTATGAATTTCAAAATAAAAATCTGAGTCCTCTGGGATATACATGCAAACTCAATCCAACACACACACACACACACCTACACACACACACACACACACACACACACACACACACACACACACACAGAGATTATTATGCAAAGTAACTAAATGTGTTTATCCCAGAGGTGTAGGCATACGGAAACATATAATTCAATAAATTTAATATACCTTATAAACAATCTTAAATGCAAAATCCTCATGATAACCTCATTAGATACAGAAAAGGCTTTTAAATACATCTCAACATCTCAACAGCATTACAAATGCAGAGAAAACCATTTAATATCTGCATATCAGCAGAGGGAAACTCAAAGCAATTCCACTAAATAAGGAACAAAAGAATGATGACTACCTTCTCCAAACCTACTTGACATAGTACTTGAACCCTTAGCTAGCACACTAAGACAACTGAAGGAGAGCAACAGGATCTAAAAAGGAAATAAACAAGTCAAGTTCTCTTTACTTGCAGATGATAAGATTCTATCCAAGAACTCAAAAAACTCTTAACAGGAAACTTCTAGAGCAAATAAACACTTTTAAAATCATAGCAGGGATCAAAATCAACACACAGGAATCAGTAGCTTTTGTATGTAAAAATGATAGATGGGAAAAAAATAACAGCAAAACAACATCTTTCACAATAGCATAAAAACAAACAAAAGCCTTTGGGTAATTTTAAACAAGCAAGTCATTAAAACTCCAATAGTTTCCCATATTTGATTTTCCCAAGGTTCTTTCCATCTGTGTCCTCTCTAACAGACACATGAGTGCTCTGTACTGTTTTCTTATAGCTTCTCACATTTGGGAGTGAATTCAACTAACGAGTACAAATTCTGCTGTCTTCTGGATACATCTATATATTGACTTAGAAGATCTTAATTCGCTGTTGTTGACAGGTGGGAGTAGTGCTCTCTTGGACTTCTATGGATTTCTAGAAACAGAATTTCCAGGGATTTTGTTGTTTTCTCAGCTATCTTTCCCTTCTGCCTTTAGGTTATAAAGAGTTTGGTATCAGAGGAGAAGGATTCTTACCCTCCCACACGCTCATCCTTAGGTGCCCTGCTTCATTTATGCTTATTAATATAATGAAGCAACATGAGAGGCTATTTATGCCAATTATGAGGAAATAGGAAACGAAGCATTTGCTGTTATTCACGTAGTTAGTATGATGAAAAATCAAGTCTCTCAATTTAAGAAAGAATAATATTTTCTTTTCCCAATGTAAACTAATTCTCTACATTTATTCAGTAGTTTTTCCTGGTTACCATATTGACTAATCGAGTGATGAAATTCTTCTAATTTTTATGAGTTGTGGCAACCTGTCGACATCTTAAGAGAGAAGATTGGTTCATTTAGAATGGAAAAATACCCTGTACATATCCATGAGTCACATTCACCCTAAGAAGCAGCTGATCTCAAATTGCATTTTTATATAAAACAAGTTTCATACTATCGACCATGGTCCTTCTCTCAGATGACATAATTCCCCCCACCAATGTTAATGCTTCTTTACAGCCCCTGCATTCATTTATAGTAGAACATAACCTGCCTTCCTCCATTTATAGTAGAACATACTCCTGCCTTCCTCCATTTATAGTAGAACATACTCCTGCCTTCCTCCATTTATAGTAGAACATACTCCTGCCTTCTGCTCTTGGCTGGGGATGAAATTCAGCAGAACTCATTCTCAGTGTAAACCTTTGGATTCAAGGCCATTGCTTGACATCTTTTAAACTGATTCTTGCTTTGTTCATCTATCACTGTTCATCACAGTGGATAGGAATAAATAATATTCTATATCCTGATATCTTCTTTCATACACACATACTATGATAGAACTTTAATGAATTTGTATCAAGGGAGATTATCCACCTAAAACGACACCACCCTAAAGGAAGCCCGGAGATACTGATGTTTGGTTCCTTAGTTCTTTGATTACACGTTTATTTTTTCCTGTTGCTTTTATGAATATTTTTATTATTTATTCGACATCTTGTTAAACTTGGTTTGATCATGTTCATCTCCTCTCCCTTCCCCCTTCTCCCTCCTTCCCTTCCTCATCTTTTCTTTTCTTTTCTTTTTTTTTTTTTTGTGACGCAGAGAAGACGGAATCCAGGCTTGGAACTTCTGCAGCGTCACTCACCAGGTCTGCAGGGACGTTGGCTCCCGGCACTGGAAATAACGTTTCCTGTAGAGGTTCGAGTGGCAATGACAACTTTACTCTCCTGAGCCCAGGGAGTACACAGGTGCCTCAAAACACACACACAGAGTCCTTGGACCTGCTTTGGATAAACCATGGACAAGGTCAAGAACAGAACATCAAACAGAGTTGAGCAGGTTCCGGTGGTAGAGGGGGATGAACACAGGGAAACTGCGCACCCCAGGAAAATAGAAACGTACATGAAAACAGTTCCAAGAGCAATGAAGAAGTTTGCAGATATTCCAGAAAAGAAAATGCCACATTCGCAATTCAATGAGTCCTTGGAGGAGGGGTCATTTGGTTTGGGCCCTCTAGTTTTCCCTTGTTTACAGCGTTTCAACAACATTAATTGCTTCTTGACTGCGTACTTTTTAGGGACCATGGCTCATGGTAAGTTGTAGGATCATGGTTGATCAGGCCAGAGGATTTATTGAGTTAGGCATAAGTATGACACACTGTGGGAAGGAGAGAGTGGATGACCTGTGATTCGTTTTCCAAATATGAATGAAAACCAGTTAACTCCAATGCTCTGCTGTTGTTTTCAGTCTTTGGCTCTCTACTTGGCAGCGAGGACTCCATACCGTGGGTTTCAACTTCAAAACTGATGGGAAAGTAGTGTTGAGTTACTGCATGTTAATGATCAGCTTAAGTTCCGGGCGGAATGCTCAGGAGATTAAGATATAATTGAAAACAGCATCACCATCACAAGTTTGAAAAACTCTTAAGAAACCAGATTTCTGCCTCTAGTTGGTTTCCTCGTTTTTGAATTGAGAAAGTTCAAGTTGTTCAGATCACAGGAAGAAACACTTGAGTGCTGTTGTCCATATGTTGTCTTCTCCTTCCTCTTCCTCTTTCTTCTGTTATATCATTTTAATTATAATTTTTACTAATAATTTTTGTGATAACTTGGAAACTACATTTGCCCACTGGCCTCCAGCTGGCATTCACACTTAGCTACTGGCAGTGAGACGCTGGGGCAGTCGGCATCAAAAGAGTAGGCAGAATCTTCTGTGATTTCTGATTTGGGTGGTGATTTTGGCAACAGGAGCAGCACTGAGTGGTTGGAGTTCTTGGAGGTAAAATAGGGACTAGACTTGCTATCAGCAACACTCATGAATGGTTCAGCAGCTCCGTGCTCCTGTGTCTGCTGGGGCAGTCGACCAGCAGGGATCAGTAGGTTCTCAGAGCTTTAGGAGCTTTAGGAGGACTATGGGTTCCTGGATCCCTGCAGTCCAAGGAGTGATTGAGGTAACTGGGCAACAGCGGTGATGGTTGTCTCAGGAATGGCAGGTGAACCTGCCACCTTGCAGACTCACCAGGAGTTTTAACTTTTAAGTATTTTCTGTTTCCCCTCCAAGAAATGAAATCTTTCTGCAGCTATCCCTTGTATCACATCATTTCCCCCCCTAGTATGACTGTTTTCCTTTTTAGAAGCTGCATAGTAATTGTACACACATAACGTTACATTTATTTATTTAAAGCTCTTTAGAGTGATTTGTTTCAGTGTATACATTAGTATTCTTTTTTTTTTAAGATTAAAATGCTCAGAAATGTTGAACTTCAAGCACAGCATCCTAGCTCTGGAACAAGGTTATACTTTGAAATCTAAGTTGGGTTTCAAATGACTTTGTCATTTCAATTAAAGAAATAAGTAAACACCCCTTATATTACTTATTAATTCTTCAAAATAGGAACATAAAACATTAATGCAGTGGTGTGGTGATTCAAATGTAATTATGTCTTAAGAGACTACCGATAGAGGTACTTAAACTAGCTTATCATATTAAGGTAACAATAATTCATTAAAGTTAATAAATTTATTATTATTTATAGGTTTACTCATTGACAGTATTATGAAATAAATGTAAACAGTATGAATATAATTTTTCTTTGAATGGTTATAATAGTAGCCTTTTTGCCTGCTCAAATGTATTGTACTGACTTTTGACCTCCTTTTGTTTTCTAGGTATGGTATTTGGTCTTGTTGATCAGAGTTTAAAAGTGTATGTGAGTGAATTGTCTCCGTCAAAGTTAGAGACATTAGCAATGGGTTCTGGTGATGACTTGGCTGCTTTCCTTGTATCATTGGTTGGTGCACACTATGGAGGTAGAGGTAACAGGGTAAGATGGATGGTAGCTGCCTGCTTTGTAACAGGACTGGCATCGATGGTTTTTGCTATTCCTTTCTTCAATTATGAAATTATAAAACTGGGCACAGTAACAGATGGTGAGATCTTTTTCTAATATACTTCCATGCGTTAGCAATATTTATTTAACTCTTTGGTTCAAGAAATTGAAAATAGTTTGATTTACATTTGTGTATCCTTTCTCTTATATGTGATTATGTAATAATCAGTAATATCTATATGGCTCTGATTTTTCTCTTGGAAAGAGATGAGTGTAGGAAGAAACATTGTGGGATAATTTATAAAGTTATTTTTTATATACAATTTTAAGGATGTTGCAAGTCTCTAGAGAAGTCTGGAAAGTCATTTTATTTTGTATCAGATACTTTAATTATTCTGTTTGTTTTATTTATGGAACAGATTCATACAGGTTCAAATACAGGGGTAACTAGAAAAGTGATCCTTTTCAAAAGTGTGTGCTAATCTCTGACTACCATTTGAATTTACAAAGATGGTGGCTTTGTGACATTGTTTAGTGTTGATTCCACAAGTTTTGCTATTCCTAGTAAATAAGTTCTACTTGAAATGTCCTTGGAGTATATGTACTTCTAACACTATTGTCTCAGATCCTTCCTTTAATGTACAGGCTTTTATTGGCATGTTAAGCTGGGTTTTAACAAGAAATGATGAATAAGCGGCATGTATCCATTTGCATTTGCATGTATATTAATGTTTTATTAATGCTTGTTTATGTTTTTAAGTTTATATGATACAAAATTTAAAGTAGTTAATATAAAGCACAACTATTTAAAAATAAAAATATTTATAAGCTATGTGACGAATACAAATGTAAGATGTGTATATTATACATGTCTTGAAAATGTCACTTACATTTATAGAACTGACATTGGCTTCAATGAGAAGATGACTAAATAAGATAATGAAAAGCAACTCCTTTGTTCTCTTAGCAGAATTCTGGTCAGGAATGGTAGAATTCTCAGGAACTTATCATAGTCAATATTAAAAATTCTAGTCAGTAATTAAGGGATGTACTACCCTTGTGGAAGACCTGAGTTTGGTTCCAGACACAGACATTATCCAGTTAGGTACCACAAATAACTACATCTCAAGGGGATCTATTCTTCTGGCCTGGCCTCTTACACACACACACACACACACACACACACACACACACACACACACACACACACACACATGTGTGTGTGTGTGTGCATGAAGTGGGGGAGAGGTGGATGGGGGAGGGAGAGGGAGGGAGAGGGAGATAGTCAGGTGGAGGAAGTGAGGAGGGGAAGAAGGAGAGAGAGAAAGGGAGGAGGAAGGGAGTCTCCATTTGTTTACCTATGCATCTTCCATTGTTGCTATGTCTCCTAATTTTCTTTTCTGCTCTCACCTTTTGGTGCTTTCTTGATTAGACACTAGGTTCATTTTCAGTACTGCTCTGACCCTCTTTAGTAGAGTCCACAGCTTTCTGTTTTCTATTTGTTACCTGTTCTATGTTGTATCTCTTACCAACATGTAGCGTATGTGTGACTCAACAAACATGTAGACATCATACTTCACAATATCTTGAACAATTCAATACAATTTTTCTCCCCAAAATTCTTATAAACATGCATTCTGCATTTTCACCTTTGTTTTCTAGAACTTCATACAAAGTGATCATGCAAATATTCTTCTTTGCAGGTATACTGAGCCCAGGTTTTTTGATGATACCCACCAATGGGTCATACTCAGAATGAAGGCAAACTTCTTTTCTATCATTATGACCAATGGATAATGAAAACCTGCTTTCTCTGGTTCTCCTAGTTGTTACTTCCCTTCATTTGCAGTTAGTTTTCTGTCTGCTAACATGTCACATCAAAATCTTCAAACCTCCTCTAATAAGTGTCCTCAGTTCTTTTATCCCGTTGTCCTGCTTGGAAACCTTGGGAATCAATCATGCATTTGCCACTTTCCCTATGCCAGCTGGTTGCTGCTGAGTCCTGTGATGAATCTTCTGCTGCCACTTAGAAGTGCTGCTCTCTTTACAAATGGATCTACTCATGTGAGAGTCATACTCCACAATCTATTGTAACCTTTGAAAAAACATAAGGTTTTTGTTTTGTTGTGTTTTGTTTTGTTTATTTCATTTTGTTTGTTTGCTCCTTGTTTGGTTTCAGGATGGTAGTGGTTTTGTTTTGTTTTGTTTACCAAACTCCTACATTGTCTTATGCTGAATGGAGGATATCAGCATTCAGGAAAATTGCCCTACTTTCCTAACACTGAAGTTTTCCATTAGCCTACACTTGGGTATCAGTATTCTTCTCTTCATTCCAGTGAAAACGAAGGAGCTGTCCTCTATTGAGCCTTCCATGTGCTTCTAGCTCATGCTTCCTTCCATTTGTCACCCCTTCTACAGCTGTTTGCAAGGTCTCCTTCTCTATCAGTGCTCACTAGTGATTACACACAAACAACTCATTCCACGTTTGAACGTTTGACCATGACTTGTTTTTCAGTATTGTATGTTTACTCCCTTTCTCCTTCCACCTTTCAAAGTCTCTTATGCCATGTCTTCACAAACCATCACATATTGTTCCTTCCCTTCAATCCTGCATACTTCCTCAGTTTTCACTCTTGTTTTAACATCTGCTTTGTATTTATCAGGGCTACAAGGTAATTAGTGGATGAAGGGGTGTTATATGCCATAACATTTAAATATTTTGGGTGTTCTGCATATGTGTTTACGTGCACACCATGTGCATGCTGATGCCTGGTTGTCAGTTTCCCTTGAATTGGAGATGCAGATGGGTTTGAGCTGCTATTTAGCTGCTGGAAACAGAATCCTGGTTCTCTGGGAGAACACCCAGATCTCTGAATTGCTGAGGGCCTCTCCATCTCCAAGTCCTTCTCGCTCTTTCTATAACCCGTTTAAACCTCATTTTCATACAAGACTATCTGAAAGACAACTTGATTTTCTATACATTTCTTTGGCCAACTTCAACATGACTTTTAACTAAAATGTTATAACAATAATTTTCTCAAGTCATTAATACACCTCATGTTATTTACTATAATTAAACCTTATGTGTTTTGAAATTAGACCTTTAATCCTCATTTGTAGTATTGAACACACCCTACTTCTTCATAGTTTCTCCTTTGGAGATTTCTATATATGCTACTTAGTTGTTAAGTTTCTTAAATCTTTAATTTCCTTAAAGGAGAGTAATTTATATTTTTAAGACTCAAAAAGTTTAGCCAGTTTACAGCTGAGAAATATGATCCTTATGACTAGGTGGACTAATAAGTTCAACTTTCTAGAACAATACAGAAGTGAATGAACTCAGGAGGTACTTTATGACTGTCATGAGCTTGTAATACTCTCTTGAGTCTTTTCAACATGGAGTCAAATTGACTTTTGAACATCATATGGTGTTAATCAGCTCAAAAAGTATTGCTAGAGATCTTGGAAAAATAATAATTTGACTACAGTTGTACTTTTTTTTTTTTTTTTATTTTTTTTTTAACTTGAGTATTTCTTATGTACATTTGGCAAACATCCCCTTCCCTCCCCCCCCTTCCTTATGGGTGTTCCCCTCCCCACCCCCCCCCCCTTTCCGCCCCCCCCCCCCCAGTCTAGTTCACTGGGGGGGTCAGTCTTAGCAGGACCCAGGGCTTCTCCTTCCACTGGTGCTCTTACTAGGATATTCATTGCTACCTATGAGGTCAGAGTCCAGGGTCAGTCCATGTATAGTCTTTAGGTAGTGGCTTAGTCCCTGGAAGCTCTGGTTGCTTGGCATTGTTGTACATATGGAGTCTCAAGCCCCTTCAAGCTCTTCCAGTTCATTCTCTGATTCCTTCAACGGGGGTCCCGTTCTCAGTTCAGTGGTTTGCTGCTGGCATTCGCCTCTGTATTTGCTGTATTCTGGCTGTGTCTCTCAGGTTCGATCTACATCCGGCTCCGGATGCTCTGCACTTCTTTACTTCATCCATCTTGTCTAATTGGATGGCTGTATATGTATAGGCCACATGTGGGGCAGGCTCTGAATGGGTGTTCCTTCTGTGTCTGTTTTAATCTTTGCCTCTCTATTCCCTACCAAGGGTATTCTTGTTCCCCTCTTAAAGAAGGAGTGAAGCATTCACATTTTGATCATCCGTCTTGAGTTTCATTTGTTCTAGGCCACTAGGGTAATTCAAGCATTTGGGCTAATAGCCACTTATCAGTGAGTGCATACCATGTATGTCTTTCTGTGATTGGGTTAGCTCACTCAGAATGATATTTTCCAGTTCCAACCATTTGCCTACGAATTTCATAAAGTCGTTGTTTTTGATAGCTGAGTAATATTCCATTGTGTAGATGTACCACATTTTCTGTATCCATTCCTCTGTTGAAGGGCATCTGGGTTCTTTCCAGCTTCTGGCTATTATAAATAAGGCTGCGATGAACATAGTGGAGCATGTGTCTTTTTTATATGTTGGGGCATCTTTTGGGTATATGCCCAAGAGAGGTATAGCTGGATCCTCAGGCAGTTCAATGTCCAATTTTCTGAGAAACCTCCAGACTGATTTCCAGAATGGTTGTACCAGTCTGCAACCCCACCAACAATGGAGGAGTGTTCCTCTTTCTCCACATCCTCGCCAGCATTTGCTGTCACCTGAGTTTTTGATCTTTAGCCATTCTCACTGGTGTGAGGTGAAATCTCAGGGTTGTTTTGATTTGCATTTCCTGATGACTAAAGATGTTGAACATTTCTTTAGGTGTTTCTCAGCCATTCGGCATTCCTCAGCTGTGAATTCTTTGTTTAGCTCTGAACCCCATTTTTAATAGGTTATTTGTCCCCTTGGTCTAACTTTTTGAGTTCTTTGTATATTTTGGATATAAGGCCTCTATCTGTTGTAGGATTGGTAAAGATCTTTTCCCAATCTGTTGGTTGCCGTTTTGTCCTGACCACAGTGTCCTTTGCCTTACAGAAGCTTTGTAGTTTTATGAGAGATCCCATTTGTCGATTCTTGATCTTAGAGCATAAGCCATTGGTGTTTTGTTCAGGAAATTTTTCCAGTGCCCATGTGTTCCAGATGCTTCCCTAGTTTTTCTTCTATTAGTTTGAGTGTGTCTGGTTTGATGTGGAGGTCCTTGATCCACTTGGACTTAAGCTTTGTACAGGGTGATAAGCATGGATCGATCTGCATTCTTCTACATGTTGACCTCCAGTTGAACCAGCACCATTTGCTGAAAATGCTATCTTTTTCCATTGGATGGATTTGGCTCCTTTGTCAAAAATCAAGTGACCATAGGTGTGGGGTTCATTTCTGGGTCTTCAATTCTATTCCATTGGTCTATCTGTCTGTCTCTGTACCAATACCATGCAGTTTTTATCACAATTGCTCTGTAATACTGCTTGAGTTCAGGGATAGCGATTCCCCCAGAAGTCCTTTTATTGTTGAGCATAAGTTTAGCTATCCTGGGTTTTTTGTTATTCCAGATGAATTTGCAAATTGTTCTGTCTAACTCTTTGAAGAATTGGATTGGTATTTTGATGGGGATTGCATTGAATCTGTAGATAAACTTTTTGGCAGAATGGCCATTTTTACTATATTAATCCTGCCAATCCATGAGCATGGGAGATCTTTCCATCTTCTGAGGTCTTCTTCAATTTCTTTCTTCAGAGTCTTGAAGTTCTTGTTGTACAAATCTTTTACTTGCTTGGTTAAAGTCACACCGAGGTACTTTATATTATTTGGGTCTATTATGAAGGGTGTCGTTTCCCTAATTTCTTTCTCGGCTTGTTTCTTTATTGAGAGTTTACATGTTGCAAAAGATAGAAAAGATTAAAGAAGTACCAACTATAATTACAGAAGATTCATACACAGGGCCGTTGAGATAGTTAACAGGAGCATCCTGACAGGAGTTTTAAAGGATAATTTGGATCATATACTCAGAGACATTAACCAGATAGATTAAAAGCATAGAATTAAGAAAGAGTGACTCTTATAGACTCAGCGATAAATGGGTTCTGCAAGGACCACACAACATTGCAGAAGATGAGGCAGAAGAATAAGTGAATTTGATGGGTAGAGGGTGTGAGAAGTAGTGTGAAACATTGAATTTGGGCATGAAGTGACCATTGTAGTCTTGAACTCATGGAAGCTGTGTCTGCACATCAGTTACCGATGACAGCATTTGTGAACAACTTACCATGGAGAGCAAATTAGCTCAACATGCATTTCTGTAGATGTATATATAGCTAGATGTTTCTCAGAGGGGATGGGGGAGTATAGTAAATCCCCTGGCAAGGTGAGAAGTTGAGGATGGCCCACCAATCTACAAATAACCTTTCTCCTGTCATCAAGTAAGCAAATCTAATGCAGCTCATTGAGTCATTAAAAGGCTATGAATGTAGAAAAGGGATCTACTTGAAAAGTGGAAGCCAATCAGTGGGAAACAGAGGCAGGGAGAAAGAGTGAAGATATAAAATCTATTGGAATTCATCATATACCTGTATGAAAATGTCATAAAACCCATGAAAGCAGAACATAACATTGAAAAAGCAAAAAGGAGTAATATGCTGCGTTAAGTCACAATTTCAGTGCATCCTCCCACTTTCCACTGAGTTATGTATTGATCCCCACAAACTGCACAAAATAACATTTCATTGGTGTAGTAGGTTATAACCTTCACTTTATTAGTTTCCTCAATAAAAATTTATGAGCATGTGTTACATTTCACCCAAGAATGTCATAATAGTTATCGTTTACTATTCCATGCCTAGTTCTGCCAATCTCCTAACATGTATAAATACACAAACCTTATAACCTTGTAAGAAAATTAAATAACCTGAGAACTAAATGATTTTAAGATAAAATGGGTAGTTGACCACTGAGAAACTATGGAAATCTTTATCATTTAATACCTGTCTTTATGACCCTATGTACACATAATTTTCTTGTTGCTGTGCAAAATGGTCAGAAACAAATTACCAGTAGGAAATATGTCTTCTTAAGTCATGGTTTCAGAGTGTTCCCTCCATGAATGCTAGTCTATGTTGACCGTCAGCTGTGGACAGGTAGAACACTGGGAATATGCAAAAGAAGTCAGTTGACCTCATCATTGAACAAATCAGAGTGAAGTCAGGAGCGAGACTTTAGAGAAGTATTTCATATACAAACCATAAATAATTATTTAATCCCAGGAGCAGTGTACATGTAATTTAATGATTGTTAAAGAAAGGACCATGGAATTAAACTCAGATAGTATACTAGCCAGGGCATTGCAAGTGCTTTTATTTTGGAGACAAATGTCAGAAGAACAGGATGCAACGTATTAGAAAATGAATGCAATGTGAATTATGCATGTGTAAACAGTATATGTATATAAGAATATCTGTATACATGTAATCCTCTGCATATAAGTAACTATCATTTCATAGTACGTGTATCTCCAATATCCCCACCCATTTTTTTAAAATGTGATATTTCTGCCTATAACATAATGAGGAATTGATTGTATGACTCTACTCAATCTGACTAGGACAACATGGTGTGGGCAGCAACAGGCAATTCATTGTACATGTAATTTTGAATTCAATTCTGTAAAATATATTTCTTTTCTTTCAAAAGTGTTGTGCATAGAAGGAAAAAAGACAACTAAAGTTTGTGAGCGAACTGTAATACCGCACAAATCAACATGTATTGCTTTCTTCAACTTCGGGCAGTTTCTCCATGGAATAGCAGGCATGCCATTTTATCTGCTTGCTTTCTCCTTTATTTTTGACCATGTTCCCACACACTCATCTGGATTATACCTAGGCAAGTTTTTTTTTAAATATGTGTGGTCCATTTGAATGCTTATCAGTTTTCTGTGTGGTTTAACTGATAGGTGTGTACTGTTGTCCAGGTGATGATACTGTACTAAGTAGTGATGACTTGGTTTCATGACTTCAGAATCACACCGATACATCTAATTATGACATCAGGTACACTAGTTAAATCATCTAAAGATGTCACTTACAGGAATAGGAAGTATAAGAATGTTTTAAGTGGCAAAATTTTTTTCTTTGTCCTCTGTCTTTCCCTGAGAGAGTGGGGAGGGGGATGGCGGGTCAAGGAAAGATTAAATAGAGGGGTTGCAGGGGGGAGGGTTGGAAAGTTGCACACAATATCATCTCTTTCACTCACAATGTCTTAAATAAACTCTTTCCTGCATTAAATAAGCATTGCTTCAATCTCAAATAATCTCTCTGGTAACCAGTAATAGATTCTGATCCTGGTAGGCAAGGATGAAGAATTTTCACAGACATATGCGATATCATTTTTTCCTTTTTATTAGTTATTTTATTGTTTACATTTCAAATGATATTCCCCTTCCTGGTTTATCCTCCACAAATCCACCATCCCATTCCCCATATCACCCCCCTCCAGTCCTATGTGGGTTCTCCTCTACCTACTCCTGCCTCACCTGATTCGCATCCCCCTACACAGGGGCATAGACACTCCAGCCCCTCCTAATGATATCAAATATGACTATCCTCTGCTGCATATGTATCTGAAATCATGGCCCCCTTAATGTATACTCTTTGTTTGGTGGTTTAGTCGCTGGGAGCTCCGGGTGGTCCAGGTAGTAGATAACGTTTTACTTATGGGGTTCTGATGGCCACCAGCTCCTTCCATCCTTCCCCTAGCTCTTCCATTGGGTTACTTGGGCTCAGCCCAATGGATTGCTATGAGTATTTGCATCTGTATTGGTCAGGGGCTGGTAGAACCTGTCAGGGAACAGTCATATCAGGCTCCTTTCAGCAAGTGCTTCATGGCATCAGCAATAGTGTAGGGGTTTGGTGTCTACAAATGAGATGGATCCCTAGGTAGGGCAGTCACTGGACTCTTTATTTTTTGTCTCTGTCTTTTCCTTTGGATGTGAACATTTCTGGGTTATAAATTTTGAGCTGAGTGGTAGCTCCATCCTTCAAATGGGGCCCATGCCGGTCTACTGGAGTTGATCTCTACAGGTTGTATTATTACCCTTTGTTGAGTATTTATGATAAACACATCACCATTGGGTCCTGGAAGCCTCTCACATCCCTGGAGACTGTGTGTTTCTAGTAGCTACCCTACAGTCCCCTATCCTCCAGTGCTATACATTTCTATTCAAGTTCTTAACCCTGTGTATTTCTCTCTCGTCCCTTCTAATACCTAATCTGCACCCCCTTTCCCTCCCCTTTCTTTCCCTTCTAGGTCCCTCCTTCCCTCTACCTCCTGTGTCTATTTTGCTCACATTTCTTTATAAGATTGAAGCATCTACATTTTGATATTCCTTCTTTGGAAGCAACACATGGTTTATGGGTTGTATTGTGGGTATTCTGAGTTTTTGGGCTAAAACATACTTTTCTGTAAGTACAACCTATGTGTGTTCTTTTGTGTCTGGGTTATCTCACTCAGGATAATATTTTTTTTCAGTTTGTCACAGAAGTTAATCTATTTTTATTCACAATTCACTGCATTAGAACTAGAAATTGGTATATCCAGTATAATCAGTAAGTGATTGCTGTATAAATATATACTATGACAATCCTATCTATCTATCTATCTATCTATCTATCTATCTATCTATCTATCTATCTATCTATCTATCTATCTATCTATCTATCTATCCAATCCAGAATTAATTCCTCTCTTGGTCCACCCTCTCATTGTTCATATCCCAACACCTCTCTGCCCACCCCCCTGTCTCCATGATGATAAACCACCCCACCCATCTCACCAGACCTCTAAACTCCTTGGGGCCTCCAGGCTCTTGAGGCATCTTCTCTGACTGAACCCAGCAGATCTCTGTTGTATATGTTTTGGAGGCTCCGTGTCTGAGAGATCGCAGGGGTCCAGTTAATTGAGACTGCTGGTCCTCTTACAGAGTTGCCCTCCTCCTCAGCTTCTTCTAGCTTTTCCTTAATTGGGTGCAAATATCTGTATCTGACTTTTTCAGCTGCTTGTTGGGTCTTTAAGAGGGCAGTTATGATAGGCATCTTTTTTCTTAATCTTTATTAACTTGAGTATTTCTTATTTACATTTCAATTGTTATTCCCCTTCCGGTTTCTGGGCCAACATCCCCCTAACCCCTCCCCCTCCCCTTCTATCTTGGCTTCCCCTCCCCATCCTTTCCCCATTACCACCCTCCCCACAACAATCACGTTCACTAGGTGTTCAGTCTTGGCAGGACCAAGGGCTTCCCCTTCCACTGGTGCTCTTACTAGGCTATTCATTGCTACCTATGAGGTTGGAGCCCACGGTCAGTCCATGAATAGTCTTTGGGTAGTGGCTTAGTCCCTGGAAGCTCTGGTTGGTTGGCATTGTTGTTCATATGTGGTCTCAAGCCCCTTCAAGCTCTTCCAGTCATTTCTAAGATTCTTTCAACGAGGGTCCCATTCTCAGTTCAGTGGTTTGCTGCTGGCATTCGCCTATGTATTTGCTGTATTCTGGCTGTGTCTCTCAGGAGAGATCTACATCCAGTTCCTGTCGGCCTGCACTTCTTTGCTTCATCCATCTGATCTAGTTTGGTGGCTGTATATGTATGGGCCACATGTGGGGCAGGCTCTGAATGGGTGTTCCTTCTGCCTCTGTTCTAAACTTTACCTCCCTATTCCCTCCCAAGGGTATTCTTGTCCCCCTTTTAAAGAAGGAGTGAAGCATTCGCAATTTGGTCATCCTTCTTGAGTTTCATGTGTTCTGTGCATCTAGGGCAATTCAAGCATTTGGGCTAATAGCCACTTATCAATGAGTGATAGGCATCTTTTTTGTGAGCACTCCACAGCCTAAGTAATAGTGTCAGACCTTGGGTACTTTCCTTGAGCTGGACCCTACTTTGGGCCTGTCACTGGACTTCCTTTTCCCCAGGCTCTTCTCCATATCCATTCCTACAGGTCTTTCAGACAGGAACAATTATGGGTCAGAGTTTTGACTTTGGGATAGCATCCCCATCCATCACTTGATGCCCTGTCTTTTGCTGGAGATGGGCTCTACAAGTTCCCTCTTCTCACTGTAGGGCAATTCATCTAGGATCCCTCTCTTTGATTCCTGAGAGTCTCTCACTTCCCATGTGTCTGGTACATTCTGGAGGGTCATCACAACCTCCTACTTCCTGAGGTCACCTGTTTCCATTCTTTCTGCTGGCCCTCAGGGTTTCTGCCCTTTTCCCCCACCCAATACTAGATCATATTCCCCTCTCCCACCATCTCATTTTTTCCCCAGATCCCTCCCTCCCTCCTTTTGTTTGCTTTCTTCTTCCTCCCAAGTGGGTCTGAGGTGTCCTCACTTAGGCCCTTCAGCTTGTTGAACTTGTTGAGTTCTGTGAACTGTATCTTGGGTATTCTTTAATTTTCAGTGGACCAATATCCACTAATTAATGAGTGCAGACTGTGCATGTCCTTTTATTTGTCTGAGTTATCTTGCTTAGAATGATATTTTCTAGTTGCCTGCAAAACTTAGGATGTTCTTGTTCTAAATAGCTGAGTAATATTTTATTGTGTAAATGAACCACATTTTCTGCATCCATTCTTCTGTTGTGGGATGTTTCAGGTTTTTCCAGCTTCTGGCTTTCACAAATAAGGCCACTATGATCATAGTGGAACACTTGACCCTGAGGTATGATGGGGCATCTTTAGGGTATATGCACCATCTTAAGGGTTTTTTAGGTAGAGCTATTTTTAATTTTCTGATAACCCTGTAAATTGATTTCCCAAGTGATCATACCAGTTTACAATCCCACCAGCAATGGAGGAGTGTTCCTCTTTCTCCACATCCTTGACAACATGTGTTGTCACCTGAGGTTTTGATCTTAGCCATTCTTATTGGTATAAGGTATATTCTCAGGGTCGTTTTGATCTGCATTTATCTGATCACTAAGGACTTTGAACATTTCTTTAGGTTCTTCTCAGCCATTAGAGATTCCTCTGTTGTGAATTCTTGGTTGAGTTCTATAACCCATTTTTTGATTAGGTTGTTTGGTTTTTTGGTGATTAGCTTCTTGATTTCTTTATATATTTTGAACAAAATAGTCCTCTATGAGATGTGGGGTAAGTAAAGTTTTTTTCCCACTCTCTAGGTTGCCTATTTACCTTTTTGACTATGTTCTTTGCCTTACAGAAGTTTTCCAGTTTTCTGAGGTCCCATTTAACAATCTTTGATCTTACAGTATAAGTCATTGGAGTTCTGTTTAGGAAATTTTCGTCTGTGCCAATGAGTTCAAGGTTCTTTTCTACTTTGTCTTCTATTAGATTCAGAGTATCTGGTATTATGTTGAGGTTCTTGATCCTCTTGGACATTAGCTTTGTGCAAGGTGACAAATATGGGTTTATTTTCATTTTTATACATACAGACAAGTTGGGCAAGCACCATTTATTGAATATGCTTTCTTTTTTAATCTTTTATTAGATATATACTCTATACATACATTTCAAATGGTATTCCCCTTCCTGGTTTCCAGTCCATAAAACCCCATTCCCTCCACTCCCCCTCCCCCATACGGGTATTCTCCCTATACATCCCCCTTATTGACCCCTCCTTATTCTCTGCACTGGAGGTTCAACCTTGGCAGGACCAAGGACTTCCCCTTCCCCTGGTGCCCCAACAAGGCTGTTCTCTGCTACATATGCAGTTGGAGCCCAGGGTCAGTCCATGTATAGTCTTTCAGTAGTGGTTTAGTCCCCGGAAGCTCTGGTTGGTTGGCATTGTTGTTCTTATGGGGTTGTGAGCTCCTTCAACTTTCAGTCCTTCCTCTAATTCCCCTCAAGGGAGTCCTGTTCACTGTTCAGTGGTTTGCTGCTAGCATTGACCTCTGTATTGGATATGTCTCTCAGGAGAGATCTCTAGCCACATGCATCACTCTTATC
This sequence comes from Rattus rattus, assembly GCF_011064425.1. Classification (NCBI taxonomy): domain Eukaryota; kingdom Metazoa; phylum Chordata; class Mammalia; order Rodentia; family Muridae; genus Rattus; species Rattus rattus. Next base: position 168,184,797 of record NC_046157.1, on the reverse strand, counting down.
TGGTGGCTGTATATATATGGGCCACATGTGGGGCAGGCTCTGAATAGACATTCCTTGAGTTGCTGCTCTAAACTTTGCTTCCATATCCCCTCCTATGGATACTCCCCCCTTTTAAGAAGGAGTGGGAGAATCCACATTTTGGTCATCCTTTTACTTGAGCTTCCTATGGTCTGTGGATTGCGTCTTGGGTAATTTGAGCTTTTTGGCTAGTATCCATTTATCAATGTGTGCATACCAAGTGTGTTTTTCTGTGATTGAGTTACCTCACTCAGGATCTTCATGATAAATTTTTGTCTTCTTTGTCAAGGATCAAGTGTGTGAAAATGTGTGACTTTATTTCTCAGTCTTCAATTCTATTCTACTGATCAACCTCTCTGTCTCTGTACCAGTATCATACAGGTTTTTATTTTTTATTTATTTTATTATTATTTTTTTATTACTAATGCTCTGGAGTAGAACTTGAAGTCATTGATGGTGATTCCCCCAGCCATTGTTTTATTGTTAAGGATGGCTTTCGCTATTCTGTTTTTTTTTTCTTTCTAGATGGATTTGAGACTTGTTCTTTCCATGCTTTGAAGAATTGTGTTGAAATTTTCATGGGGATTGCAGATTGCCTTAATAGGATGGCCATTTTTACAATGTTAATTCTGCCAATCCATGAGCATGGGAGACCTCTCCATTTTCTGAGATCTTCAATTTCTTTCTTGAGAGTCTTGAGGTTATTGTCACACAGATCTTCCACCTTGTTAGGTTAGAGTTACCCCAAGATATTTTATATTATTAGTGGCAATTGTCAAGGGTGTCATTTCCCTAGTTTCTTTCTCAGCCTGTTTATCATTTGTGTAAAGGAAGGCTACTGATTTTTTAGAGTCAACTTTTTATTCAGCCACATTTCTGAAGTTTTTATCACCCCAAAATTTCTCTGGTAGAATTTCTGTGGTCGATTTTGTGTGCTATCATATCATCTGCAAATATTGATATGTTTATTTCTACTTTCCCAATTTGTATCGCTTTGATCACTGTTGTCTTGTTTTTCTAGCTAGAATTTCAAGTACTATTTTGAATAAGTTTAGGTAGAGTGGGAATTCTTGTCTTTTCCTGGCTATTTTGGGATTGCTTCAATATCTCTCCATTTAATTTGACATTGGCTGTTGGATTGCAGTAACTTGCTTTTATTATGTTTAGTTTTGGGCCTTGAATTCCCAATCTCTGCAATCCTTTTAACAATAAGTGGTGTTGTATTTTGTCAAATGCTTTTTCTGCATCTAAGGAGGTGATCATATGATTTTTTTTCTATTTCCCTTTTCTTTTTGATAAGACAGATATAAAACCATAACACTATTGTTAGATAAAAGTTGTCTATAATCTTGTGTCATAACATGACTAGGTCTTTTTAAATAGTTTTTAAATTCTATTTGATATTTTATGTATTTGCATTTCAAATGTTAACTCTTTTCCCCCTCCCATCACCCCTTCTCCCTACCCCGACTTCCATGAAGATGCTCCGACTCCCATGTACGCACTCCTGCCTCAGTGCTCTGGTGAAATAATCCTTCACAGGACCAAGGACATTTCCTTCTATTGATGCCAGACAAGCTCTGCTACATATGTGGCTGTAGCCATGGATCCCTCCATGTATACTCATTTGTTGGTGATTAATACCTGGGAGCACTGGAAGAGGGTGGGTCTGGTTGGTTGATATTGTTGTTCTTCCTATGGGATTGAAAACCCCTTCAGGTCCTTCAGTCCTTTCTCTAATTCCTCCATTGCAGTCCCTGTGCTCAGTCTGATGGTAAGTTGCAAGCATCCTCATCTGTATCATTAAGGCTTTAGCAGAGCCTTTCAGGAAACATCCATATCAGGCTCCTGTCAGCAAGCACTTCTGGCATCAGTAATAGTGATTGAGTTTGGTGGCTGCATATGGTATGTATCCCAAGGTCAGGCAGTCTCTGGATGACCTTTATTTCAGTCCCTGCTCCACTCTTTGTAAATGTATTTCCTCCTGTGAGTATTTTATTCTTTCCTCTTACAAGGACTGTTGTATCCACATTTTGGTCTTGTTTCTTCTTGAGCTTCATATAGTTTGTGAATTGTTTCATGGGTATTCTAAACTTTTGAGCTAATGTCCATTTACAAGTGAGTACATACCATGTGTGTTCTTTTGTGACTGGGTTACCTTACTCAGGATATGTTCTAGTTCTGTCCATTTGCATATGAATTTCATGAAGTCATTGTTTTTAATAGCTGAGTATTACTCCATTGTATAAATGTACCAAGATTTCTGTATCCATTCCTCTTTTGAAGGACATCTGGGTTCTTTCTAGCTTCTGCCTATTATAAATAAGGCTGCTTATTATACACATGCTTATATACACATAGTGGAGCATGTGTCCATGTTATATGTGAGCATATATATATATATATATATATATATATATATATATATATATATATATATTATTGGAGCATCTTTTAGGTATATGCCCAGGAGTGATGTAGCTGGGTCCTGAGGTATTACTATGTCTAATTTTCTGAGGAACCATAAGACTGACTGATATATGCATAGTAGTTGTACCAGCTTGCAATCCCACCAACAATGCAGGAGTGTTCGTCTTTCTCCACATCCTCACCAGTTTCTGCTGCCACCTGAGTTTTTTTATCTTAGTCATTCTGACTGATGTGAGGGGTAATCTCAGGGTTGTTTTGATTTGCATTTCCCTGATGATTAATGATGTTGAACATTTCTTTAGGTGGTTCTAGGTCCTTTTATATTCCTCAATTGAGAAATCTATTTTTTTGGTCCTTACCCCAGTTTTAATAAGGTTATATTATTCTCTGCAGTCTAAATTCTTGAGTTCTTTGTATATATTGGATATTACCCCTCTACTGGATGAAGGATTAGTAAAGATCTTTTCCCAATCTATTGGTTGCCACTTTATTGACAGTGTCCTTTGCCTTGAGAAACTTTGCAATTTTAAAAGGCTCCCTTTGTTCATTCTTGATCTTAGAGCATAAGCCATTGTTGTTCTGTTCAGGAAATTTCCCCCTTTTCTTATATGTTCGAGGCTCTTCCCCATGTTTTCATCTATTAGCTTCGTTGTATCACTTTATTTGGAGGTCTTTAATCCACTTGGACTTGAGCTTTGTACAAGGAAATAAGCATGGGTCAATTTGCATTTTTCTACATGCTGACATCCAGTTGAACCAGCACCATTTGTTGAAAATGCTGTCTTTTTTCAGTTGGATGGTTTTAGCTCCTTTGTCAATAATCAATTGACCATAGGTTTCCCCTGATCTACCTGCCTATTTCTATAATAATACCATACAGTTCATATTACCATTGCTCTGTAATACTGCTTCAGGTGAGGGATGGTGATTCCCTCAGAAGTTCTTTTATTGTTGAGAATAGTTTCCAGTATCTTTGTTTTTTTTGTTATTCCAAATGAATTTGCAAATTGCTTTTTCTAATTCTACGGAGAGCTGAGTTGGGATTTTGTTGGTGATTGAATTGAATCTGTAGACTGCTTTCAGCAAGATGGCCATTTTTATTATATTTTGTAAAATTTTTTATTAGATTTATTTCTTTACTTACATTTCAAATGTTATTCCCCTTCCTGGTTTCCTGTCCATTAAGCCCCCATCCCTTCCCCCCGTATCCCCCATAAGGTATTCCCCCTGTACATCCCACTTATCACCTTATTTCAGTATTGAAAGAGCTGAAGGGGCTTGCAACCCTTTAAGAACAACAATGCCAACCAACCAGAGTTTCCAGGGACTAAACCTCTACTGAAAGACTATACATGGACTGACCCAGGGCTCCAACTGCTTATGTAGCAGAGAATAGCCTTGTTGGGGCACCAGTGGAAGGTGAAGCCCTTGGTTCTGCCAAGGTTGGTCCTCCGGTGCATTTTTATTATATTAATCCTGCCAATTCATAAGCATGGGAGGTCTTTCCATCTTCTGAAATCTTTGATTTCTTTTTTTAGAGTCTTGAAGTTCTTGTGATAGAGATCTTTCACTTGCTTGTATAGAGTCACACCAAGGTATTTTATATTATCTGTAACTATCGTGAAGGTTGTCATTTTCCTAATTTCTTTCTCAGTCTGTTTATCCTTTGAGTAGAGAAAGGCTATTGATTTGTTTTAGTTATTTTGTATTCAGCCACTTTATTGAAGTCAGGTTTAGGAGTTTTCTGGTGTAATTTTTTGGGTCACTTAAGTGTACTATCATATCATCAGCAACCATAATAATTTGACTTCTTCATTTTCAATTGACATCCCTTTGTCCTCCTTTTGTTGTCTGATTGCTCTGGGTAGGAATTCAAGTACCTTATTGAATAGATAGGCAGAGAGTGATCAGCCTTGTCTAGTCCCTGATTTTAGTGGGATTTGGTTTAGTGGGATTCTCCATTTGGTTTGATGTTGGTTACTGGTTTGCTGTATATTGCTTTTACTGTGTTTAGGTATGGGCCTTGAATTCCTGATCTTTCCAAGCCTTTAATCATGTAGGGTTGTTGAATTTTGTCAAAAGCTTTCTCAGCATTTAATGAGATGACCATGTGGTTTTTATCTTTGAGTTTGTTTATATAGTGGATTATATTGATGGATTGTCATATCTTCGTTCACCCTGCATCCCTGGAATGGAGCCTACTTGATCATGGCAAATGATTTTTTTAAATGTGTTTTTATATTTGGTTGGCAAGAATTTTATTTAGTACTTCTGCATTGATATTCATGATGGAAATTACTCTTGTGATGAATTACTCTTTCTTTGTTGGGTCTTTGTGTGGTTTAGGTACAAGTATTATTGTGGCTTCAAAGAACAAATTGATTAGCATTCCTCCTGTTTCTATTTTGTGGAACAGTTTGAAGAGTATTGTTATTAGGTCTTCTTCGATGGTATGATAGAATTCTCACTAAACTCATATAGTCCTGGGCTTTTTTTTCCTTGGGAGACTTTTGATGAATTCATCTATGACTTGAAGGGTTATAGTATAATTTAGATAGATTATCTAATGCTGATCTAACTTTGGTACCTGGTATCTGTCTAGAAAATTGTCCATTTCCTTCAGATTTTCCAGGTGTGTTGAGTATTGGTTTTTGTAATATAATGTGTTTGTTTTTATTTCCCTCAGTTTCTGCTGTTATGTCTCCTTTGTTAAAATGGATACTGTCTCTGTGCCTATGGTTAATGTGCTAAGGGCTAAGGTTTTATCTATCTAGTTGATTTTCTCAAAGAACCAGCTCCTGGTTTAATTAATTTTTTTTTGTATAGTACTTTTTCTATCAACTTGGTTGATTTCATCTCTGAGTTTGATTATCTCCTGCCATTTACTCCTCTTCTTTTTGTACTAGAGTTTTCAGGTGTACTGTCTAACTGTAAGTGTATGCTCTCTCCAGTTTCTTTTTGGAGGCACTCAGAGCTATGAGGTTTCCTCTTTGTACTGCTTTCCTTGTATCCCATAAATTTGGGTATGTTGTGCCTTCATTTTCATTAAATTTAAAAAGTCTAATTTTTTTCTTTCTTCCTTGAGGGAGCTGTCATTGAATAAAGTGTTGTTCAGCTTCCATCTGTATGTAAGCTTTCTGTTGCTTTTGTTGTCCTTAGTCCTTGGTGATGTGACAGTATGCATGGAATTAGTTCAAACTTCTTGTGTCATTTGAGGCCTGCTTTGTGATGGATTATATGGTCAGTTTTCAAGAAGGTGCCATAAGGTGCTAAGAAGGTATATTCTTTTTTTTTTCTTAAAGATGGAATGTTCTATAGCTATCTGTTAAATCCATTTGGTTCATAACTTCTGTTAGTTTCTCCATGTCTCTTTTTAGGTTTTGTTTCCATAATCTGTCCATTGGTGAGAGTAGGGTGTAGAAGTCACCCACTATTTTTACACGGGGTGCAATGTGTGCTTTGAGCTTTAGTGAGGTTTCTTTTATGAATGTGGATTCCGTTGTACTTGGAACATAGATGTTCAGAATTGAGAGTTTATCTTGGTAGATTTTTCCCTTGATGAGTCTGAAGTGTCCTTTCTAATTATTTTTGATAACTGTTGGTTGAAATTCGATTTTATTCATCATTAGAATCACTTCTTGTGTCTTTGGACAATTTGCCTTGAAAGAAAATTTCCAGCCCTTTTCTTTGAAGTAGTATTTTTTTTTGCCACTGAGCTTTGTCTATTTTATTATGAGATATGGGTCTGTTTAGAAAGTTTACCTGCTCTTCATTTAACTTTGGTATGTGGTATCTGTCTAGAAACCCATCCATTTCATTTACATTTTCCAATTTTATTGAGTATAGGCTTTTGCAATGGAATCTGATGATTGTTTGAATTTTCTTCCTTTCTGTTGTTATGTCTCCCTCTTTTGACCTTAGCCATCCTGATTGTTGTGAACTGGAATGTCAGGGTTGTTTTGATTTGAATTTCCCTGATGACTAAGGATGTTGAATGTATTTCTCAGACATTTGGTATTCCTCAGTTGAGAATTCTTTGTTTAACTCTACATCCCATTTTCTAATAGGGTTATTTGATTCTCTGGGTTCTAACATCTTGAGTTCTAGTATTAAATATTAGATAATGGATGTAGGATTGTTAAAGTCTTTTTTTTTAAATTTTTACAATCTGTTCATTGCTGTTTTGTCCTCTTAACAGCGTCCTTTGCCTTAAAGAAGCTCTTCAGTTTTATGAGGTCTCTTTTGTCAATTGTTGATCTTAGAGCATGGGCTATTAGTGTTCTGTTCAGGAAATTTTCCCCTGTGCCAATGTTTTTGAGTTTCTTTCCTAATTTCTCTTCTATTAGATTCAGCATATATTTGGTTTTACATGTAGGCCTTTGATGCTCTTAGAATTGAACTTTGTACAAGGAGTTAAGAATGGATCAATTTTCATTCTTCTACATGTTGACAGTCAGTTGAAACAGCACCATTTGTTGAAAATGCTCTCTTTTTTCCAATGGGTATTTTTTCTTCTTTGTCAAAGATCAAGTGACCATAGAGGTGCGTGTATTTTTCTGTGTTTTCAAAACCTCACCCTTCATGATAGTCACAAATAATGTAAAATATCTTAGTGTCACACTAACAAAGCAAATGAAAGATCTATATAAGAAATTCAAACCTCTGAAGAATAAAATCAAAGAAAACTTCAGAATCTGAAAAATCTTCCATGATTATGGATCATCAGGATGGGACTAGTAAAAACCACCATCTTACCAAAAGCAATATTCTGATTCAATGCAATCCTAATCAAAATTCCAATTCAATTCTTCCTAGACATAGAGAAAGCAATTCTCAAATTCATCTGGTATAACAAAAATCCCAGGATAGCTAAAACATTCTCAACAATAATAGAACTTCTGGGGGAATCACCATCTCTGACCTCACTGTACTATTATGTTCATATTGAATATATATATATATATATATATATATTATGCTATATTACCTATGTAGATTAAATAAAAGAAAATTAAGTTAATAATTAAATTGTATGATTATTTAATACTTTATTAGATAAAAGGCTGTGCTACTAGTTGTATCCTCATTAGTTAGATTTTTTTTCTGACATTTTCTTAGGTACAGTTAATATTTATAATTATTAAGTACTGAGCAAAGCACATGACTTTCATCATAGGAATGGTCATCACTCAAAGAATCACTCAAGTCTTACCAGTAGAGACTCACTGTTTCCAAAAATTTACCAACTGTGGCTCAGGTCTACTATCAACTATAAGAATATCATCAACTCACACATGAATTTATCAATAGCTTCTTATCATGTCAATTTGAAACTTGCTAGAATAAATTCCAGAAATATTTATAACTTTCTCTCTTCCCTCCTTTATTTCTTCTTTTCTTTCTTCTTCTCTGTTCCTACTCACCTTCTCTCTACCAAGTAATAAAGAATAGTATACAAATTATAGATATTAAATTTAGTTTGCTTGTATTTTATATGACCAAATATGATTATTAATCTTTTTGTTCTGTGTTCATTTTTAAGCTATTGCAGACACTGCACTATCGGTGGGATACATTTTGGGATATCTAGTAGGAATACGAAATCTTATGTTTCCTGTAGAAGAAGATATAAAAGCAGTGTAAGTCATACTATTTACTATTCTACTTAGTTTATGATGTATAGAACACTTGTTGACTTATACATAGAAAAGTTATTCAACTGTTATACATATATATATATATCAATGTGTGTGTGTGTAGAAACATAAGCACAATTATACTGTACATCTGTATTTTACTGTTTGAAATGTAATCAATACAATTACTTAAACGTTCATTAGCTTTTAATATTTTGTTGTTGAAAACATGCGGTACTCATTCAATACACATCAGCAATAAATATATGTATAATATATAGAAGTTTTCATCTTGGTTATTATTTAATTAAAAGAATTTTTCAAACAATATATTCTGTTCATATTCTTCCCTTGCACCAAACTCATTTGAGCTACCTCCATGACCACATGATGTTATATACCTAAGAACAATATGTTCTCTACAGCAGAATGTCACTACATGTAACAATAGTACTCTACAGTAGGTCCCATGGCCAATTGTTAGATTATACAAAATGAACTCAATGGCTTTTATTAATGAACTTTTTTATTTTGTTTTCCTTTATCATTTATTTCTTTTTCTTATTGGTCTTTTGTTTTTTTGATAATTCATTTTTTTGTGTGAGAGTTTCATTTTTGTTTCATTTTTTGAACGAATGAGAAAATGACATAATTTCTCATATGGAAACACACTACTGTACTTCTATAGACGCTTCCTAAATAAAGACATGTATGAAAATAATTCAAATAGTTTCACCAATTGTCTAGATGTCTTGTGCCATCATGACCCAGGAATAGAGTAAATCTAGCATGTCTAAAGGTCTTCAGTGTTAGTTTCTGTCCCTTATATTTCTTCCTTTATATGTCTCTCCCATCATCTTCCCTCATTATTCTTCCCATTCTAGTTTCTTTCTTAAATATCAATAACATTGTGTTGTGTTTCCCCTTCTTTGGTAGATTGTGTTGTTGCTGGCAACTTTGTGGGCACCTAACTTCTGGGGTTATTCTTACTGTAGAACTCAGAATCAATGAATGTGAATGATTAAGTATTACAGTACAGTCCTTTGGGTATTTTTCAAGTAGTAGTATAGTTGGATTGATGTAGATTGATACCCAAGTGCATGACGGAACCTTTACCCTAATTTTCATAATGACTGTACCAGTGTGCACTCTAATCAGCATGTGCTATCATTTGTTTCATTTGATCTTAATAGTTGTGATTGGTATGATATGAAATCACCTGATGGATAAAGTTGCTGAGTATTTCTTTTAAATGTTACTCAACCCTTTGTATTTTACATTTTGAGACTCTGCTGCAATCTGTACACAATGCTCAGTGTTTTAGTCCTTTATTTACTGTAGCTACTAACATTTTATTGGACATGTAATTGCTCTTCAACTCTTCTTTTCATTGCTGCTTTGCTTGAATGATTCCTTGTTTGCTTTGCCTTATTTTCAACTTCATGAGATCCCATTAATTAATTCTTGGTCTTAGTGTCTTTTCTATGGGATTCCTGCCAGAAAGTTCTCTCTTGTGTCAGTGAGTTTAAGCCTATCTTTCACTTTTTCCTCTCTGAGGATCAACATATCTGGTTTTATATGGAGGCCAGTGATCCACTTGGAGCTGATTTTTTATGCAAAGAGACAGTTTTGGACCTATTTGCATCTTATACTTGCAGCTATCCACTTTTTATCACTACCATTTTTGAAGATAAACTTTTCTCCAGTGTTTAATTTTGGTTTATTAGTAAAAAAAATTCAGTGTCCATACACATAGAATTATGTCTGGATCTTTATTTCATTGTCTGGTGTCTCTTTTTGTGCTCATACCATGCTGTTTTTACTATGTTAGTTTCTTGTAAAACTAGAATTCAGAGATAGTGATACTTCCAGATTTTCACTTAATATTCAAGTTTAGTGTGTGTGTGTGTGTGTGTGTGTGTGTGATCATATCAACCTGAGTTTGCTTCTATTTGCAAATAATAGTGTTAGAAATTTGATAGCATTGGTTAAATTTGTACTTTACTAATATTAAAATGTCCATTTCCACTACATTAGTGCTTCTGATCCCATCTCTTGCTCTTCTTAATGCACTGAGTTTTTCATATATAATTTTCCACTCAAGGTATTTCTTGAGGGTATTATGAAATATGTTGTTTGATTGATTTCTTTCTTAGCCCTTTTGTCATTTGTATATGGGAAGGCTCCTGAATTTTCTGTGTTGATTTTGTTTCCTGCTGTTTCGCTGAAAGTGTCCATTGGCTGTAGACATTCCCTTGTGGACTGTTCATGGTCTTTTATTCATAAAACCATAAAATATGCAAATAAATACATTTTGGAGTATTCCTTTTGTATTTCTATCACCCCGATCTTCAGTTGCCTTAGGGCTCTAGGTTAGATTTCAAGTACTAAAACGAGCAAGTATGGAAAAAGTCTTTTGTTCCTGAATCTAATTTTAGTAGCAATTCCTTGAGTTTCTTTCAACTTAGTTGACTGTGGATGTGGGCTTGATGTCAATCACCTGTGTTATGCTAAGGTGGGTCCCTTATAGCTCTAGAATGCCCACGACTTTTATCATAAAGAGGTGATACATTTATCAATGTCCTCTTCTGTATCTAATGTATTGACCATGTGGCTTTGTCATTCAGTCTGTTTATGTGACTATATTAATCGAATTAGCTATGTGTAATGATATCTTCTCTGTTTGATATGACATATGAGCTTTTGGACTTGCTTTTGTATTCAGTTTGCAAATATTTTATTCAGAATGTTTGCTTCTGATTATCCATTGTATTGTTGAAAAACCTATATTACCTTAAAAATAGAACCTTTAGAGAGCTGAAGCTAGGGTGCCCTTTAGCTTTTAAATAGTAAAAGTGACCAGAAACTGAATGAAGGAAATATCTTGATTAGAAATTCTAGAAAGCAAATGACAAAGATAACGATGTTCAAATAATAGAACAGTGAGAGAACATGTTTTATTATAGAGAAATGCTGGACACCAATGTTGAAAACCTTTCTTTGGAAGGCAGGTCCACATGATAAAAGGTACACACTCCTGCAATCTGTACTCTGACCTCCTCCTATATCATATTCATACACATACACATGTATACAAAATTGAAAAAATAAAATTTGATATGTACTTAAAAAGTATTTGAATAAATGTCTAATATATTAATATCTGAATGTTGCAAAGAACAAAATATTCATTAAAATCAGTTAAAAATCAAATTTATAGTAGAAAATCTATTCATATAATAACCCGTATGATTAGATTCTTGGATATGAATTTGGTAATGTAATTTTTTTCTGACCTCCACACATGCCCTAGCACACCTTTAATGTGCATGACAGTCTTAATATTGAAGTATACTCAAATCTATTTGCTTATTGTTAGTCAGTGCTTTCTAGGTGAACAGAATTTATAGAATGAATGTCTATCTTTGTATATTTATATCTGTACTATATTTATGTTATATATGTTTGTATTTACACACATATATTATATATACATTTATATTACATATTATATAATATATTATATACATTATATTATATATTAGTATATACATATATATGTATATGTTCTTACTGATCTGCTGATAGTTGATTATGAAGGGAATATCAGCTTTCTAGTTCAAAGAAAGTCTTAGACGATCTCCAATACCTGTTTGGTTCCTCAAGAAGTATCTTGCACCTGCCTTCACCTGTATGACATCCTACATTTCAGCCTTATTGTCTAATAAAAAAACTTTTATCTCAAATATAAGCTGAGCAAAACTATTATCATTTTGTAATTAAAAGCATAAAATATATCTAACACCAGTCCAACACTTTAGGTTAAACCTTTAGTTATCCATTCCAACTTAAGAAAGGCTTAAAATCTATATTATATTCTGGCTAGCTTGTATACTATTTGATACTATATAATGAAATATGTGTTTTGAAAGTTAAACAACCTGATAGACTATGAGACTATAATCAGTATGGGGTTCAGAGCTAAACAAAGAATTCACAGCTGAGGAATGCCAAATGGCTGAGAAACACCTAAGGAAATTTTCAACATCTTTATTCATAAGGAAAATGCAAATCAAAACAATCCTGAGATTTCACCTCACACCAGTGAGAATGGCTAAGATAAAAAACTCAGAGGACAGCAAATGCTGGCAAGGATGTGGAGAAAGAGCAATACTCCTCCATTGTTGGTGGGATTGCAGACTGGTACAACCATTTTGGAAATCAGTCTGGAGGTTCCTCAGAAAATTGGACATTGCACTACCTGAGGACCCAGCTATACCTCTCTTGGGCATATACCCAAAAGATGCCCCAAAGTATAACAAAGACACATGCTCCACTATGTTCATAGCAGCCTTATTTATAATAGCCAGAAGCTGGAAAGAACCCAGATGCCCTTCAACAGAGGAATGGATACAGAAAATGTGGTACATATACACAATGGAATACTACTCAGCTATCAAAAATAATGACTTTATGAAATTCATAGGCAAATGGATGGAACTGGAAAATATCATCCTGAATGAGGTAACCCAATCACAGAAAAACACACATGGTATACACTCATTGATATGTGGATATTATCCCAAATACTCGAATTACCCTAGATGCACAGAACACATGAAAATCAAGAAGGATGACTAAAATGCGAATGCTTCATTCCTTCTTTAAAAGGGGAATAAGAATACCCTTGGGAGGGAATAGGGAGGCAAAGTTTAGAACAGAGGCAGAAAGAACACCCATTCAGAGCCTGCCCCACATGTGGCCCATACATATACAGCCACCAAACTAGATAAGATGGATGAAGCAAAGAAGTGCAGGCCGACAGGAACTGGATGTAGATCTCTCCTGAGAGACACACCCAGAATACAGCAAATACATAGGCGAATGCCATCATTAAACCACTGAACTGAGAACGAGACCCCCGTTGAAGGAATCTTAGGAAGGACTGAAAGAACTTGAACATATGAACAACAATGCCAACCAACCAGAGCTTCCAGGGACTAAGCCACTACCCAAAGACTATACATGGACTGACCCTGGACTCTGACCTCATAAATAGCAATGAATAGCCTAGTAAGAGCACCAGTGGAAGGGAAGCCCTTGGTCCTGCCACTACGAAACCCCCAGTGAAAGGGGTGCTTGGGGAAGGGTGGTAATGGAGGGAGGATGGGGAGGGGAACACCCAGAGAGAAAGGGAGGGGGAGAGGTTAGCTGGATGTTGGCCTGGAAACCTGGAAAGGGAATAACAATCGAAATGTAAATGAGAAATACCCAAGTTAAAGATGAAAAAAATTCAAGAATGACCAATTATCTGTAAACATAGGAAGCCCAACACAGCTTCCAGAACTGAGAGTTTGTAGAGACAAATCTCCACTAGCACAGTCCTCTATCAGCAACATGTAACTGCCAGTCTTTAGCCTTCTGTCCCAAAATCAACTGTCAGACCCTAGAAATGCAGAAATCTCGAAGGGCTGATAATTCTGGCTCAGTAGAGATTATCATTCAATAACCATTCTGCAAAAAGTGTCCCTTTATGGACAGTATCAGTCTGCAGATGAAACAGCTAATTTTAGCCCAGTGGCTGCCTAGCCACAAAGAATTACCTCACCTGGTGGTAGAGATGCTCTTTTTTTTTTTTTTTTTTTTTTTTATTAAATCTGCAATGGGGAACTCTTAGGAGCAGATATGTCTCAACCAAAGATAAAAAACTTTAAATTTCATATTTTGTGGATTTCTGACGTTTTTGAAAACCATCTATCTATATAAGGTAATCTTGACTGTTGTCCGTTAACTATCTTAATATATTATCTTGAAAGCACTCCCACAAACTCAGAGCCATGAGTTTGCTATTTGGCCCTTAACTCCCATGTGTAATTAACACAGAAGTTTGTAATGGTATCAATAGAAGGACTGGCTCTAAACCTTGTACTTTTAAAACTTTTTAACAAATAAATTCTATACCAAAGCAAAGATATGGGTTTAGCTTAGTTACCAAATGAGATTACGGCTGTACAACTCAATCTAGCTAATTCCTCTCTGTTAAATTACAACCATTTCTAAATTCCTCATAAAAACAACCTTAGAATAACCACTTTCAGCCCCCAAGAAGTCCAGGGAATTGGGGCAACAGCTGTTTTATAAGTTCTTCAAGCTGTATATGGGTGCTGAGACCTCAGTTCATTAAGTATACATAGTATGTGCCACATGTGATGCATTATTATAAACATACAAGTGGATTCACAGTACTAAGACACATAAAACTTGTGGATTTTACAAGCAACATGGATGTAGTGAAAGTGGATTCTAAAGGGTTTGGAGAATTAAAGTGAGAATATTCAGCTTAGAGGGGCTTTGAAGTCTTTCAAAAGGAAAGGTAGGGTATTCTTAATTACATAGCTCCTGCTTAGCATGCAAAAGTCCCTGGGTTCAATCCAAAGCACCACAATAAACACATAGTAACAAGAAAGAAATGTGTAGCTCCTATGGATGCTACATATTAACATATGACAATCAGATATTGGAAATGAAGATTGGGACCCTATGTGATTGTGGGTAGATACATATATTCCTGAATAACACCCTCCACTGAAGAGGAGTTGTCTCACCATTGATAACACTGTGAACACTTCCATATTTTATAAAAGGAAGTCTAATAAGTTCTTCAAGAATTATAAGAAAAGAGCTCCTTCAGAACATGCTGAAGAATTGAGCATCTTTACCACAATAACCGTTTAGTGAATATTTTACTTCATAATGAACATGTATTTACTTGTATCTTATATGTGGGAGTGGTTTTGCAGCATATATATGTCTACATGATGTGTGTAAAGTGGTGGATTGTTGAATCCTTTGAAACCTACAGATGACTGTTAGCCACCACATAGTTACTGGAAACCAAACCCTGTTCCTGCAAGCACATCCAGTGCTCCTAATCTCTGCTGGGGAATCTTTCTATCTCCTAACTAAGATTTTCCATGGGTGTGGATCTGAAAATATTAGTAATAATATATTCATTGAATTCTGTAGATCTTATCCCTAAATGATTAAAACAACCAAACAGACAACAATTGGTAACTTTGAAGATTATTCTATTAGGCTCAGCATTGATTAAAGAGAGAAGGGATACTAACAGCTCACAGACACTCTCTGAAATAGAAATATGGCAAACCCCAGTACAGGGTCTTTCGTATCTTCTCCACATTTTGCTACTGACTAAGCTTTGTGAAAAGAAAAAGAAAACTTAAGAAGAATGCAAATGACTCCTACAGGAAAATTGGGAAGAGCACTTC
This sequence comes from Rattus rattus, assembly GCF_011064425.1. Taxonomy (NCBI): domain Eukaryota; kingdom Metazoa; phylum Chordata; class Mammalia; order Rodentia; family Muridae; genus Rattus; species Rattus rattus. The sequence goes on along the minus strand of NC_046157.1, from coordinate 168,169,424 downwards.
TGTGGTCTTCTATAGCAAGTACACTTAGCATAAGGGTCCTGAAGGAAGGGATCTCAGATATCATGGCAAGGGTCAGATGCCATAAACAAGAAAAGTCATGCAGCCTAAAGAGCAAGGTTTCTTGCCACAGAGGTCCAGGTGTAAGATTAGAGGAGTCAGACAAAGAAACAAGTTTTGGTTTTCCAGAGGTACTGATTAAGGGCAGGGGAGGGGGGAGTTTAAATAGGAACAAGCAGGACCACCTCCTATCTGAATCACGTCACTGAAAGGGGAAGTGGAGAAGTGATGCTCTGATAGGCAGAAAAATAAAACAACTGGTTCTAGTCAAGCAAAGCCCCCCCTATTATTAGTGACGGATTACAAAGTGAATGCAAATTAACAGAAAATTTTACCATCAAATTATGATTTGTTTATAAAAGCTCCTAACTGAACTTTCTATCTCCCTTTGTACAAGTGGACATGTTCAGCAATTTCGCATATTGCAGAGGAATTGGTGGAGGTCTTATTTTGCTGTTGCTGTATTTGCGTTTTGTACATCTTTACCACTCTCATTTTTTCCATCTCGTCTACCCGGTGAGTAAAAAGAAATATAATCAGGCACCGTATGCTTTACCCTCTGCTCCTGTGCTCAAAACACAAACAAACTTATTTCAAAGTGAATATGCTTTCCTCCTAGTTTTGCTCTGTGACAAAGAATATTAACATTGTTCTGTTGTTTTTATCACATCAAGCAGGATAACATCCAAATATATTTATGAGCTATATTTTTACTCATGTATATTCATTACTCATTATTAATTCTTAATAATACCATTTTATTTAAAGTAAGTAGTCATTTTAAATATCAATGGATAGTCAAATCTATTTAGCCATTGTTAGTCAGATTCTCTATCGTAACAGAACTTATTCAATGAATCTCTCTCTGCCTATCTATCTATCTATCTATCTATCTATCTATCTATCTATGCACACATATGCATACATATGTATGATTCATTAGAATGATTTACATGCTCTGATACAGAAAATCCAACAATGTCTGTCCTTGAAATTCTGGTCAGTAGTCCCTCAGTCCATTTGTGTAGATGCCTTAGCTGCTCTTCAACACCTACAGAAACTACACAGAAGTGGCTCTAATGCCCATGAAGGAATGGACTTGCTAGTGACGAAGGCAGGAGCAAACAGGGAAAGAGCACAAGGGGTCAGGGAAAAGTCTGAATGGTCATGTTCAGTTCTTCAAGAAGTACAAATGGAAATGGAGGATGGAAGCACAATATACACAAACATTTGACATAGACAGAGACTGTCCTGTAAAGGGAATCTCACCACGAACAGAGCCTATGTTGGGGGGCGGTGATTCACTCTGTAGCTCTGGCTGTATTGGAACCCGCTGTATAGATCATGCTGTTCTTGAAATCAAATGTTCATGAGCCTCTCCCTCCCAATTGAAGTGATTTATTGAGTGTGCCACTAACATTTAGCTAAATAATCAGTTTTGAAAGAAATACAAATAGACAATAGTTGAAGAACATTTGGTATCTTTTTCCAGTATGGAAATGCAAATTGTACCTGCATTGAAATTCAGTGTGGTCAAAAAAGCTATTCTCAAGACAATGCATATGAGATCATGGGAAAGAAAAGACTTTACTCATTGCTGGTGACAATATAAACTTTTAAAGTTACTCTGGAGGTTCCTCAAAAAAAAAACCCACAAAAAACCAAAAAACAAACAAACAAACAAAACAACAACAACAACAACAACAACAGCAAAACAAAAAACAAGGGGCCAGAGATACATCTTAGCTGTTGACAATGCATTCTACAACCACACTTGCAGAGCACCTAAGTTTGGTCACAACTACCGTAGTTGTGGGCAACACGGGAAATTGCTTATGTGCACAAATTTTCTCACACAAATTTACATATTTAGAAATCATTTTTAAAAAACTAAGAACTATGGTATAACCTAATTATAATACTCTCCCCAATGCATGCATGAGTAGCTGTGTATCTTGCCTCACTATTTACAATAATTAAAAATGGAATATAGATATTTATAAATAGTTTAATGGAATAAAGAAAACATATCTGTGTATAGTGAAATTTTATTCAGCCATAAATAAAAATAAAACCATGAGTTAGGAATTCTTATGTTAAGTAAAATCACTGAAACTCAGAAAGTTAAGTACAAAATGTTCTTTCTGCTGTAAATGGGGTATAAATATAAAAATGCACCCATGTATACATGCTTGTGTATAGTATACGGGTATCTGTTTGTGTATGTGTGCTGGAGTATTGTGGGTGTAACAACTAGAGAAGTGATGAAGTGAGGATCTGAAGTGAGCTCAAGACAAGTTGGCTATATAGCAATGAAATACAGAAAATACAAGATCAGAACTTGAGACATATAGGGAGAGGAATCAACAGGGTTGGGTGGCCATGACATGTGGGAGAGCAATAGGGAAAGGGAACAAATAAGAAGAGAGTATGACAACATATACACATGGAAATACAGTTATTAAATCAACCACTTGATATGCTAGCCTAAAATGTTTAAAATAAGTGTTTAACAGCTCTAGCAATCAGAGAATCGCTAATTGAAACAGTTTTAGTAGATTCCATCTAACACAACCCAGAATAGATTAAAGAAGTCCCAATGAGACATCGTCCAAGAAAAGTGAAGCCTTCATTACAATTACTGCACTAGTCGCAACAACCATGGTTTAAAACCTGCGTAGAAATCCAACAACAAACTACTGGATAAGGAAAATGTGTTACCCAGGGCGCTTCAATCTGATGTAAGGAAAAATCATAACACTTGCAGGAAAAAGGCTGTGATGGCATGTACATGTAGGAAATGGAGGGACAAAAGGGACTTTATGAGAAGAAAAGGTGAAGGGGGTAGGAGAGGACAGTGAGTAAAATCATGTCAAGTAAGAAGGGGTAATGATATGCATTCCAGAATGAAAATATTATAATTGCATTTATTAATATTATTACTATTACATTATTACTATATATTTATGTACAAAGTTCTACCTTGCTCCCATCAAATACTTTGTAATACAAAAAAATGGTATTTGGAGGAGCCATTTTTGCGCTGTTATTTATTTATGGCAAACGTTATTTATTTAATATGACTATTTGACTCCACATTAAATTACAAATTAATTCAGCCATAGATTCCACACTTTCAGCAGTTAAGAGATATGCATACAGTTAAATGCAAATTTAAAATGCTTGTTAGCAAAGAATTGTGTTTTACAAAGCACTATTTTGGTTGAAGAATTTGCATTCTAAAATACACATTGATTTAGTGTGTTTATCATAACTAACTTGCCATTCCATGACAAATGCAATTATTGTAATGTGTACAAGTGCATGATGTATATTTTCCTATAAACTTGGAGTTAAGAAAAGATTATTTTTCTTGTGACCTATAGGTGCACAGCAGATAAGACTTGAGAAAAGTAAGGAACCTCCCACCATTGACAGGAGACTTAAAGATAAGGAAATTCAGCCTGGTTTGAAGGGTGTTCTTCATGCTATTTGGGTAAAGTAAAATATTTTTGTTAACAAGCCAGTTAAATTGACCTGTGTAATTTTCTTATAGAGTTAAGAATAAGGCAGGGTGTTTCATTTAAATTTTCAGTAATTTTGTGTAAATTACTAAATTACACATTTTCCATATAATAGAAAGAAACACCACCCTTATTTGATATTACTAAAGACTGCTCTACTGTTAGAGAATAATAATGCAAGACTAATTATTTTGATTTATTTTTAATTGATTTGGTACAATTTTGTGTTTATTCTCTCTGAAGAAATAAGTATGGCATTTAACAAAATTACATGAACTGGAAGAACTCTGTTTCAACACATAGCACCACTACAAATAAAACCTCAATATTTAAACCAAACTCCGTTGTTTCTCTGTATGACAAACAGGTCTATCAGAGTAGAAACAGACATAGGAATACATAGGGAGCCCATTCCAATGCTATAGTCCTGTACTGAATATTTCTGTCACCATTTATACCATTCTTTTTGGCATAGAGATTGCATGGTTGTGATTTTCACATTGATTTTTCATTCGTACTTAGTTAATATTACACTGTGAATAACACTTCCAAGAGTCTTCACAATAACATCAACAAAATTTTCCTAACTCACAATAAAATTGCATGCCTACCTAATTTTCAGTTATTTTCTGCTTTCTAGAGATATTTTATTTTTCATTTTTCTTCTCAAAATTATCTCATTCCTTTTTAGAAAATATTTTATTTTACAATTAAAATACAATACAGCTCTTCCTTTCCCCCTTTCTTCCCTCTTTCCATTCCCATTTATACCAAGCCCCTGTTTTTTTTTATTGGATATATTTTTTTTAATTTTTCATAATTTTATTTATCAAAGCAATGTTAATTGGAATAATTAGTTCCAGACTTCTTTTTCTATCTTTTTTATTGGATATATTCCTTTATTTACATTTCAAATGTTATTCTCTTTCCTGGTTTCCTATCCATTAGCCCCCTACCCCTACCCCTACCCCATAAATGTGTTCCCCCCGATCCATCCTCCCTTACCACCCCTCTGGACATTCCCCTGCCTTGGGGGCCCAACCTTGGCAGGACCGAGGACTTGCACTTCCTCTGGTGCCCCAACAAGGCTATTCTACTACATATGCAGATGGAGCACTGGGTCAGTCCATATATAGTCTTTGGGTAGTGGTTTAATCCCTGGAAACTCTGGTTGGTTGGCATTGTTGTTCTTATTTGTTTGCAAGCCCCTTCAGCTCTTACAATCCTATCTCTAATTACCCTAAATGGGTTCCTGTTGTCAGTTCAGTGATTTGTTGCTAGCATTGACCTCTGTATTGGACATGCTCTGGATGTGTCTCTCAGGAGAGATCTATATCCGGTCCCTTTCAGCACGCACCTTTTAGCTTCATCAATCTTATGTAGTTTTGGTGGCTGTATATATATGGGCCACATGTGGGGCAGGCTCTGAATGGCCGTTCCTTCAGTCGCTGCTCTAAACTTTGCCTCCATATCCCCTCCTATGGATATTTTTTGCCCTTACAGGAAGGAGTGGGAGCATCCGCATTTTGGTCATCCTTCTTCTTGAGCTTCCTGTGGTCTGTGGATTGCATCTTGGGTAGTTCGAGCTATTGGGCTAATATGCACTTATCAATGAGTGCATACCAAGTGTGTTTTTCTGTGATTGGGTTATCACACTGAGCATGATATTTTCTAGTTTTTTCCATTTGCCTATGAATTTCATGAAGTCATTGTTTTTGATTGCTGAGTAGTATTCCATTGTGTAGATGTGCCACATTTTTTAATCCATTCCTCTGTTGAAGGACATCTGACTTCTTTCCAGCTTCTGGCTATTATAAATAAGGCTGGTATGAACATAGTGGAGTATGTTTCTTTGTTGTTTGTTGAAGCATCTTTTGGGTATATGCCTAGGAGAGGTACAGATGGGTCCTCAGGTAGCAGAATGTCCAATTTTCTGAGGAAAATCCAGACTGATTTCCAGTGTGGTTGTACTAGTTTGCAGTCCCACCAACAATGGAAGAGTATTCCTCTTTCTCCACATTTTTACCAGCATCTGCTATCACCTGAATTTGTTTTTTTTTTTTTTTCTTAGACATTCTGACTGGCATGAGGTGGAATCTCAGGGTTGTTTTGACTTGCATTTCCCTGATGACTAATGATGTTGAAAATTTCTTCAGGTGCTTCTAGGCCACTCGATATTCCTAAGCTGAGAATATTTTGTTTAGTTCTGTTCCCCATTTTTAATAGGGTTATTTGGCTCTCTGGAGCCTATTTTCTTGAGTTTTTCCTATAATTTGGATAAAAGCCTTCTATCAGATGTAGGATTGGTAAAGTCTCTGAAGAAAGAAATTGATCTCATAAGATGGAAAGTTCTCCCCTGCTCATGGATTGGCAGGTTTAATATAGTAAAAATGGCCATTTTTCCAAAAGCAATCTACAGATTCAATTCTTCCCCATCAAAATTCCAAGTCAATTCTTTATAGAGATAAAAAGAGTAATTTGCAAATTTATTTGGAATAACAAAAACACAGGATATTGAAATCTATACTCAACAATAAAAGAACTTCTGGGGGAATCAACATCACTGACCTCAAGTAGTATTACAGAGCAATAGTCATAAAAACTGTATAGTATTGGTACAGCGACAGGAAGCTAGATATGTGGAATAGAATTGAAGACCCAGAATTAAACCCACACACCTATGGTCAGTTGATCTTTGTCAAAGGAGCTAAAACCATCTAGTAGAAAAAAAGATAGCATTTTCAATAAATGGTCCTGGTTCAACTGGAGGTCAGCATGGAGAAGAATGCAAATTGAACCAGTCTTATCACCTTGTACAAAGCTTAAGTTCAAGTGGATCAAGGACTTCCACATCAAACCAGATACACTCAAATTAATAGAAAAAATAATGGGGAAGAGTCTCGAACACATGGGCTTTGGGGAAAATTTCCTGAACAAAACACCAATGGCTTATGTTCTAAGATCAAGAATCAATAAATGGGACCTCATAAAACTGCAAAACTTCTGTAAGGCAAAGGACACTGTCATTAGGATAAACAGCAACCAACAGTTTGGGAAAAGATCCTTACCAATCCTTTTTCTTAACTGAAGAGAAAGAACTACAGGCAAATAGGAACACCGAGGGAAAGGTAATAACCTTTACTAGTGAAGAGGACCTTTTCAGTTTTAATTAGCTACTTCTATTGCTCTTCCTCGAAACATAACATCTCAGGATGTAAGAAGTGTAGTTGGTTTCTCATTTACTTAAGAGTAAATATCTGCATTATAAGTAAATACATACTGTATTTATCTTTCTGGGTCTTGTTTACCTCACTCAGATAGATGGTTTTCTAGTTCCTTCCATTTGCTTGCAAATTCCATGATGTCATTTTTAACAATTGAGGAACACTAAGTTGTGCAAATGTACCACATACCCCACATATCTTTTATCCATTCTTCAGATGGACATGGCAAATAGGAATCGATATAGAGAGTGAAAAAAGTCACTCACTTCTTTGGTATGGTACTTGAGATGAGGATGGTCATTTGGTCTGTTTTTTTCGTTTCGTTTTGTTTTGTTTTTTTGTTTTTTGTTTTTTTTTGTTTTTTTGTTTGTTTGTTTTAGGTAATTGTTGGTACACTTCCCTAGACCAGTTGTTAAGTAGAATGATTTTGCCTTCCTGAGTAGAATGATTTTGCTCATTGTACATTATCACCATCTGTCACATATATATTTGGGAAGATTTTTTCCCATATGTATGATATCAGTTAATTCTATTAAAGGTTTCTTTGTTCTTATCTTTTATTGGGTATTTTCTTTATTTATATTTCAAATGTTATCCCTTTTTGGGTTTTCCCTCATAAACCCTTTATCCTATTCTGTTAAGGGTTTCTACTGCAGAAAAGAAGCTTTTGATCTCATGAGATTCCAAATCTCCATTTTTGACATTATTTCTTAAGCTAGTGAAGTCATATTTAGAAATCCCTTTCCTTATCTTTAAATGTACCTAATTTATCCTCAAGTAGTTTCAGTTTCAGGTATAATACTTGGGTAGGCCATTGATCCATTTGTAACTGACTTTTGTGCAGGATGAGACACAATTTTTTTTTAATTGGAGATTTTATTTTTATTTACATTTCAAATGTTATTCCTTTTCTTGGTTTCCCGGACATAAGCTTTTAATTCAATTTTCCTCCCCTTCTTCTATAAGGGTTTTCCCCCCAATTCTGCCAACATACCCCTACACTGGGTGTCCAACCTTGTCAGAACCAAGTGCTTCTCCTTCCATTGGTGCCCAAGAAGGCCTTCCTCTGCTACATATACAGTTGGAACCATATCTTTGGGTAGTGGTTTAGACACTGGGAACTCTGGTTAGTAGACATTGATGTTCTTATGGGTTGCAAGCCCCTTCAGCTCTTCAGTCTTTCCTCTAATTCCTCCAACAGGGGTCCCATTCTCAGTTAAGTTGTTTACTGCTAGCATTTGCCTCTGTATTTGACATGCTCCGGCTGTGTCTCTCAGGAGAGATCTATATCCGGTTCCTGTCAACATGCCCTTCTTAGCTTCATCAATCTTATCTAGTCTTAGTGGCTGTATATGTATTTAATGGGCACATGTGGGGCAGACTATGAATGGCCATTCCTTCAGTCACTGCTCTAAACTCTGCCTTCATATCTCCTCTTATGAATATGTTTGTTCCCCCTTTTAAGAAGGAGTGAAGCATTGGCATTTTGGTCATCCTTTTTCTTAAACTTTATGAGGTCTGTGTGTTGTATCTTGGGTAATTCGAGCTTTTGGGCTAATATTCACTTATCAGTGAGTACATATCATATGTGATTTTCTGTGATTGGGTTACTTCACTCAAGATGAGATTTTCTCGTTCAATCCATTTGCCTATGAATTTCATGAGGTCATTGTTTTTGATAGCTGAGTAGTATTCCATTGTGTAGATGTACCATATTTTCTGTATCCATTCCTCTGTTGAAGGGCATCTGGGTTTTTTTCCCGCTTCTGGCTATTATAAATAAGGCTGCTATGAACAAAATGGAGCATGTTTCTTTGTTGTATGTTGGAACATCTTTTGGGTATACGCCCAGGAGAGGTATAGCTGGGTCCTCAGGTAGTGCAAAGTCTAATTTACTGAGGAACCTCCAGAATGAATTCCAGAAGTGGTTGTATCAGTTTGCAATCCCAAAAACAATGGAGGAGTGTTCCTCTTTCTCCACATCCATGCCAGCATCGGTTGTCATCTGAATTTTTGATCTTAGCCATTCTGATTGGCATGAGGTGGAATCTCAGGGTTGTTTTGATTTGCATTTCTGTGATGACTAAGGATGTTGAACATTTCTTTAGGTACTTCTTAGCCATTCAATATTCCTCAGCTGTGAATTCTTCTTTTGCTCTGTACTCCATTTTTAATAGGGTTATTTGGCTCTCTGGATTCTATCTTCTTGAGTTCTTTATCTATATATTGGATATTAGTCCTGTATCAGATGCTGGATTGGTAAAGATCTTTTCCCAATGTATAGGTTGCCATGTTTTTCTAATGACAGTGTCCTTTGCCTTACAGAAGCTTTGCAATTTTATGAGTTCCCATTTGTCGATTCTGGATCTTAGAGCATTAGCCATTGGTGTTTTGTTCAGGAAATTTTTCCCTAAAGCCCACGTGTCTGAGACTCTTCCCCACTTTTATTCTATTAGTTTGAGTGTATCTGTTTTGATGTGGAGGTCCTTGATCTAATTGGACTTAAGCTTTTTACAGGGCGATAAAAATGGTTCAATTTGCATTCTTCTACATGCTGACCTCCATTTGAACCAGCACCATTTGTTGAAAATGCTATCTTTTTTCCATTGGATGGTTTTAGCTCCTTTGTCAAAGGTCAAATGACCATAGATGTGTGGGTTCATTTCTGGGTCTTCAATTCTATTCTACTGATATACTTGCCTGTACAAATACTATAAAGTTTTTTTTTTATCACTATTGCTCTGTAATATTGCTCGAGGTCAGGGATGGTGTTTCCCCACAAGTTCTTTTATTGTTGAGTATAGTTTTTGTAATTCTGTGTTTTGTTTTATTCCAAATCGATTTGAAAATTACTCTTTCTAACCTGTGAAGAATTGTCTTGGAATTTTGATGAAGATTACATTGAGTTGAATCCGTAGATTGTTTTTGGCAAAATGTCTTTTTACTATATTAATCCTGCCAATCCATGAGCATAGGAGGTCTTTCCATCTCCTGAGATGTTCTTCAATTTCTTTCTTCAGAGATATAAAGTTCTTGTCATACATATCTTTCACTTGCTTGGTTAGAGTCACAGATGTATGACTATTGTGAAGGGAATCCTTTCCCTAATTTCTTTCTCAGCCATTTTATCCTTTGAGTAGAGTAAGGCAACTGATTTGTTTGGGCTAATTTTATACCCAGCCACTTCTCTGAAGTTGTTTATCAGGCTTAGTAGTTCTCTGGTGGAACTTTTGGAGTACTTAACTATACTATCATATCTTCTGCAAATTGTTATATTTTGACTTCTTCCTTTCCAATGTTCATCCCTTTGGCCTCCTTTTGTGGTCTGATTGCTCTGGCTAGAACTTCAAATACTATATTGAATAAGTAGGGAGAAAGTAGGCAGCCTTGTCTAGTCCCTGATTTTAGTGGGATTGCTTCAAGTTTCTCTCCTTTTAGTTTAATGTTAGCTACTAGTTTGCTGTATATTGCTTTTACTATGATTAGGTATGGGCTTTGAATTGCTGATCTTTCCAGGATGTTATAATGAAGGGGTGTTGAATTTTCTCAAGTGCTTTTTCAGCCTCTAAGAAAATTATCATGTGGTTTTTATCTTTGAGTTTATATAGTGGGCTAAGTTGATGGATTTCCATATATTGAATGATCCCTGCATCCCTGGGATAAACCCTACTTGATCATGATGGATGATTGTTTTGATGTGTTGTTGGATTTGGTTTGTAAAAATGTTATTGAGTATTTTTACGTTGATAGTCAAAAGGGAAATTTGTCTGAAGTTCTATTTCTTTGTTGGTCTTTGTGTGGTTTAGGTATAAGTATAATTATGGATTCATAGAAGGAATTTGGTAGTGGTTTGTCTGTTTCTATTTTGTGGAAAAGTTTATACAGTATTGGTATGAGATCTGCTATGAAGGTCTGATAGAATTCTGCACTTTATAAATCCATCTGGTCCTGGGCTGTTTTTGGTTGGGAGACTTTGATTATCAGATTCTATTTCTTTAGGAGTTATGGGGTTTCTTAGATGGTTAATATTTTTCTGATTTTTGGTACCTGGTATTTGTCTAGAAAATTGTCCATTTCCTCCAAATATTCCAGTTTTGTTGAGTATAGGCTTTTTTAGTAGGATCTCCTGAAGTTTCCTCAGATTCTGTTGTTATGTCTCCCTTTTCATTTCTGATTTTCTTAATTTGGATACACTTTCTGTGCCCTCTGTTTATTCTGGCTAGGGTTAATTTATCTTTTTGGTTTTCTCAGAGAACCAGCTTTTGGTTTTGTTGATTCTTCCTATAGTCCTTTTTGTTTCTACTTTGTTGATTTCAACCCTGAGTTTGATTATTTCCTGCCTTCTACTCCTCTTGGGTATATTTGCTTAACTTTTGTTTTAGAGCTTTTAGGTGTGCTATCAAGCTGCTGATGTATGCTCTCTCCTGTTTCTTTTTGCAGGCACTCAGAAATATGGGTTTTCCACTTAGCATTTCTTTCAGTGTATCCCATAAGTTTGGGTATGTTGTGCCTTCATTTTTATTAAATTCTAAGAAGTCTTTAATTTCTTCCTTTATTTCATCCTTGACCAAGTTATCAATGAATAGAGCATTGTTCAACATCCATGTATATGTGGGCCTTTTGTCATTTTTTTGTTGTTATTGAAGACCAGCCTTAGTCCATTGTCATCTGACAGGATGCTTGGGATTATTCCTATCTTCCTGTATCTGTTGAGGCCTATTTTGTGTCCGATTATATGGTCAGTTTTGGAGAAGGTACCATGAGGTGCTGAAAGAAGATGTATCCTTTCATTATAGGATAAAATGTTCTATAAATATCTGTTATGTCCATTTGGTTTATGTTATTGTTGTAAAAATATAAAAAATAAAGTGCTGTCTTTTGTCTTTTATCTGCTCTAGGGCTAGCACTGATATCTGATAGTTATCTTAAAACTCAGTCAGCAAAGCCTCTCAAATGCTCTGCTCCATCCCATATCACACTGCTGAAGGCCTCTCTCTGAGCCTGGCAACGATCTCTCTCCCTATCTAGTTTCCAAGGCAGGTTTCCATGCCAGAAACACACATCCCAATTCTGCCGTGGCCCAGTGTCTCCAGCCACCTCACACTTTCCTACACTCAAACCGTCACATAAAAGAACACACAACACAACCTTTGACCCAATTGATAAGATATAATTGCCCACCTAAACATACAATGCCCAATACATATCCATCCCTTAAGAACATTAATAACAACCTATAAATACACAGAGTGGAATTTTACGTCAGCTTCCATTTTCTCTCTGCCATGGCTAGTCTCTATGTCCCTCCTATTTCTCCTCTTCCTCCCCGGCCCCCTCCCCCTCCAAACTTTTCTGCTGCCCATTCTTCCTTCTCATCAAATGACAGGCCTCCTTCTATCCTGTACCTGCCCTCACCTGTATTTTACAAAGTAAATGTGGAGAAGGTTCTGGTAAAGTCACCTGAGTCCTGAGTACATGACTAGGCATCTGTCCTTGGGGCAGTGGAATTAGCATCAAAATACAGATAACTTCAGGGCAAACCACAACAGGTTTAAAACTTCTGTTAGTTTCTCTACGTCTCTGTTCAATTTCTGTTTCCACGATCTGTCCTTTAATGAGAGTGGGGTATTGAAATCTCCTACTATTATTGTGTGAGGTGCAATGTGTGATTTGAGCTTTAGTAAGGTTTCTTTGAAGAATGTAGTTGCCCTTGCACTTGGACCATAGATATTTAGGATTGAGAGTTCATCTTGGTGAACCAATATCAGTTGAATCCCTTATCCACTCATCCTTGATTTCTGACCACAGCATTAATGGCCTAATATTGTTTTTACATTTAGTACTTGCATTTTCATATGCCAAGATTTCTATCAAATTCCAAAATTACAAAAAAATCAACTGACTTCTAATTTCATTTTTAGGCAATTTACAAATTATAGTATATCATTTCTTTATTGTATTTTTTCATACAATGGGTCATAATCTATAGATCCTTTATATCCATAAAATGATTTTATTCAGTATATTGCAAATATTTTATTATACTTCTTTAGTGATTTTTAGCAATAAAAAGAAACTCTTAAATTACTTGAAAAAAATACTTGTCTGGTATTAGGGTCTGTTATAGTTTTATTCACAGCTCAAACAAATCTTTGTAAAAAAAAAAATAAGTGAAGTCTTTTCCAGAGCCTTGTACAATGTTTGTAAATGTAGCAAACTTTTTCTTGGGCTCCTCAATTTGTTCCAAGCTCTTGAATCCACTAAATGACATTGTTCTATAGCAGCAGCATCAAATTAAAATTCTTCTTGTGTATCAGAATATTAGCATTCTCTGAGCAACTGATCTTTGACTATATTTTTCCCATCGCTCTGTTTTATTCTAAACCATTGCCATTGCAGACTGGCATCTAGTAGAGCTTTCACAAATCCTGTCCAGTCTTAGGGAATAATTATATTTTGAGTAGGCCATTTGTTTAGAATTTGATTCACATAAGGGAAATGTCTCTCATAGGAAATTGTGGCCTCTTTAAACATCTTAGATTATCACACACAACATCATCCTATCTTGTCCTAAACTTGTTAGACCTCATTAGGTGACATATGGTATGCAACTATTGGGAGAGGTGTTGATGGTGATCTCATAACCCAGGACCAACTGACCCTAACTCTGGTGGTGTGGTAGGTTTGACATTAATTCTTTCTCTCAAAAGAGGTTGTTTCATCAAATTGTCTTCCCACCATTTCAGCTTTCCTTTGTCCTGATCAGTGGGAAAGCTTCTTTATTTTATTTTTTCTTCTTTTATTTTCTCCTGCAAGAAACTCCTATCCTCTTGCTCACTCGCCAGGTCAGAGCACTCTTCTTTTCTTTGTTTATTTCTTCCTTGCTTTTTTTTGAAATCTTGTGTGTTTTATTTATATTATTGGATGTTTTTATTTACATTTCAAATGTTATCTCCTTTTCCAGTTTCCAGTCCATAAACCCTTTATCATATGCCCCCTCCCCCTTCTGCTGTAAGCATGTTCCCCCACCCAACTACCAACCACTTCCTGCCTTCCTGCTATGACTTCACCTATACTAGCACATCCAGCCTAGGCAGAACCAAGGGCTTCTCTACCACTGGTGCTCCAACAAGGTCATCCTCTGCTACATATGCAGGTATAGCCATGGGTTTGTCTGTGTGCACTTTTTGATGGTGGTTTATTCCCTGGGAGCTCTGTTTGGTTGGAATTGTTCTTATGTGAGTGCATACACCTTCATCTCCTTCAAACTTTTCTCTAACTCCTCCAATGGAGAACACATTCTCAGTTCAATGGTTGTCTTTGAGCATCCGCCTCTGTATTTGTCTTGCTCTGGTACAGCCTCTCAGGAGACAGGTATATCAGGCTCCTTTCAGCATATACTTCCTAGCATCACCAATATTGGCTGGATTGGTGGCTGTATGTCTATGGTCTGGATCCACAGGTGGAGAAGGCTCTGAATGGCCATTCCTTAAGTCTCTGCTCCAAACTTTGTTTCCAGATCTCCTCCTATGAATATTTTTGTTGCCCCTTTTAAGAAGGACTGAAGCACCCACGCTTTGTTCATCTTCCTTCCTGAGCTTCATGTAGTCTATGGATTGTGTCTTGGTTAATCCCAGCTTTCAGATTAATATCCACTTATGGTGAGTGCATATTATGTGTGGGTTTCTTTGTGTGTGTGTGTGTGTGTGTGTGTGTGTGTGTGTGTGTGTGTGTGTGTGTGTGTGTGTTGGGTTACCTCCTCAGGATGATATTTTCTAGTTCCATCCAGATGCCTATGAATTTCATGATGACATTGTTTTCAATAGCTGAATAGTACTCTGTTTTTAGAGGCACAACATTTTCTGTATCCATTCCTCTGTTGAAGGACATCTGGGTTCTATTCCAGATTCTGATTATTATAAATAAGGCTGCTATGAACAAAGTGGAACATGTGTCCTTGCTATATGTTGGAGCTTCTTTTGAGTATATACCCAGGAATGGTGTAACTGGGTCCTTAGGCAGTATTATGTCCAATTTTTAGAGTAACCTCCAGACTGATTTTCAGAGTGGCTGTACCAGATAGCAATCCCACCAATAATGGGGAAGAGTTCCTCTTTCTGTGCATTGTCATCCACATCCACTTTCACCTGAGTTTTTGATCTTAGCTATTCTGACTGGTTTGAGGTGGAATCTTAGGGCTGTTTGGATTTGCATTTTCCTATGACTAAGAATGTTGAACATTTCTTTAGGTACTTTTCAACCATTCAATATTCCTCAGCTGAGAATTCTTTGTTTAGCTCTGTACTCCATTTTTAAAAATAGGGTTATTTGACTGTCTGGAGTTTAAATTCTTGAGTTTTTGTTTATGTTGGATATTAGCTCTCTATTAAATGTATGATTACTAAAAGACCTTTTCCCAAACTATTGGTTGCCATTTGCCTTATGACAATGTCTTTTGCCTTACAGAATCTTTGCAATTTTATGAATTATTGATTCTTGATCTTATAGAACAATCCATTGGTGTTCTGATCAGGAAATTTTCCCCAGAGTCCATGTGTTTGAGGCTCTTCCCCACTTTTACTTCTGTTGGTTTGAGTGTATCTGGTTGTATGTGGATATCCTTGTGCTACTTGGACTTGAGATTTGTACTGGGCAAGAAGAATGGATCAATTTGCATTATTCTACATTCTGACCGCCAGTTGAATGAGCACTATTTCCTGAAAATGCTATCTTTTTTCCACTGGATTGTTTTAGCTTCTTTTTTAAAGTGACAAGGATCAAGTGATCATAGATGTGTGCATTTATTTATGGGTTTTCAATTCTATTCCTGTCTCTGTACCAATACCATGCAGTTTAATATCACAATTGAAGTGTAATACAGCTTGAGATCAGGAATGGTGATTTTCCCAGAAGTACTTTTATTATTGAGGATAGTTATCGATAACATGGATTAATGTTATTCCTTATGGATTTTCAAATTGCTCTAAGTCTAGGAAAAACTGAGCTGGAATTTTGATGGGTATTGTACTGAATCTGCAGATTGTTTTAAGCAAGATGGCCACTTTTACAATACTGATCTGGCCAATCCACGAGCATGAGAAATCTCTCTATCTTCTGAGATATTCTTTAATTTTTTTCTTCAGAGACTAGGAGTTCTTGTTATACAATTCTTTCACTTGCTTGGTTAGAGTCACACCAAAGTATTTTATATTATTTGTGACTATCGTGAAAGGTGTAGTACCTGTAATTTCTTTCTCAGCCTGTGTACCTTTTGAGTAGAGAAGAGCCACTGATTTGTTTGAACTAATTTTATATCCAGCCACTTTGCTTAAGTTGTTTATTAGTCTGAGAAGTTCTCTGGCGGAACTTTTAGGGTCACAAAACATACTATCATATCATCTGCAGTTAGTGATATTTTGAATTCTTTCTTTCCAATTTGTATCCCTTTGTCTTCTTTTGTTGTCTGATTCCTCAGGCTAGGACTTTGAGTACTATGTTGAAAAGGTATGGAGAGAGTGGGAAGCCTTGTCTAGTCCCTGATTTTAGTGGGATTGCTGCAAGTTCCTCTCCATTTAGTTTAATGGTGGCTACTGGTTTGCTGTATATTGCTTTTACTCTGTTTAGCAGAGTAATCTGGACCTTGATTTCCTGATCTTTCCAAGACTTTTATCACGAAGGGGTGTTGAATTTTGTCAAAAGCTTTCTTGACATCTAATGTGATGATCATGCAGTTTTTTCTTTGAGTTTTCTTATATAGTGGATTCTTTTATAGATTTCTGAATATTGAACTATCAATGCATCCTGGGGATGAAACCTACTTGATCATGATTGATGATTGTATTGATAGGTTCCTAGATTCAGTTTGCAAGAATTGTATTGAGTAATTTCACATCAATATTTATAAAGGAAATTGGTCTAAAATTTTCTTTCTTTGTTGGGTCTTTTGAGGTTTTGGTGTAAGCATAATTGTGACTTCATAAAAGGAATTGGGTGGGGTTCCTTCTGTTTCTATTTTGTTGAAGAGTTTGGAGAGTATTGGTATTAGGTTTTCTAGGAAGTTCTGATAGAATTCTGCACTAAATACATCTGGTCCTTGGCTTTGTTTCGGTGGGAGACTTAAAATAACTGCTGCTATTTCTTTAGGAGTTATGGGACTGTTTAGCTGGTTTATCTGATCTTGATTTAACTTTGGTACCTGGTATTTGTTTAGAAAATTGTTCATTTCATTCAGATTTTCCAGTTTTGTTGAGTATAGACATTTGTAGTTGTATATGATGATTTTTTTTTGAATTTCCTCAGAATCTGTTATGTTACTCTTTTCATTTCTGATTTTTTTTATTTGGATACTCTCTCTCTGTGCCCTCTGGTTATCTCTCTAAGGCTTTATCCAGCTTGTTAGTAATCTCAAAGATCCACCTCAATGTTTTGTTGATTCTTTGTTTATTTCTTTTTGTTTCTACTTGGTTCATTCCAGTCTTATATTTGATTATTTCCTGCTGTCTATTCCTCTTGCGTCTATTTGCTTCATTTTGTTCTAGAGCTTTTAGGTGTGCTGTCAATCTCCTAGTGTATGCTCTCTAGTTTCTTTTTGGAGGCACTGAGAGCTATGAGTTTTCCTTGTAGCAATGTTTTCATTGTGTCCCATAAGTTTGGGTACATTGTGCCTTCATTTTCATCAAGTTCTAAAGTCTTTAATTTCTTCCTTTATTTCTTCTTTGATCAAGTTATCATTGAGTAGAGCACGGTTTGGGCTTCCTGTAGTTTTTCTTGTTATTGAAGACCATCCTTAGTCCATGGTGATTTGATAGGATGCATGGGATTATTTCAAATTTCTTGTATCTGTGGAGGCTTGTTTATATGGTCAATTTTGGAGATGGTATTATGAGATACTAACAAGAAGTTATATTCTTCTGATTTAGGAAGAAATGTTCTATAGATATATATTAAATCCATTTGGTTCATAACTTCCATTTGTTTCTCTGTGTCTCTGTTCAGTTTCCGTTTCCATGATCTGTCCATTGCCTGGAATGGGGTGTTGAAGCCTCCCACTATTAGTATGACATATAATATGTGCTTTGACCTTTAGTAATGTTTCTTTTATAAATGAAGGTACCCTTGCATTTGGACCAGAGATATTCAGGATTAAGAATACATCTTGGTGGATTTTTATCTTTGATGAGTATAAAGTGTCCTTCCTTATTTTTTTGATGACTTTCGGTTGAAAGTTGATTTTCTTTGATATTAGAATGATATTAGAATTAATCCAGCTTGTTTTGGGGACCATTTGCTTGGCAAATTTTTTTCTAGCCTTTTATTCTGAGGTTGTGTCTGTCTTTGTCACTCACGTGTGTTTCTTATATGAAGGAAAATGCTGGGTCGTCTGTAAGTCACCAGTCTGTAAGTCTATGTCTCTTTATCGAGAAATTGAATCCATTGACATTAAGAGATATTAAGGAATAATACTTATTGCGTCCTGTTATTTTTGTTGTTATAAGTGGAATTATATTTGTGTGTCTCTCTTCTTTTGGGTTTGTTGCAAGAAGATTACATTCTTGCTTTTTCAAGGGTGGAGTTTCCACCCTTGTGTTTTCTATCTATTATCCTTTGTAGGGCTGGGTTTGTGGAAAGATTTGTATAAATTTGGTTTTGTCCTAGAATATCTTGATTTCTTTATCTATATTAATTGTGAGTCTTGCTGGATTCAGTATCCTGGGCTGACAATTGTGTTCTCTTAGGGTCTGTATGACATCTGTCCAGGATCTTCTGGCTTTCATAGTCTCTGGTGGGAAGTTTGGTATAATTAAGAAAGGTCTGCATTTGTATGTTAATTTATATATTAATTAAATTGTCTATTAATTCTTGAAGCAAACTATATGTGGCAAGCATTTTATCCTGATCAGAGTTAGTCTCTTCATTCCAGTGGTTGTTTTCTTTCCTACACAGACAGTTATTTTTTTAAATCATCTCATTTGTTTGCATCTTCTCTCTTTTCTGTTCTTTAGAGGTCATAGACATAAAATGTTATCATTGTTCATGCTGATATAGTGTAGCCTCAATCTTCCATCCTAGCAGACAGAGTTTATGTTATGATGTTCACCTTTTTTTCACCCAAGTTGATGTTCTCTACAGATTGAAAGACAAGTGTGAGTTTATAGTTTTCTGCAAGTAGACATTTATTTATTGAAGAACCTGTCTCTTCTTCAGTGCACATTTTTTGATCATTCATCAAAAATCAACAGGCTATTGATGATTGTCCCTACAGAGTTCTGTCTTTGGTCCATGGTCATGCTTCTTTGTCTACTCTGGTTACCATTATTCTTGATATCAGGTATTCTGACATGTCCACGTGTTTTGCGTTCCAGATTAATTCAGCTTATTGGCATCATGTTTTTATCTTTGGAATTTCAATATTGTTTTTAATAGTTCTCAAATAATACCACTGGTGTTTTATTAAAGTTATATTGAATATATAAATCAATTTTTGTTTTCAGGGTTAATTCTTTATATCATTTTCCTGTAAGTTATTTTCTTTTCTCTGTGTATCTACCTCAATATCTTTAATAGTGTTTTACTATAGAGGCGATTCATTTCCAAGGTTAAACTTATTTCTGGGTATTTTCTTGATTGTTAGCTGTTTTGATTGTGATTACTTTCGTGATTTCTTTCTCAGCAAGTTCATCTGTCTATGCAAATGTGACTATCCTATATAGTTTAATTTTGTACACAACAAATTTTCTGAATTAAGACATCAATTTTAATAATTTATTGATTTTAGGTTTCTCTGCTCATAAAAGCATGTAATCTTTTAACTGTGACAGTTGACCCTGTACCTTGTTATAATACACTATTAATCTAAACCAAACATTGCATTGTGGATTAAAATATAACTACAGAACTGTAAATAACGCAGAAACTTATTTAGCAATGATACCTAAAAAATTTCATGAAGCAAATTGAATCCAAACTACTACTTTCAATAACTACTTTGGTAAATTAACTATGTTAAAATTATAATTCATAAAATGGCTATGTCTATACATAATATACATAGCCCAATAATCTATAAATTCAATGCAATGAGGAATTTATATTTTAAAGAATGCCAAATTCCCCATTTGAATTTAAGTAAACCACAGTTATAGTGTAGACAACTTAATAATTTGTTGTCTATGTGTATACATATGCACATTATAAGAATTATTTGATACATGGTATAAGCAGTGGGAAGAATACATAGTTCAGTGTATGCAATAATAAATATCAGAATACTGACCCTGGAATATTTGTAGTGCATTGAAGAACAAATGAATTTTAGAAAGTTTTAACTAATATAAAACATAAAAATTATGTTAGATAATATAAAGGAAATATATTTCTCTTTTTAATTAATTTGTAGGCAGCACAGTAAACTAGTAATGGTTACCTAAATGCAAGAAGTTAATACTTAGAATATATAGAAAAATTTTAGGTAATAAACACAAAGGAAGTTTAATTGAATAGCATATATAAACACACACTGAACATCTAAATTATAAGAAATATACATGTTTGTGCTTACTGACATGTATGTAGATGTTAACGTATGTTGAGTTTCACATGGAAACATCACCTACATTGTCTATCCAGGTGGCTTCAGGTATGCTTCCTCAGGAGTTATCCGCCTTTATTTCCTTTGTTGAAACATGACCACCCGTAACTTGCTATGTAAACTAAATTAGCTTGCTAATAGTCCTCAGAACCATCCCTTATAACCATCTCTCAGTACTGATATTATGAGTATGTTCCTCTCTTTGTCATTTTAAAAATATGTCTTATGGGGAATGAGTTCAGATCCTTGAGAAATGCAAGGATCTGAGGAATCCTCAACTGAGGAATCTCTCCAGCCCCCAAACTGCTGATATTTTGAAACCACCGAAACACAAAACAAATACTATCTTGTATATGTCTTTGTCACAAAATTTAGAAGCCTACAAATATTAGCCATGACTATCAAATATTTCTAAATATATGGTCTATGCTATGACTGTGTGACAAAAAATAGTACCATAGCATAAAACTGTCTTTCTTATTTATTTTTACATTTTTACAATGATACAAAATTTTATTGAGAGCACTATCATGTACATTTCATTTTATAAATCATCATTGTTTTTTACAATGCACAAAGTACTAGTCATATGTGAGAGTAATTTTAATTAGGTTTTAAAAGTAAAATAGTTTGATAATGAATAGAGAATAATTTTGGATTTTTTTTTACTTTTAAAAATTTAACATTTTACATTCCAAATTTTATTCCTCACCTCTTCCACCCTCCAACTGTTTCACATCTCATACCTTATCCCTGACCACCCATGACTACACAAGGATGTCCCAATCTGCCTCCCCATCAGACCTTTAAAAACCCTGGGTCCTCCAATCTCTTGAGGGTTAGGTGCATCTTCTTAGACTGAACCAAGAGCAGGCAGTCCTCTGCTGTATATGTGTTGGGAGGTGGGCTCATTCAGCTGGTGTATGCTGCCTGGTTGGTGATCCAGTGTCTGAGAGATCTCATGTGTCCAGATTATATTGAGACTGCTAGGCCTCCTATAAGTTGCCCTTCTCTTCAGCTTCTTCCAGCTTTTCCTTAATACAACCACAGGGTTCAGTAGTTTCTGTTCATTGGTTGGGTGCAAATGTCTTCATTTGACTCTTTCAGCTGCATATTGGGACTCACTAAGGACAGTCATGATAGGTC
This sequence comes from Rattus rattus, assembly GCF_011064425.1. Taxonomy (NCBI): domain Eukaryota; kingdom Metazoa; phylum Chordata; class Mammalia; order Rodentia; family Muridae; genus Rattus; species Rattus rattus. The sequence continues at coordinate 168,147,885 of NC_046157.1, read as the reverse complement.
CCTTTGTGTGGGTGCTCCATAGTCTCAGTAATAGTGTCAGGCTTCCCCTTAAACCTGATGTGACTTTGGGCCTGTAGCTAGACCTTCTTTTCCTCAGGCTCTTATCCAATTCCATCACTGAAGTTCTTTCAGACAGGAACAATTATGGGTCAGAGTTTTGACTTTGGGATAGCAACCCCATCCCTCATTTGATGCCCTGTCTTTCTGCTGGAGGTGGGCTTTACAAGTTCCTTCTCTGCACTGTAAGGCATTTCATCTAGGGTCCCTTCCTTTGAGTCTTAAGAGTATCTAACTTCTCAGGTCTTTGGTACATTCTGAAGGGTCCTCCCAAATCCTACCTCCCAAGGTTGCCTGTTTTCGTACTTTCTGCTTGTCCTCATGGCTTCAGTTCTTTTGCCCCACCCAATACTAGACCACCTTCCCCTCTCCTATATGCTCTGTCCCCTTTCCCTCACAGGTTCCTCCTTCCCTTCCACATTGTGGTTGCTTTCTTCTCCCCCCTAAGTGAGACAGAGGTGTCCTTTATTGGGCCCTTCAGCTTGTTGTTTTTTGAGTTCTGTGGACTGTATCGTGGGTATTCTGTAATTTTGGGGGACTAATATCCACTTATTAGTGAGTACCTTTTGTATCTGAGTTAACTCCCTTGGGAAAATATTTTCTAGGTCAATCCATTTGCCTCCAAAACTCAGCATGTCCTCATTCTTAGTAGTTGGATAGTATTGCACTTGTGGTACAAATGGACCACGTTTTCTGTATCATTCTTCTCTCATAGGACGTCTGGGTTGTTTCCAGTGTCTGGCTATTAGAAATAAGGCCACTATGAAAATAGTGGAACACATGCCCTGGGGCATGGTGGGGCATCTTTTGAGTCTATTTCCTAAAATTGTCTTTCTTATAAGTGAAAAATATAAATGAAGCTTATCCTGGTGAGCTTCACATGGGGAGACTAATGTGCTCACAGTGTGAAGGACAGAGTTGTCTAGAGGCTTCTTAACTCTCGTGTTAGCTTTATTAATGAATACTCAGATGTCATCTGTGGGCAACTGTAAGGCCTTCTCACGCTCAGTGACTTAATGCTAGAATTGTACACCTCTGCAAGGGCCTGCAAAACTATAATGTTCTGATGGAACTTGGTGTAAACATTTTTTTCATTAGGAAACTGAGTTCTCTAAAACCGAGTTATTAGTACAAAAAGACAACCTGAATCAAATTCTGGACCCAATTTGGAAATGAATTACTCATAAACATTTTATCCAAATGTCCTCACGAAGATACAGAATTCTAAAGCTATTCTGGCAAGGTAAATCAGGATCATACACATACAAGTTTTGTTATGTAACCATATTTGTGACATTTGTGAGTTAAAAATGACATAAATATTTAATCCTATTAGATCCAATAAATACAGTGAAATCACATCATGCCAAATTAGAGACTACTTACCAGTTGAGATAGGAAAATGCTTAAATGGGAACATATCTAATAAGATTCTGAGAAATACTTTCTCCAAGCTACCTGATCCATAGGTAAAAGCTATATTTGCAATAAAGGAAAATGAAATTACATGTCTTTTATGGAATGTGCCTAATAGTGAATTATATAGTTTTTCATAATTATAAACATTACATTTAGACTATAGAAAGACAGTGCTGCACGTGATGAGGTAAAATCATTGTGAAATGATCTTTTCTGTTTCAGTGTCTACTGAGGAATCCACTGGTGCTGACCCAGACATTCTGCCAAGTCACAAAGTCTCTGACTCTTAATTCATCTGGATATTTTTTACCCAAATTTTTACAAAGTCACTTTTTAATAGTACCAACAAATGCCTCTGTCTTCACAGGTAGATACTACTTCTTACTGTGCTTATTTCAAGATTATCACATTGTGCATGTTTTAGTGTGACATATATTAAAAAATATGTAAACAATGTCATGTAAGGAGAAGACAGAAAGTAAAACATACTTGAGTGCCATTTGCTAAAACTATCAAAACAAGAACATTCCCAACACCACATAAATATTTTTAATACATAAAATTTCACAGTGATTTATGTATAGTTCCTTTTTCCTGCCTCCCTTTATACATACCTGCCCATTTCCTTTCCCCTCTTGTTTAAGAAACAACTCTTTGCAAGCCACAGTATATCCTTCTTTTAACTTCTTCTACACCTTTTACCTTGTAGTCAAAGTACAAGTGTTCTTCTTGTATTTTTTAAGTACTCAGTCTATAGTCGATGTTTTTCTAAAATATGCACATTGACTACTGATCTTTCTAATTCTTTGACCAGAAACTGTATGATTCAGATTTGTTTGAACTTAATCCATTGTAATTATTCTGGGCAATTATTCATTGTAATATTTCTTCTTATCTGCCAAAGTGGAGTAGGAATTTGTAATCCTAATAAGCCCATATGAAAAGACATGCAATCCACGCATTTTATTTACTAGCCATATACCTAGGTTGAGCAAATCTAGGGCTATAGTAACATTTCCCCAGGTATAAAAATCCTTGGTCCTTGTTGTTTCTCCTGGCTATGCAGTTCTGATCTAGGGCTCCTTCTCTCCTTCCCCCTTTCTCCATGCAACCCCCTCTTTCTATCATGTAGTTCCCCCCTTTTTAATCCATTACCCAATAACAGCCTCTAGCCTTTTATTAAATGTGGGACACAGCTCATATGGCATTATTTGAGTACATTAGGATCTGCTGATCGGGGCAATCACATCTTGAGGAAAAAGTATTTAGAATTAGAAGATAAAAAATATCAGAAACATCAGATAAGCCCACTATACCAGAAAAAGCCCACTCTTTTGTAATACAGTTATTTACATATTATTATACTAAGAGATATAATAGTATATTTAATATTAATTTTCTAAACAATGTCATAATCTCTAAGCCCACTAATATTACTTCATGCCTATTTGTAAAAGGTGTTCTATGTTTGTCACTGAAGAGCAGTTGCTATTGTATACACTGTCAATCTTAAAAGTGTATTGAGAGTTTGACTCTCTGAAAGACACGGTAAGTGAAGTATTTAAATGTTTTAGAATTAATCAAAATTTGATTAACATAATAGTTCATTTTAGGCTACAAAGTCAAGCAGGCATATTACAGTGGTTAGTGTAAAGAGTGAAAGAATAAAAGTATTTATATTGATCTTTAAATAAACACAGAACCAAGAGATAAGAAAAAGTGAATATAAAGTATGTGAGAAAAACAAAGCCATAAAAAATAAAGCAAATCTAAAGCCAGTTATTAACAAGTGCAGAAGCCTTGATCATTATTGAGTATTCTTTTCCTTTTTCACCACCAATTTCCCATTAATATCTTCATCTCTTCATATACTCTATTAAATAAGCTTCAAAAGAAGGGATGTATTAACAATTACATGCTATACTCTGGCTTATAAGGATGAACTCTAAGTGAGTTTTGTTATCAACAGCAGTGACATAGACTCTTTTTTTTTTTCATCTTTATTAACTTGAGTATTTCTTATTTACATTTCGATTGTTATTCCATTTCCCAGTTTCCAGGCCAACATCCCCCTAACCCCTTCCTCTTCCCTTCTCTATGAGTGTTCCCCTCCCCATCCTCCCCCATTACCACCCTCCCCCCAACAATCACATTCACTGGGGGTTCAGTCTTGGCAGGACCCAGGGCTTCCTCTTCCACTGGTACTCTTACTAGGCTATTCATTGCTACCTATGCGGTTGGAGCCCAGGGTCAGTCCATGTATAGTCTTTGGGTAGTGGCTTAGTCCTGGAAGCTCTGGTTGGTTGGCATGTCTGCAGTGTTTTCAGGCTTCTATGCCAAAGCTTTAGTTTTGTCAAGCATCCAATAGTAAGTTAGTATTGCATTTTGTCATTGGGCTGTAGTTTTCTGAGGAAGTCCCTGGAAGAAACTTTCTCCATTATTCAGAGGTCTGTCACTCAAGAAAGTTATCTGAGTGGTGGCACCTCACGATAGACTCTTAAAGGAAACCCAGTGATACCTTAATGTAGACTTTTAGCAGAAAATGCCCCCTTCTATTCCAAGCAGCTATGAATTGCAAATAGCTATCACATTAATATGGTGGCCAACTCCTATTTACATGTTTAGACATTTTCTCTTTGTGGTTAATCACTGTTCTGGCTTCTTGTACTCTTTCTGATTCCTCCTCCACAATGATCCCTGAAACTTGGGAAGAGGGTCTGCTGTGCATATGTTCCATTCCGAGCTGAACATTCTTCAGTTTCTTTCTCTGGATCTTGGCCATTGTGGGCCTCTGTGTTAGTCACAATCTACTATAGATAGAAAATAATTGAGTGACTGTTTAGAGATACGTTAATCTTTGGTATAATAATAAATCATTAGAACATGAATTAATGGTATATCCAGTCAGACAAATAATAGTAGTAGCTTCTTCAGTATGGACTGTGATCTGTTCAGGCACATGATTTACATGGGCATACCTGGCCAATCATTATCTAGTTCTCAGGGTTAACATCTGGGTGTACCGAATGATTCCTTTTTTCCTTCAGGAGCATGTATAGCACCTTCCATATTACAAAAGATATATAGTCAGTAGCAGTTGATTTCTCTATGTTCGATTGGTCAAGTCTCTGATGTCTTCTACAATGTGGATTTATTGTCAAGACTGGTGAGTGACCAAGAAAAATGACAATAATCTGATGTTTCTTGTATTGGTGGTTTGAAGCCACATTGTCAACTATTCTAGAGAACATAGCACATTTTCCTCAGAAACAGTTCCCCACAACGGGATGTTAAAGGGATCAGGTGATATTTGTACAGGTAGTGAATCACAGCAAATAAAACAGAAACAAAACAAAACAAACAAAAACAAATCTAAACCCTGGACTTTGAGAATCCAAACTTTGTATAATGGTCACGAGCTCTGCTTGTCCTTTATTTCAAAGGAAAACATTCTTACATTAGTCAACATTTTTTGCACTACCATCTGGCTCCCAGGAATTAGTGGTATGCATCTTTACTTGTTGAACTATTTTACTAGCCCTAAAGTTATATTCTTCTCTTTACCTTGATTTGGTGAAGATTTTAACTAATTTGTTTGTTAGAATGGCGTAGGATGCAGTAGAGACTGTTTCTTAACTTGAACTTGGTCTGGAGATGAGTCTAATTTTCAGTCTTCCTCCTCTGATATTTAGGTGTGCTCTGCCCTACCCAGTTTAATCAGTTTTGGCTCACTTTATCAAGCTTTTAATTTCTATTCTTTGTATTATTTTTTCAGTCTGTCTCTATTGAGTTTTCTCTCATTTTAAATTAAACCCATCAACTCATTCTGTGGTGGTTTGAATAGGAATAGCACACATGGGGCAAGTGTTTGAATGCTTGGCTCATAGGCAGTGGCACTTTTAGGAGGTGTGGCCTTGTTGGTAGGTGGAGCCTTGTTGGATGAAGCTGTCACTAGAGGGCTGTGTTTGAGGTCTCAGAAGCACAAGCTAGGCCTATAATCACTTTCAATTCTGCTGCCTTCTGATCCAGATGTAATACTTTCAGCTCCTTTTTTTATCATCTTGTCTACCTATGTGCTGCCAGGCTTCCTTCCATGATGATAACGAACTCAGAAACTATAAACCATTTCCAGTTAATTCTTTTAAAAGAGGTTGCCATGGTCATGGTGTCTCTGCACAGCATTAGAAACCCTAAGACACACTCATACTCTTCATGTGTTATATGTTGCTGCTTTTCAACTTTTTTTCATATTGAGGTTTCCACATGATTTTTAATGGACAACTCTTTACCTTATATGGCAGTCTTCATGATATGATGGATTCTTCTTGCAGTGGACTTGGATAATGAGTGTCTCACATAAGGTTGTATGAACTCTTTAACAGAATATCTTTATAGGTCTTTTGTTTGTGACCACAGTTTTTCAACAGAGGTTACCATGTCGAAATAGAAGTATATCAGCATTTCTGTAATATTGAAAACATAGACAAACTCTGCCATTTCGGGCAGATGTGTAGGCATCATAAGTTGTGATACACATGCTCAATGGTGAAGTAATAAGAATGAAGAAGAAAAGAATGAGAAGAATAAAGAGAAGAGAGAAAACAATCTAACTGAGGATAAATGTAAGAAAAAAGAAATATAAATGCAATATTAAAAAGTAAATAGATCACAGCTCCCTGTACACAAATCCCATGAGAGAGAGAGAGAGAGAGAGAGCTGAATTCCTAGAAGTGTGGACAATCCTGGGATCACAGGACAGACCACTTCTGCCCACATCCCTGGACAAATAGGAAACTGCACAGTGCCTCTAGATATGGAAATATAGAATCAGTCAGCTGCAGAAACCTTCTGTGCCTGGAAATGAACTGAAATTGTCACACAGCTCCCTGCACCCAAATCCTTTGAGTTACAGATCTAGACCCTCAGAATTATGGACACTCAGAGGAGACAACTATTTTCTGCGCACATTCCTGACCCAAGAGGAAATAGCCTGTGTCATCTGTTCCACCTGGGTACAGGGACCTAGGATCAATCAGGGGCAGGACCCTTCCTGTTTCTGCTTGCACTGAGAACTGAAACCAAGTTGCTAGGAGTGCCTACACACCTGAAGGCAGAGCTGCTGACACAGGACTGCTGACACACGGGCCTAGGAGTGTTAAGCCACTGGCAGAGACAGGAATACAAGCTAATACCAGAGACAACCTGATGGCGAGAGGCAAGCACGGGAACCTAAGCAACAGAAACCAAGACTACTTGGCATCATCAGAGCCCAGTTCTCCCACCAAAGCCAATACTGGATATCCAAACAAACAGGAAAAGCAAGATTTAGATTTAAAATCATATTTCATGATGATGATAAAGGGCTTTAAGGAGAACATAAATAACTCCCTTAAAGAAATACAGGACAACACAAGGAAACAAGTAGAAGCTCTTAAAGAGGAAACACAAAAATCCCTTAAAGAATTACAGGAAAATACAATCAAACTAGTGAAGGAATTGAACAAAACCATCCAGGATTTAAAAATGGAAATAGAAACAATAAAGAAAGCACAATAAAGGGAGACGACACTGGAGATAGAAAACCTAGGGAAGAGATCAGGAGTCATAGATGCAAGCATCAACAACAGAATACAAGAGATAGAAGAGACTATCTCAGGGGCATAAGATAGCATAGAAAATATCCATACAAATGTGAAAGATAATATAAAATGCAAAAAACCCCTCCTAGCCCAAAACATCCAGGAAATCCAGGGCACAATGAGAAGATCAAACATAAGTATAATAGGTATAGAAGAGAGTGAAGACACCCAAAACAAAAGTCCAGTAAATATCTTCAACAAAATTATAAAAGAAAAAATAATTCATTCCCTAACCTAAGGAAAGAGATGCCCATAAACATACAAGAAGCCTACAGAACTCCAATTGGATTGGGGCAGAAAAGAAATTCCTCCTGTCACATAATAGTCAAAACACCAAATGCACAAAACAAAGAAAAAAATATTAAAAGCGCTAAGCGAAAAAGATCAAGTAACATGTAAAGCCAGACCTATAAGAATTACTCCGGATTTCTCACAGAGACTATGAAAGCCAGAAGATTCTGGACAGATGTCATACAGACCCTAAGAGAACACAAATGCCAGCCCAGTCTATTAAATCCAGCAAAACCCTCAATTTAACAAAGATGGAGAAACCAAGATATTCCATGAAAACCAAATTTACATAATATCTTTCTACAAATCCAGCCTTACAAAGGATAGTACATGGAAAACTCTAACACAAGGAGGGAAACAACACTCTACTAAAAGTGTAATTAATCTCCTTGCAATGAAACCAAAGGAAAAGAGACACATAAACAGACATATAAACAGACATATAAACAGACATATAAACAGAGCTCCACCTCTAACAATGAAAATAACAGAGTAACAATCACTATTCCTTAATATCTCTTAATATCAATGGACTCAGTTCCCCAATAAAAGACATAGACTAACAGACTGGATATGCAAAGAGGACCTAGCATTTTGCTGCATACAGGAAACACATTTCAGAGACAAAGACAAAAACTCCCTCAGAGTCAAAAAGTCTGGAAAATAATTTTTGAAGCAAATGATCTGAAGAAACTAGCTGGAGTAGCCATTCTAATATCAAATAAAATGAACTTTCAACCAAAAGTCATCAAAAATGTTAAAGAAGGACACTTCATATTCATCAAAGGAAAAATCCACCAAGATGAACTTTCAATCCTAAATTTCTATTCTCTAAATGCATAAAAGAAACCAGAAAGCTCAAATCACACATCGCACCTCACACAATAATAGTAGGAGATTTCAACACCCCACTCTCATCAATGGACTGTCGGTCATGGAAACAGAAATTAAACAGAGACATTGAGAACTAATGGCAGTTATGAACCAAATGGACTTAACAAATATTTATAGAACATTTTATCCTAAAACAAAAGGCTGTACCTTCCTCTCAGGACCTCATGGTATGCTCTACAAGAATGGCCGTTTAATCAGCCACAAAACAGGCCTCAACAGATGCAGGAAGATAGAAATAATCCTATGTATCCTATCAGATCACCATGGACTAAGGCTGGTCTTCAATAACAATAAAAATGACAGAAAGCCCACATATACATGGAAATTGAACAATGCTCTACTGAATGATAACTCTGTCAAGGAAGTAATAAAGAAATTAAAGACTTTTTAGAATATAATGAAAATGAAGTCACAACATACCCACACTTATGGGACACAATGAGCAGTGCTAAGAGGAAATCTCATACCTCTGAGTGCCTGCAAAAAGACATAAGAGACAGCATATATCAGGAGCTTGAAAGCACACTTAATGCTCTAAAACAAAAAGAAGCAAATACATCTCAGAGGAATAAAATGCAGGAAACAATCAAACTCAGGGCTGAAATCAACAAAGTAAAAATAAAAAGGACTATACAAGGAACCAACAACATCAGAAGCTGGTTCTTTGAGAAAATCAACAAGATAGATAAACCCTTAGCCAGACTAACAAGAGGGTTCAGAGATTATATCCAAATTAACAAAATCAGAAATGAAAAGAGGATATAACAACACGATTTACGGAAATTCAAAAAATCTTCAGATTCTACTACAAAAGCCTATATTCAACAAAACCTGAAAATATGGAGTAAATGGTCCATTTTCTAGACAAATATCAGGTACCAAAATTAAATCAGGATCAGATAAACCATTTAAACAACCCCATAACTCCTAAGGAAATAGAAACAATTATTAAAAGTCTCCCAACCAAAAAGAGCCCAGGACAAGATGGGTTTAGTGCAGAATTCTATCAGACCTTCATAAAGACCTTATACAAATACTGTCCAAACTATTCCACAAAATAGAAACAGATGGATCACTACCAAATTACTTGTATGAAGCCAAACTTATGCTTATACCTAAACCACACAAAGACCCAACAAAGAGAGAGAACTTCAGACCAATTTTTCTTTTATTTATGCAAAAATACTAAATAAATTTCTCACAAACTGAATCTAAGAACACATCAAAACAACCATCCATCATGATCAAGTAGGCTTCATCCCAGCGATGCAGGGATGCTTCAATATCTGAAAATCCATCAACATAATGCACTGTTGTAAAATTGTAAAAAATTGGCTAACATTATCCCCAACTAGTTCTGGCACTGCAGTGTCCCAAGGTGTCTGGTAGACATCTTCATCTCAGTCAGGAAAACTTCTCACACCCTTTTCTCCATCACATATAATGCTGCTGATGGCTTCTCTCTGAGCCTGGCAATAATCTCTTTACCTATAGTTCCCAAGGCAGGCTGCTGCCATGCCAGAAATATACATCTCAATTCTGTGGTGGCTTACTGCCCCAGTCTCCACATACCCTCTTAAACTTAATTCTCCACAAGAAAGAACACACAACATGATAAACTCTGATCCAATTTATAAGACATAATTTCCTACATAACATATAAAGCCCTGTACACATTCATCCCTGAAGAATCTTCACAACAACCTGTAAATACACAAAGTGGAATCTTGACAACAGACTCCATGTTCTCTGAGACTTCCTCTGCCACCTCCTTCTGTTCTAGTCTCCTCTTCTCTCCAACTTTTCTCTTGCCCATCCTTCCTTCCTTATCCAATGACAGCCTCTTCCTATCTTGTACCTGCCTTCATTTCTATAACATCCTATAATCCACTATCTAAGCAAACTCAAAGGAAAAAAAAACATGACCATTTCACTAGATGCTGAGAAAGCATTGACAAAATTCAACACTCCATCTGCTAAAAGTCGTGGAAAGATTAGAAATTCAAGGTCCATACCTAAATATAGTAAAAGTAAAATATAACAAACCAGTAGCTAACATAAAATGAAATGGAGAGAAACTTGAAGAAATCCCACTAAAATCAGGGACTAGAAAAGGCTGCCCATTCTCTCCCTAATTATTCAATATAGTACTTGAATTCCTACACAGAGCAATCAGACAACAATAGGAGATGAGATACAAATTAGAAATGAAGCATTCAAAATATCACTATATGCAGATGATATGATGGTATAGTTAAGTGACCCCAAAAGTTCCACCAGAGAATTACGAAGCCTCATAAACAACTTCAGAAAATGGCTGGGTATAAAACTCAAACAAATCAGTAGCCTTCCTCTACTCAAAGAATAAACAGGCTGAGAAAGAAATTAGGTAAATGACACCTTTCACAATAGTCCCAAATAATATAAAACATGTTGGTGTGACTCTAACCAAGCAAGTGAAGGATCTGTATGACAAGAACTTCAAGTCTCTGAAGAAAGAAATTGAAGAACAACTCAGAAGATGGGAAGACCTCCTATACTCATGGATTGGCAGGATTAATATAGTAAAAATAGACATTTTGCCGAAAGCAATCTATAGATTCAATTCAATGCAGGCTTCATCAAAATTGCAACATAATTCTTAATAGTGTTGGAAAGTGCAATTTGCAAGTTCATTTGGAATAACAAAAGACACAAGATAGCGAAAAGTATACTCAACATTAAAAGAACTTCTGGGGGAATCACCATCTCTGACCTCAAGCAGTATTACAGAGCAATAGTGATAAGAAATTTATGGTATTGGTACAGGGAGGTATATTAGTGGAATAGAATTGAAGACCCAGAAATGAACCCATACACCTATCACCTCTTGATCTTTGACAAAGACTTAAAACCACCCAATAGAAAAAAGAGGATTTTCAACAAATGGTGATCTTTCAACTCGAGGTCAACATGTAGAAGAATGCAAATCAATTTTTATTGCCCTGCACAAAGCTTAAGTCCAAGTAGATCAAGGACCTCCACATCAAACCACATACACTCAAACTAATAGCAGAAAAAGTGGGGAAGAGTCTTGAACACATGGGCACTGGAAAAATTTCCTGAACAAAACACCAATGGCTTATGCTCTAAGATCAAGAATCAACAAATGGAACCTCCTAAAACTTCAAATCTTCTGTAAGGCAAAGGGCACTGTCATTAAGGACTAAATGGTAACCAATAGATTAGGAAAAGATCTTTACCAATCCTACATCTGATAGAGGGCTAATATCCAAAATATACAAATAATGGAAGAAGTTAGACTCCAGAGAACCAAAAACCCCTATTAGAAAATGGGATGCAGAATAAAACAAAGAATTCTCAGCTGAGGAATACTGAATGGCTGAAAAATACCTAAAGAAATGTTTAGTATCCTTAGCCATCAGGGAAATGCAAATCAAAACAACCCTGAGATTCTACCTCACACCAGTCAGAATGGCTAAGAAAAAATATAAGCTGTTACAATCACTCTGGAAATCAGTATGGAGGTTCCTCAGAGAATTGGACATTACATTACCCAAGGAAACTGCTATATCATTCCTAGGCATATACCCAAAAGATGCTCCGACATATAACAAAGACACATGCTCCACTATGACATAGCAGCCGTATTTATTTTAGCCAGAAGCTGGAAACAAAGAGATTCCCTTCAACAGAGGAATGGATACAGAAAATGTGGTACATCTACACAGTGGAGTACTACTCAACTATCAAAGGCAATGACATCTTGAAATTCATAGACAAATGGACAGAACTAGAAAATATGATCCTGAATGAGGTAACACAAGTACAGAAGAACACATATGGTATACACTCACTGACAAGTGGTTATTATCCCAAAA